>NW_026530331.1:520033-1120033 GCF_026979565.1 Vidua chalybeata
TAAAGGCTATCTAGAAACTGCCAGTATTTCCCAGAAACATGGAAATTACAACTCAGTTGAGCAAACAAGTACCAGTTGATTGGTCTTCTGGTAGGCAAGTCTGCACTAATCTAGAATAATCAAGGAACTATCCAAAGACACCCACCCATAAAATTGAATGCAATGGCAGGCAGCTTTGTTAGTAGCTCAAAGAGCATCTCAGATATTTAAAATTACATTCCTTATCCTTGCTGTGGCAAAAGATCCAAAAAAGGTGACAGCTTCAATCTGTAAACTGTAACAGTATCAGCACCAGAACGAAGATTTTTAACATGATCTCACTTGTGGTCAGGAAATGCCTGGCTGCTCCATGGTATAGCTGATCCTGGCCATTTCAGGATCAATTAACTTAAAGAAGCATGAACAACTGCCATATGCACTGTCAAATACAATGTCATGTTGGCAATTATCGAAGCAGCGCAACCCCCCTGTGTGGGGAATAATGTGCTCTGACTCCATGTTGCAGAAGGCTGAATAAATTGCTTTTATTAAGCTTAATTATATTACATTAATACTATACTATACTAGAACTATATCATACTGAAAAGATACTAAAGAAAAACCTGTGACTGTCTCCAGACAGTCAGGACACAACTTTGACCCAATTGGCCAATCAATCCAAACAACCATCACCAGGGTCCAATTAACAAATCACTCTTCAGTAAACAATCTCCATAACACATTCCATATGTGCCAAAAAACAGGAGCAGCAAATAGAGATAAGAATTGTTTTCTTCTTTCTCTGAGCTTTCTCACTGCATCACACAACTTCCCAGGAAAAATCCTGGGAGACAGAATCATGTCTCTCTCTGTTCAGAGAATGTGAATACCACAGGCAATTAGCTAAAAAGAAACTGTTGCAACTTCAGTCTTGAAGGAAAACAAAGAGTAGGCAAGCACAAATGTAAAACAAAGAGTAAGCAAGCACAAAAGTAACATACCTATTCTGATGTATGCTTTTAATTTGCTATTATTTCTGCAATTCCAAACATGTTTCAGCATACAATCAGAGAAATAAGACTCACCTCAACTATACTAATCATATGAGGAAGCAGGCGATCCATTCGAACTTCTAGCAACATTACCAGAGCACGACAAACATTTTTGCGTACTTCAGGCTCCTCATCACCAGCCAGTGCAAAAAGATTCTGTTGGAAAGTAATACCAGTAGAAAAGCCTCAATTCATCTAGTTCAACTTGTATTAAAATTTACGTTATTGGCAAACTAAAGTATGCAAACGTACTTCTGTACTATCCCACCCCACACCTCAGAAAAGTGTATTATTTCCTAAAGACATATGGTTTAGCAAATTAACTCTTCAGACTTTCAATGTGTATTGTTCCCAGTGTTTTGGTCATGTGTACATTAGACACAAGAACATTATTCCCTGAATTTTTCCCTAAACATTAATGAAGTTCTGAAGCTAGAAAATGCCTTCAGAACATAACAGCAGCAAATAAAATACCCTGGTTAAGCCAAAATATCATCCTTCCAATCCACATTCAGTAGTAGTATTCAGAGAGACACATAATCTAGACTCAGTGACATGGTGATCCCTGTACTGAACTCTCCATCACACGTAAGTGACAGACTGCTGCCAGTACCTCTATGCAAAAAGAGTTTATTTATGAAAAGGAAGCATTTTCAAAATACTAATTCCTTGGGCTGGGAGAGTACTTAGACTAATTTAAAGATAAGCATGCAGAATGACTTTCAACCCATGGAGATTGAAGCTAAGAATGGGAAGCCATCAATGTGGAGTTTAGGGGTAGTGGAGGTTGTGAAACATGGACAAAAAATTAAAACCCTACAATTCTTATAAAGATTTGTAGGGACGGTATGTTTATTACAGTGCTGGACACATGTGGGGATCATTTTTCTTCAAAGGACATGCGTGCTCTTGAGGACTCTTGATCTTTTGTTATTACCCTTTACTAGTCTACATATGCATAGAATTTCACAATAGGTTCATGTATATTCATTTTACTGATTTCACGTTACACTTACAGCTAGTTATACTTGTACTCAGTTTTTTATCAGAAAGTACAGAAAGAATTCCTGGGTTACCCTGCCTTGTTTGCTTCAAGGTTCGAGGAGTGTCTTTTATCTCTTCAGCTTGGAAATTCACATTCTTTCTCTTCAGTTGGGGCAGTTTTACTAGTGTTGCAGAGTTACTAGACCAAACAGTATATTTTACTTATGGTAGCAAGCTCAAAGCAGCACATTTCACATAAATTTAAATGGATTTCTACCTTGTTAAGTTTTTACTCTGTTTCGTTCCCCCCTTTCCAAAAGAAGATAAGTAATTTTTTTTACTTAATGCAAATCCTTACGATAATAAGTGTACACAATGTTTATTAGGATATATAAGTACAGTTTTTTGATTAGTGACTGGATGAATTTTGAAGTGGTAAATACTTTGCTTAGTGGTAAGATACACATTTTGAGTATTAATAGTATTGCTTTTACAAATGTATTTTTTGAAGTTTACTGTTTGTAACTTCTTATTTACTTTTTATGTTTACACTTTATGTTCTGAGGGGTAGAGCACTATTTTTTATGATTTAATTTTAGTGTGATAATGGGGTAGATACTATAAATAGTGGTATTGCGTACAGTAAGTACAAAGGTAGTGGCTACATTAGAAGTAGGATTATAGGTTATAGATGCTTTTGAGATTTCTTTATATAATTAGAAAATTTACTATAGTTTACTAGGATTGGAACTTTCTTTTAGAATTAATTGTATTATTTTAGATAATCTTTTGAATTTTAGCTGGAAAATTACTTTTACTCTTTTTCGTATGATTAAAGTTGTTGTTGCTTGTATTTATAACTGTGTTTGTATAAAACTGAAAGCTAAAGATATGTTATTCTGAACTATATTAAGTGCTTTTACTATTAACTTGTGATTTTGGACTCCTGCCTTTTAGGGATAACTGTAGGGGTTAATTTAAGATTGTTAGTTTACTTGTTGTAGTGGTTAGTTTATTTATAGATTTAGTATATTGATTAGAACTGGGGACTAAGGTTATTTAGTATTGTTTTGGATAGAGGTATTTTAAGACTTTAATTATAATTATACACAAAACAATTCTATAAATAAAATTATAAACTACCCCCCCCAAATATACTTATTTTGCATGAATAAGTTTTAGTTTATTGTCTTTTGGTGTTAATTTTTAAGGGGCTTTTGGGGCTTGCTTTATTTGAGTGTGGTGGATCTGGGTATTTTGTTTTTTAGTCTTGATTGTGGTGAAGGTGATGAGAAGTATCTGTAATGTTTTTTTTATTGTGGTTTTAAAGGTTTTTTTTTTAAGAGACTTAATGTGTATATAATTCTTAGGTTGTATATTATGTACTGGTTTACTTAGCTTTTTGTTTTGAGTTTTAGCTATATGTATTTTAATTTTCTTTCACTTGTTTACTTAAAGTTACTATATAGGTTTTTTGTACTATTCTGGAAATAAAATGTGATTCTTTGGGAATATTGTGACTGGAACTTTGAAAGTGGTATTATTTACTCTGGTCATCTTGATAGTTTTGGTAGGGAATGTTTTAGGTTATTTTGAAAATGTATTTGTTAATATTTATAAATACTGACACCCCCCTTTCCACGGGAGTTTTGAAAAGCTAATTCATTACTGTTGTTTAGGTTTATGGTTCTTTTTAATCTGATTAAGTTTTGGTCTGGGGGTATTTTTGGGGTTAGTTTGGAGGTAAGGATTACACTGTCAGTTTACTTGAGTGACAGTGGCATATAAATTCTTGGTAATGATCTTTTTAATAAGATATGTGTTTTAAAAAGCTTGTGGAAACTACTATTTAAAAGTTAGCACTTTATTTTGATGTACTTTGTAACACTGGTAGTTTTGGTTATTTTGGGAAAGGAGCTATACTTTATAAAAGTTAAGTAGTTGGGTTTTAGTGTGTTTTCTGATGTTCTTTTTTTATTAGTGACTACATGTATGGGAAGGGATTATTAGCTCTCTTTTAATGGTAGCTCACTTTTCTTGGTTATATGTCTTTTTTGATTAGCATTATTATTATATTTTGGCTTACTTTTAAGGGAAATTTGTTTACAATTACTTTACTTTTTGTTGCTTTCTTTGCTTTTTTATCTACTAGTTTGTTTTTTTTTTTTTAATTTTGAGCTTACTTTTTGGTGTGTTTTAATATGTATACTTTTAGTATTTGGATTAATTTTAGTAGTCCCTTTTCTCTTTAGATAGTTCTGTGTGTGTACAGTTTTGAATGCATTTTTAAGGCACGGGTTAGTGTGATAATTTTGTTTTTTTGTGTAGAGGTGCTTGTTGGTAAGGGTAGTTACTTTTGTTAATGAACTAGGTTTTTGTATCATCTAAAAGAGTGTTTTTGGGTGGTTGGAGTAAGTAGCTTTAATAGTCTTTAGGTAATCGTGGTGTATTATTTTTTTTATTATTATTTTTACTGAGAAAAGAAGCTGGGTTGATAATGTTATTTACTACCTTTTTTATATTATCTTGTTTTACTATGATGGTTTGGTACTTTAGGAACTTTTGTGGTGAGAGCTGGTGGCTGCTCTTTACTTTTAGTGCTATGGACACTGTGTGGGACACTAGGATAGTTATTTTTTTTTCTTAGGGTAAACTTGTGTGTTTTTTGTATATTTAGTACAATTGTTGTTACAGTTTTGAGGTAACTTGGCTATCTTTTGGCATTGTATTTAGTTGCTTGGAAAAGTAAGTAACTGCTTTTTGGTATGATTTTAAGTTTTGAGCTATATAGGAGAATAGAAAGAATAGTTCTGGAAGTTTTAAAGTTGGAGTTGATATGAGGGTACTTTTTAGTTGGTGAAAGGCTTGTGGTTTTTTTTTTTGTCTACTGGAGATCTTTATTTGATGAACAGTCTAATTATAAACTTACAGTTGGTACTACTTTGCTATGTTTGTGGTTTTTTTTTAAATATTCTGTATCTTTGGAGTTTTAGGAAATTTGAAAGGCTTTTTTTTTGTGGAGTTTCTTAGGACTTTGGATTTTTGTAAGTTGTTTTTTAAACAGAGTGGGGGAATTTTTGAAGTCTTGAGGTATGTGGACTATGTGAACTGGACTTTGTACTTGCTTTTAGGGCTTTTTTATTTAAATGTAAAAAAATTCTGGTTGGTTTTGTGGATAGGGAGGTAAAAGAAAGTATCTTTTAGATTTATAACAGTAAATTAGGTTAGTTTAGATGTTAAACAAGTTAGTAAAGCATATGGATTTGCTACTACAGGATATAAATATTTTGTTATTTTATTGATAGCTTTCAATCTTGAACTATTAATTATTAGGCTGATTTCTTCTTTATATTTTTTTTAGGGGGTACTGTTTAATTTTTACTGGTTGTGTCTTTTCTTTAAGCTTGATTACTATGGGGGGTGTTCTTTGCCCTCCCTGGTACATCAGAGGCTTATACTTTTAAAAATACTTGTCTTAATATTTCTTTATTAATTTCTTTCTTAATTTTAATGACTGTTAATGTTAAACTTAATACTTTTATGTACTTTTGATTATTGACTTCTAGAGTAACTATTTTAGAATGTTTAGTGAGTTGGGTATATATAAAAACTTGTAAATACTTTATTGTTACTTTAAAGGTTTGCAAAAGTATGCTTTTTTAGATTGGCTAGTTATTTCTTACACTACAACATAATCATTTGCTATAGGTACTAAAGCTTTATTTAAAAGTGAATATATGGCTTTTGTATTAACTAAAATTTTACCTTTTTCTTTTCTTCTGGTCTTACTGCTTTTTGTAGAGGGGTTTGTTACTTCTTAGTTCCGGATGAAATTGGACTGCTAGGAAGGGGATGGGTTTGAGTGGGTATACTTTTGGAGCTTGAGTCTTATACTTTTTTGGGGAGGTTTTTTTTTATCCTCCCTTACCTTAGGAGGAGCTTTTAACAAATCATGTATTTCATTTTTGTGTTTTAGTATGATAAAATTTGTTTGATTTTATACATTGTTGCTTTATACTGTATGTTGAACAACACATTTGATTTGTTTTCTTATTGTTCTTTGTTCTTTTTTAAGAGCCAACACTAGTGGGTCAGAGGGAACTCTGAACTTACAGTTACCTTGCTATTTTGGGTGATTTTTTAAGGTGAAAAACATATTAGTATACTTTGTTTTTTTGTTTTAAAACAGTATTAATTGCAATAAGGCATTATAATTTTTTTTATTATTTGAGCCGGCCCTACTGGCAGCTTTCTCTTAGTGAACTCTTTAAAGGGGCTAGTTGGGGAACTTTTTTGCTTTGGTTAGTTTTTATTCTTTATACTATTTTGTTTCTATTTAACCTTTAGAGTTTGTTTTTAGTTTTTTTTACACACAGACTTCTAGGTGGCAGGTATTAGATGCGATCTTTTATACATAAATTTTAAGATCGCAGGTTTTGAATTGGTTTGATTAGGAACTTTTAATTTATACTTGGGGCATAGAAAAGCAATATTAGTTTTTTTTTCACAAACTTTGTATTGTAATAGTACTCACGTAAGGTGCTAGTTTCTTAATGCACTAAAAACTTTTGGGAATTGCTTGTAGGTTATTCTGTTTATTACTTTGGTGTTTATTACTTAACTTCTACGGTGGGTTGTTTTCAGTCTAGACTTACTATATTACTAGTTGAAGTCTGATAAAGTTTCTTTATATAAACTTATTTGTTTCCTCTATCTAAACTCTTTTACAAAATTTTAGTCTTTTTTAGTTTTCTTTTTGTAAAATGTAATTAAAGTATTGTTTTTACTGACACTTACTTTGTTGCTTTGTAAAAGGCTGTGTTTGTTACAGTAAAAACTTTGATATGTTTATAAATATAGACGCCCCCCCTTTATTTTAAATTTACGAGAGTTAGGGCTTAAGTTGTTGTGGGAGAGGAATTCTTGGAATTTCTTTAATTTGTTTTACTACAGTTAAATTACTATACTGTAGTTTTTTTGTATAAAATGTTACACTTGTTGCAAACAAAATCTTAAAATCTCTACAAACATAACTTGACAATTTTGAGAATTAAATTACTACAGTGTGGGGGAAGAACTACATAAACTTACTGGGAAAGGTGGTATTTCTTAAAGTGCTTACTTTTTTTAACACAACACAGCATACTACACTTTAGCATCTACTTATATTAGCTTCCTTGTCTTTACACACTTTGGATACAATTAGAATAACAGTACACAGTAAAATTCTAGGAATTAAGTTTGAACTACTGGAGTAGAGGAACTCTTTTAAGTTTGTCTAGCTACGGTTAAAATGTGTACAGTTTACACAAATTACTACTTTTAAACACGATAAATGTCTTATGTTTTTTTACTTGTTCTACTTTTTTGCAGGGTACTCTCTGCCACCACAGCTTATTTTAGTTGGTGCTTTGGGTTTTATTTGGTTGCTTTAGACGCAAGTAGAACTTTCCTCCTTCTCGTGCTGCGGGTACACTTACTTGTTCGCTCGTTCACTCTCTTTATGCACTACGCACTCACATGATTATAAACACATTAATGACAGTGTCTGGATACTACAAGCATACAAACTTTGGGGTCATTTGACTCACTACCAGAGCCGCTCGCAGTCACTCTATTGAACAATGAATTTGTCTCTAGTTTCTCTATCAGCTACTGAACTCATCTCCAGCCGCACTATTGGTTAATGAATTTGTTTCCAGCCACTCTATAGGCTAATGAACTCGTTTCCAGCTGCTCTATCGGTTAATGAACTCATCTTCATCTCCAGCCGCTCTATCGGCTGGGCTGCTTGCAGGCACAGGAAGGAGGCTGGGTGCTTAGATGTCTCTGAGTGACTTATCAGTAGTCCTATCTCCCTCTCTCTCTGGTCTTTTTGATATATATACTGTTTATCTGCACACTAGTAGGTCGTTGTCTGTCTTTGCAGGTGGCAAGCTGAGACAGAGGGGAGCCCCCTCTAGGGAAATTCCCCGGGGCACGCCAAGGAGCTTTGTTTTCTCCTCTGCCCTTGCAAGGACAGAAAATCTCCTACCTGGCTTGCCATAATGAAACGTGGACGAAAAATTCTTATAAAGATTTGTAGGGACGGTATGTTTATTACAGTGCTGGACGCATGTGGGGATCATTTTTCTTCAAAGGACATGCATGCTCTTGAGGACTCTTGATCTTTTGTTATTACCCTTTACTAGTCTACATATGCATAGAATTTCACAATAGGTTCATGCATATTCATTTTACTGATTTCACGTTACACTTACAGCTAGTTACACTTGTAGCTAGTTTTTTATCAGAAAGTACAGAAAGAACTCCTGGGTTACCCTGCCTTGTTTGCTTCAAGGATCGAGGAGCTTCTTTTATCTTTTATATCTTCAGCTTAGAAATTCACATTCCTTCTCTTCAGTTGGGGCAGTTTTACTAGTGTTGCAGAGTTACTAGACTAAACAGTATTTTTTACTTATGGTAGCAAGCTCAAAGCAGCACATTTCACTTAAATTTAAATGGATTTCTACCTTGTTAAGTTTTTACTCTGTTTTAGTTGTAAAACATTATTCAAAGGTCTTGACAAATTAGATATGTTATTTGACTTACCCCTCCAAGCAAAATGCACTTACCTCAATAAAAGAATCTATGTGCAACATAAGAGCTTGAGTTCTGCTGATGATAAATTGATTGACACACGCAACAGCATGAGACCTACAAATTGAACAGTTAAAATATATATGTTTTTCATGTCTTAAACATTTTCTAAACTGTATACAGGCATCACAAACATTAGGAAATAAATAACACTGTGTCTTAGGTTGCAAATGCAAGATGTGGCCAGGGGGTGTGTATTCTATTGCCATCTGTTAGTACCAGGTGGGGGAGTTATCGTCTGTTAATTGGGCCACCTGTTAAAACCAGGTGGGGCAGGTTTCTTTATCTCTTCCTCACCCATCCTGCCTCCAGGGAGATATCTTCTGTTAATGGGCCATTGAGTCTCACTGCATGACTGATAAAATTACATCATCCCACTGCAAGATGCTCTGCCCAGGGGGAGGAGCCAAGCATTCCTACCTGGATATAATCAGAGATTTGGAACACCACAGGCAGCCTTGTCTCACTGGATTCCCAGAGAAAGACCAGGTCCATCTATACCACCACTGGACGTTCAGAGGAAAACTACATCCTTTCTACAGGCTCATTGTTTCAACAGAACTACATCTATCACTCCAGGAGGACTGCAGCCACCATTTAATCAAACTGCTACCAACATCCTGACCAACGGGGTGTCAGGTCGTATTCTGACTCTGTCAGTTTTGTTTTGCATCACTGCATTTTTATTTTTTCCTAAGAAAGAACTGTTATTCCTACTCCCATATCTTTGCCTGAGAGCCCCTTAATTTTCAAAATTATAATAATTCAGAGGGAGGGGGTTTACATTTTCAATTTCAAGAGAGGCTCCTGCCTTCCTTAGCAAACACCTGTCTTTTCAAACCAAGACACACTGTCAAAGCATATTCTAGAGGCATGAGGGATTAAATCTGAACATCTATATTGTTACCAATAAAAATTAGTAAGCCACATTTTTAAGTACTACCTTATACTCCAGTATATCTAATAAATAATTTTAAATTAAGTATTCAGTAAATAAGAACTATAGCAGGATGACTACCTGGCACATTTGTTCCAAACAGTATGTAAGGATGGTCTTTTCAGTATATTATGATTATCAATTTTCTCTGATATTGCTGCCAGATGAAGAATCATTTACACCTGGTTAGCTAACACAATACTTATTCTTCAAGGACCACTGGCCTATGGAACCACACAATGTTTTCTGTAGGAAGAAGAACTGGAAAGCAGCCAGCCCAGTTATGCCAACTTTTACCAGTTAAACAGGTGGTCAGGTATGACTTTGGGGTCGCCAACCACCAGGGACCACCAAAAAGAACCTCAGGACAGAAAAACATATGTGTAAAAGGTAGGGAAAATATGTTAATTACTTTGGGGAAACGATTATAATATGTATGTTTCTTCTGGGAAAGCCTATGTATTATGTATGTAAAATATAGTATATAAACAGGAGCTCTTTCTGTACTTGGGATGCACAATATTTTGGAGGAGCTATCCCCTTGTGCATCTGGCTAAATAAAGAATGCCTGCTTCTTAACACTACATTAGTGTTAAGGAGTTTTATTTTCACTGATTTTTGGTAACAGTGTTAACAATTCCATACAAGTTAACATGGTGAAATTTTAGCATGCCCTTCTTCATTGCTAAGTATCCAACTGCCTTTGCAAGATTTTTACCATTTAATGAGACCAATATGCATCAGTAATATAGTTGTAGTTTAGAACAAATACACACTTGCATTAGGATACATAATAAAACAATTGTGGTACAAACAAATTTAAAGTGAAGAGCTGGTTCTTCTATTCCATTTCATGCAAAGCCATTGCTTACAAGTCTTTTTCATTCTCAGAGACACAAAAGCCAATTATATAAGTAGAGGCACAATATAAAACTACCTTTCAAAACCTCTGAAGATCCATTCAAGTATTTTTACTAATCTAACTCCAAACATCTAGTCTCTTCAGACATTTATTGGAAGACAGTCCTATAAAACAGTGTTTGAAAGTTGTCTCTTCACAGATTTAAATACTGATAATATTTAAATACTATTAAATACTAATAGTATTTTACTGACACAACTAATATTCTTCATACTTCAGTACTATGTACTGAAACCAGGCCACAGGTCAGCAGATGATCTGCTTTAAAGTTGAAACTGGTTCACCTATTTCAAAGCAAAAGCTTATCTTCCTACAAGTGCCAGTTCATACTTTATTATATATTTTTCTTAGTGTGCATCTATTTTAGGAGAGTTTCTAAATCTTATTAAATCCTATCAAGATATATTCCTAGTTATACTCTTCCTTTTACTCTTCACCATCTATACTACTGCTGGCAATAACTGAGCCCTCCAAGTTGTAGAATCTTTTGATATAATTTTCAAAGAGGAGTCCAAAAACACATTTCAGAGAATCACCCATAACGACTGAGGTTGGAAGGGACCTCTGTAGATCATTTGCTCAAGTAGGGCTGCCTACAGCTGGTTGCACAGGACCACATCACAACAGTGTGAGAGACTGGAAGGATTGCTGGCTTGAAACATTTCAGGTGCATGTGTGGGGGAAGGGGCAGGCTGGGCCTTGCTCTGGTGTGGCAATGCCCTGCTCCGCACACCCCAAGCCCCCTGGGGCCTGTATTGCAGCCCCTGCAGGGGCTACCAATCACTGGCACACTGGAGGCAATGCTCCACACCCTGCCCCTGGAGCCCCAGTCTAGCCACAGAGTGGTCAGATGACTGGAAGTCCCACCTGGGGGACAGACCCAGGAAAGCCAAAGGATATTTAACCAAGGACATGAGGTGAGCACATGTTTTGACCTTACTTCCTCTTGGAATTTCTATCAGCTGAACACTGCTGGAACCAGGAGTGGTAGCTATATTTGTTCTTCTCTACATCTTTTTTTTGTCTGTCTCTCTCTTTCTTCTAATTCCCTCTTCTTGGAGTTTTGAGTAATTTAAAATTGGATGGGCTTGGAGTTTGTTAAGTTGAATGGGCTAAGTTAATGCTTTGAGAAGTGTTTTATGTTGATTGAATGCTGCTCTAAACTTTTGCCAAAGTTCTCTGATTTTACAGAGTTGTGTCCTGGTTTAGGGCAAATTTGGGAGAAAACCTCCAAAAAGCCCCCCCCCCCCCCCAGAAAGCAAACCCACACGGCCCCTCCCCACAATTAGTTTGTGAAGAATTTCCCCAGAGAGAAGTGGAAAAAACCTGTTTATTTAACAGGCAAAGCACTCCCCAGCACACAAAATGAACAATACCAGATGACAAAACTCATTCGCGCTGTGAAGATATGACAAATTCAGAAAGTCTCTCCGGTGGATGGTCACTCTGTTATCAGTCCCTCCAGCGCTGGGAAAGGCTGCTGCCCAGAGTAGGCCCCGGTAGGCCACAAAGTGCGAGCTCTCGGTGTTTCCCCGGGTCCCAGTCCGGAGCAGGTTCAAATGGTTCCAAGAAAAGGGAAAGAAAACCAGTCCAGGGAAAACTTGGACTACCTCAGCTAGCTAAACTAACTAAAAAGCAAAGGAGCCTGGTGTTCTGCGCCATCTGTGTCCAGCAGACTGTGGGGGAGTGAGCAGGCTGATAACAAAACTCCGTGCTTCTTCTTTGGCCTGCCTTCTCTTTTCAGAGCCAGTCTTGAAGGCACAGAACATAATATCCAGCATAAACAGAACACACAATTGGGGATACAAGCATCGTAATGTCACCCCAGGACAAGTTGACAGTAATTTTTTTTTGTTGTTTTGATCCCTTGAGAATATCTTGTCAGTATTTCTCCTGTGTGTCAAACTTAAGAGTACATGAACAACCATAAGCCCTTTTAAGAGTCTCATTGAGTGAGTTTTCTGGGGCCTTACAGATGGCTTTTGAATATCTCCAAGGATGGGGACTCTACCACCTCTCTGGTAACCTGTGCCAGTTCTTGGTCACCTTCACAGTAAAAAAAGTGCTACCCAATGTTCAGAGGGAACCTCCTGTGTCTCAGTCTGTGCCCACTGCCACATGTCCTGTCACTGGACACAACTGAAAAGAGCCTGGCTCTGTCTTCTTTGCACCCTCCCTTCGAGTATTTATACACATGGATGATGTTACCCCAGGCTAAACAGTCCCAGCTTTCTCAGTCTTTCCTCATAGGAGAGATGCTCCAGTCCCTTCATCATCATTGCAGCCCTTTAGTAGACTTCCTCTAGTAGCTCCATGTCTCTCTTGTACTGGGGAGCCCAGAACTGGGCACAGTACCTCAAGTGTGGCCTCATCTGGAGGGTGAGGGGAAGGATTGCCTCCCATGCTGGCAACACTCCAGCCCAGGATGACATTCACCGTCTTTGTGGCAAGGGCACATTGCTGGCTCATTTCAGGGTGTCATGGTTTGACATGAGAGACATTTATGGAAGTGATGCAAAGCTTCCAGCCACTAGAAAGCTGGACACGCTTCTGTGAAAAACACATGAAAAAGACAAAAGAAACCCAGGAACTTCCTCTTTTGCTTCCGGCCTGGGGACAGGTAACAGGGCCCGCCAGCCCCTGGCTTGGCTAGGCTGGGCCGGGCAGCCCTGCCACAGAGGGCTGGGCCTCTCTCCAGGGGGGGTCCAGGGGATTTTGAGCCCCGTTCTGGCCGGGCTGGGCCCCCAGCAGCTGCCAGGCAGGAAGCAGGGGGAGGCTGCGGAGCTCTGGCTGGCGCAGAGCTGGCCATGGCTGTTAAGATCTTGCTGTCAGGTCCCCTCCACCCAGCGCGGCTGAGACCAGAGGCAGCCCTGCAGCCATGCAGAGTGGTCCTGTGGCTGGAATTGAACGCAGAGAAAACCAAAGACCAACCATGAAGCCGATCCTGACACAGCCCCAGCTGCACCTCCTGCCACAAGTTACTGGCCGGTCAGGTGATCATTTGCAGGGCCCAGGCAATATGTTAATCCTTTCAGTGCTTCAATCCTCCCTCGAGTGAGAGAAAGGAACAAGATGCAAGCATGTAAAGGAACAACATGAAGACATCGAGGTCAGTGAAAAAGAAGTTAAGTCCCAGATGGGAGGGATGAGGAGATGCCTTGATTTTGGGACTGAAATCCTCTTGTAAGCTATGGAGAAAAAGACTCTTTTTCCCTATAATGCATGAAACTATGGGGAGATGAAGGGTTCAAATTGATATCGAGCAAAGGCCTCCATGTTAAAGTAAGCAGATGTTAAAGTAGCTGTGATCCCATGAGAAGTTTGAACAGAGAAAGAGAGTAGTCCTGTGCCCCCAGGAGAAGATGATCTCTGTTCCCAGAGATGATTTTAGAAATAGATAATGAGAACTTTTGCCTTTGAACAGCTCATCTTTAAAACTGTACCCCATAAGACGACATGGCCCATAGACAAGCTTTGGGAAGGCTTGTGGAAAATGGGAGAGACTTGATGACTGCAGATTTCCCTGGGCGGCTGCTAGTCATGGAAATTGAGAGCCACGAGAGGACTGTTTTTTCCTCTTGTGGAGAAGTCTCCATAACATTAACAAGAGGGACTTCTCTCCCTCAGTGAACTGAAGAAAGACTATTTTAGAGGTGGTAAACTGACTGGAAATTTTAGGTTTTGTTTCTTTACATTGTCAGTGGGAAAGAAAAGGTTGTGGAGTGAGGAGAAGTGTTCTGAAGGGTTTGTTTTGATTCCTATTACTTTTTGTCCTTTTAGTTACTGTTAATAAAATTTTCTTTATACCCTCTTAAAGTTTTGAGCCTGCTTTGCCTTCCTCCTAATCCTATCTCACAGCAGGAAGTGAGTGCATTGGTGATTGACCAGCACCAAAACCTGCTACACTCTTTGGTGCATTGGGCCAGGAAATCTTAAAATTGGGGAAATCTTATATTGACGAACCAAAACCACTACACAGGGTAAAAGCTACTGTTCTTGTTGATAAATATTAGCAATAACAAATTAATTTTGGAATTTTTCTTCTATACTTCTGTTACTTTGAAGAGATTAATACTGTATTAAAGTAAAAGGATGTTGAACCCATTTAATTTGATCTATCTGAAAGATAAAGAGCTTTATAAGTTTTGGTGGAGTTAAAGCAGCAAAATACTTTTCTGCAAGAACTCAGAAACCATTATCAGCAAATGATTTTTTACTCTTTCATTGCTGCAGTCATAACAAAACAAATGCAAGATAGCTCTTTCTAATCAGAATTTGAAATTTTAACCGCAGCATTGAAATTTTCATAATAATATGCAAATTCTTAAAAAATAATTTGATTTTCAAAGTCAGACAGATTCTTAATTTGGAAGATGTATAAAGAGGTGAGGCTGATCTAATAACTAAACAGATAAGCGTGGAAATGACCAATGCATGAAATTGCTGTGCCTTCTCACATTTGCATATGCAGGATCATTTAAAAAAACTACGTATGTTTTAAACTGATCTACAAAATATCAACCTCGCTGCTCATGTAAATAAATTTTTAACAGATAACTTTAGTATAGCATCTAAACCTACCTTATTTTTGGACTGCTGTGTTTGAAGAACTGCAAGAATTTAGGTATCATAATATTGAGTGGTCGGTCCAATACATCACTATCTAAAATTTCAGCAGAATCTTCGCATATCTTCTGAAGAGCACCAAATGCACCCTGTTTAAAAACAAAATCAAATAAACAAACAACAACAACAAAAAAAAAATCCAAAGCAAAAGAAAATCTGTTATTTTACACTTTGAAGAAAGCAACATTTCAGGGTTTTTACAGAACAGGTAATTTTAGCAAAAGACCACAGTAAATGTAGCTAATTAACAAAGTAAATGTAGCTAACTAAATATGGAGTTAAATTAAAATAGCCTTAAAGACTTTTTATTTAAGCACTTTATATTGTCATCTGTAAGATCTCAAGCTGGATGAGTCTATAATAAGTAAGTGGTAATTTTAATTTTAACATTCAGTGCTCATTTATTTAATAATATTTTTTAAAATGCATAAAAGCAAGATTTTTTAAAAAATCAGACAAGATTTTTCTCCTCATAGCTTAAAACGGTTGAGCTGGTATTTATTTATTTTCCTTCATGAATACTGAAAAAAAAAAAAAGATTATATATATGCATACATACACAAAATACTATGCATATATATAGTATCTATGAAGAAAGGCAAAAAATAATAAAATTTACATGATAATACAGTTCAAAATAAGCCTCCTTACCTCACAGGTATTGTAATCTTCAGAATCCAACAGGCTGCAAAGCTTTGGTAAGAGGTCAGGCCAATTCTTCAATTCCCCTTTTGAAGCAATGGTTGTTATCAGAATGCCTAAGTGAATCAGAGGTATAAAGGAAATAAGATCTCATATATCTTCACAGGTTTCACACCATTTTTTCTCATTTCACTCTTCTCAAAGATCTAAGGAGTTAAGAAATTTCTAGTTTTATTAAGAGCTGTCAAGCATAAAAAGAGGAAGAACATTTAATTACAAATTATATTTGAAGGGCTTTGAAATGCAAAGGCAGGTTGCCCCTTCCTGCTGTCATGAAGGGCTCAGATGTGAGACATCAAGCACAAAGTAATTCCAGTTAAGGTAATAATCATGTCCAAACACTGCGGATCAGGTTCTGCTCTAAGTTTACTAAAAACTGTACAAATCTTGACCTCCAGTAGAGTATCCATCTCAAGTCACCCCCTCTTTATTATGATACAAAGGTATGAACACTGGAAGCTGTCATTCAATAAAATGATAACTCATTGCTAAATTATGTGTTCACAACTTTACTGTTTACACAAGACATTAAGGGCACATGCTGATGTCCAGGTGTTAGAAATATAAATTACTTGTTGGTAGAATTGCCTTGTTGAGGTTTAGGGCTTGACATGCTTCACTGATCTCAGACCTAGGGGGAGGTTACCAAAGCTTGGGGAGGATGTACCCCTGATAGTGGACACAAAGAATGCAGAATTTACAGGCCATAAGGATATTTGGCAGAACTCCCAAGAAAAGGAAGAAACTAATAAAGCCAACTCAGCAAGTGTGTTGAAATCAGCTCCGACTAGGTAAAAGGTAATTCTGGCAGGGGGAGATTGTGACCACTGACTCACAGATCACTGACCCAAGAAACCCACAGACCCAAAAGAAGAGGAAGACTGAGCATATGGACTAATTAGCATGAGAAGCAAGAGAATCATTAACCAATAGAAGGTAGAATACTAATTAATAAAAGAACTGGGTAGCTTGTAGCCAATGAACATTAATGCCTTTGTTTGCTAAAAATGTATAAATAACATAAAGCTTTGATGACTGGGGAACCAATCTTTTGTGGGTTACCACCCAGCTCCCTACTTTGTGCCTACTACAACAAAGAAATAGAAGTACCTCATCCTCGGTGTGTGAATTGGTGCTGTGCACAGGGTAGAAGGCCCACATTTGGGACAAAAATTCTAAGACAGATACCTACTAACAGCTTACACACTATGGCAGGTCATCCAGTGACCAGCTGTAGGGGTTGGCTGATTCAGATCCAGCAGAGAGGATGGCCGAAAGAGTCAGTTCCATTTTTAACACATACAGAAATGCCAGGAAAAACTAATTAGGTGTCAGGAATGGGGAAGGCTGCTTATAAACTAGGACTGACTATGAGTCCATTTTGCCTCAACTAATAATCTCTCAGATGACAAGTGATGAAAAAAACCTTTCCTAAGCTTTTTCATTGAGCTAATCACCATATATCCTCTTTCTTTGAAATAAAATGTTAAATTTGTTATTAAATATACAAGAATACAGAACAATATTACACAGAAACCTCCTAAATAGATACATTGATTTCCTGGTAAGTTTGTGGGTCCTAAACATATGCAACTGTATTTTTTGAACTTGAATCCATATTTCAATGTTGGCACAAGCTTTTTTAAAACCTGTACTGCACAGCACAAAGAAGTTTCACAATGTTACTCATTTCAGAGTTAAAAAAAAAAAAAAACCTAAGTAAGGATACAACAACGTGTAGTTATCATTGCATCTCCAATCACAGTCCTAAAATAGACTCTATTGCCATCTTTATCATCCTCAGTGAGATGACTTCTGAGAATGGGATTAATCAGTTTGCTTCCATCTTGATCAAAAGGTATCAGCTTTTGTTTGGTTAACATCAGATGCTAAAGACTACAAATGCTGCATTACTTCTTCCCTGATGCTATTTTGATGTACTTGCTCATCCTCCCCTTAGAACTCCAGAGATCTTATTTGTGATTGGCTTGTTAGGTTTTCAGTGCTTGAACAGCAAAAATATGTATGCATCTGTGGTGATTTGACCCTGTCTGGATGCCAGGTACCCACCAAAGCCACTCTATCACTCCCCTCCTCAACTGGACAGGGGAGAGAAAATATAACAAAAGGTTCATGAGTTAAGGATGGGGAGAGATCACCCACTGATTACCGTCATGGGCAAAACAGACTCGACTTAGGGAAATGAGTTGAATGCATTAACAATCAAAACCAGAGCAGGATAATGAGAAGTAAAACAAATCCTAAAAAACACCTTCCCTCCACCTCTTCCTTCTTCCCAGGCTTAACTTTATTCCTGATTCTCTACCTCCTTCCCCCCACAGCAGGGCAGGGAGATGGAGCATGAGGGTTATGATCAGTTCATCACACGTTTCTGCCACTGTTTCCTCCTCAGGTAAAGGAGTCCTTCCCCTGCTCCAGCATGGGGTCCCTCCTACAGGAGGCAGTCCTCCACAAACTTCTCCAGCACAAGTCCTTCCCACAGGCTTCAGCCCTTCACAAACTGCTCCAGTGTGGGTCCTTTCCATGGGGTGCTGTCTTTAAGGAACAGGCTGCTCCAGTGTGGATCCTCCATGGGATCACAAGTCCTACCAACAAACCTGCTCCAGCATGGGCACCCCTTCCCACAAGGCCCAGGTCCTGCCAGAAGCCTTCTCCAGCATGGGATTCCCACAGGGTCACAACCTTCTTTCAGGCATCCACATGCTCCAACATGGGTGTCCTCCATAGGCTGCAGGTAGATCTCTGCCATGGGTTGCAGGGTCACAGCTGCTTCACCATGGTCTGCACTATGTGTCAGAGACTGAAATAGTTCATGCTTCAAACACTGATATAAAGTTTTGCCCATTATAGTGTGGCAGCAGCTCTCTGGCCACAGAGAGCAAGCACAGACACTCCCAAGCATTTTCCCGGGGAAGGCTGTGAGAAGATCAGAGAAAAGAATGAGAAACAATTCTTATCTTCACTTGCACCTGCTGTTGTACACATGTGGAATGTGTCATAGAGATTTGTTTACCAAAAAGTGATTTCTTAATTAGACACTAAATAGTGTTTAGAAGGATTGACCAATTAGGTCAAAGCAGTATCGGACGAACTGTAAAAGTTACTAAGTTTCTTAATAAGTATAATATAATATAGTATAAGATAATATAATAAAGCAATTGATTAACCTTCTACAATCATAAAGTCAATGCTAATTATTACCCAGCTAGAGGCCTGCGGCAACATTATAGCAAAACTGTATGAAGAAGCCCACCCCTGCCTAAAAGATGTCTGACTGGGACTTTGGACTGAAAGTCAAACTGATGATTAGAAACCCATTCTTCAGTCATCTCAGGCCCAGGGAGAAGGAAACAAATAAACAAGGAAAAGAATGAGAGTCAAACACAGCAGCCATGCTGAGAGTCACCTCTGGCTGGATTTGGGGTGGGGGAGACCACAGCCTACAGAAACCAGGTTTACACAGGCTCCCCCCTGAAACGAAGAGGGGGGAAGTTTCAGGTGTGTGGTGTGACCTCTGGTCAGAGGCAGTGAATATCCACCCTCCCTTACACAAACTGGCCCAGCTGTGGAACCCCCAACCCCACAGGCCACATCCACAGGACATTCACATGAGAGGCAGCTGGGGGGGTGTCATAATCCATCAAAGACATTCCAAAGCGCTACCCAGAGGCCTTGCACCACAGGACTGCACATGATGCAACAAATCCAGAGTCTGCTGCAAGAAACTGTTCCCCCCTCCGGGGGAAGTACCTGGACATTGCCACCTGGCCCGAGTGTATATTAACCCATTGGATTCTATGCTTTTCAGGGGGACCTTCACCCTCAAGAAGAGGATCAACAGGACGCCATCAGGATCTATGGAGTGGTGATACTTTCTACTTAGTCTGTCTCCACCTTACTCTCTCCCCTCCACACCCCCCAAGCTCCTCTTTCCCTATTTCTTTCTCTTCCCTTTTCTTTCCCTCATATTAGCTATCAAATAAAATCCATACTATTGTCACTGGCATATGGTCTTGTTTGCACCTTAATTTGGGCTGAGGAAGACCTAAATAATTTTAATAACCAGACCCTAACACTATGGGCTGCAGAGGAATCTCAGCTCCAGTGCCTGGAGCACTTCCTCCCCCTCCTTCTGCACTGACCTTGGTGTCTGCAGAGTTGTTTCTCTCACATATTCTCATTCCACTCTTCTCTGACTGCAATTACATCTGTGCCATAACTCTTTTCCTTCTTAAATGTTACTCCAGAGGCATTACTACCATCACTGATTGATTCAGCACTGGCCAGCAGCAGGTCCATCTTGGAGCCACTTGGCATGGGCTCTGTCAGACATGAGGGTCAAAGAAGTCATCCCTGTAACCCCACCCACTACTAAAACATGGCCATGCAAACCCATTACAGCATCTGAAAGAACAGCTATGCCAACTTATATGCTAACAAGGAAGCCTAGGCAGGTAGCAATATTTTTACACCTAGATAGTATGAAGAGACCAGTGAGTACTGGACCAACCTCACTATTGGGACACAAACCTACAAGGATTCAATACTTAATTACTTCACACAGGAGGGTAAAAAATACTAAATAGCAACTCTTATAATGTAAGCTTACAGTTCATCAGTTGGTACACATCTTCAGAGTTCATATATGCTTGAATAATCCTTGCAAGGACCACTTGAAGCTCAACTGTAATTGAGCTACTAATCCACAAATGTTTCCTCAAATCAAACAATAAAATGCTTAAAATGAAAATGCTCAAAACAAATATGCTTAAAACACAGTCCCTCCCCCAGCTGTCACCACCATCAAACAACCCTAAAGGTGCAATCCAAACACAGCTGTAATATATTCTCCTGAGGGACCTGGCTGATGTAGTTTCCAAGTGCCTCTCCATGATATTTGAAAAGTCATGGCTGTCAGGTGAAGTCCATGGAGACTGAAAAAGGGAAATATTGTACCCATCTTTAAAAAGGGTTAAAAGGACGACCCTGGGAACTACTGACCTGTCAGTCTCATCTCTGTGCATAGGAAGATCCTGGAACAGATCTTCCTAGAAGCTCTGCTAAGGCACATGAAGGAGAGGGAGGTGATTCAGAACAGCCAGCATGGCTCCAAAGGGCAAAACCTCCCTCACCAACCTGTGGCCTTCTACAACGGAGTGACTACATCAGTGGATAAGGGAAGGGCTACAGATGTCATTTATCTGGACTTCTGTAAAGCCTTTGACACAGTCCCCCACAACATCCTTCTCGCTAAATTGGAAAACTCGCCAGAAGACTCAGCTTACCTGGACTGTGTTACCACAAGGATTTAAAAATAGTCTGATTTTTGGGAACCAATTGGCAAAAGAATTAGAGACCCGTAAGAAGAGCCCCAAAGGCTTGGTCCTGCAGTATGTTAATAACATCTTACTAGCAAATGAAACTAATGAAAAGTGTATGGAATTGACTATCAGTCTTCTAAATTTCCTAGGCCAGGGAGACTACGAAGTACCTCGGCAAAAAGCTCAAATCATGAGGCAGCAAGTTATCTACCTAGGGTTAAAAATAACACGAGGACAGTGGAAATTGGGAATGGATAGAAAAGAGGCCATCTGCCAAGTACCCCAACCTGCGACTGCCTGAGATTTAAGTGCATTCTTGGGCACGGCTGGGTCATGTAGATTGTGGGTCTCAAATTATGGACTTTTAGTTAAACCACTGAATGAGCTTTTAAAGAAGGCCTTAGAAGGACCTTTGATTTGGACTCCTGAGAGTGAACATGTGTTCTGTGACTTGAAGATGGCCCTGATGTCTGCACCTGCCTTAGGACTTCCAGACTTAACAAAACCCTTTGAGCTTTTTGTCCACAAAAGATAGCACCTAGCCCTTGGAGTTCTGGCTCAGAAGGTAGAAGACTTCAAGAGGTCTGTGCAGTACTTTTCAAAACAACTAGACAATGTCAACCAGGGATGGCCTGGATGCCTGCAAGCTGTAGTACACACTGTTCTCCTTATCCAAGAGGGCAGGAAATTGACTTTGGGACAAAAGATAGTAGTGTATACTCCGCATGCTATAATCACCGTATTAGTCCAAAAAGGGGGGCATTGGCTTTCCCCGAGCTGTATGCTGAAATATCAGACTGTTCTAAGGGAGCAAGAAGATGTGGAGTTGAAAGTAACCACAGCAGTAAATCCAGCCCAATTCCTGTACACTCCGATGCAAGAAGAGCAGCTAACCCATGATTGCTTACAGACAATTGAGCAAGTTTATGCAAGCCGACCAGACCTCCAAGACGCACCCATTGAAGATCCAGAGATAGAGTTCTTTACAGACGGAAGTAGCTTTATGCAAGATGGAAGATGAAAAGCCAGCTATGCCATAGTCATCTCAGCCAAGGTAATAGAAGCTGCACCGCTGCCTATGGACACCTCAGCACAAAGAGCAGAGCTCATAGCACTACAAAGAGCCTTGGAAATGGCAGCAGGAAAAAGAGTAAACATATGGACTGACTCGAAATATGCTTTTAGCATTGTTCATGCCCATGGAGCCATATGGAAAGAAAGAGGTCTATTAACAGCACAAGGATCTCTGCTATACTGCAAAGCACACCAACATGGGGATTCCCACATTCATGTAGGAAATAAGACTTACAGATAAAGCTGCATGAGTGGTTGTGCAACAAGACATCCTAGCATTAATATCTAAGAAAGCTATTTCACTTCCAGAAGTTAGCCCTGGATATAGTCAAGCAGATTTAAAATTAGCTACTTATCTAAAAGCCCAGAATAAAGAGGGTGGATGGCTAGTGACTCCCAACAATCAGGTCATAGTCCTACCACAACTGATGTTACAAATTGTAAAAGAGAAACATCAGCAAACCCCCATGGGAATTGATGCTATGGTAACTAGTCTACAGACTCAGATACTCAGTGTCCGTATGAAAAAATTGGCAAGTCTGTTACAGAAAAATGCCTGATATGTCTTAAAAAGAATCCTTTGAATTTGAAAAGACCACCTCCAGGGATCACTAAAAGAGGAAACACTCCTGGAGATTATTGGCAAATTGACTTTTCTGAGCTATCACGCCATCAAGGATACAGGTATCTCCTAGTGTTAGTAGATACCCTTTCTGGGTGGACAGCGGCTTTCCCCTGACGTACCAACAAGACCAGGGAAGTAAACAAGATACTCCTCAAAGAGATCATACCCAGGTTTGGGGTGCCTATAGGGATGTCATCTGATAAGGGACCCCATTTTATATCTGAAGTGTTACAGCAACTTAGTAAACAGTTGGGTATAAGTTGGGATTTACATACTTCATGAAGACTGCAATCTAGCAGAAGGGTTGCATGAATTAATCCAACTTTAAAGAGAGAAATTAGCAAAATGTGCCAGGAAACTTCCTTGAAATAGCCATGGTTGTTACCATTAGCCTCGTTACAAATTAGGATGCAACCCTGAACTAACCTGAAGGTGAGCCTGTATGAGTTGATGTTAGGGAGACCATATTCTCTTACAACTTTCCCTGGATCCGAGGAACAAATTGGGAAACAGGAAATGGAACAATATTTAATTTCATTGGGAAAATCTTTGAATTAACTAAAAAGGTTTATAATTTTCTCAGAACCTCTTGCCCTAGCCACCCCAGTTCATTCATTTCAGCCCAGGGATCACATATACATCAAGGCCTGGAAATCTGAACCACTTCAGGAGCAGTGGAAAGGACCTTATTTAGTTCTGTTGACTACAAGAACAGCAGTGAAGGTAAAAGGACAGTTCCTGGATACATTGCACATGAATTAAGAAGGCTCTCGACTCAGAGTGAACAGTGGAAAACACTGGACCCCTGCGGCTGAAAATCTCAAAGACATCTGTAAATGAGTAGTGAGGTGTATAGACTAATGTTTATTGGAATCTTTTTGTCTTTAGGGGGAGGGGCTGAAGAAAATTTAGTATTAACTTTAATCCAAGGGTTTGGTAAAATGCATAATCTGTCCAGCATTACAGCTTGCCTCCCTATCCCTGGTTCAGCAGGGGAAACTATTCCTTGGGGAATTATTCCTATAGATCTCTCAATGGTAATTCAATATGATAATCTGACTAATGCAATAGCAAATGCAAATATCACCCACTATTTGGATGAGAAGGAGAGATGTAGGCGATGAGGAAATGGTATTCTTGAGGATCCAATAGTTTGGAGGCCAGGAGATAATAGGACTATTTGTGGGGAAAAAAAGGAGGTAAGGAGTGTCCAACAGGGTCTCATAGTCTCGACCAACATTTTCTGGATTTCACCTTAGCAGTCTCAGGAGGCCAAGCAGTCAGGTTCTTAGATTTATGTGTTACTAAAAATCACACCCAAAATGTTTCAGACTTGCCAGTGTCAAACTCTCTGAAGCAAGCTTCATACCCAGACAAAGGCCTTAGAAGGACGGAAATACTTGGGAAAGGTAGAGTGGTGTCTGGATTGGGGAAACACACTTATATATAACCTAAATAAGAGTCAATGGAGGTGTGGAGAAAAATAAAACAATGAAAGTCAATCTAGCACCATAAGGTTAATGGCCAAATTAGTTTTAAATTGAAGTAACCAACCTTTGAATTGTGTTAAATCTATGGAAGTTCCTTCCCCAGGTTACACTGTCTGGGCTACTACAGACTGCTATTGGACCGCCTGACTCCTGCTTGGACCAATCACCCAGCAAGTTACCTTAGGATTATTAACCGTATGCTCAGCTTGGAGAAGAAGCCCCATAAAAGCCCAATATTGGAGTAAGGTAAAAAGAGACACCGAGGATGAATGGACAGGGCCTTCAGTTTCCACACAGTCTGAATAGGCTTTACAGAGTTTTCTCTTATCAGGAGCTATGGCTCTAGAAAACAGTATTTTGTTAGAAAATCTAACTTGGCAAATAAGGAAACTATCCAAAGCCACAGAAAGGGGATTTCAAATTATAAATAGGCAAATACAGGCAAATACTAAATTGACATTACAAAACAGGCTGGCCTTAGATCTATTGCTGGCCAAAGAACAAGGGGTTTGTGGGTATTTAAAATTGGACAGAGAACAGTGTTGTGTACACAGCCCAAATGTAACAGAAGATCACCAAAAACAACTTAAGAAAATGAGAAAAGTTGCTGAAGATAGCAATGCTATCCAAAAGGCCTCTGAAACTAATTGGTTCAGTAAAATTCTTCAAGGAATAGGGGGATGGTCCCTGAGAGGATGGATGGCTGAAATACTGGAAACCATGATAATTATAGTTGTAACTGTAGTAATTATTGGTCTTACTATTGTCTGTGTTCCCAAAATGATCAATCATAATCTTGTGGGAATGTATGCAACTATAGATAGAAATCAAGTTGAAACTTATCAAATGGGCCAAAGAAATTTGAGAAATTTCAAAGGGGGGAATTGATACCAAAAAGGTTATTTCAATTTCTACTGTAATAGTGAGCTTTTAGCAGAGAGACATTGTGTCTGTGAACTTTGAGCAGAGAAAAAACTCTGAACCTTTAGCAGAGAAACAAGGCCTGCAGAAACCGCTCTCCAAGCAAGGACATTGGAAGATAAAGAAGAGACATCTGGCTCAGAAATGCAGCTACAGCCAAAACAAGGACTGAGTTTAGGAACTTGGGAAACATGGGGAGGATTTTATGGTAATGGCCAAATTATAATATGCATGTAGTGACTGTATATTACCAACACACTTGTAGAAACCAAGGGGCACATTAGGATGAGTTATCCCCTGTACCACTCCAGGTGCCTGAATAAATGATGCCATCTTTAACACTAAATTGGTGTTAAGGGGTCTTATTCAACCATTTTTGGTAATTTGGCGACACTTCGAACAATCAATTAAGCACAACCTTAAATCATTACTGTCATTAAGAAAATGGAGCATTAATACAGTTCACAGTAAAGCAAATTTACAAAGGGATGAGACAGTAGGAAAAGCAAATAGATGGACATTTTCCTCTAGTCCAAAGTCCTTAACCCAGATATCTGGAGAAGGAATCCTATAGAGAAAGCAAGGGATTCTAAAGGTAGATTATTTGTCCTGATTTCATCTGGGATAAGAGCTCATTTTCTTTTCAGTAGCTGATACAATGCTGTGTTTTGGATTCAGTATGAGAATAATGCTGATAATACACTGATGTTTTGGTTGTTGCTGAGCAGTGCTTACCCTGAGACAAGGGCTTTTCAGTGTCTCATGCTCTGCTAGTGAGGACCTGCACAAGAAGCTGGGAGTGAGCACAGCTGGGACAGCTGACCTAAACTGGCCAAAGGGATATTCCACACCATAGAACATCATGCCCAGTATATAAACTGGAGATGGGAGGCTTGGCCAGGAGCTGCTGATCACTGTTTGGGGACAGGCTGGGCATCGGTCACTGGGTGGTGAGCAACTGTATTGTACATCACTTGTTTCTCTTGGCTTCTGTTACTCTCTCTCTCTCCCCTCCCCATAATTACAAATATTATTATCAGGAGTATTATTAGTTTAATAATAACAACAACAGCAATAATAATTTGTTTAGATTATTAAATTGTTCTTATTTCAACCCATAAGATTTACCTTTTCTTTTCAATTCTCCTCCCAGCTTGGGGGAAGATGGGTGTGGAGGGGGTATGAGTGAATGGCTGCATGGTTATAAGTTGCTAAGTGGAGTTAAACCACGATAGTCCTTTTTGGCACCCAATATAGGGCACAAAGGATTAAAATAACAGATCTTAACCAGAGCCTGTTAAACCAAATTTGTCATAAGTATTTATTCTATTAGTTAAGTAGTTGCTGATCACAATGTTTTTTCATTTGCTCTTAGAGTTCCTGGGCTTTTGCTCATGGGCATATTATATAATACTGTGTCATGGTTTGACCCTGGCTAGATGCCAGGCACCCATGACAGCTGCTTGCTCACCCCCCACTGCAGCTGTACAGAGAGGAGAAAATATAATGAAGGGCTCATGAGTTGAGATAGGGATCAGGAGAGATTGCTCACTAAATACCATCAAGGGTAAAACAGGCTCACCTTAGTAAATTTAATTTAGGCTCACCTAAAGTAAATTTATTGCTAACAAAAACAGGGCAGAATAATGAGAAGTAAAATGAACCCTTAAAAACACCTTCCTCCCATCCCTCCCTCCTTCCCAGTTCTACCTCCTACCTCAGCGGTGCAAGGAGGCAGAGAATGGGGTTATCGTCAGTTTATCACTCGTAGCGTCTCCTGCTGCTCAGGGAGAGGAGTCCTCCCCCTGCTGCACCGTGGGGTCCCTCTCACGGGAGACAGTTCTCTGCAAACTTCTCTGATGTGGCTCCAACTCACAAGCAGCAGCTCTCTGCGAACTGCTGCAGTGTGAGTCCCTCTCACGGACAGCAGTACCCCTCAAACTGCTGCAGCATAGGTCACTCTTCCACAGGGTGCAGTCCTTCAAGGACAGGCTGCTCTCTTTCCACAGGTCTCCCATGGGATCACAGCCTCCTCTAGACATCCACCTGTTCTGGTATGGGCTCCTTCATGGGCTACAGGTGGATCTCTGCATCCTCTGTGGATCCCCATGGGCTACAGGGGGACAGCCTGCTTCACCATGGTCCTCACCATGGCCTGCAGAGGAATCTCGTTTTTGGTACCTGGAGCACCTCCTCCCCCCCTTCACTGACCTTGGTGTCTGCATGTTTTTTTCATATTCTCACTCCTACTCCTCTCTAGCTGGAATTAAAACTGCACCCCAATCTCTCTTTTGATTTCTTCTTAAATATGTCATCACAGAGGTGTTACCACCATCTCTAATTGGCCCAGCCTTGGCCAGCAGCATGTCCATCTTCAGAGCCATCAGGGTTTGGCTCTGCCAGACATGGTGGAAGCTTCTAGCAGCTTCTCACAGAAGCCACCTCTGGGCGCCCCCCCCCCCGCTACCAAGAACCAGGCTGTGCAAAACCAATACATACTGGTTTTGGTGTATGTGTTCCTTGTGAAGTAGTGGTTTCTGATATGAAAGAATCACTGGTCATGAACCTCATCTGGTATGTGTAATCAGAATTGGGGTCCCCTCTGTAACTCGGGAGACCATCTTGTGGGGAAGATCAATAATTACACCTTTTATCTTTTTTCCTTGGGGATCCAACATATGGGATAAATATCTTCAAACTTTTCCTTTCTTTTACCTTCGGAAGCCCTCCGGCCCTCCAGGTTGAATATACTGATTACAGTAGCATTTCAGAATTTTAAAGATTTTTATTATCCTTTGAATACCCTTTAATCCAATGTGGTCCTTTTCCTATAAACAAGCATTGGCTTGCTTATGGTTCACATCTTGTTTAGGGTTAAACAATGAACTGTGGTCACCCCAACCCCTGTGACAAGCACTGCAGACTGAGGAAGAAGGAGAGGGACTGTAGCTACTCAAACCTTGGCAACAAGCATTGCGGCTACTTCAATCCCCATGACAAGCAGTGCAGCCACTAAAACTCCAGTGATGGGCACTGCAGCTCCTTCTGTCGCTGCAAGATGCACTGCAGCTATTAAAATTCTGGTGATAAGCATTGGGGTCACTCAAGCTACTTTAACCCTTGCGACAAGTATTGCGACTGCTCAAATCCCAGTGATGGATGCTACAGCCAGACTTTAACAATGGGCAGTGCAGCTGAACCAGAGAACCAGCCTACACTGGTATCAGTCACCCCTATACACAAGAAGAAATGCACACAAAAATCATCTTGTTTAGTAAAGGGCAAGGACGGCAAAGCAGGGCCATCACAGGAACAGGAGGAGGAGGCAGAAAAAGACCACTTCATCCCTATCCCCGAGTGAGCTGCAGAAGATGAGAAAATATTTCAGCCGTCATCCCAGTGAGCACGTTACCACCTGGCTGTTCCGATGCTGGGATAATGGGGTTAGCAGTTTGAAATAAGAGGGTAAGGAAGGCAAGCAGCTGGGATCACTTTCTATGGAAGCAAGCATTGACCTTTCTGCTGTGGGTTTGCTGAAGGCCAAAGAACAACAGGTGCTGATTGCTACCACAAAAGTGCACCAGAAGCTATATCGCACCGAGACTCTGTAATTCCCATCCATACGCTGATTCGTGAACTGGAGAGCCAAGGAGTGATCAGCAGGACCCTCTCACCCTTTAACAGCCTCATATGGCCAGTGCGAAACTCTAACAGAGAATGGAGGCCAACAGTAGACTACTGTGGCCTGAATGAAGTCACGCCGCCTCTGAGTGCTGCTGTGCTGGACATGTTGGAACTTCAATATGAGCTGGAGTCAAAGGCAGCCCAGTGCTGCCACAACTGGTATTGCTAATGTATTTTCATCAATCCCTCTGGCAACAGAGTACAGGCCACAGTTCCCTTTCACTTAGAGGGGTGTCCAGTATACCTGGAATCAACTGTGCCAGGGGTGGAAACAGCCCAATATTTGTAATGGACTGATCCAGACTGCACAGGGTGAAGCCCTGGAACACCTGCAATACATTGATGACATTGTGTGTGGCAACACAGCAGAAGAGGTTTTTGAGAAAGGGAAGAAAATAATCCAAATCCTTCTGAAAGTGGGTTTTGCCATAAAACAAAGTAAGGTAAAGGAACCTGCACAGGAGATCCAGCTTTTAGGAATAAAATGGGAAGTTGGACATTGTCAGATCCCAGTGGAAGTGATTAACAAGATAACAGTGATGTCTCCACCAACTAACAAGAAATAAACACAAGCTTTTTTAGGTGTTGTGGGATTTTGGAGAATGCACATTCCAAATTACAGCCTGTTTGTCAGCCCTCTCTATCATGTGACCCAGAAAAATGATTTCCAATAGGGCCCTGAGCCAGGACAAGCCTTTGAACAAATCAAGCAGGAGATAGTGCATGCTGTAGCCCTCAGGCCAGTCAAAACAGGGCAAGATGTAAAAAATGTGCTTTATACTACAGCTGAGGAGAACGGCCCTACCTGAAGCCTCTGGCAGAAGGCATCAGGGGAGACTCAGGGTCGACCCCTATTATTTTAGGGTTGGGGATACAGAGAATCTGAAGCCCACTATACTCCAACTGAAAAGGAGATGCTGGAAGCTTATGAAGGTATCCAAATCACTTTGGAGGTGATTGGCACTGAAGCACAGCTCCTCCTGGCACCCCGATTGCAAGTGCTGGGCTGGATGTTCAAAGGGAGGGCCTTCTCTACACATCATGCAACAGATGCTACATGGAGTAAATGGGTTGCACTGATCACACAAGCTCACATATGAAATCCCAGTGATCCAGGAATTTTAGAAGTGATCATGGACTGGCCAGAAGGCAAAGATTTTGGAATGTCACCAAAGAAGGAGATAATACATGCTGAAGAGGCCCCACTGTATAATAAATTAACAGAAAGTGAGAGGCAATATGCCTTGTTTACTGATGGATCCTGCTATCTTGTGGAAAAGCATCAGAAATGGAAAGCAGCTGTAATGGAGACCCCTACATCAAGTCTGAAAACTGCTGAAGGAGAAGGTGAATCGAGTCATTGCAGAGGTGAAAGCCATCCTGGTGGCCATAGACATTGCTGAATGAGAAAAACGGACAATACTTTATACTGACTCGTGGATGGTGGCAAATGCCCTCTGTGGATGGTTGCAACAATGGAAGCAGAATAACTGGCAGTGCAGAGATAAAGCCATCTGGGCTGCTGCACCATGGCAAGATACTGCTGCTTAGGTAGAAAGAACCTGGTTGTGAAGGTGCATCATGTAGATGCACCAGGAGTCCGACCACTGTAGACCCAAGAGTCCAGCTGTTGTAGATGTCGGCAAACCCAATGGGAAGAATGATGATGTCTAACTCCATTTCAGAAGGCTAAATGATTGCTTTATTATAATTATGTTATAATACATTAATATGCTATATAAAAGAGGATACTAAATACTACATGCTACTTTCTCTAACTATCATATCTAACTAACTCACAACTCGTGACCCTGTTCTCCAGAGCCTAGACACAGGTGGATCCGATTGGCTCTCAGGCCCAAACAATCCACCATGATCCAACCAAGAGCTCACTCCAGGTAAACAATTCTCCAAACACATTCCACAGGAGAAAAACATGGAGCAGAAATAGAAATTGTTTTCTCTTTCATTTCTCTCTGTGCACCTCAATAAAAAATCCTGAGAGAGAGAGAAATGTGCTTGCCACATCCAGCCACTGAAGAACATCAGAACAACTAGCAGGTGGATCAGGCTGCTAGGATTGAAGTGGCTCAGGTTGATTTGGATTGGCAACATAAGGGTGAATTACTTCTAGCTTGGTGGGCCCATGACACCTTGGGACATCAAGGAAGAGATGCAACATATAGGTGGGCTCATGATCAAGGGGTGGACTTAACCATGGACACTATTGCACAGATTATCCATGACTCTGAAATGCATTGCAATTAAGCAGATCAAGCAGGTAAAGTCCCTCTGGTATGGAGGATGATGGCAGAAATATAAATATGGGGAGGCCTGGCAGACTGACTCTATCACACTCCCCCAAACCCGTACAGCAAGCACCATGTGCTTACAGTGACTGAGGTAAGTCCAGGGGTGAATTTAAGATCAGGATGAACAGGAGGGTTCCAGAACTCAGGGACACTTGAGCAGCAGCCCAGAGCCCCATCAGGACCCAGAAGTGCATGACAGCCAATCAGAGGAGGAGGGGGTAGAAACAGGATCACCATGGGAGTTTTAAATGGGAGCAGGAGTGACCTGGAGCAGGCAAACAGGGGTGTGGTATGGCAGTTTGTGCAGGCAGGGCAAGCAGGTGGGATGTGCAGGAAGGGCTCCTCTCCAACCATTCGAGAGCAGCCAACAGAGGCAGCAGACTCAGTAGCTGGTGAGGAAGAGCACAAGAGATCCTTTCAGCCCCAGCCTTATTAGCGTACTAGTGTAAGCTTCCTCAGTTATGGCACTGACACACTGCAGCACTCATTCCCCTGTAGCTGCTGGAGTCACTGAACCAGCCATGTCAGAGGCCTCCAGACAGATAGACCTGCTGATGGTAGACATAGCTCTCCAGGTCACAGGTTGCCAGGAGTGCCTGATCTCTTTGTGCGAGGCTGGGGCCAACAATCATTCCTTTTGCAGAAAGTATGCTGCAGTTGATGAGCTGAGTCACAAGGTAAAGGAGCTACAGGAGGCTATGTAGTATTCGAGCAAACAAGCAGGAGACTGACCAGTTATTTTCAAAGACGCTACAGTCTCATGACTCCTGGGACTCTTGAACCTCCATTGAAGTGGAAAAGCAGATGGACTCAGAACCCTGCAGGATAATTAGTCAAGGGTCAGTTGAAGGTTTTGAAGCAGGTCACTGCACATACCAGGAGGAAGGTTCCTCTTCCTTCTGAAAATTTGACAAGTAGGACTGGCACCTTCTACAACAGGTATGAGGCTCTGGAACTAGAAGGCCAGTCAACTGATAAGGTGGACAAAGGTCCTTCTGGGATAGAGGGACCTCCTAAAAAAACACCACCTGTAGCCTGCATCATGACCTCTGTTAAGAGGAAAAGAAGGGTGGTTGTAATAGGAGACTCCTTTCTAAGGGGAAGAGAGGGCCTGATATGCAGACTGGACCCAACTCACAAGGAAGTCTGCTGTCTCCCAGGGGCTTGGGTAAGGGACATTACTGGAAAACTCTCCAGTTTAGTAAGACACTGATTATTATTGATTATTGGTTGTTCAAGCCAGCAGCGATGAAATAACAAAGAGAAGTCCAAGGGCAATCAAAAAAGACTTCAGGGCCTTGGGAAGACTGGTTAAAAGATCAGGAGCACAGGTAGTGATTTCCTTGATCCTTCTAGTAACAAGGAATAACATTGATAGGAATAGACAGATCCATTAGGTCAATGCATGGCTCCAAGGCTGGTGTTGTTGGAAAAATTTTGAGTTTTTTGACCATGGGATGATCTATTCAACACCTGGTCTACTGACACCTGACAGGATGCACCTGTCTCAGAGGGGAAAAACAGTTCTAGCTGTGGCATTCACATTCTCTGGACAGAGAGACATAATTCTGTCTCTCAGGAGAAGCACAGAGAGAAGAGAAAACAATCTTTATCTCTGCTCCTTTGTTTTCCCCATGTGGAATTTGGTATGGAGATTGTTTACCTGAAATGATTGCTTGATTGGATTCTGGTGAAAGTTGTTTGGGTTCAATGACCAATTGGATCCAGCTGTGTCTCGGACTCTCAACAGAGAAGTCAGGAGTTGTTAGTTGATGATAGTCAAGTAAGTAAGATGTATGTAGAATAGGATAGTCTCTATTTAAATAGTATATTAATGTAATATAGTATAGTTTTAATAAAGTTATCCTTCTGCCTTCTGATCTGGAGCCAGACATCATCATTTTTTCCCCGTCGGGGTTGCCTGATTTCTGATATCTAGCACAGGAGCTAGCAGGGCTTGGTGACAGAGCTTTAAACTACCTTGGAAGGAGGAAAGGGACAAACCCAGGCTTGCCAGTGATGAGCAATGGAATAGTGTGCCAAAACTTGAGGAAACGAGCACTAATGGGATCCCTCAATATGTTTCAGGAGGTGTAGGCTACAATGTACCATACCTGAAATGTTTCTATACCAATACACACAGCATGAGGAACAAACAAGATAAGCTCGAAGCTTTGGCCCAGTCCCAGAGATTTGACATCATTGGTATAAGTGAAACCTGGCAGAATGAGTCCTGTGATTGGAGTGCCCTGATGAATGGTTACAGACTCTTTAGGAGGGATAGGCAGAGCAGAAGAGGGGGAGGTGGGGGATAGCATTGTATGTAATAGAAGGCTGGAATGTAGGGAGCTTGCAGTTGGAAATGGCACAGTTGAGAGCCTCTGGGTAAGAATCGAGGGACAAACAAATAATGCAGATGTTATCATGGAAGTCTAATACAGACCTCCTAGCCAGGACGATGACACTGACAAATTATTCTTTGAGGAACTAAGGGACTCTTCCAAGTCAACTACCCTTGCCCTTATGGGAGACTACAACTTACCAGATGTTTACTGAGAACACCACACAGCTAGTACAATGCAGGCCAAAAGATTCCTAAAACACCTAGATGAAAGCATTATCGAATAGGTCCTAAGGGAGACTACTCAGAAAGATGCCCTCCTTGATCTACTGCTTGTCAACAGAGAGGAACTCATGAGCAAAGTGGAGATTGGCAGTCGTCTTGGCCACAGCAACCATGAAGTGACCGAGTTTAAAATCTCTGCTGACAGGAGGAAAGGTCCCAACAAAATCTTAGCTCTGGACATGAGGAGAGAAGACTTCAGGTTGCTCAGGGAAGTAGTGAGTAAAGTCCCCATGGAAAAACTTTTTGCAGATGCTGAGGTCCATCAGGGCTGGTCACTTTTTACTCACCTCTTAAGGGCACAGAAGATTCCCAAATGTCAGAAGTCAAGTACACAAGGCAGAGGGCCAGTTTGGCTGAGCAGGGACTCTTGGGAAAAAAGGCAAAAAAGGGAGGTATATGGCCAGTTGAAGCAAGTTCAGGTGACATGTGAGGAACACAGAGATGCTGCTTACCACTATAGGGAGAAAATTCATGTGGCCAAAGCTCAACTGGAGTTGAAGCTGCCAGAACTGTGGACAAGGCAGAGATTTTTAATGCATTCTTTGACTCTGTCTTCAACATTGATGATGGACCAAGGCAGTCTCAGTGCCCTGAGCTGAAGGACCATGACTGCAAGAATGATCAACTCCCAGTCGACCCTGAACTTGTGCGGGATCTGCTGCTCCAGCTTGATCCCTACAAATCTATAGGGCCTGATGGGATTCATCCAAGAATCCTGAAGGTGCTGGCTCTTGTCATTGCAAAACCTCTCTTGATGATTTTGAGTGTTCTTGGGAATCCAGAGAGGTCCCAGCTGACCAGAAACTGGATAACATTGTCCCAATTTTCCAGATGGGCAAGAAGGAGGACCCCAGAAACTACAGGCCTGTCAGTCTCACTTCAGTACCGGGTAAAATAATGGAAAAGATTATTCTGGGAGGTATTGAAAAACAGCTGGAGGCAAACACAGTCATTGGTCACAGCCAGCATGGCTTCATGAGGGGAAAGTCCTGCTTGTCAAACCTGATTTCCTTCTATGGCAAAGTAACCCACCTAGTTGATCCAGGAAAGCCAGTAGATATAATCTTTTTGGACTTCAACAAAGCTTTTGATATGGTCTCTCGCAGGATCCTTCTGCACAAAATGTCCAGCACACAGCTGAATAACCATATTATGTGATGGGTGAGCAACTGCCTCATGGGTCAGGCACAAAGGGTTATAGTAAATGGGGTAATATCAGACTGGCGGCTGGTCACTAGTGGCATTCCGCAGGGCTTCATCCTCAGCCCAGTTCTCTTCAGCATCTTTATTAACGACTCAGACACAGGACTTGAAGGAATACTAAGTTTGCCAACAACTGTTAAATCCCTTGAAGGCAGGGAGGCCCTGCAGAATGACCTAGACAAATTAGAGAGAGGTGCAATCACCAACCGTATGAAATTTAACAAAGATGTGCCAGATTCTGCACCTGGGAAAGGGCAACCCTGGTTGTGTGTATAGACTGGTGAACGAGAGGCTGGATACAGTGGTGGAAGCAACCACTAGATAGCAGGAAGCATACTCTGTGCCCCATGCCACCACTTGGAACGCTATCCTGGGGCTTGAAAAGCAAGTCTTATGGTGACATAGTACCCCAGAAGGAATTGAATCAGACAATGGAACACATTTCCAAAACAACCTCATAGACACTTGGGCCAAAGAACATGGCATTGAGTGGGTGTATCACATTGCCTATTATGCACCAGCCTATGGAAAAATCAAATGATGCAATGAACTGTTAAAGACTACACTGAGAGAAATGTGTGCTGGGACCCTCAAACATTGGGATACACATTTGCAAAGGCCACCTGGTTAGTCAAAACCAGAGGATCTGGTTGATAGGGGGTGAAGGGGAAGGTTTGGTAAGAACAACAGCACAAGATATATGGAATAAATTGAACGGTGAGGGGATAGAAGTACTCTCTGCTAAATGCCAAGGCCCCTCTAAGGAGGTAAAATTCCTGGGAGCCTGGTGGATTTCTGGTCAGGCTGTAATCCCAGAGAAAACCATTACAAAATTGGATGCTAAACCCACCCTGACTACTAAAAAGGAACTTCAAAAGATCATGGGTACTTTAGGATATTGGAGAAATCATGTACCTGGATTTTCTCTAATAGTGAGGCCATTGTACTCAGTAATGAGGAAAAAACAGACCACAGGAGAGGCTTGATAGTTGTTAAAAATAGGTTAGAAATGGTTGTAAAACAGTTGATAATTGTTAAGCATGCACTGTTAGTTTGGTTATGGTAAAAGGGGTTATAAGGGTAGTTATAAGAAATACGGTACTCTATGTACCATAATACACCTAAGTAAAGTGAACCACCCCCCAAGAAAAACGAGCCAGCCTGGACAGAACTATAATGGGCCAATCAGGTGCCTTAAACTTTCATGCAAATGAAGGATCCAAAAAGAAACCAATCCAAAGGGACAAAAAACAGGATAAAAAGGGGCATCTGACCCACTGAATTCGTGCCACTCCACCTGGAATGTCTGGGACATCGCTGTGCAAGAAGACCCAGCGCCGGTGCTGCAGCATCCTCAACGGGAACGCTCCTGCTCAGCCTGTGGGCCCCCTTGCTTTAGGCCTTTCTTTTTTTTACAAAAAATGCTGAAATCACTTTTAGTACCGGGAGTGTGGTCCCATTTTTAACAATAGTCACAAACAGGCTTTGCAAACACTAATAGAAGAATTTAAAACATATCAGTCACTAGGACCAGTTCATCCCAGTGATCCTATAACAGTTGAATGGGGTTTTGCTGAACATGGAACTTAATGTAATATGTTCCAGAAAGGCCCTCATGGACCCAAATAACCAAAACGGTTCAGTTTCACAGCATTAAAAGATACTAAAGAGATATGCTGTCTGGGAAAAGGGATTATTGTCTCTGACTCAAGCCCTCAAACAGGTAGAGAAAATTCAACAGCATCAACCCGTGCAAATCCAAGGACCTTTTAACTTGTTAGCCAGTATTGAAAAAGGCAGTGCTCTGCCTAATGGGATTACACAAAAACCAACAGTACACAAATGGTATGCGTATGTCTCAGGACTCACAGATCAGATGTATTACGGCCTGGGGATCCTGGGGTCTATCCAACCCCGGCTGCCGTAGGTGTCCCGGATAGTGATGTCCAGCTAAGCACAACCTGTCCAGGTCCCTCAGGCAAGCTCCCAGCTGCAGGCAATCTTAGCAAGCAGCTCAGCTCTTTGGTGAATTCAGCTCTTCAGTGATTTCAGCTCTTTGCTTGCTAAGGGGCCCTGGCAGACGCAGGGAGAGAGAGAGAAGGCTGCACGAGGTTCCACAGAGGTGTCTTTATTGGCAGCCTCTGCGAAGGGTTTCAGAGACAGCTCTTCTGCCGAATTGGGCAGAAATGGGGGTTTATATATGGTGCAGGGGTTTTGGGAAATGGTCCAGTAGTAAGGGTCAAGGCAAATACGACCTATGGTCTTAGAGAAAGATAACGAAGGACGGAAGGCGGAAGAGGGGATACTTTGGTCCAGTCATCATGACTAGGCATTTCTTATCTTAGGCAAGTGACCGCCAGGGAAGCCTTGCAGGGCCTCTGGCTGCTACACAGATGGATATAACTAAAGGACTGAAAAAACCTACAAAATTGCAGACACCTGCGACCCCAGATATGCTGGTTTTGCAACAGCCATATAAGCCTAGTCCTATACAGGATGCTTCGGAAACATAAACTTTAAGGGATTTAGAGATTTTAGAGGAGCTAAGATTTTAGTTAGAGATAAGCCTTACTAGAGTTAATTAAAATAAATGAGTAGGCCTTGATGAAGTTAAGAGTTAGTAGTTAACTAATAATTGATTGCTTGTCAACACAATGTTTAGTTAGCTGGGTTTATAATGAAGAATATAGAAACTGACAAATAGCTTTTAGGAACATAAGACAATTGTGGGCCTCCTCTGTTCTGAAACCAATTGAAGACAAGGAATGGGAGTTCTACCAAGATTCATTTGTCATATTTGCATTGAAAAGGTAGAAAGGTCAGAATAAGGAAGACTTCATTTACTTCCTCATTTTGGGACCCCTCCCCATGAAAGGGACCACCGACCCATTTCAAGGAACAAACTACGCATGCTTAATAGCTTTTGAAATTATTAGCATACAAAGAGAGGAATGGGATGTACCAAAATTATGAATATGTATTTGTATTTTGGGTATTCAGTACTTTTATGGATAAAAGGACTCTGTAATCATTTGAAAGGTGCAGTGTGTATTTGGGAGCTATCCCGTACGCTGCCTGGCGTTGTAATAAACATACACTTTCTAATTTTAAACTGTTAGAGAGTTTTTGTCCATCACAGTTGAATATCGGTATTAGATCAATATCCATATTTCTTTAATAAATCAATTTGGCAACCGCAGCAGGACCACTGCTCTCTCTGGCCGTGGGGCCAGTGGGATCCGGGACCCCCCTGGGTGCCCACCCAGAAATTTCTGGGAAGGGGGATCCTGCGATCCCGCTGACTACCCGGGGAAAGACCAGAACCTGCTGGAACTACGGACAAAAGGTATGTTTATATTTGGGGAAAGGTACCTTATTATATGAGCAGTTAATAGGACATGAGAGACATCTCGTATCAGTGGTCTGGTAACCCATGTCCCATAGTGGGGACCCAGGGGTTTGGTGGGCCGTGTCTCGTAGTGGAGACGGCAGCACCAGGGGTTTGGTGGTCCGTGTCTCGTAAGTGGAGATGGCGGCACCAGAGGTTTAATAGTCTGTGTCTCGTAGTGGAGACGGCGGCTGTGGTGTTGTGACTTCGGATTGGAGCAGGGGTGACTCTGGTTTCAGCTTGTAATTTAAAGGTGCACATTAGTGATCCATAATTCAGGTGGCTAGTCTGAATTTTTGGGACGTGAAGGGTCCCGCTGTGGGTCGCAGACAATTCTGGCTGTGGCCCCGAGCGCTCTGTGTGTGTGTGTGTATTGTAATCGGATCCGTGTTTGTTTGGTGGGTTTGTGATTTTGTGTGTTTAGGTTGTGGAAAACTATTTGCATATCGTATTCGTTGTGGTTTGCAAGAGTTCGTGTTGTGAGCATTATAATTTGTGTGATTTGGCGTGTGTTACTAACCTTTTAAGTGTTTTTAGGAGTTTTGTGAGCTTAAAGTTGTAAAAGGTTTGTGAAATCCCTGCCTGCTTTGCAGAGGGACACTGACACTTTGTTTGGGAGAGTGGACTGATTTAAAATATTTACATTGTGCTTAGATTGCCTGTTAGAGGGGAATTAAGCTGTGTGTGAGCTTAGACAGCATGCATTTTTGGCTGTGAAATTTTATTTGATATGTTGTTGGGTGAAAAAGGCTTTGTGAGTTAAATTTATTTATTTTATACTTAGACAGCGAAGTGAAAAGCCCAAACTATTCCTGATATAGTCGAGGCGATTGGGGAGTCATTTGTTTCCCGGGTAACCAGAGGGGAGTCCAGGCTCTGTAGCCTCGGGATACATTTTTCAACTAACTCCCTGGAAAATCTTAAGTTTGGCGAGTGTCTGTTGGTAACTTACCCCCCTTTTTGTGAAGGGATTTGTACTTTGCTCCAGCTGCAGTTTGTGTGATTTTTAACAAGATCTTGTTAAAACTCTTGTTGAATGTGTTTGGGGTCATGGAAAAAAACCCTGGCTGTTTCTTTGATTTTATGGGTGATTAATAACCTGCAACTTGGAGTGTTTAACTACATTGTGTGTTTTTTTATTTAAGGAAAGAGAAGTTTTTTTTTTCCCCCTTTTTCCTTTTGTATAACAAGCTTTTTCCTCAACAGCTGCTGCTCTGAACCCTGTTTTAGAAGGACGGCCAACCATTTTTGAGAAAAGAAGAAAATTAATTAACAAGTTGCTTTATCCCTTTTGTTTGCTAGCACAGCTATATGACCAGGACCAGGAGGCACAGGAACCGAGAGCCTGGTTCAGAGGTATTCCCTTGCCCAAAGAAAGATTGCTGCTGTAATCCGTGGATTGCGTTTCGGTGTGCAGTCTGTCAGGACTCGTGGGTCCGAAAAGGGTATAGGTGGCTAATACCTAAGACAGGAATTTGTGCTCTCTGTCGTACAAAGGAACAAGAGGCTACACAGAAAGTTATACGAATTTTCTTGTCAACTGGTCAAGAAGTCCCCAGTAGCAGTAAAATATCTGAGTTGTTAGAAAACAGGGTTTCAGGAACCTTGAAGAAACCAGTGGAAATTCTTAGAGTTGAGTGCGGCCAGTATATTTTTGTACCAGAGGAAGACCAGGTGAAGCTTAAGAACTGGGATGAGATCAAAAGGCGTTTTGAAAAGGAAAATCCTAAACATAGGGGTAAATGAGAGCAAAGAGATTCCCAGAAGAAGCCCTTTAGGGTGTATCTTAACACACTGGAAAGAGCTGGTGGGTTATGGTGGTGGTGAAACTAAAAGGGAACTTGTCAAATTTTCTACGCAGTGGTGGCCACTCTAGAGACTTGATAGGGGAGTGAAATGGCCAGCAAATGGTACACTAGACTATGAGACTCTATTATAGTTAATGCTTTTCCTTAGGCATGAACAGAAGTGGCAAGAGGTGACTTATGCTGATATGTTTTTCAGTCTGTGAAATCACCCTGAGTGGCAAAGGGATTGTGTGATTAGGCCACCATCTGATCCCCTGGTACTGGCTCTTAAAAAAGATAATAAAGCTAACAGGGAAAAACTCAAACAGTGTTGTAGCACATGTTCAATAAATCAAAGATGCTCGCACCCAAGTAAAGTGTATCCAATAGAGATCTTAGAACAAGAGACACTAGAGGCACCTTTACCACCCCCTAGAAACCAGGAAGGAGGGAGGGTAGAGGAGAGGGTAGAGGAAAAGGTAGGAAAACAAGTAAAATCAGAACCCTCACCAACCTCAGCCTCCCCTAACTTATCTTCTGGTTCATCTGCCCTGGGAAAAACAGTAATTGAGGTTGGGGTTTCCCCACCAACTCCTAAATCAATGGAACCCTCGAGGCTTTATCCACCGCTGCCTAGTAGTGATAGTGAATGGGATGAATCTGAACCAAGTCCCAAGCCTTCCCCACAAGGTCCGATAGCGTCAAGGACCAGAAGGCAAACCAGAATGAACCCACCCCCACAAACAACTAGAAAGCAAACTAAAAGAGTCATACAAGCACCCTTAAGGCAGGCTATAACCTCTGACGGGGAACCAAGGATAATTAAGGTTTCCTTTTTCTCAATGGATTTGGAGCCTTGGGAAAAGACTGCTAAGGGTTATCGGAATGACCCGATAGGGGTTGCCAAAAGGTTTAAGTTTATGGTTAAGCAGCATTTACCTGATTGGGCAGACATGCAGTTACTACTTGATGCCTTAACAGAAACAGAGAAGCAGTTGGTTTTGAAGGTAGCCGAGGACTTAGCTGAAGATGCTTGCGTGCCAGCACAAGAGGATATTAAAGACGTATTTCCTCTTCAGGATCCGATGTGGGATCCCAATGAACCTGATGAATTAGCACAGCTTAAGAGATATCAAGGCTTTAGAGTGAAAGGACTAGAACGAGCAATTCCTAAGACCATAGATTGGTCAGCCTTATATGCTGTTAAACAAGGTCCCTCTCAAACATTTTCTGAATTTTTAGATCACCTGCGGGACGCAATGTGACGATATACCACCCTGGACCCTGGATCAGATGAAGGAATACAACAACTAATAAATCTATTTTTAGGACAATCCACAGGAGATATCAGGCGGAAACTTCAGAAGATCCGGGGCCCAAATAGCCGAGACTTGGAGACTCTATTGGATGAAGCATGGAGAGTCTTTAGTAACCGGGAGGAAGGATATAAACAAGGGATGAGAAAATTAGTAGCACTAGTAAGGGAGAAAGGAAAGGAGAAACGTGAGCAAGACCTGCCAAGACAAGGACCAACCCAACTGGGAAAAGATCAATGTGCAGTTTGCAAGAAATTTGGACACTGGAAAAACAAGTGCCCAGAACGAAGAAGGGGTGATGAACAGAGAAAAAGCGATCGGCGGGGAGAAAGGGTGGTTGCTCATGCAAAGGAGGACTGAGGAAGACTGGAGGGCCCTACCCTAGGGGACCCTCTGGTTATAGTTAAACTGGGGAATAAAGAAAAGGAAATGGAAATTTTAGTAGACACAGGGGCAACATTTTCAGTGTTGAATAAGGCCCTAATACTTCTAACAAATGATTATGTTATGGTAAAGGGGGCTACTGGTCAATCTGAAAGAGCATATTTTTGCAAACCATTAAAGTATAAATTGGGAAAGCAATAGGGAATTCACTGATTTTTATATATGCCTAACGATCCATCTGCACTTTTGGGCAGGGATCTGCTAGAGCAGCTGGATGCAAAAATAATATTTAGAAATGGGGAAATTAGCTTGGAGATAAAGGACCAACAATATGTGGAGTTGTTAAGCCTAATGTTAATAACCAAGGAAATTGAAACTGTAAGTGAAGAAGAGAAAAACTTCAAGAAAATAATGGATCAAGTATTCCCTGGGGTATGGGCTTCTAATATACCAGGGAGAGCAAAGAATGCATTACCTATACAAATCAAGCTCAAGGAAGGGGAACGACCAGTGAGGGTTAAACAATACCCCCTGAAGAAAGAAGACAGAGAAGGGATTATCCCAATTATAGAAAACTTTTTGCAAATAGGACTGTTAAAAGAGTGTCAATCTGATTTTAATATTCCCATTTTGCCAGTAAAGAAGCCTGATGGGTCATACAGGTTAGTACAAGATTTAAGGGCTGTTAACAGAGTAACTGAAGACTTGTATCCAGTAGTTGCTAACCCTTATACTTTGCTAACTCGTTTAACACCTGAACTAATCTGGTTGACTGTTTTAGATTTGAAGGATGCTTTCTTTTGCCTCCCTCTCCACGAAGCCAGCCAGAAAATTTTTGCATTTGAATGGGAGAACCCCAAAACTGGACAGATGAACCAGCTCACATAGTGTGTATTACCACAGGGATACAAGAACTCCCCCACTATATTTGGGGAGCAGCTTGCCAAGGACTTAAGAGTCTTGGGAACCTCCACCAGGAGAAGGGCAGTTGCTCCAGTATGTGGATGACCTCCTGATAGCCACCCAGACCCAGGAAACATGCGTGGACTGGACGGTAAGCCTCCTAAACTTTTTGAGCCTGCAGGGGTATCGAGTATCCCAGAAGAAAGCCCAGATGGTGAGGCAAACAGTCATTTACCTGGGTTATGAAGTGAGCGCTGGACAAAAGACCTTGGGCCAGGATCGCAAAGAGGCAATATGCCAGACCCCAAGACCTCAGACAGCGAAAGAACTGAGAACCTTTTTAGGCATGACAGGGTGGTGCAGGCTATAGATTTATAACTAGGGGTTACTTGTTAAGCCTTTATATGCCCTGATCACAGAAGGGAGCAGCAATCTCCAGTGGACAAAAGAAGCAACCCAAGCCTTCGACCAACTAAAGAAGGCCCTCATGTCAGCTCCAGCTTTAGGACTTCCAGACGTGAGTAAACCATTTTTCCTGTTTTCCCACGAAAAACAAGGGATTGCCTTGGGAATATTAGCACAGAACTTAGGCCCGTATCGGAGAGCAGTGGCTTATCTCTCCAAACAGCTGGACATGGTAGCTAAAGGATGGCCAGGGTGTCTCAGAGCTGTTGCAGCAGTGACAGTGAACATCCAAGAAGTGCGCAAATTCACCCTGGTCCAGAAGATGACTGTGCTAGTATCCCACACAGTGTCTGCAGTCCTTGAGGCAAAAGGGGGACATTGGCTCTCTCCACAGAGGTTTCTGAAGTAGCAAGCTATACTAGTAGAACAAGATGATGTTGAAATTGTGGTAACTAACATTGTGAATCCAGCTTCCTTTCTCAGCAGGAATATGGGAGAACCAGTGATCCATGACTGTCTGGAGACCATTGAAGACACCTACTCCAGCCGCCAGGATCTGAAGGACATCCCACTCGAAGGTGCTGAGACTTAGTTTACTGATGGAAGCAGCTATGTCATCAGTGGGAAAAGGCACGCTGGATATGCCGTTACCACAAGCAGAGAGGTAATAGATTCTGGACCCTTATCAGCAAACACCTCTGCACAGAAGGCTGAAATAATCGCCTTAACTTGAGCCTTAGAGCTGGCGAAAGGAGATTAATATCTACACGGACTCAAGGTATGCATTCGGGGTGGTTCATGCACATGGAGCTATTTGGAGAGAGAGAGGACTGTTGAATTTGCAAGGGAAGAATATTAAACATGCACAAGAGATACTGAGACTACTAGATGCAGTACAACTACCTGAGAAGGTAGCCATCATGCACATTAAGGCACACCAAAAAGTGAGCTCTGAATTGGAGGAAGGGAACATGCTGGCGGACAGAGAGGCAAAAGACGCAGCCAAAGGTGAGGTATTTAAGGAGACAGTAGAGGCAACATTGATCCCAGATGGAAAGATTTCTATTGAAGGTAAGCCAGTGTACAATAAAAAGGATAAGAAACTTATTAAGGCAGAAAAAGCAAATTATAATCAAGGATGGGCTGTAACAGAGGAAGGGAGACTTGTAGTGCCTTCCTATTTGTTGTGGTCATTTGTGCAAAAAGAACATGAAAAAACACATTGGGGAGTAGATGCCCTGTATAACCATCTGAAAAGAAAAAATATAGCTAGAAAACTACAGGGCACAGTAATAGAAGTAACTCGTCAGTGTAGCCTTTGCCTCCGAACTAATCCTAAAAACATCCCAAAGCCTAAAGTTGGACAAATTGGGAAAGGTTGAGGACCTGGGCAGCAGTGGCAAATCGATTTCACTGAATTACCCAAGAAGGGAGGATATCGTTACCTCCTGGTATTGACTGATACCTTTTCAGGTTGGCCAGAAGCTTTTCCTACTAGGACAGCTAAAGCACGAGAGGTAACCAAAGCACTGTTGCAAGAAATAATACCGAGGTTTGGAGTTCCAGCCACCATATCCTCAGATAGAGGGCTGCATTTTATTTCCAAAATTGTGCAACAAATTAGCCACCACCTGGGGATAGACTGGGAGCTACATACCCCATATCATCCTCAATCGAGTGGCCAAGTGGAAAAGATTAATCATTTGATCAAACAACAAATTGTGAGATTGGGACAAGAGGCAAACCTACCTTGGCCCCAGGCTCTCCCATTAGCATTATTGGGAATCCGGACAAAACCAAGGACAAAAGAAAAACTGAGCCCCTTTGAAATATTATATGGGAGACCATATGCGGTTCAAGAAGGAACCACACCGACACAAGTAGGGGAGGAAACCCTACATAAGTATATGGTAGCCCTGAATAAACAAGTGAGGGAAATTGAAAAATATGTGGCTGGAGCTCAAAACAGAGAATTAGATGGACCAGTACACGATGTACAATCTGGGGATTATGTATATGTTAAGTCTTTTGCAGAAAAAGCCCTGGAACCCCAGTGGGAAGGACCATTCCAGGTGTTCGTCACTACTTTTACTGCAATCAAGATCAAAGAACAGAAGGCCTGGATCCATCACTCCAGAGTGAAGAAAGCCCCTGAGGGAGTCTAGAAAGTGACACCAGGCGACAACAAACTGAGGCTGAAGCTTACCTGGAACAGCGAATAAATGGACCTATAGAAATCATGGACATAATGGAGAAGGTTGTAACTATTATAGCCACTGCCATAATTGTAACAGGAGCCAATACAATACCACGCAAGTCCAACGTAACTGGAATATACCGGTGCCAAGGAAGGGCCTACGATCCCCACTCTCATAGGGCCCTAAACGAGATTTTAAAGGTCACAAATGCACGTTTGTGGGAAGGGAGAAATGTTTGGGGATGTAATTATGCATTTGTGCAAGATGGGTTCCATGAGGCTTACTATCTGCCCATGAAATTCATTCAGATTAGCCCTGAATGCTGTGACAAATGTTTGAGTAAATGTCCTGAGTTTAGACTAAAACTAGAGGGATGCACAATAAGAGGGTATGATCTTGACTTTAATATCACTCAAGTGTGTTATGATTATAATAAGAACAGGACTAGAACTACCCCACCAATACAAAAGAAAGCTGTTTCTACCCAAAGGCCAATTATCCCAGAAGTAGAAGAGCAGCCTATAGCTTCCACGATTACTAGAATTGGGCCATATGCTATTAAGAAAACCGGAATCCAGAGACTGCTAGTCAATCCAGAATGGTCTCTGAAGCGAGTAGAAATGGGAATACAAGTAAATGCTTTGGACATCCGGCCAGAGTGTACCCCATTTCTCAGAAATCCTTTCATGGACTGGACCACTTGGCTTCAAAAATGAATGCCCACTAACTTTAGGAGTAAAAGGGATCTCACTGGGCTGCTAGGGACTGGACTGGGAGTGCTAAACACCATAGATTCAGAAGTATTGATGAATAAATTAACCACAGTGGGGAATGACTTGGTTAACTTACAGCAACCTTTACAATCCTCCCTATTAGCACTAGATGACAACCATTGGAAGTTATCCAAAGAATTACCAGAGTGGAAGAATACCGAAGAGCAAGACCATGAAGTAATAATTAATGCATTAGGCACAGCAAGTGAAAACGTTACACTAGCTCTTGGGTGTACTCAAGCACAACTATGGATGCAGAAGTAGCCGCTGCAGTTATAAGGGAAGGCTGAGCTCCGTAAAATTGTTCGGGATAGTGCATCCGATATAGAAAGAGAACTGCAAGCTTGGTGGACTTTAGTCAGTTTTACTTATAACCCGATGACTAGTAAAGTAACAGCCTTTGTATTAACAATACCTAATGCATCAGTGAGCTTAATTCACCCAATAGTTACCCTGGGATTAAACCATGAAGGGACTGTGTTGTATCCTTCTGAACATAGAACATGGGCATGAGAAATTAGAGGAAAGTGGCAAACCATCAACATAGAGCCCTGTTCCATGAGGAAACAACTGGGGTATATATGTGAGGGGACATTAGAAAGTAATAAAGACACATGTCTGGATATGGACCAAAGCATTTGCCACTTCAAAACACATTCAAGCAATCAAACAACTTTGCTTGTATATATAGGACAAGGTTGTATCTCTCTCAGGACAGCATGCCCCACCGTAATGATAGACAATCTAAGCATGAATGAGACTCAGGTTATGTGTCTGTAACTTTGTCAGAATTGAGGGATGTGACTTCTATCAGGCACCTGTAGCATCACACCGGTATATAAGAGCCAATTTAGTTACTGTACAAGAAATAGTGCCCGTGCCCATAGGAATGAATTTGACTTTGGTTGCTCAGTTGTTAAAACACCAAGAACTGAGAGAAATTTTGAAAGGGATTAGAGACACAGGGAAAAAGACTTTAATCACTATACACCATGACACAGAAACCATCAAAGGAGTTTTTAAACGATTTGAGGAACACTTGTCTCATCATTGGTGGGATATGCTTTTTGGAAGGTCACCAACAGCAACCGGCATACTTAATACGTTAATTCATCCTATCATTGTGTTGCTTATTTTAGTTAGTATAAGCTTGATTTTGCCTATTGTGATACTTGTTTGGAATTGGAAGATGATACGATGAATGACGGCCCTAACTTTGCTATCAAAAGCATATGGTTTAGTCTTGAGACACAGTAGACACATGTCTTGGGCAGATGAAGAGGAATCTATATATTGAGTAAAAGAATTTACTCATTCCAAAGAAGAAGTGGGGAATGAAGCATAAACTTTAAGGGATTTAGAGATTTTAGAGGAGCTAAGATTTTAGTTAGAGATAAGCCTTACTAGAGTTAATTAAAATAAATGAGTAGGCCTTGATGAAGTTAAGAGTTAGTAGTTAACTAATAATTGATTGCTTGTCAACACAATGTTTAGTTAGCTGGGTTTATAATGAAGAATATAGAAACTGACAAATAGCTTTTAGGAACATAAGACAATTGTGGGCCTCCTCTGTTCTGAAACCAATTGAAAACAGGGAATGGGAGTTCTACCAAGAGTTCATTTGTCATATTTGCATTGAAAAGGTAGAAAGGTCAGAATAAGGAAGACTTCATTTACTTCCTCATTTTGGGACCCCTCCCCATGAAAGGGACCACCGACCAATTTCAAGGAACAAACTACGCATGCTTAATAGCTTTTGAAATTATTAGCATACAAAGGGAGGAATGTCATGTACCAAAATTATGAATATCTATTTGTATTTTGGGTATTCAGTACTTTTATGGATAAAAGGACTCTGTAATCATTTGAAAGGTGTAGTGTGTATTTGGGAGCTATCCCGCACGCTGCCTGGCATCATAATAAACATACACTTTCTAACTTTAAACTGTTAGAGTTTTTGTCCGTCACAGTTAGATATCGGTACTAGATCGATATCCATATTTCTGTAATAAATCACTTCCCCATTAACTTCAGACTCTGAAGTTAGATACCTGGTTCACTGATGCCTCAGCCAAACAGACTGATGGCAAATGGAAGTACAGAGCAGTTGCTCTTAACTTTCAGACAGGAATGGAAGTAGAATAATAAGATATGGGAAATGCACAGGTGGGAGAATTAAAGGCTGAGCTGCTTGCAGTAAATGAAAAAGAAAGGACAATATATGCTTGGGCTAATGCCACACAGTGCTGGTGTCTATGGAAAGCATTAGGTTGGCAGGTAAATGGAAAGGAGGTTTGGCAGAAGGAAGATTGGATATGGTTCTTGTTACAGGCTCAATCCCAACCAACCCGCAAAGGATAGTTCAAAGCTCATGCCAATATACTCAAGCCTTATAGACCAATTGAAACACCAAGGTGGATCATATGGCAAAAATTAGAAAGATAAAAACTGATCACTTGGAGGATCCACAACATTGGTATTGATTGGGTGAGTAGTTACACTGTAAACTGGGGCATACTGGAGGTTTTATTTTTTGCATAACAAAGTAGAGTTTGGCCATTGACCAGGAAGATGTGTAAACGCATTCTCACACAATGTCCCCAGTGCCAATTAAGACTTGTACAAAATCACCCAGACCAGGCACTGCCTTTACTTATCAAAAATAACAAGGCACTGTGGTCCACTTGGCAAATAGATGATATTGGCCTTCTGAAGACATCTAATGGCTACAAGTACATCCTAAGTGGTATGGAAGTGGTATCTGGACTGTTAGTTGCTACTAAAACCAGGCAAAAAGTGCCAAAGCTACTCTTTAAGGACTCTGTAATTGGTTTTCCAGTCTCCCTATTCCAGATTGTATAGAGAGTAACAATCACACTTCACCAGTGTGATGGTGCAAGACAGGCACAGAAAGAAAAGTATCAAATGCGTTTTTCATGTACCTTATTATCCTCAAACAAATGGGATGGTAGAGCATACAAATCGTTTGCTGAAACACTACCTTAGACCACACAAATCTGGATGAGATGAAAGGCTACCCTCTGTATTATATATATCTCTGTATTATAGATGAGATAAATAACAGATATGAACCAAGGGGTAGTCCTGTTTCATGAGCTTTCTTGAGCCCCATATCCCTTGAATCAAGTTCAAATGATAAAATTGAAGCCTTTCAGGAGAATTTAAAATTAGGCCAATCAGTCATGGTCAAATTACCCCAAACTGGAATTGTACCTATGACACTAAGGGACACTCAAGCACCACTAGCCTGGGTGGCTACTGACTCTAATGGTCACCAACACAGAATCAGTTCCAGATGGATATTTACCACATTTTCAACTAAGGAAACTAACCTGTCCCATCTGGTGCATCTGCTGAGATAGACATTATTTTGTTTTACAGCTCAATGGCTGCTATTGGTCATCATCCTGATGGTAACACCAGGAACGCCACAGTAGATACCAATACCCTCCAATACACTTAGAGGCCTGCCTAACCATGGACTTGCAAACAAGACAGATCCCATGGGCCAGTATGTATCTGTCTACAAAGGTCCCCTGTTGCATCCTGGGTTTGGGTTTAGATTAGGGGTTCTAATCTATGTTAGCTAGCCGAGTGCTGTGTACCCCCATGCACACCCCGTGTTTCCCCCCTCCACGGTGGCTCGCTCCAGGCTGCCTGCTATTGGAGCGTCCCCCTGCCACTCCTGTGACCACTCCCCCGTCCAGTCCCGGGAGTTCTGTGTCTGTCACCCCGATCCTACAATCCCACTCGCCCCGGGGCCCCATGTCCACCCCTGCCATGTTCCGGTTGGTCGCCGTCTCCACGTCATCGCCACGGCACCCGTCCCAATTGGGCGGGAGGGCGTCTGCCCTCCCTGTCACACCCCCTATATCATCCAGCTCCCCCCCGGTTCCAGCCGCCATTTCCCCCACGCGGGCGCTGGAAGCGCGGGGCGCGGTCTCCCCGCCACAGCTCTCCACGACAATAAAGCCTTCCCGCCTCCCTCGTGGGTGATTTGGACATTCCTGTGATGGTTTGACATGGAAGTGAATTTTTTTTTCAGGAAGTTGGGTCAAACCAATCAGTGGTCAGGTTTGGATATTGGCACCTGGAGTGACCACTGAAAGTATGGACACGCCTCTGAGAACACAGGGGGTTAAAAGCAAGAACTCCCAGGGGAACTGTCTCTTTGGTTCCGGTCTTCAGAGAGTGCAGACTCTCCCCTGCCCAGCCATCGGCTGGGCGGGGGAGGGGAAGCCACGCGGCCTTGTCCAGGTAGGCCGAGGGGGCTGAGGGTCTGGAACCGAGCCAGCTCCGGGACGGAAGGGTGGAGAGAAGCGGAGATGCCTTTGTCCCCCCCCCCCCCACAGAGGGAAAGTGACAGAGAGCCTGGCGGCACCTGGAAATTTGCCGGCAGAGGAGAAGGAGAAAGGGGGGGGGATGATGCCCAGTGTGGGAGATGGGATGCTGGACCGAGATATCAGCCGTCCAGGGAGTCTGAACTTTTAACCCTTTCCAGGAAATGAGTGCTTTGTAAAATATTACTCCTCCTTGATTTGTAGTGGAAGAGAGACAGTCCGGGACCTGACATGTTAGAAGAAGAAATATTTAGGTGGGAGGAGATGATGAAGTAGCTTTTGGGTGGACTTTTCTTGTTAGCCATGGACTGAACCAAAATCTCCTGCAATAGAGACTGCATTTTAGGGGGATGCAGTGGTGACCCAAGGAGACCTGCTTCAGCTTCGAACAGCACAGGAATGGCAAGAAGAGAAGAAAGCTGAGGAGGGAATGGTGATGCCCTCTGTCTTCGGGAAAGAAGATGATCTCTGTTCTTGGACCCTTGGCCCCAGGGGAAAATGGGGCGGAAGGTAGTCCCAAGATGAGGAGCTGAACTGTTGTATCTTTGGGTCCGTGGCAAAGCATCCTTAAAGGAGCCCTATGAGCAGTCTGTCCATGCACGGTGGTGAGAGCACTGTGACATGGAAAGGAGAGTGTCACACTAGCAGATTTTCTCCGGGCGGTTGCCATGTGTGACAGGGAAACACAGGAGGTGGCAACTGTGTTTCCTGGGGGGTCTGTGGTGCAAGAGAGACTTCTCTCTCCCTTGATAGCTTGAGTATTGATTATCTGAAGGGTGGTAATTTGATCAAGAATCCTGGGTGATGTTTCATGGCTGAGTGTTTTTAGAAATTGGGAGGAGGAGGGGTGTTTTAAAAGGTCTTCATCCTGGATTTAGTTTATGTGTTTTCTGTTGTAGTAGTAGTTTAATAAAGTTTTTTTTTCCCTTTGTTATTAAGCTTGGGCCTGCTCTGCTCTATTCCTGATAACATCTCACAGCATTTATTTGGGGAAGGTGCATTTTCATGGGGGCGCTGGCATTGCGCCAGTGTCAAACCATGACACTTCCCTCTTCACCTCGGGCCCTCGTGCGGGCGACAGAACCCGGCAAGCCCCGGCCAGCGCGCCGCAGTAGCAGCACGCGGGAGAGAAGTGGCGAGCTCGAGCTCTGAAGGGAGGCAGTGCCAAAAGGCGCAAAAGCTGCCCGGAGCCGGAAGAAACAACGCACCGCTGCAAGTGACACCCAACAGTGAGGCCAGGGCTGGCAGAGTCGCACGCGCAGGCAGAGACTCCCCATGAAGTACCGGGAGCCGTGCAGGGAGCCGCCGCTGCTGCCGCGGGGCTGCGCCGACGATCAGCGAGCTCTGCCACCGAGCCGCCCTGGAACAGTGCTTCGTGTCAGACTGAAAACGGGAGCGGAGTCTCCCCAAAGTAATTCAGTGAACTCTCCACCACCCACAGGGAGGCACGCGGTGCCTCCCCGCGTGGGAGGGGAAGTGAAACTTTTCATGGCCACGGAGTGCCAAAGAAGAGAAACTTCCCAGGACCGAGGACACTGGTGGCAGCTTTTTGTTTGCAGAGACTCCAGTTTGGTGAGTATTTAGAGGTGGGGGGGTACTCGGCTAATACTCCCCTTCACATGGGTGGGCTTTGACCACGCTTCCGAGGGTATGGAACACGCAGTGCGCAGTGTGAGTGGCGGCCGCTGAGGTCTCCTGCATTTTTGGGGGGTTTTTTCCGCTTTTTCTGCACCAGGGGTGAGGTGGGGTGGGTAGAAGTAGCATGGGGACCGTGCTAACTACCGACCAGAAGGAATTCTATTCCCTAGTTAAGGGAATTCTATTGGTGAAGGGCCCCTACCCCAAAAATTTGGTTAAACAGTTTGTACAATGGCTGTACTTTTCCTTCCCACACATAACCACGGGAGACGCTCGCAAAATGGAGTTCTGGGAGCGGGTGGGAGCGAAATTGATGGATGGGATCGAACGCAGGGATCCCTCCATGAAAGGTTGCTTTGCCACTCTCCATTTGCTGATTTCGGAAGTTGTAAAAGCGGAGTCCGCACGGGAAGCGAGCAGGGAAGGGAAGGAGCCATCGGGCAAAACTGTTGTTTCCCCTGAACCCGTTTCCCCATCTTCTTCTCCTACCCCTTCTTCCCCTAATGCGGGCGGGCAGGGGGGAGTACTCCGCCGCTCTAAGGTGCAGGGCAGCTCCACAAATGTGGACTGTGCTCCTGGCTCCCCCGAGCCCCCCTGGTGCCCCCGCCTTAGCGAAATTAGCTACTTTGCTGAGGAACTGACCCCAAACTTCTTTCCCAACCCCTTTTTACCAGTTAAAAATCCCAGTTCTGGCGCTACCCCGTGCTGCTCTGTTTCTTTGAATCCTTTCCTTTGCTCCCCTGAGGAGGTCACGGCCACGTGGTTGGGGCCTTTGCCTTCCCAAGATGGAGGACGGCCATGTGGAGGGGCTTCTTCTTCCCACAACCCCTTTCTCTCCATTGTTCCCAGTGTCCCCATCTTTAACCCAACCCCCACCTGCCTCCCTGTGGGTGTGGGCACCACCCCCTTGGGAGGTCAGGTTACTCCCTCACCCATTGTTCCCCCTCGTGTGGGCATTCCCTCCCTGTGGGCATTCCCTCCCGTCCTTTACATGTTCTCCCAGTTGCATCATCGACCCTGCCCTCTCCCTCCGGGGAGAGCTCTGCCGTCTCTGCCCCGCTGCCTGAGGGAGGCAGCCCCCATCCTGTTCCCCGCACCCTGTCCTCATCTTCCCATGGGTCCCTGAGGTCCGGGCGGGAGGGAAGAGCGGGGAGGGAGGAGCGGGGACCTCTACCTTCATCTTCCCATAGGCCCCGGAGATCCGGGGGCGGGGGGAAGAGGGGGACAGGAACCCCTACCTCCAAGTTCCCATGGGCCCCGGAGATCCGGGGGGGAGGGAAAAGGGGTGGTGGGGGGGACAGGAGCCCCTGCCTCCACATTCCCATGGTTCCCGGAGACCCAGGAGGGAGGGAAGAGGAGGGAGGGAGGAGCAAGAGCCCCCGACTCTGCATTCCAATGGTTCCCAGAGACTCGGGAGGGAGGGAAGCAGGGGGAGGGGGGAGCAGGAACAGGTTTCTGAGCATTTTGCAGATTCCACAGATTGGGTCAAGGTGGCAGCTGAGAGGCATGCAGAGGAATCAGAAACAACATCCATGAATGCTGACACGCAGCTTGAGATCCCTGAAAAGCCCAGAAGCCACGTGGTTGCCTTGGATGCTGTGCCTCCAAAGAACGCTGTTCTGAGGCAGCCTCCATCAAAACGCCAATGCTTCCACTGCGATCAGAAGGGACATCTTGTTATCCAATGTCCATTTTTGGGGAAGGCACCCACAGCGACAGTGGGAGGGGGAAGGAGGGGGGAGGGAGACCCCATTCTCCCAAAAAACTAAAAAAAGAACACGCATCTGCCTCGCATGAAGATAAAAATAAGGCAGGCCACAGCACCTCAAGGGGAGCTGTGATTTTCAAGTAGTTGTGCAGGTGGTGATTTGTAACATCAGAGTGCCTGTGGGTGCAGCAGATGACCCCACCAATCGGGGGATGGCATCAAACCACAGGCAATGCAAGGAGAAAAAAGATCCTACATCTCTTTAAAAAATGCTTTTCCCCAAAGCCCCAGCAAAAACCTTCCAGCTACCCCAGTCCATGTGTGTGTCCCCAGTCCGCGTGTTTGTAATAAAGTTGTTGTCCCAGTTCCCCTATCCCCAAACACCCAGGGAAGAGCCACCCCCAGCATCATCACAGCAAGCCCTCTCCATCTGCAAAGGGCAGCCATTGCAGCAGCAGAAACACCAGAAGCAGAAGCTGAGCGAAGAAGCAGTCAGACGAGCAGCGAAGATCAAGCAGCCGTTCTTCTTTTTTATATTTTGAAAAACAGGGAGATGTTGAATCCTGGGTTTGGGTTTAGATTAGGGGTTCTCATCTATGTTAGCTAGCTGAGTCCTGTGTACCCCCGTGCACCACCGTGTTTCCCCCCTCCGCGGTGGCTCGCTCCAGGCTGCCTGCTATTGGAGCATCCCCCCGCCACTCCTGTGACCACTCCCCCGTCCAGTCCCGGGAGTTCTGTGTCTGTCACCCCGATCCCGCAATCCCACTTGCCCCGGGGCCCCATGTCCGCCCCTGCCGTGTCCCGGTTGGTCGCCGTCTCCACGTCATCGCCACGGTGCCCATCCCAATTGGGCAGGAGGGTGTCTGCCCTCCCTGTCAACCCCCCTATATCATCCAGCTCCCCCCCGGTCCCGGCCGCCATTTCCCCCACGCGGGTGCTGGAAGCACGGGGCGCGGTCTCCCCGCCGCAGCTCTCCACGACAATAAAGCCTTCCCGCCTCCCTTGTGGGTGATTTGGACATTCCTTCCCTCTTCGCCTCGGGCCCTCGCGCGGGCGACAGAACCCGGCAAGCCCCAGCCAGCGCGCTGCGGTAGCGGCATGCGGGAGAGAAGTGGCGAGCCCGAGCTCCGGAGGGAGGCGGTGCCGAAAGGCGCCGGAGCTGCCTGGAGCCGGGAGAAACAACGCACCACCGCAGTCCCCCTACAACTGGTAGATGGTGGTGTCATGGATTAGTATAAGTCCTTTGAACGTGTACTAAAGACACAGCCAAAATAGAAAAACAAAACATGGAATATCATCAGTTTGTCTCACCCCAAATCTAAAAAACTGCAAAGTGAAACAGGAAAACAGTTTTAATTCATTATGATATAGAAGCTGAGTATATCCTGGAGTGTATAAGGGTGCCTAGCATTCCTCCATGAGTGCCACCAAAATTATCAAAAAGCCTGTAAAACTGACCCTAAACATCTCACTGGTTAGGCCCTATGCAGTCAAATTGGTAGGACAACAAATATTGTCTAATCCCTCTCGGTCTTGTCCTGGGTAACCCAAAATGACTGTATTCCATATCTATCTGTGCTCAAAATTGTTAGTGTTTCCTTAAGACCCAGCAACATGGCCAGAAATGGAACCCTGGGGCCAGGGGAGTACCAATCTTATTAAGTTTGGGGCACTCAGGCAGGAGCTCTCTTGCCTCTTGTTTCTGACTCTTTTCCTTTCCTTCTTGCAGGGAGAGAACTGAGGCAGTGCAGGCAGAGGTTCCCCTTTGGTTTTCCTTTGTTTATCTCCGGCCTCTGGAAGGGGGTGCTTTGGGCTGGTCTCTAGACTAGCAAATGTAGCAACCTGAGAATCTGCATTTAGCAATTAAAACTGTTTCAGAGTGAACTTTGCAACATCTGTTGGCAGCACACAGACAGAGCCAGTTGAGCCTGGGGGATGCCATTTCCAGTGCTTGCAGAGACAGTTTCTTCCCCCCCTGCAAAACACTAACAGCTTGGAGACAGCAGCACTGACCCTGGTTGAGTCCAGTGGGTGGCAGGAGGTAGTGAACGGCAGCACTGACGTCACACACACGCACCACCGCAGCTACCGAAAGGAAGCGGAGGAGGCTAACACCGCAGGGCCGGAGCTTCCCAGACAATGCCAGCAATTCCCATCTGCCACTAGAACTGCTTTGTAAGCTCCTACATCCCAGTTTTTTGTTCCAGGGTAAAGTTGAGGCAAGTTTGTCAGTAATTTTCCCTTTGCCTTGTGACGGCTAACAACTGGCCTGAAAGCCTCACAGGCACGAGTAACCCTGACCATAACTCAATCAGCCTATACCTGTGTAAGAAAGGAAACATCTTTGGGAGAGAGAGCACTGAGAGGCAGAGGGACTTGGCTGCAGAGAACGGACGCCAGCCAATCCCTGACAAGCATGTATGCAGGCAGCTATTGGTCAGTGAACTGGGTGGCACCAAGATTCTAGCCAATCGGGGTCAACCATATAAAAGCAGGTGGTGAACAATAAAGATTTTTTCTATTGCCGCATGAATCTTGGAGTGTCGCATCGTGTCCGTCTCAACTGTGACAAATGGTGGCCCCCAATGTGATGGTGATAGCCTAGCCGCGTAGAGAGGGGAGAGACGGAGCCCAGCGGGGAGGGAGCAGCCTGGAGAGCTGCCAACAGCGTGGAGAGCTGTAACAGTCCAGACATGTAAATAATAGGGTAAGCCGCTGGGAACAAGGGGGGACAAGTTGCAATAGAAGATAAAGCTGTAGTGAATCTATGGACCCTTATGTTGAGCAAAAGAGGGATTAAATATTATGAACAGGCTCTGCAAACTTTATTACGGTTTTGCAGGAGCCAGGGCGTACAAGCCACTACAGAAGCCGCTTTCAGTACTAAAAACTGGGAACAAGCTGGTAAATTGATTTTTAAGTCAGCCTCTCAAGGAAATGAGACTGCTATGAGTATTATGACCACCTGAAAGTTGGTGCTAGATACATTAAAACTGATAAAAGCCAAGCAGAATGTGAAAGCAGTAGCAGAGGCGCTGTGGGCACTGCCCACCCAAAAATCCCAAAATGGCGGAGCGCATGCACCGTGGGTGCCACCTGCCGAAAAATCCCAAAATGGCGGAGCGCAAGAAACATCCCAAAATGGAGGGGCGCCGGGAGGAGCGGTGGGGGAAATAGGTGCCACATCGGATTTGCAAGTGGAGAGGGCAGATGACAAACCAGAAAGGGAGTGGCTTTCATTCGAGCTCTCTAACCCTGCAGAGCCCCCCCGCCATGCCGCTGGAGCCCCCTCACCGCGGGCATCGAGTGCACATGTGCAGCACCCTGGTCCGCCCATGCTGCAGCTGTCGGAGCCATATGCGCTTTGTTCCATGCCCCATATTACCATAAACCCCCTCGGTTCTCCTCTGCCTGCGGCCAATTGGACAGCCCAGCCACCGCTTGGCATGCCCACTCGCAGCCTCAGCGTGCAAACAGAACCCAGAAGCCAAGCAGCGCCCGGCACTGAAAGCACCGGCAGGGAGATGCAATTACATGTAATTCATAGAATGATTACAGGACGCAATGGAAAAACAAAGAGTAAACAACAATGCAAGGAATCAGCTGATATTGCAATTGCCACGAGACAATGCAAATGAAGACTGCAAGAGAGCTATAGATCTATTACCAAAAGAAAAACCATCCTTAGATTAAATGATTGATGCATGTACTAAAGTTAGAACTGAATCATATAGCGTGGCTTTGTTAGCCAACTCTTTCGCAACTGCTGTGAGGTTGTCACGCCAATGTTATAGATATAGGCAACAAGGCCACATTCCCTGCAAGTCCAACTCATTGGAGACACACCAAAACCAAGGAACTGTTCCTAAAGTAGGAAACTGTAACTGATGTAGAAAACCCGGTCACTTTGCCAAAGACTGTAGGTCTAAATTCCACATTGACGGACAACCTCTCAGGGAACAGGGAAACAAGAACAAGAGCGTGACGGGGAAGTGCGCACAGACACAAGCACCTTCCTGTCCCACAGTGCAAGCCTATGTGACCAGCTCACAGGGAGAACAAGAGGCTCAGCTGGAATAGATGTTTCCACAGACAATGTAATAACTATAGACTCATTAAAAGTGCATAAAATTCCCCTCAAGGCCCATGGGCCTATAGGGAGAGGGTTGAGTGCACGATTGTTAGGAAGATCAAGTGCAACATTGCAAGGTATTTTTGTTCACCCTGGTGTTATAGATGCAGACTATACGGGACAGATATGTGCCATGGTATCAACACCTACTCCTCCTGTGACCATCCCAGCTAAAACTTGCATTGCCCAACTCATTCCTTTTAAGTCTTGTGTTCCTAAAACAGACTCGAAGCTGCGAGGCTTCGGATCGACAGGAAAACCTCAAGTGTACTAGACTCAAGTCGTTTCCGATCGAAGACCAAACATAGTTTGTACACTTCAAATGCCTCAGACAAATCCGTCCCACATCAAAGTTAGTGAAATGATAGATACTAGAACAGATGTTACCATCATATCTGCCAACACATAGCCTCAATCATGGCCTACCACAGCTGCGAGATCTGTTGTTGATGGCCTCAAGGATACCACACAAAGTTACTTAAGTAGTAAACCTGTGTTAGTTAAGAATTCAGAAAGACAGACAGCCACAATCTGTCCCTGTTACTGCTGTGCCACTGAACTTGTAGAGAAGAGATGTCTTGTCAGTGTGAAGAGTTCGGGTAGGAACAGATTTTTAACAGGGGCCACCGTGCTGAAGAGCGTAAAGCATCCTACATTAGCCTTGAAGTGGCTCACTGAACAGCCCATGTGAGTTCATCAGTGGCCCCTGGAAACAGAAAAACTAAATGCCCTTAAATTCCTAGTTCAGGAACAATTAAATCAAGGACATTTTGAGCCATCAAGAAGTCCATGGAGCACCCCTGTGTTTGTAATTAAAAAGAAATAAGGTAAATGGAGATTACTCCATGAGTTAAGGAAAATCAATGCAGTTATGGAAAGTATGGGTGCTTTACAGCCTGGAATGCCATCCCCAGCTATGATACCTGCTACCTGAGACATTTTGATTGTCGATTGGAAAGACTGTTTTTTCACTATTCCCTTACATCCTGATGATATCCTAAGGTTTGCATTTACAGTGCCCCCATCAATCATGCAGCACCAGTCGAGTGATATCAATGGAAAGTGCTGCCATAGGGTATGAAAAATAGCCCAACAATTTGTCAATGGTATGTTGCACAGGCACTCTCAATAGTGAGAGAACAATTCCCAGGAGCATACTGTTATCATTATGTGGATGACATCTTGATAGCAACCCCAATCAAAGAAGGCCTTGTGCATATTCAGCCAAGTTTGAAGCAAGCACTGCAAGAGTTACAGTTGCAAATTGCACCAGAAAAGCTGCAGCAGCAACCCTCATGGAAGTACCTGGGAGTTAAAATAGTAGATCAAACAATACAGCTGCAAACAATTCAATTTTCAACCAAAGTCCAAACCTTAAATGATGCACAAAAACTTTTGGGTATCACAAACTGGGTAAGACCCTATTTAGGGTAAACCACTCTGTTGCATCCCGGGTTTGGGTCCAGATTAGGGGTTCTGATATGTGTTAGTTAGCCGGTTCTGTGTACCCCTGTGCACCCCCCGTGTCCCCCCGCCCCCCCCCCCCCCCCGTGGTGGCCCGCTCCAGGTCACTTACCATTGGAGCATCACCCTGCCATTCTTGTAACCACCCCCCTGTCCACTCCGGAGAGTTTGGTGTCCGTTACCCCATTCCCGCAACCCCGTTCAACCTGGAGCCCTGTATCCGCCCCTGTCGCGTCCCCGTTGGTTACCCCGGTCCACGTCACTCCCCCGTAGCCTGTCCCCATTGGGCGAGCGGGGCTTCCTTCCCTCTCGGCCTGCCCCCTATAAAATCCCGTGTGCCCCCAATCCCGGGGCCATTTTGTCCATGCGGCGCTAGGGACCGAGTCGCGCTTCTCCGTCGCAGCTCCACGCAACAATAAAAGCTCTCCAGCTAGCCACGCGGATGAACTGGACATTCCTTCCCTCTTTATCTCGCCCCTCGCGCCAGCAGCAGAACGCGAGGTAAGTGTGCGGAACGCAGCAGTGCCTGGAAGGAAGCGACGCCCCGGTCCCGCCGAGAAGCAGTGCCCTTGTCAGGCTCTCCGGAGCTGCCCGGGACCGGGGAAGACAAAGCAACGCCGCACCACTCCACAATTATCACCTTTGTTTAATATTCTCAAAGGTGACCCTGAGTTAACCTGTCCAAGGAAATTATTCCAGAGGTGAAAACCGCACTTGAAACAGTAGAGCGGGCCATAAAAACCAGACAAGTTTATCGAATATGTCCAGAAGTTTGTATTACAGTGTTTGTTGTCATTGTTGATTTACATCCTACAGGAATCAGTGGGCAATGGGACACTCAGTGGTCTGACTCACTACACATTTTAGAATAGATCTTTTTCCTCCATCAACCTAAAAAGACATCACCTACTATTTTTTAATTAATTACACAACTAATTATTAAATGCTGTCAAAGGTGTTTGCAGCTGAATGCTAAAGATCCCTCAAAAATTATTATACCAGTACAAGAGGAATATTTTGCATGGTGCTTTGCAAATAGCACAGTGCTACAAAGTGCTTTACAAAACTTGACAAAGCAAATTACCTATCACCCAGTCACAAACTCTTGCAATTAAGTGAGACCACTGCATTGTCTCTGAAACCATTAAACCATCACATACCCCTGAAAGGTCTCACAGTTTTTACTGATGAGTCTGAGAAAACAGGAAAAGCCATCGTGACCTGGAAAGATAACAATGAATGGCAAACACTAGAGGGTCGCGATAGTAGATCACCTCAGCTACTTGAATTACGTGCTGTAGCCATGGCTTTTCAACGTTTTCCTCATGTTCCTTTAAATATTGTAACTGATTCTGCTTATGTTGCAGGCATCACACAACAATTGGACCAAGCAGTGTTAAAAGAAATTGATAATGCTGCACTATTTGAATTGCTAAAAACTTTGTGGCATACAATCCAAGTCAGAACATGTCCCTATTATATATTGCATATTTGGAGTCATACAAACTTGCCAGGCTTTATTGCTGAAGGTAATGCTCAGGCTGATTGGCTAGCAAGGCCTGCCTGGACAGTGCCACAGCCAGATATGCTACCACAAGCAAGAGCATCACATGCCTTTTTCCATCAAGGTGTTCGAGCCCTACAACGACAATTCCTGTTAACAAATACAGAGGCACGCAATATTGTTAATACTTGTGCTGTCAAGGCCACACTGCGCCACTGCAGATGAGAGTTAACCCCCGTAGTCTGCAAGCCTTACAAGTTTAGCAAGCAGATGTCACACATGTCTCGGAATTTGGTTGCCTAAAATACATGCATGTTTCAGTAGACACTTTTTCATCTGCCATATGAACCTCAGTCCACACTGAAGAAAGAAGTCATGATGCCATCGCACATTAGCGATTAGCCTTTGCTGCCCTAGGCATCCTTCACACTATAAAAACTGACAATGGCCCTACATACGTCTCACAGAACAGTCGACAATTTCTACAATTCTGAGGTGTGTCGCACCACACAGGTATTCCTCATTCTCCTACAAGACAAGACATTGTTGAGCGTGTCCACGGCACTTTAAAGCATACCTTTGAAAAACAAAAAGAAGGAATGTGTGGTGAAACCCTGCAGAGTAGGGTGGCCAAAGCTTTGTATACGCTGAATCATCTCACAATATTGCCAAACTCCCAAAACCCTGTTATTTTAAATAATTTTTTATCATTACAGTCCTCTAGTGATGTCCAGTCGCCCATACCTAAGGTACTGGTAAGGGACCTCATGACCAATAAATGGGAAGGTCCTTGGGACCTTGTCAGTTGGGGGTGCAGGTATACCTGTCTTTCCACAGATTCATTCAACGGGTACCTGCTTGGTGCATGCATCCTGCTCTACGCTCTGCTCCGGATCACAACCAGCAATGCCTCTCTGATGGCCCCACAGCAGACACCATAGAACAGTAACCAGAACAAGCTTTTGCACCTGCTGTATGGAAATATGGAACCTTTGGAATGACAATTTACCTATGACTTCACTTAAACCTCAAGAGTCACACAATTAAAAGACATTACTAGCAGAAAGACATGTAATTTTTAATTATACACCTGGACATGACCTGTAAGACCAAACTGAAACAAGAAAGCAAAGTGTTTCCTCTGATAGTTTTTTAAATTGACTTGTTTATAACAAATAATAAATGAAACTTCCTTAAGTTTGAGCGATTCAGTTATAGATGTAAATAGCCTGCAGCATGCCACCGGGTGAAATTGTGCTGTTACTGATCTTTTTTCATTAAGCCCTGGACATGGTTGGAAAAAATTTGATGACGTGTGTTGTGGGAGAGATTTTAGATCAATGGCTGGAAAGGTTAGGCTTGTGAAGTTAGCTGAAGAGCCTCATTCAAATTGGGCTCATCACCTTTATGTTATCATAATTGTTTTACTCATTGTGCCGTGTTTGTCATCCTGTCTGCGAAGGGCCCCGCAGAGGATGACAAGTACTGCCTTTGTAGTTGAAAAACAAAAAGGGGGAACTGTGATGGCTAACAGCTGGCCTGAAAGCCTCACAGGCACGAGTAACCCTGACCTTAACTCAATCAGCCTATACCTGTGTAAGAAAGGAAACATCTTTGGGAGAAAGAACACTGAGAGGCAGAGGGACTTGGCTGCAGAGAACGGATGCCAGCCAATCCCTGACAAGCATGTACGCAGGCAGCTATTGGTCAGTGAACTGGGTGGCACCAAGATTCTAGCCAATCGGGGTCAACCATATAAAAGCAAGTGGTGAACAACAAAGTTTTGCTATTGCCACACGAACCTCAGAGCATTGTGTCGTTTCTGTCTCAACTGCGACATTTTCTCTCCACACATGGTTGACTGAGGGTGCCATCTTGGGGAGAAGGGTTTGTCTGCCATTTTCCCTTTGTCTTTCAAGCCACGGGGTCATCAGTGGAAGGCGCCATTTTGAGGGAGGGGTTTCTTCACCATTTTGTTTCTCTTTCATCCCAGGGAGTCCGTGAGATTTAGCAATTTTGTATCTAGTAATTATTTACTGTTATTTTTTGCCTGTTGCTGTTTCATGTTTTAGTAAACTGTTATTTTTTCATTTATATCTACTCGTATTCATTTCTCCTTATTGGTGGAAAGGGAATGGTTAAAAATAAATGGGAGGTAACTCATTTTGGAGTGTTTGTCCCCTTAAATTGTCTTAAACCAAGACAGGTCTTTAAAAAAAAGTAGAAATGTCCATGCAAACTGATGTTACAGCTATCAGACCAAAGTGTTTGCCTTTTATACATACCTCTTCTCTTCAACTGTATACCAGGCTGAACAAGAGGACATTAACTTCTTTTAGGAAGGATGTAACTGGTATATTTTGAGCTGGGATGGGGGTATTAAACAGCATTGATCTTGAAACCCTGGCTAAAAAATTAGGTACAACTATTAGTGATTTGAGTACTCTAGAGCAATCTTTAGAGTCCTCCTTATCTGCTTTAGGAAACACTAAGTGGTTCGCTTCAACTTTCTTTTCTGAGACAGAAAAATATCGAAATGCTGATCATGAATTACTGGCTGATGCTCCAGGAATTGCTCAGTGTAATGTGTCTAGCACTAAGCTGTATCCAAGCTCACTTATGGCTACAAACTACCAGCGCTGCAATAATTAGAGAATAAGGAAATTGATTTTTTACTTATTGAAATTTGAAAGGCAATTTGGGACAATGTAACTAAATTTCAGAGGGAATTTTAATCCTGGTGGTGTTCAATCAGATGTTCCTATGACCCAGTCACTAATAAGGCCACAGCTTTTTTATGGACAATAAGAAATGCTTCAGTGTATACCTAGCCTAATTCCAGACAGGACAAAGTTTTTGCAGTAGCAGGGAGGGGGCGTGGCTAGTACTCAGAGGTTATTCCATACCACCTCTGGTCATTGCTAGGGGAGGGGAGAAAAAGACTTGCTTCAGAGGGGTTGAGAAAACATAGTGGGTGGAGCAGTCCAGTATTGTTTATTGTCAGGGGCTTTCCATGTAAATAGTTTCTTTTTCTTTTACCTTTTATTATTAATATTGTTGCTGTTACTGTTGGTTTTCTTATCTCATTGCTGTTTCAAGTAAATTGTTCTTATCTCAGCCTGTGATCTTTGTCTTTTGTGCCTCAAATTGGTGGGGGGGAAGCAGTACGTGGTTTTAACAGGAGTATTACATTTGAAAATACCATTCCTAAACCACAACAATACTATATGTCAAATCATTACACTGGGACTAAATCACAACAAAACCATACTCTATCCGTTGCAACACTGAACATAGGCTTTCAAAAACAATCCCACACACATGGCAAACAACTGAGGTAATGCTTGTATGGTGAGAGTATGACAGTGACTTAGATGTTAAAGTAACACTGAAAAAGCCCAAGATACCTGTTTAGAAGCAGAACAAAGCATTTGTCACTTTGAAATGTACTCCGACAATGATCCTGAATCTTTCCAGGTATACATAGGACAAGGATGTGAATGTTTAAGAACCCCTTGTGCTAACAGTAAATAACACAAAGTTACAGTTTTCTAACCACTCCAATCTATTAATTTGTAACTTTATTAACATAGCAGGATGTGATGTCAACTATTTCCTACAAGAAACTGTGTTCTAGAACATATACATCAACTTTGTGTTATATGACACTTTGTCTCCAACACCTAATGGAATGGACATTACCCTGGTCAAAAAGCTGTTGGAACATCCTGATCTACACAAACTAGTAAAACAACTGAAAAGTTGGAAAACACTAATCACTGTCCCAAATGATGCAGAAAAAATGCATCATGTCCTAGAGCGAATAAAAAGGGATGGAGAACATAACTAGTGGGACAACTCCTTTGGATGCTGTTGGGAGGAAACAGGTAAAAGCAGAAGAATGGTGAGCAGGATGGAAGATTTGCTCAAGGGACCTTGCAGCTGGGAATGCCAAGGCCTGGAGAATAACAGTGCAGGAAACTCCATGCATTATGCCTACTGCTGTTTATCTTCTGTCTGTTATGAGAAGTAGAATCTGTGTAGAGATACCATAGGTGTTTGGAGAGATTTGGAGACCCTCTCACAGACATGCTTGAGCTCCCAGTCTTAGGAGATGGAAGATCAAAGCTCAGAGATCATAAAAAGCACAGATGAGATCACAGCATAGTGGTAAACTACGTGTGTGTAGGCCCTTGATAAATGGGCGCAAACAGCAGCCCCACAACCTACTAGGAAGGACTGAGTCTGACGGTGCTGTGTTCCTACTTGTGTATTTCTGCCCAGGTGTTGCTTCAGGTTCCTCCACTTAGTGAGATAATAAAATTAATTTATTCCTTGCATTTCAGCTGTTGTTTTGTGGTTGTTCTGGCCACCTGCATGTGTCAACTCACACAGATGGTCTCCAACCGCAATGGGCATTCTGGACTTAATGTTACAACTTGTTATTGTAATATTGTTGTTAATCGGAATCTGGTTTTTATTAGCAATCATTGTATATATGTGTCCTGGTTTTGCATGAGAGACATTTAAGGAAGTAATGCAAAGCTTCCAACCACTAGAAAACTAGACACGCCTCTGTGAAAAACACATGTTAAAAGACGAAAGAAACCTGGGAACTTCCTCTTTCCCTTCCGACTGGGAGCAAAGTAATACGACTGAGCGATCCCTACCATGGGGCCAGGCCAGATGGCCCTGCCGAAGGGCTGGACCCCCTTCCCCTGGGCCGCCTGCTGGCTCCTCCATCGGCTGCTGGGCAGGGAGAGGGGGGTGCCACGGGGCCAGATGGAGCTGGCCGTGCTAACATCTAGCTGCTTGCTACACCCCCCGCCCCAGCCCAGGGCCCAGCCAAACCCACCTGGTCCCAGGAGCAGCCCCCAGGTAGGCGCTGGGATTTTACCTTTTCCCCTGTAGAAGTTGCCCACAACCATCGGACAGGAGGAAGGAGAAACCACTACCCTCCCTCCCCTCCCAAGGGTACTGCTGCTGCTGACTTCTAGTCTGGCTGATTAAATCCAAGCCGCCCCCTCAGCTGCAACTCCTGCAGTATATAGCACCCAGCCTACCCGCTGGGAGTCAGGTTGACCATCTGCAAGCTCCAAGTGAGATGTTAACCCTTTCAGTGCTTCAATCCTCCCTTGAGTGAAAGGAACAAAATACAAGCATATAAAAGAACAACATGAAAACATCATGGTCAGTGAGGAAGAAATTAAGTCCCACATAGGAGGGATGAGGAGATGCCTTAATTTTAGAGCTAAAATCCTCTTGTAAGCTATGGAGAAAAGACTCTTTTCCCTATAACACATAAAACTATGAGGAGATGAAGGGTTCAAATTGATATCAAGCAAAAACCTCCATGCTAAAGTAAACAGATATTAAAGTAGCTGTGATCCCATGAAAAGTTTGAACAGAGAAAGAGAGAACAGTAGTCCTGTATCCCCAGGAGAAGATGATCTCTGTTCCCAGGGATGAAGATGATTTTAGAGATAGAAAATGAGAACTTTTGCCTTTAACCAACTCATCTTTAAAACAATACCCCATAAGTCAACATAACCCATAAACAAGCTGTGGAAAGGCTTGTGGAAAATGAGAGGTGCTTCACAATAGTAGATTTCCCCTGGGTGGCTGCTATTCGTGACCAAATTAAGAACCACGTGAGGACTGTTTTTCCTCTTGTGGAGAAGTCTCCATAACATTAACAAGAAGAACTTCTCTCACTAAGTAAACTGAAGAAAGACTATTTTAGAGGTAGTAAACTGACTAGAAATTTTAAGTTTTGTTTCTTTACATTGTCAGTGGAAAAGAAAAAGTTGTAGGGAAAAGAGAGGTTTGTTTTGATTCCTACTACTTTTTGTCCTTTTAGTTACAATTAATAAAATTTTCTTTATACCCTTTTAAAATTTTGAACCTACTTTGCCTTTCTCCTAATCCTATCTCACAACAGGAAGTAAGTACATTGGTAATTGATCAGCACCAAAATCTACCACACTCTTTAATGCGTTAACCAGAAAATCTTAAAATTAGGGAAATCTTAAATTGGCGAACCAAAATCACTACAATATGTGTGGTACCTAATCAAACAAATAAGGATACTAACCCTTCCAGAAGTATATAAATTGAAATAATAAGTGGTTTTTTTGCCAGAATTGATAGCGAACTCTGTATTATGTTCGCTTTAATATTTCTGGCTAAATTCTGATTTTGATAATAACTTTGTGTGTAAACATGTAATGTATAATTATAAAATAGCTAATACTATCAAACCACATGAGTTAAAATAGTAAACCTTAGGAGATTGATGTACCTCAACATACTTAAGTATAATGTACACATATGCAGTAGATGCTTTTATAGCATGAAGGCAAGAGATACCTGCATTACTATTTCATGAGACAATGATTGACTGAAGTCACATGGTAGAGTGTAGCAGGATGCTCTGCCTGGAATGGGGAAAACAACTCAAACAATGTCCTGTTTGCAAAGCTATCAGAGATAAGTGAAGAAGGGGAAGTCCTGCTGCTTTTGGTGTTGAACAATGCTGAAACCAGTGTGACTCATCAATCCCAATGTTTAACACCCTGATAGCGAGATGAAGATGTGGTAGACCTGGTAAAATACCCAGATAAAGGAACAAATTATACTACTGATAATTTATCAAAAGCTGCTGAGCTGACACAGCTGATCTGGAAACATATGACTGACAGTCAATCACTTTATACTATAAAAGCCCAGTCCCAAATTTTAATGTCAGGGTCTTTTAACATACCCCTTCTTGAAGGGTATCTGTGGAGATTCCTCCTTTAAATGGGGACACCTCTCAAGGTTACTCCTTGAGGCCGAGCAAAAGAGATTTGCTCACGATCATTGGTATGGCTGAGTAACATCAATCTCTACTTAACTGTTTTTCCTAGCTTTAATATTGCTTGAAAATAGTGCACTATACTATACTAGTAGCTATAGCTCCTATACTGTGCAGTAAATAATTCTGATTAAGATATTTTTGTCTAATCATTATCATAATAAGTCATATATATTTATATAAATACATCTGGTTTGTCAGCCTTAATCCTGCAGGACAAAATTGTATAAAGGCTCAATTACACCTATATAATCCTTTAGATGTAAACTGTTAACCAAGTCTGGGGCTAAGATTGGATCCAACTGCGCCTAGGCTCCTCTCTCTGAGGAGTTTTAGAAAGCAAGGCAGTCCTTTCTGCACCTTGTGACTCAACCAGAGGGCTTCTCTAATAAACTTTATCTGAAACTGTCCCACTTTGCCGCAAAACAGCCACTCTGCCCCAAGCCTGTAGCACTGCGTGGAGTTGCAGGACCTGGCACTTGGAGTGAATGAACTCAACAGACTTACAGGGTCCATAGTCCATAGACTAAGGGAGTATATGTGTGTGTATATCTATCAAAAGACAGGTGATGGGGAACTGGGAACTGTGTGACCTGGCATGATGTAAATGGTATGGAATTAGAGGAGGAAAATGTTCTGGTTTCTGCTAGGAGAGTTCATTTTCTTCTCAGTAGCTGGTACAGTGCTGTGTTTTGGATTCAGTATGAGAATAATGCTGATAATACACTGATGTTTTGGTTGTTGCTGAGCAGTGCTTACCCTGAGACAAGGGCTTTTCAGTGTCTCATGCTCGGCCAGTGAGGAGCTGCACAAAAGAAACCAGGAGGGAGCATAGCTGGGACAGTTGATCTGAACTGGTCACGGGGATATTCCACACCATAGAACATCATGTCCAGTATATCAACTGGGGGGAGTTGGCTATGAGGGGCCAATTGCTGCTCAGGGATGTGCTGGGCATCACTCAGTGGCTGGTGAGCAACTGTATTGCACATCACTTGTTTCTCTTGGCTGCTGTAACTCTATGTCCTTCTTGTGACAATTATTAGTAAAATTATTTGTATATTTTTATTATTGAAATTATTATTTTCTTTCAATTATTAAATTGTTCTTATCTCAAGCTGATTCTCCTCCCCACTGGGGGGGAAAGATGGGGGAGTGAGCAGGCATCTGTGTGGTACTTAGTTACTTAGGGGAGAAACCATGACATTATTTTCTAACAGAAATCAGCTGATACAACCTGAATGCCTTTCTGAACTTGCATCCAATCCCTGTTTTTTTCTACTGTACTTAAATATACATTAATTTCACTTTTTTTTTCTACTTTTTGGAGTGGACAAGGAAAATTACAATTGTAATAATTGGGGGAAATCATATTCTCAAAGAGCAGACAGAAAACCAATATTACCTAGGAATAAGTAAAAATAACAAATATTCATGTTATGGAAGAGGTGTACTAAACCACAGGAATTAGGAAATTAAAAAAAAACAACATACAACAAAAACACTTGTAGCTGATGTTCTGATCACCATACTTTATCTACTGTTTTCTGACAGAAGCTATTTAAAAAACATAAACTCATTATGTTAATGTATGTAACATCTGGTGTAATGATTCCCTGAAGACGTGTGCATATGGGGGAGCAAAGAGGAAATATGCAAACAGAAGTGTTTTACTAATGCAAGTGGAGTGCTGAAATAGTTCTGAAGTCAGAACCTTTACCTTACTCCTGGTTTTCGGTATAAAAATTGGCAGCAAGCTGAATTTTAGCACATTCAAGTAAACTTATGTTCAGTCACATTTCAAGAGATACTAACTGAATTGCTAATTCAGTCTTAAGAAAATAGGAAGAAATAATATATTAGTATATTCACACTGAAGATTAATATCAGAATCAAAACATGATGTAGTTGTGACAATTATCAGAAGCAAACACTTTTAGGAGTTTAATAACTCTCAGTAGCACAGCTCTCACTTATATCAGTAACGTTTTCATTGTGCAGAATACAGTAATAAGAGTAAACTTACCTACAGTAGCTCTAATTAAGGGGGAGGAATCACCAATATTGTTCAAACATTCGCTTTTAATGAAGTCAGTTACTCCATTTGGAAAGTTGTGAAAATGTGCTTTTACATTATTCTTCAAGATGAGACCACTCAAGGAACGTGTCGGCTCATCTGCAACAGAAAATAATTGTGTTTATAACTTCCATCAGTTCTTAGGATAAAGCAGATATGCAGAACAATGCAACAACATCAAAGCTTACACTGATAAATATTAATCATTATTTCTTTATCCCTCCTTCCAAATACAACCATCAATTTACATAGCAAAGTTTTTTTAGTTTCAGAGTTCACTTGTGAGCAGATCCATGCTTAGTTCTTCAACCAAGGGCATAAATAACTTGGTATTATTTCTGAAGCATGCTGAAAGTGAGATGCAGATGTTCTACATAGAAAGGATTAGTTTATAGTATAACAAAATTTAAATTTAAAGTTTACAATGATCCAAATCAGCCGATAAAGCTAATTTTAATCAGCATTTTAGCCTTTGGTCAGTTGCGTACCCCCAGACTACCCACTGGTGGGTTGGTGTGAGAAGCAGAAAAGGCCTTGGCTCTGTGTAAGCCCTGATCAGCAGTAACAAAAACATCCCTGTGTTATCATCATTTCCAGCACAAATCCAAAACACAGTCCCATACCAGCCACTGTGAAAAAAATTAACTCTACCTCAGCCCAAACTAGAACTGAAGCCCTGATTTTGGCAAGAAATAAGGATGTTTAAAGTTCATTTGCACCAATAGTTACAGTTTACACAAAGATCTATTCTAGGCCTTCAAAACTATTAACATTCCTAAAGAAATAGAAGAAAAATAAGAGATATAACTTTCAAATAAAAAATATTTTAAAACTAAAAATTAGTGCATCATAACACAAGGACTCTTATCATACCCATGATGACTGACTGAGGGCCATTAAAAATACTTTTGAGTGCAATCATTGCTAGTTGAACAAAAACGGCACTTTTAAAAAGAGGGGCTACTGCTAAAATTAATTTTAATCAACTGATTATGAGTTCCAAAACCAGAATGCTGTATACGAGTATTAGAACAAGATTTAAAAGTATATTTCAGTCTTCCTGTCTTAGATTGGAAATGGGGGTATGTATTCTATTCCTATTTGTTAGAGATGGGGCAGTTATCTTCTGTTAATTGGGCAGTTTCATTATCTCTTCCACAACCAATCCTCCCTCTGGGGAGATATCTTCTGTTAATGGGCCATTGAGTGTCACTGCATGACTGATAAAATTACATCATCCCATTGTGAGAAGCTCCACCCAGAGGGAGGAACCAAGCATTCCTACCTGGATGTAATCAGAGATTTGGAACACCACAGGAGCTTTTTCCCACTGGATTCCCAGAGGAGCAGCTTTCTTCTCCACTGGATTTCCAGAGGAAGACCAGGCCCATCTACACCACCACTGGACCTACAGAGAAAAACTACACCCTTCTACAGGATCACTGCTTCAACAGAACCACATCTGTCACTTCAGGAGGACTACAGCCACCATTTAATTGGACTGCTACCAACACCCTGACCAACCGGGTGTCAGGTTGTATTCTGACTCTGTCAGGGGTTTGTTTTCTTGTTTGTACTATTGTCAGAACTTATCTCCATACGGGCTACTAATTGTTGGTGTCGGTGCTTGGCACTAATTGACGGTGGATGGGAACTGTCACTGTTAGTTTATTATCTTACTGTAAGACTTTCATATTTTCTCTCTGTGAGTTCTTACAAGCAGCTTCTTACAACACAGATTCTTTTTCTTCTGCATGGCTGGCTGACTTATACCTATCCTTATTATGACCGCCTAACTCTATCTGTTTCTAGTAATACATACTAACTTATTGTCCCTAACATGAATGCCTGACTCTTTCTGTCTCTAACAGACATACTAACCCTTATTGTCCCTAGCATGACTGTCTAACCCCTACTCTTCACAGCAGCACAGCTGACTGACTCTAACTCTCCAACTCCCTTCTTAACTAGTTGACTTACTCTTTTATAACACTCATATTTATTAGACCATCCTTATTAAACACAGCTGTGACCTATTAAAAGCAAGGCTGTTCCTACTTTTTAGTAATTAGTACAACTGCAACGCTTCAGGGGTGAGATTGCCTTCAACACTATCTCTATTTTCTTACAATCTATCCTCTTACATACTGTTGCATTTGTATTTTTAATTTTCCTAGTAAAGAACTGTTATTCCTATTCCCATATCTTTGCCTGAGAGCCCCTTAATTTCAAAATTATAATAATTCGGGAGGGGGTTTACATTTTCCATTTCAAGGAAGGCTCCTGCCTTCCTTAGCAGACACCTGTCTTTTCAAACCAAGACACTTCCTAAAGAAGCACTAATTTTCATTCTCTGTAACTGTAAATATTGATTTACAAACATTGCTCTTACATAGAATTCAGTAACTTCATAAACCAGGAATCCACCCAATGCATATATATTTAAAAGAATTCTATAACTTTGCCTATACTACATGTTTTAATTACCTACCTACCAACTTCTAAACAATATAAAAATAAAAGTTCTTGCGGGGCACTGCATTTCAAGGGCCAAAAACTTTACTAGGAGAACAGATTTACAATTTAAAATAAAAATACCAAAAACTAGATGAGCGGACATACCTCTGTCAACTACAGAATGTGGTTATGAGATGTGACAAGTATTATTATCATTATTATTATTATTACTTGGCAAGTCAAATAAAGTAATTTTATCATTTTGCTTAAAATTTTGAAGATGTCAATAACAAAGGTCAGGTGAAGAATATCCTAAAGGAGGACATTCTTACTTGAACTCTTGATCAGTCTCAGGTTTACCTGAAATGCTCTCTGAATTCAGGGTAAAATCTCTCCAATTATTATTACACTAATTTAATATGTCCAATTATTATTTCTTTGCATATCTATAATCCACTGATAGGTATGCACATATCCAAGAAATTCAGTCCTCCATAAGCAGTTATTCAGAATTAATGTTGTGTCTGACCAGGAAGGAAGCCAAAGGCGTTTTCCTTTCATTTACACACTATTTACAGTGCTTGCAAGCCACAATGAAAGCATTATTTTTAGCAGCCACAGTTAGACACAGAATCATTTAGGATGGAAAGGGCCTTTAAAATCATCAAGTCTACCCATTAACCCAGTACTGCCAAATCCACCACCAAACCATGTTTTCAAGTGCCACATCCACAGAGCTTTCAAATCCCTCCAAGGATGGTGACTCCATCACTGTCTTGGGAAGCCTATGTCAGGGCTTGACAACCCTTTCATAGCAGAAATTTCCCCTAATACCCAACCTAAACCTCCCCTGGTGCAACTTGAGGTTATTTCCTCTTGTCCAGTCACGTATTAACTGGGAGAAGAGGCCAACAACTGGCTACACCTTCCTTTCAGGTAGTTGTAGAGTGATAAGGTCTCTCCTGAGCTTCCTTTTCCCCAGGCTGAGCCCTCTGAGCTCCCTCAGCTGCTCCTCATCAGACTTCTGCTCCAGATCCTTCCCCAGCTCCATTGCCCTTCTCTGGACATGCTCCAGAACCTCAATGTCTTTCTTGTTGTGTGGGACTCAAAATTGAACACAGTACCTGAGGTGCAGCCTCACCAGTGCCAAGTAAAGGGGAACAATCACTGCCCTGGTCCTGCTGGCCACACTATTTCTGATACAAGCAAGGTTTCCATTGGCCTTCTTGGCCACCTGGGCACACTGGTGGCTCATGTTCAGCCACTGTCAACCAGCACCTCCAGGTCCTTTTCCACGGGGCCACTTTCCAGCCACTCTTCCCCAATCCTGTAGTGTTGCAGGGGGTTGTTGTGACCCAGTGGCAGAACCTGAAGTGCGGCCAGGATGAAAAATTATGACCAAAGCCCTCTCTTGCAACCCTATAAACAGCAGTCCAAAGTAAGACCGTTTGAGCTCTCCTGGCCCACAGCAGCTGCAACCAGCAACCTCCCTGAGTGAGACCTCTGAGACGCAGTGAACTCAAGTTTGCTATACTCAGAGGATTGCCAAACAACAATAAATCCTGGGCTGATACCCCCACTCCTCAAGGCCTGACCCTTTGCCCATTGAAAAGATGCAAAGGCATCTGGAGTTAGTGTTTCACTACCTTTGAGAGGAATTTTTCACAGATACTTTGTACAGACTCTTTATATCTGTGTGCATATGCTATAGCAAATGTGGGAGAAACACTGCTCTCTGAGATTCTTAAGTACTTTAGATTTGGAAATTAGGCCTGTAAGAAAGTTACTGTTGTGCTACAGTAAATCCTATATGAATCCTTTGTTAAATTGTTTACGTTATAAATTAAGTTAAATTCTGTTAAGGTGCTGTCAAGTTTAAGTTAGGATAAGTACTGATAAGTTTAAGAACTGTTAAGTTTAAGTGCTGTTGGGCCTTTAGGCCATATTAGTTTTTATCCTTACCCTTTCTATCCTTTTGTCTCTCCCCCACCCCTCCCTGATAATTTTGGATTTATTTCAGTTTGGATTGATTGACTGGATTTTTTTTGTTTGCTTTTCCTCCGTGTGCCTTAACCATCTAGTTAGTAGAGTGAACCTTGCCAATGAAGGTTGTTGTGCTTTTGCTTTTATTTTAAACCTGTTTTTACTGATACCTTTGCTGGTGATTCTTTAAGCAATATTAAAACACTCATTCAATTCATGACACAGTGGGAGCACTAAATTGGAGAGTACCATTCCTAAGCCATGACAGCCTTATTTGGTGCCCAATGTGCAGCACAAAGGGTCGAGATAACAACAGATCTGACCAGAGAAGGTTGGAAACAAATTTGATCTAACCATTTGTTGTATTAGGTGCGGAGCCACTGGTCACAATGTTGCTTGGTCTGTTCATGTGGGTGTGGTGCCGAATCCTGTGTATGTTCTCATATATGCTCCTTGTGGTGCTCTTTTTCAGAGCAGGGAGAGGGATCAAGATTGCTTTGTTGCTGTACTGTAGGATATCAGTTTATGACATGATAACATCAAGTGCAATGAGGATCAATTGGGATGTGTATTCAGTGTTGCTCTCCTGCCCTGGCCTTGGGTGCTACCTTTGGGAGTCCATTAATAATTGTACCCAGCCTCTGGGGGGAACAGGGGAGGATGATTTTCCCCAGCCTTTAACCCCCTTTTCTTCCTTCAGGCCTGTTACAACAATTTTTGGGAATTTTGAATTCCCTTTGGATGTTAAGGAAAGCATGTTCTTGTTGCTACATCTGCCAGGTCTCCTCAGTGCAGTCCACACTATGTTTAGAGTTAAGAAAGAGGTTTCTAGGGAGGTGTTAAAATATCTGCCCTGAGGGTGGATAGTCATTATGGATCATTACCAAGGAACTGCCTGAATTTTCCAACTGGAAGAGGCTACACTATGCCATAAACAGTTTGTACAAATGTCCATAAAAATAAGCCAACAGTAAGAAACTACATTATTTTTAGAATTAAGGCTTCGGAATGAAGATTCTACAGACATAATATTTGAACAACTCTAGGATGTGATTGTGTGGTTTCAGATAGGGTAGAGTTAATTTATTCTCAGTAGCTGTTACAGTGCTGTGTTTTGTATTTAGAATGAGAATGGTGTTGATAACACACTGATGTTTTCATTTTTTGCTAACTCATGCTTACCCTAAGTCAAGGAATTTTTTCTTGTCTCATGTTCTGCAAGTGAGGAGATTCACAAAAGAAACTGTGAGGGAGCACAGCTGAGACAGGTGACCCAAACTGACCAAAGGGATATTCCACACCATAGAATGTCATGCCCAGGATATAAACTGGTGGGAGTTACCCAGAAGGGTGGCTGATCTGGGTTCGGGAAGGGGGGTCTGGCATCAGTCAGCAGATGGTGAGCAATTGCATTGTGCATCACTTGTTTTTCCCTTTTTATTATCATTATTACTGTATTTTACTTTATTTTCAATTATTAAACTGTTCTTATCTCAACATAGAAGTTTTACTTTTGATTCTCCTCCCCATTCCACCAGGGTGTGGAGGAGAGATGGGGGTTGAGCAAGCAGCTGCAACAGTAATCTTCTAAATATTTAATAGATTGATTACTAGGGAGATCACAATTACAACTGGTTTTAGCAGCATGTTTTATAACATGTATAGTCATGATTCATCACCATGACATGCAGTTATACCACAGTTTCACTGTAGTCTGATAGAAGTATGATGCTCCCACATTTTTTTTAAGATTTCATTGGACTTTTAGAATAGAATCTCTTTCAAGACTGAAACTACAAGCACCATGTTATCAGATCTTTTTCCACAAAGATTCCCAAGAGGATAAAAAGTTCTTCTACATGACTATGGAGATCAACCCACCAGCAGACTGAGTACAAAAATCAGTTTCCTTTTTCTTTCAAGCAAAATAATTTTTTTAAAAAAGAAAAAAAAAATAGAATAAACCAGTCAATATCCCAAGAACTTACCTTCAGACTTCAACTTTGTAAGAACAAAAATCAGGTAGTTGTTGAAATCTGGATACTGATTGAGTTGTTCTAGTTTCTGAAGAGAAAAACTGTTAAGGAAATCTTCACACAGCATTTATAGCTTTCTGAATACTATGATTAAGTGAGCTATGTACTACTGCATCATTAAAAAATGCTATGACTATAAACTCACAACATACAGGCTATGAACACTTTAAAAACAATCTCTGTAATTTTCATACTGAAGCAGTATGAAGCTCTTTAGTTATGTTGAAATCTGAGAAAAGAATCCAGGAACAAACACAGAAATTCCCACCCTCCCCAAACCCCCTACATTCCTCTGTACAGTTTTAGATTTCAAAATTTGCACTTAAAAGTCAACAAAACCTAAGGAATCCACTGAGACACAATCACACAATACATGATTTTTTTACTCCACAATAAATAAAAGCATTTCAGCATTGAAATACAACTAAGATGATTTTTATAAGCTAGTCACTTTAATATTAGTCATATACATTTCTATGATGCTAACTAGCCAGTCTGAACTTTCAACTGTGAGAAGCTGTTTCATTGTAAATGCCCAGATATTTGTACAAAGAAGTTCATGCTTATCCATGGTTTCTTTAAAAAAAAATCCTGTACACAAAACAGTTTTCTAGTGACACCTCTCTGAATAAGCATCTTACTAGCAATACCAACCTCTTTACTATGTTCTCTGGGGCAACTGCAAGAGGAATTATTATGTTTCTGAACAATTAGAAGGTACGCAGCTGTTTTTCTAAAATTTGTCATTAGTTTTGCCTCAAATTTCTAAGCCACTGCTTGCCTAGAACAGCATTCTGGCATTCTCCTTGTAACTTGTTCTCACACCCTGGTATTAATTACTATTATGCTCAACAATATTTTAAGTCATAAGCATGCAGTTACCAAATATACTAGATATCATCAGTATGGCAAAGAATTAAGACATTTAACAAAAAAATTATTTTTAAAACTAGTAGGATTATTTGTTTCATAGGCATTTATTTTACTTGCTGTACAGCTAAAGCTCTAAATATTCAAAGTTGCTAAACCCTGACCATACATATTTATGTTGACATTGATGGCCCTTCCACTGATCAATATCCAGATGCCATTATTTGAAGCAGACCTTTAAAATGTAATTTTACATGAAAGCTACATTATAATCACTGCTGCTATAATCACTTGTATTTGAAATACTAAAGAGCACCTGTTTAAATCTGGGGCATTATCAGAACACTTAGCAACTTCTGTATAGTATTTTTCATAGGAAGCAATATCATCTTAAGAATCTGAAACACAGCTGCAAAAACAAGGTGAAGTCTACCTTCACCTTTCAGGTAAGAACAGAAGCCTTCCAAGGTTTGACTACATCTACTAGGAAAGCCAAGAAGTTGAGCAAATTTGGCTTCAAGCTAAACTCCTAACACAACATACATAGGTATTCTTACCTACATAAATGTTTTTTTACCTTTTGTGAAGACCTTCAAGCAAATGCCTTAAATAAAAAGGGATCAAGATGCTAAACTCATATTCTTCATAGGAGGATATCCTTTCAGGACTTCTAGATATTTTAAAGCACCTCTATAGTTAGCTCAAGGAACAGGAGCCAGTAGATAAGAGCTTTATTTTTCAAGACTTATGCTTCTACTAGACTTAATGTAAAAATTTCCTCTTTCAATCTTTGGTCCTTAAAACCTCGCTATTCCATCACTTCTACAATCAAGAGAGACCTGAGGGGGGAACAAACAACTCCACACCCAAACAACAAACGAAGAATCCACAACACTAACGCAAAATACACTGCAAAGCTGCACAAGCCACATAGGGTAGATTTCACTCTTCCTGTAAGATGTAAAAAGTGTAACGAACAGTATTTCAGGCTCAGGATTCTAGGCAGAAACATCCTCACAACACAGCAAAACACGGTCAGAGCCAGCAGTCACCGAGAGCGTGCAGTCGGCTCCACCAGAACACTCCTCCCACCAGCTCCGGCTTTCGCCGTGAATCCTAGTGTTGGATTAGTTTAGGAAGCCCCTGCTCACCCCTGCTTTGCTGCAGAGCCGACAGCTACCCCGTGCCGCATCATCAACTCTGCCTGGAGAGCAGAGCACCCACTGCCCCCCCCCACCCCCGCTCCAGCCTTCTCGGTGGGATATGCTGAGGATATGGGCTAGGTGCTGGTAGCGGCCCAGCATGGAGTAATCTGGAAAAGCAGCAGATACCAAAGCAGCCACAAAGGAGCCAGGGCTTTAAAAATTAAAAAAAAAAAAACAAAAAAAACCAAAAAAAAAACCAAAAAAACAAACAAAAAAAAACCCAAAAAGAAAAACCACAAAAAAAACCCAAAACCAAAACAAACAAAAAACAAAAAAAAAAAAACACAAAAAAAAACCAACGAACCTTGGCTCGGGGCTCGCAACAGGTGCCCGGGCTCTCGGCGGGGGAAGGCGGCCCTGCGGCCCATAGGCCGTCTTAGCGGTTCAAATGCCGCGCCACGGCCACCCGCTCAAGTGGCTCAGCCCACAGTGTTCGCTGTGGCGGCTCCCCGGAAAGGCCCGGCCGCCACCTACCTGCCACAGCACTGGCCTATGGCCGCGCTGCCCCCTACCCAGAATCCCCAGCCTCCCTAGCGGTCGCCCGGACGGCCGCAGCCCCGCTCTGCCTGCTCTGCCTGCTCTGCCCGCTCGCGGTGTAGGCCTCGACCAAGGATACTTGTTGAACGGCTCTCTGCGTGGTGGTGTCCGGAGACTGCGATTCCTTGAGCAGCTGCAGGATCTGTAGAAGCCCCTGTTCGTCAGGCTTCCACTCATACTCCATCTTGGCTTGCTGAAAAAAACATCAAACAAGAGGCCGCGATTAGCGGCGCGGCAGGCCCCGGGAAGGAAGGGAGGGAGGAAGGGAGGAAAGAAGGTAGGGGGGAAGCAAGCAAGCACGCTAGCTAGCTAGCTAGCTGGCTGCATGACGCCCGGCCTGCTCTCACCCGAGCCCGGCCCCACAGAAGGTCAGCACTAACCTGCTCCAGTACACGGACTGAGTCACGGCGAATTTGCAATCTGGCTCCAAGAGCCGCCTTGCGTCCTCCTGGGTCCTAGCGCCGAGCACGCCCCGCCCGCCAGCGCCACCGTCAGCCTTTCCCCAGTGCGTTCCACACCGTCAGGAGCCTGCGGGCGACAAAAGGCAAGCCCCTCAATTCCGGGCGGGGGAAAACGGGGCGTCTCCTCCACAGCCCTCCCTCACCACCACTCGAAACCAGAGAGAACGCTCCAGCAGCCCCGACAGGCAAAGGGTGAAGCAGAGCCTCTGCCCGGCCTCCTCGGGACAGCTGCGGCCACGCACTCGCAGCACCTGTCAGCGACCTAGGAGGCTGCAGCCCACGACGAAGTGGGGATGCGAATGCAGACCGAAGAGTTAAGAACGTGGTACCTGCTTTGCTGTCTGCTTTACTTCTACATGATTTAGTTTAATGATGGATAGATTTCATAAGTTCTCAATGTCGTGTGTAAAGAGGGAATAAGACCAAGTACACAAGAAGGGGGGAAAGAAAATGTTTTGAATACCTAGTGTATCTTAGCATCAAAATATATCAGAGAAAATTTCAGGTCAAAATTAGCAATTTTTGTGTATATAGAATAGTTCAGTTGGAAGGGACCTACAATGATTTTAGGAAAAAAATCTTCACAGAAAGTGTTGACAAGTATTGGAACAGGCTGCCCAGGGAAGTGGTAGAGTCACCCTCCCTGGAAGGATTTAAAATACATTTAAAATACATTTGCGTTATGTACATATTATATATATATCTCGTACATATGCTACTGGGCAAAATAAGAACATACACTGATTAAAACTGGTCTAAAATATGAAAATCAAACCCAGTAATTACTTATCCTTTTACAATCTTATTTTTAGTCATTGTGTTTGTAATCATCCTGCTAACATTCCCCTTTCAGTGAAAACTTTCTGCTTGCTCTCCTGCAGCACAGTACTCAATATGAGTGTCACACACATGCTGCACATCACAGCCTTAACAATTGTTCAGAGGCACCGAGGACAGGAAACATTAGTGGTTCCTGAGTGTGGCCCAGGTAATGTTGTGTGGTTCCTAATCTCACCTCACCAATGATTTCAATTAAATCCATATTTAAGTTACAGTCAGCTGTCCAGTCTCGTGCACTAAGAAGTGTCCCAGAGACAAGCATCTCTAGGTACTAAGAAGTGTCGTGGGTGAGTAAAGGATTGTCACCAGTTAGTAAGAAAGGATGGGCACAAAGGTTTATGTGAAATTTTTGTGAGCAGTCCCTCTAGTACAGAAAAGTATCAAGCAAAGAATCTGGGTTAGCCAGACTCAGGCCATTAAAACCTATACTTGTGTCTCACAACCATATGGGCAGGAGAGTTCTCCGTAGTGATACTTGCACAGATGGAACAGATGAAAGGTGAGGTCCAGCAAAACAAGGAAGTGCTAATTTGGGTCTCATTACCCTGACTGCTGCCTTGCTAGGCAGGCTGTAGAAATTCAATGATCTTTGAGACTTTTGTACCACTATCAAATTTGGTTGAAATTGATTAGAGCTTTAAAAGTTAGCATTCAGAAAATATGACACAATGATTACATCTGTCAAATTTTATCAGGAAACCAAGTGCACTCAAGAAAAAGAAGATTAAATATGAAAAACAAGAACCAGAAAGGAAGGTTGAGAGACAGAACCGGAAAAAGCAGGAAGATATGCAGGCCATGGATCCATACCTAAGAAAAACTGACATAGGTTTTCTTTCCATCAACATGACCAGACTTAAATCTTAATAAGATCTTTCTGCAGTGGAAGAGAAAAAAGCCTACAAATCAGAGTATGAATGTGAGCCTCTACTATTAGTGGGGACATCAAAAAGCTTTAGACAATCATCCTCCAGGGTAGGTTCCTCCTTGGGCTACATACGGGATCCTTTACCACTGGGAACTACTCAGCATATATAGAAATCAAAGCAGGTACCTGTCCTCTGTCCTGGTTCCAGCCAAGATCAGCAGGAGGGGGCGTGGCCAAGACATTGTGTTATTCATTACCACCTTACATCATTGCTAGAGGTAGGCAAAAGGGACTCTCTCAACTTCTGAGAAGGGCGTCCCTTTCAAATAGAACAAAGCATGGTGGGGTAGGGAACCAGTCAGCCATTGTTCGTTGTCTCAGGGTCTGTGGTGAACATTTTTGCATGTGAATCATTCCCTTTTTGCATACTTTAATTATTAACATTGTTGCTGTTACTTTTCAGTTTTTTATCTCATTGTTTTTTCTAGTAAATTGTTCATATCTCAACCTGTGACCTTTGACTTTTGTGCCTCTAATTCTCTTCTCTGGCCACCTGCAGGGGGAAGGGGGGGGGGGGAAGAGGGGAGAGGAAGCGAGCAGCAGTGTGGTTTGGAAAGTCTCGGTGTGAGAACTTAATTGGGGAGTACCATTCCTAAGCCATGGCAGCCTTATTTGGTGCCCAATGTGCAGCACAAAGGGTTGAGATAGATTGGGCATTGTAATGGGCTGCCCAGGGAGATGGCAGAGTCACCGTCCCTGGAGCTGTTTAAGAAAAGACTGGATATGGCACTTAGTCCCATGGTCTAGTTGAAAAGGTGGTGTTAGGTCATAGGTTGGACCTGATGATCTCAAAGGTCTTTTCCAACCTAGTTGGTTTGTGATTCTGTAAATTCTCCTTGGAATAGAGGGTGATGGCTGGGTTTCTGATATAGTGAGGCCTGGCAAATTGACTACATTGGACCACTGCCACGAACACTCCAAGGCAAGAGCTACATACTATGGTAGAGGCAACAACTGCCTGGCTGGAAACACACCCTGTAAACCATGCCACTGCTCAAAACACTATCTTAGGCCTTGAGAAACACATTTTGTGGTGACATGGTACCCCAGAGAGAATCAAATCAGACAATGGGACTCATTTTCAAAATAACCTTATAAAGTCTTGGGCAAAGAAACATGGTATTGAGTGGATATATCCCATCCCTTATCACCCACAAGCCTCTGGAAAGACTGAGAGGTATAATGGATTGTTGAAGACTATGTTAAGAGCATTAGATAATGGGGTGTGGAAGCACTGGGATACAAATTTAGCAGAAGCCACTTGGCTGGTCAACACTAGGGGATCTGCTAACTGCCCTGGTCCTGCCCACACAAAACCCCTACACACTGAGAGAAGATAAGGTCCCCATATTATGCATATGTAAGTGGCTGGGGAAGTTGGTGTGGATTTCTACTCCCATGACAAATGGCAATCCCATTTGTGGGATTGTCTTTGCCCAAGGACCAGGGTGTAATTTGTTGGGTAATGCAGAAGGATGGGGAGACCCGGTGTGTGCCTCAAGGCAATTTAACCTTGGGGGAAAAATAATCTGCGTGAGTTTTATGCTGCAGGAAGTAAAGTAGCAGGGATGACATGAACTGATGAAGAATAAATTTTGTGAGGAGCAAGGAGAATGTGATAACAACCCAAACCGAGCTGGTGCCAGTGCCCAATGATCACTTGTGATGCTTCTCCTGTCCTGACCACCCATCCTGATGGACTGGAGCCCAAGTCATGGATCTGGAGGGGTTGTAAAAGCCCATGAAAAGGGAAAACAATATCTATCTGTGAAAGGACAGGGGATAATAATTAATGAAAATGTACAAATCTCTATGTTGGATACAGAGATGGTTTAAGGATGTAGTTTAAGTTGTATGTGTAGGTAATAAGGGATTCCAGTAATGAGAAATAAATACAAAGGATCAGCTAGACGATAAATATATATATATATATAAAATTATGTGAGTTCTGAGTATGATGCAAATGCTATGGAATAATTGGTAGAGACTGTATTGAGTCCTGCTGACCTGGAGTTCACTTCCCCCTAGCAGCCCTCACAGGGTTGTGCTTTGCATTAGGAGCTGTAAAGGTGTTGATAACACACCAGTGTTTTGACTACTGCTGAGCAGCACTGGCACAGCATCAGCACTGTCTCTCAGCATTCCCTCCCCATCAAGGGGCTGGGGGTAAGCAAAATCCTGTGTGGGGACACAACTAGACCAGCTGACCCAAACTGACCAAAGGGTATTCCATACCATATGATGTCAGCTCAGATATAAAAGCTAAGGGAGAGAGGAGGAACCGGAGGGTATTCATTATTCTACAACATTTACCTTCCAGAGCAACCACTACACGTGCTGAAGCCCTGTTTCCTGGGAAGTGTCTGAATATTGCTCGCTAATGGAAAAAGAGAATAAACCTTTTTTTTCCCTTTGCTTATGCATGCACAAATTTTCGCTTCTTTTGCTTTAGTAAACTGCCTTATCTCAACCTACAAGTTGTTTTCTATCTTATTTTCTCTCCTCTGTCCCACCAGGGAGTAATAGAGCAGCTTGGTGGGCACCTGGCTTCCAGCCAAGGTCAACCCACTAAACTACTAAAGGCCATGTCTTCAAGGGGAGCCTAGTGATGAAGTCTTCTTGCTCCAGCTACAGGATACATTGCACTTGCAGGCTCTTGTCCTACTGAGAGACTTCACCCTGACATCTGCTGGGAAATGAGCATGGAGAGCTGTAGGCAATCCAAGAGACTCCTGGAATGCATGGAGGATAACTTCTTGAACCAAGTAATAGACAACCCTACCAGAGGGGATCTGATGGTCACCAATGTAAGTGAACTAATTGGGGATGTCACGACTGGAGGCAGCCTGGGCTGCAGTGATCATGCACTGGTGGAGTTCGTAGTCCCGAGGGACAAGGGTCACATAAAGAGGAAAGTTAGGCCCCTGAACTTTAAGAAAGCAAATTTCCAGCTCTTCAAGGAGAAAGTCAGTAGGATCCCCTGGGAGACTGCCCTCAGAGACAAGGGAGTGGAACAGAGCTAGCAGATTTTTAAGGACATCTTCCATGGAGTAAAAGACCTAGTGAACCCCAGGGACAAGAAATCAGGCAAGGAAAGCAAGATGCCAGCATGGCTGAGTTGACCTGGTGGTCAAACTAAAGAGCAAGAAGTAAATGCACAGGCAGTGGAAGAAGAGACAGGTACAATCAGAAGAGTCTAGGGATGCAGTCCAGTTATGAAGGGATATAGTGAGGAAGGCCAAGGCAAACCTGGAGCTGAACTTGGAAAGGGGCACAAAGAATAACAAGGAAGGGCTTCTACAGGTATATCAGCCAGAAAAGGAAAGCCAGAGGTTTACTCTCCCCTCAATAAACAAGGCCAGCAAACTGATAACCACAGACAAGAAGGCTGACATATTCAACAACTTTTGTCTCAGTCTTCAATGGCAACCTCTCTTCCCACACCTCTCGAGTGGGTGGACAGAAAAATGGAAACTGGGGAAGCAAAGTCCCTCCAACTGTAAGTGAAGATCAGGTTCATGTCCACCTGAGGAACCTTAATATACATGTCTATGGAATCCAATGAGATGCATCCCAGAGTTCTGAGGGAACTGGCTGATGTAGTTGCCAAGCCACTCTCCATGAAAAGTCATGGCTTCCCCTCTGTACCCGAGAAGATCATGGAACAGATCCTCCTAGAAGCTCTGCTAAGGCATATGGAGGACAGGGAGGTGATTCGGGACAACCAGCACAGCTTCACCAACGTCAAAAACTCCCTCACCAACCTGTGGCCTTCTACAACGGAGTGACTACATCAGTGGACAAGGGAAGGGCTACAGATGTCATTTATCTGGACTTCTGTAAAGCCTTTGACACGGTCCTCCACAACATCCTTCTCACTAAATTGAAAAGAGACATGGATTTGATGGATGGACTGTTTGGTGGATGAGGAATTTGTTAGTCACATCCAGAGGGTAGTGATCAATAGCTCAGAGTCCCAGTGGACATCGCTGACAAGTGGTGTCCCTCAGGGGTCCATAATTGGGACCAGTGCTATTCAATGTCTTCATCAATGACAGACAGTGGGATCGAGTGCATCCTCAGGAAGTCTGCAGATGACACCAAGCTGAGTGGTGCAATTGACACACCTGAAGGACAGGATGCCATCCAGAAGGACCTGGACAAGCTCAAGAAGTGGGCCCATGGGAACCTCATCAGGTTCAACAAGGCCAAGTGAAAGGTACTGCACCTGGGTTGGGGCAGCCCTCAGTATCAATACAGGCAGAGCAATGAACGGATTGAGAGCAGCACCAAGGAAATTGACTTTGGAGATGCTGGTGGATGGAAGGCTGGACATGAGCTGGCAATATGCACTGGCAGCCCAGAAAGGCAATTGTATCCTGGGCTGCATTCAAAGCAGCGTGACCAGCCAGTCAAGAGAGGGGATTTTGCCCCTCTGATCTTGAGACCCCTCCTGGAGTACTGCATCCAGCTCTGGGGCCCCCAACACAGGAAGGACATGGACCTGTTGGAGCAAGTCCAGATGAGCCCAAGTTGATTAGAGGGATAGAGCACCTCTCCTATGTGGAAAGGCTGAGGGAGTTGGGGTCATTTAGCCTGGGAAGAAAAAGCTTCATAGTGACCTTATTGCAGTTTTCAAGTACCTAAAAGGGCTACAAGAAACCGGGAAAGGACTTTTTACAAGGGCATGGAGTGATAGGATAAGGAAGAATGGCTCCAAACTGAAAGAGGGTAGGTTTACACTGGAGATTAGTAAGAAATTCTTTACTGTGAGGGTGGTGAGGCCCTGGCACAGGTTGCCCAGAGAAGCTGTGGCTGCCCATCCCTGGAAGTGTTTAACACCAGGATGGATTGGGCTTTGAGCAACCTGGTCTAGTGAAAGTTGTCCTTGCCCATGTGGGGGAGGTTGGAACTAGATGATCTTTATAGTCCCTTCCAACCCAAACCTTTCTATGATTCTATGCACTTACAGTGTCTGGTTAAAAAAACAAAAATAGTACATGACAGTATAATTCTTACTATGTTCTTAGTTTTTACTTTCTTCACTCATTTCTACCACTGTTTTTTGAAAAAGCAGTCTTACAACTACATCTATAATACCATCTTTGAAGCAGCATTGAATGAGTGTAAAGGAATGCACAAAGTAAAGCTATATTACTTTTTCTACACAGAGAGATTGCTGTTGTGTAGATAAACAATCAGGTAAAATTTCTTGGTGATTAATGCAGCCTTAAACAATAGAATAGACATTACAAGCACTACCAGTCCCCATAGCAATTATTTTATCTCATTTTCTTTCAAATGCAGCATTTTATGTGATGCCTAAAGATTTTTTCCTTTATATCTGTAACTTTATAGATTTTAATATATAGCTGTATAATTTCTAACTCTTTGTCGCTTTAGCATAGTAGCTGCACTTTCCCACATATTATGCTAGCTTATTGGAATTCTGTTTAGTCTTGCTTTTTAGGCTAGCAAGAACACCGTTTTCCACTAGAACTTAGAAGACATAACAAGAAAGCCCCTGGAATAACTCCAGTGGGGCAGAACCTGGGGGGAATTTACCTAACCAACTGCTCTTCTAATTGGATAATATTTGCTAGATATACTATTTACCTGATCTTATAAAATTGTACTAATCTAATTCCAGGTGCAGTTTTCTCCATATTGTGTACTGGAAAGCTTTCAAGTAAATACTTGCTTTTATATTATCATTTTAACACTGTTTGGAAAAGTTCTGTGTTCTTTCCAGGCAACATATGCCAAAAGAAGAAATGTTAAAAAACAAAAATTAAAAGTAATTATTAATTCAGTTTTGAAAATCCACATAAACCTAAGGAATTTGAACACATAAAAATATAATTTAATGAGGAATTTCAATGTAATTTTTACTTGAGTTGTAAGTTTTCAATATTCTAGGCATTTAAATACTCTAATGTAGGTTTGTGAAATATATCAGAATTGTATTCGAATCAGAGAGGATCCCTAACTGTGACTATAGTCTAAACAGCTAGAGATGTTAAATAATTTCCTTAAAATGTGACCAATAATGCAACTAATAAAGAACAAATGCTTCAAAGTTTTTAAAGGGTTGTGGTTTTTTCTTCCCCAAAGGTAAAAGAAATGTAAATAGTGGGGAAAATCTAATTTTAAATAATTAAATTTACTTTAAATGCACAGGTCATTTAAGAATGTTAAGGCTATTTTAATAAAAACCTGTTGCAAATACCTTTACCATCTCTACTAAACAAATTTGATGGCATTTCACACATCATCTTAGTGTTAAAATAATAGTGCAACCACTACGTGAAACTTAAAGCTATGAAGAGTTGAAACCACATTGACAGCTTAAATCATCTACAGACAAGAGAACAATTTCTCACTCCTATATAACAGTTGTTATATATTATCATGATTCAGAATCTGGGCTTTTTTTTCCTGCTAGTGGTTCTACAGTTTTCACCTCAAGGCTAAATTTACTGACCAGCAGCATTACAACATACTTTTTGGCCTTTCTCAGATTTTATGTAGAAATTCTCCTTTGGTGCAATGTTCACAGATGCCTTGAGTCTCTCTCATAGTTCTCATTCTCCTTCTATCTGCCTCTTGTAGACCATTTATCTTTTATTTTGTAATTCAGTTGTAAGCCATATGCAAAAAAGACTGATGCTTTTTTACACTTGCCTAATGTGTTAGAGCTTTAATTCAGATGTAGAGCTTCTGGGCACTACTGCAATTTAAATATTAACTAAAAAAATATTATACTCAATTGCAAAAAGGTTTGAGCTATTTTCTGCATGACATAGCAGCCAATCTTTTTTTTTTTAGTTCTTGGGGGCTTTATTTTTCTATTTTTTAATTCTTTTAAATCATCTTCAATAACAATTTTGAGAATTTGACAACGCACTAGATTAAAAATTACACCTCTAAATTAAAAATCTCTTTTGCAAAACTTGGTCTTACCATCATAGCATACCAATACAAATAATATGAAAATTTTAGGAGACTCCCTTCTGAAGGGAACAGAAGGTACCATATGCAGATCAGACCCACTCCTTAAGGAAGTCTGCTGCATTAAAGATGTGAAGAGAAAGCTTCCTACCCTGTACAGCCCTCAGATTATTATCCAGTATTGATTTTTCAGGTAGGCAGCAATGAGGTTGCAACAAGAAGTCTGAGGGCCATCAAGAGAGACTTCAGGGCATTGAGATGACTGGTTAAGGGATCAGAGGCAGAAGTAGTGTTCTCCTCTATCCTTCCAGTCACAAGGAATAATGAAGGAAGAATCAGGAAGAGCCAGCAACTCAATACCTGGCACCAAGTGTGGTGTCACTGGCAGAACTTTGGGGGTCCTTGATCCTGGGTCAGTCTATACAACACCAGGCCTGCTGGGTTCACCTGTCTCAAAGGGAGAAAAGGATCTTTGCACAGGAGTTAGCAGGGCTCATTGAAAGAGCTTTAAACAGTCTTTGAAGGAGGAAAGGGATAAAACCAAGCTTGCTACAGGTAAGCTGGGGGAAGGGGGGGGGGGGAGGCATGTGACTGAGGGGTGTGCTAGCAAGGTCCTTTGCTCTGCCATCTCAGTGGAGGTAGGGAATGGAGATCTATGTGGCAGCAAAGACACAGGGGTTATTGATTTATCAGAAACTATGGAAGTGCCTGAAAAGAATCACATGGGAATGAGGGCTTCTCCCCCTAAAAAGATGGCCAGATCGATAGCCCAGCTGAAGTGCACGTACACCAATGCATGTAGCATGGACAACAAACAGGAGGAGCAACAAACATTGCACAGCTGGAAAACACTATGATATAGTTGCCATCATGGAGACATGGTGGGATGACTTACACAACTGGAATGCTACAATGGATGCCTATAAACTCTTCAGAAGGGACAGGCAAGGCAAGAGAGGCAGCAGGGTAGCCCCTGTGTGTTAGGGAATGTTTTGACTGTCTAGAGCTTGCCAGTGGTGATGAAAGGGTCACGTGTTTATGGGTAAGGATCAGGGGTGTGGCCAGCAAGGCAGATATCCTGGTGGGAGTTTGTTACAGACCACTCAACCAGCATGAGGAGGCAGATAAAATATTCTATAAGCAGCTAGGAGATTCTCATGGGGGATTTCAACTTACCAGATGTGATAAACTGTGGTAACTTGTTTGTTCATCAAAAGAATTGGAATATTAAAGGAGGAAATATAAAATTAAAGTATGAGGGACTAGCTTGCTTGTTAGGAGATAGGGGAAGCATCTGTGAAGTTGGGAAACAGCAACTTGTGGGTTTTACTAAAAAAGGACAATAAAGAAGCAACTGCTACAAACCGCAAGGCTACAGGCATATTGCAAGGCTATAGACATATTGCAAAACGCAAGATCACAAGTATGATTAATCACCATATAGGGAGCTTTTCTTAGCTTTTCTTGCAGACACAGGCTAAGGACGTTGGGGGATGGCCGGAGCTGATTATGAAATCAGCGACCACCAGGCAACGGCCACCAGACACATAGGAGTGCTCCGGGTACGCCCATCACTGTCCGGAGCCGATTGTGAAACCAACGATCACCTGCCTCGACACAACACAGAGACGATGCAGAGGGATGCTCAAGCTACGCCCATCGTCCTCAAGCTACGCCCACCGCTATCGCAAGAGACACGAATGAAGAAACCTCCAAGAAACTATAAAAAGAGACTGAATAAGGGGGTGAGGTGTGGGGCACTGCAGTGTGGGACACTGCAGGAGGGGCGGCTTGGAGACCCCTACCCACCCAGCGCTGTTTTTGCTTGCTACTGCTTGCTGTAATTAATAAAATTCTAATTGACCTTAAAAAGGCTGAATCAAATTATTCGCCTCAATTTATCACACCAGACATCTGCTGGAAATACAACACATCAAAGAGAAAACAGTCCAGGAGGTTCCTGGAGTGTGCAGAACATAACTTCTTGACACAATGAAAGCCAACTAGGGAACTGTCACCTTGGACTTCCAAAGGACAGACTTTGGCCTGTTTAAGGGCCTGGTTAACAGAGGCCCTCAGGAGGAAGCCCTGAAGGGCAAAGGGGTCCAGGAAATGCTTTCTGACCTGCTATGCAACTTATACTCACAAGTCTATGGGGCCAGATGGGATCCACCCAAGAGTACTGAGGGAGCTGGCAGAAGGGCTCACCAAGTCACCTGCATTAATTTACCAGCAGTCCTGGTTAACCAGGGGGGTTTCAGGTGACTAGAGGTGAGCAAATATGATGCCAATCTACAAGGTTGGCCAAAAGGAGCATCTGGGGAACAACAAGCCTGTCAGCCTGACCTCAGTGCCAGGGAAGGTCATGGAGCAGATCATCTTGAGTGCAATCATTCAACACATACAGGACAATCAGGGGATCAGTCCCAGCCAGCATGGGTTTAGGAGGGGCAGGTCATGCTTGACCAACCTGATCTCCTATGACCAGGTGACCTACCTAGTGGATGAGGGAAAGACTGGGGATGTGGTCTATCAGCTTCAGTAAAGCCTTTGACACTCCCACAGCATCCTCCTGAAGAAGCTGCAGCACATGGCTTGGATGGGAATACTCTTTGCTGGGTTAAGATCTGGCTGGATGGCCAGGCCCAGAAAGCAGTGGTGAACAGTGCTACATCCAGCTGGGGCCAGTCACTAGTAGGGTTCCCCAGGGCTCAGTATTGGGGCCAGTTCTGTTTACTATCTTTATCAATGATCTTGATGAGGGGATTGAGTGCACCCTCAGTAAGTTTGCAGACAACAACAAGTTGAGCTGGAAAAAGAGGTTGTATTCAGGTGGGGGTTGAACTGTTCTCTTAAGCAAGTGAAAGGACAAGAGGAAACAGTCTCAAGTTGTGCCAGGGGAGGTTTACACTGGTGTCCTGGTTTTGCATGGGAGACATTTATGGAAGTGATGCAAAGCTTTTACCCACTAGAAAACTGTAAACACCTCTGTGAAAAACACATGTTAAAGACAAAAGAAACGTGGGAACTTCCTCTTCCGGCCGGCAGAGAGGTAACACAGCTGGGCGGCCCCCCCCCCCCCCCCATCAGTGGCCAGGCAGGGGAGGGGAGGCCACGGAGCAGGGCCAGGCCATGGCTGCGATTGCTAACATCTGGCTGCTTGCTACAGCCCTGCCCCTCCCAGCCTGGGGCCCGGCTGGGCCCGCTGGGCCCCGGGAGCAGCCCCATGAGCAGCAATTCCACCACCACGGAGATTCGCCCGCAACCACCGGGCAGGGGGAAGGAGAAGCCACCCACCCCCCCATTTCCCGGCATGCTGCTGCGGAGTTCTGGCCTGGCTGATTAGATCCTAGCCGCCCCTCCTAGCAGCAGCAGTTTCTCGGCAAGCTGCCGGCCAGAGTCAGGTGACCATCTGCAGGCCCCAGGCGAGATGTTAACTCTTTCAGTGCTTCAATCCTCCCTTGAGTGAGAAAAAGGAACAAGATGCAAGCATGTAAAGGAGCAACATGAAGACATAGAGATCAGTGAAGAAGAAGTCAAGTCCCAAATGGGAGGGATGAGCAGATGCTTTAATTTTGGGGCTGAAATCCTCTTGTAAAGCTATGGAGAAAGACTCTTTTTCCCTATAATGCATGAAGGTATGGGGAGATGAAAGTGTTCAAATTTTAGATATCGAGCAAAGGCCTCCATGATAAAGTAAGCAGATGTTAAAGTAGCTGTAATCTACGAGAAGTTTGAACAGAGAGAGAGGGAGAAGAGTGAAGACCCTGTGCTCCCAGGAAGAGAAGAAGACCTCTGTTCCCAGAGATGAAGATGATTTTAGAGATAGATAATGAGAACTTTTGCCTTTGAACAGCTCATTTTTAAAACTGTACCCCATAAGTTGACATGGCCCATAAACACAGCTGTGGGAAAAGCTTGTGGAAAATGGGAGGGACTTTACAATTGCAGATTTCCCCAGGCAGCTACTATTCGTGAGAGAGCCATGAGAGAACTGGTTTTTTCTTGTGAAGTCTCCATAACATGAACAAGAGGGACTTCTCTCCCTAAGTGAACTGAAGAAAGACTATTTTAGAGGTGGTAAACTGTCCTAGATTGCAAGGCAATGTGTATTCTATTTGCCATCTGTTAGAGGTGTGGTAGTTATCTTCTGTTAATTGGGCAGTTTTCTTTATCTCTTCCACAAACCAATCCTCCCTCCGGGGAGACATCTGCTGTTAATGGGCCATTGAGTGTCACTGCAGGACTGATAAAAATTACATCATCCCATTGTGAGATGCTCCACCCAGGGGGAGGAGCCAAGCATTCCTAACTGGATATAATCTGAGATTTTGGGACACCAGAACAGCCTTTCCACTGGATTCCCAGAGGAATAGCTGCCTTTTCCACTGGATATTCAGAGGAAGACTACACCCTTCTACAGGATCACTGCTCCAACAGAACCACATCTGCCACTCCAGAAAGACTACAGCCACAATTCCAATTGGACTGCTACCAACACCCTGGCCAACAGGGTGTCAGGTCGTATTCTGACTGTCAGTGTTGTTTTGTATTACTACATTGTTTATTTTATTTTTTTTATTTTCTTCCCTAATAAAGAACTGTTATTCCTGCTCCCATATCTTTGCCTGAGAGCCACTCTTAATTTCAAATTTATAACAATTTGGAGGGAGGGGATTTACAGTTTCCAGTTCAGGGGAGGCTCCTGCCTTCCTTAGCAGACACCTGTCTTTTCAAACCAAGACATAAACTGACTGAAATTTTAGGTTTTGTTTCTTTATATTGTCAGTGGGAAGAAAAGGTTGTGGGGAGAGAAGAAGTGTTCTGAAAGTTTTGTTCTGATTTTTATTACTCTTTTAGTTACTGTTAATAAATTTTTCTTTATACCGTTTTAAAGTTTTGAGCCTGTTTTGCCTTTCTCCTAATCCTACTTCACAGCAAGAAGTGAGTGCACTGGTGATTGGCCAACACTGAAACCCACCACACTCATTGGTGTGCCGCCTGGGAAATCTCAAAATTGGCAAAATCTCAAATTGGGAAACCCAAACCACTACAATTGGATATTAGGAAAAAGGGTTATCAGGCATTGGAACAGGCTGCCCAGGAAAGTGGTGGAGTCACCACTCCTGGAGGGATTCAAAGATGTGTAGATGTGACACTTAGGGACACAGTTTAGTGGTAGGCTTGGCAGTGTTAGGTTTACAGTTGAACTTGATGATCTTAAAAGGTCTTTTCCAACTTAAATGAATCCATGATTCTAAGAAAGTTGTTCAGCATGGTTAAGACCAACACTGAGTTTTAGTATTTCTTCATAATTTCAAAATTGAACTTCAAAGTGTAACTGAGGAAAGCAGAGTTCAGTCCCACACATACTCATGACTAAATTAGCACAATATCAAAGAACATCTGTATAATAACCAGTGTGACAACAGTGTTATGAATTTTATTACCTTAAATTAATATCCTCTTATGGAGGACCCAAGGATTAAATGGCAATGAAAATATTACATTCTATATGACCACTTTGTTAAATTTCCTTTGACCTTGAGGTATCTCTTGTAATCTGCACAGAAGATGCTACAAGGGATGTTCCAGGGCCCAAAATCACATACTATAGCATATTTTCTAGAATTTCTTCTAATAGATGTCATGTTTTATCAAAGATATCAAATTCTTCTATACTGGGCAATTTCTGAAATGAACATCTCACTTCCTTATTTATCACTTTGTCACCAAATCTCTCAATTCTAACACTTCATTCTTTCTGCTATAAACCCTAGATAAAACAAGAGTATCAAGAAAACTGGCATCTGTTTTTTTTGTGAAAATACAAACTCAAATAATTAATAACTCACAGGCCAGCTTTTAAAATTTCTATCATAGTATAAACTCAACTTGTATAACCTCAGATAATTTAGGATATAGTTATTTGTTTTCAAGGGTATTCTCTTTCTCTAAAAGTTCAAGAAATAAGTGTGGCAAATAAAGTTTTAAAGAACCCTTAGGTCCAATGGTCCAATTAAATCTGCAGTACTGCTGAACTTGGAAACATCCTGAAATATTGTTGGAGGTTAGAATTTTTCCTTTTTTTTTTTCTTTCTTTCTTTCTCTCAGGGAATTTTCTCCTGTTTGTTGCCTAGGAGATGGTGGCGATGGGCACTTAAGAGGAAGAGGAGATGTGCTGGGGGAAGGAGCGGGGGCAGGCATACAGTTGGTTTCCCTCTCGGCTGGGGAATTTTCTCTTGGGAGGGGCAGGGATGCTGCAAGATTTTGGTTGGAGGGTGAGGGGATGGGCTTGGCTCCTCGCTCTCAGATCAGAGAGGAGATGGCCAGGCTACAGTTGCTGTAGGAAGAATTCACTGCCACCGCGGAGCTCTGTCTTTTACTGCTTCTCCTACCGTGAGCGAGGCTTTGCTCATAAGAGTGGCTGTTGAACTGGGATCTTATCAACACCCGATCTCACTGGAAAGGACCCTCGCCATCTACTCGGATATCTCAGGGGAAAACCTGGGACCCCTCCTCCACAAGACTGTCTCAATGCCTCCCAGCTGTTTGCAGGACCCCAGATGCCGCTGCCCAGCCCCGCTGATTTTCTGCCACTGCTTTGGGTTTCTTGCTACACTTTAACCCAACACCCCGTGTCCGCTTAACCCCCACGGCTCTTGCTGCAGCTGCAGAGATTCTGCTACATTTTGTTTGCCACCCCAGGTGTGCCTGCATCTGCTGTTCCAGCCTGCTGCTCCGAAGTTCCTGCTACAGTCCATTTCATGACCTGGAGGGGCACTGAGACCAGGTCCCCGTCCCCCCCCCCCCCCCACGAGATTGCAAAGGAAGCCCCTTTTCTCTCTCTCTCTCTCTCTCCTGCTGACTGAGTCACCATTACCCATGTGGAGAGGAGGCTGCGCTCATGCCGCAGCGCCCCCTGCAGCTGAGGGGGAATCATCACACTTGCCCTGCCGAGCCGGGAGCCAGCATCACCCCTGCTGGCCATGACCGTAACTACACCAAAGGGAAAAGCACTTGACAGCCCAGAGAAGGCTGTTGTCAGGTCTGGTTTTTTTGTTTATTGTTGCTGATGTTGTTGTTGTCATTTGTTTGCCTTGTTATATATATATATATATATATATATACTAGTAAAGAACTGTTATTTGTTTTCCCATATCTTTGACTGAAAGCCCTGTAATTTCAAAGTTATAATAATTCAGAGGGAAGGAGGTCACATTTTCCATTCCAAGGGAGGTTCTCACCTTCCTTGGCAGACACCTGTCCTTTAAGCCAGGACAAATATGTTTATCCAAAGCAAGACCTACCAAAAGACCCTCAAAAGGCAGCCTCTGCTATCTTATTGTCATGGTTGGACACTGGCGCAATGCCAGCATCCCCATGAAAATGTACCTTCTCTAAATAAATGCTGTGAGATGTTATCAGGAACAGAGCAGAGCAGGCCTAAGCTTAATAACAAAGGAAAAAAAACTTTATTAAACTACTACTAATACAGAAAACACATAAACTAAATCTAAGATGAAGACTTTTTAAAACACCCCTCCTCTTCCTAATTTCTAAAAACACTCAGCTATGAAACATCACCCGGGATTCTTGATCAAATTACCACCCTTCAGGTAATCTATACTTAAACTATCAAGGGAGAGAGAAGTCTCTCTTGCACCACAGACCCCCCAGGAAACACAGCTGCCCCCCTGTGTTTTCCTGTCACACATGGCAACCGCCCGGAAAAAAAAATCTGCCAGTGTGACACTCTCCATTCTATGTCACAGTGCTCTTACCACCGTGTATGGACAGACTGCTCTTAGGGCTCCTTCAAGGATGCTTTGCTACGGACTCAAAGATACAACAGTTCAGTTTCTCATCCTGGGACTACAGTCCCCCCTATTTTCCCCTGGGGCCGAGGGGTCTAAAAACAGGACTCATCTTCTTCCTGAAGACAGAGGGTATCACCATTCCCTCCTCAGCTTTCTTTGGTTCTTGCCACTCCTGTGCTGCTCGAAGCTGAAACAGGTCTCCCTGGGTTACCACTGCATCCCCCTAAAATGCAGTCTCTATTGCAGGAGATTCTGGTTCAGTCTATGGCTAACAAGAAAAGTCTAGCTAAAAGCTACTTCATCATCTTCTCTTACCTAAATATTTCTTCTTCCAACATCTCAGGTCCCGGACTATTCTCTTCCACTACAAATCAAGGAGGGGTAATACTTTTAAAAAGCCCTCATTTCTTGGAAAGGGTTAAACGTTCAGACTCCCTGGACGGCTGATATCTCGGTCCGGTGTTCCGCCTCTCACGCTGGACATTCCCCCCCTTCTCCTTCTCTTCTGCCGGCAAATTTCTAGGTGCCGCCAGGCTCTCTGTCTCTTTCCCTCTTGGGGGGGGCGGGGGGGGGGGCAGAGGCATCTCCGCTTCTCTCTACCCTTCTGTCTACAGGAGCTGGCTCAGTTCTAGACCCTCAGCCCCTCGGCCTACCTGGACAAGGCCGCGTGGCTTCCCCTCCCCCACTCAGCCTAAAGCTGGGCAGGGGAGAGCCTGCACTCTCTGACGACCAGAACCAAAAGAGAGAGTTCTCCTGGGAGTTCTTGCTTTTAACCCCCTGTGTTCTCAGAGGCGTGTCCATACTTTCAGTGGTCACTCTAGGTGCCAATATCCAAACCTGACCACTGATTGGTTTGACCCAACTTCCTGGAAAAAATTCACTTCCATGTCAAACCATGACACTTATTTGCTTATTTTTTAAAAACAGAGAGAGTTCCACCCCAGTGGATCTAAGATTATCAAAACCTCACTATGCTCCATTTGCCCTCTTACATAGCATAAAAGAAACAAAGCAATGGCAGTAATCTCAATGCCTGTCATTTTTTAATCTCATGTCCAGATATAAAAGTCCATAATTTTAAATGGAAAACTATTAAAGCATAGAACTTCATATATTATATTCATTTTTTCTTATCTAAAAGAAAGCTGTCTCATTTTTGAAACACATTGTACAACTATTAATGAGAGATTGAACTCAGTAGTGGTTACATGCAAGATTCTCCTCTGTCTCAAAATTCCCTTCTCAGTATCATCTTTTCCAATCCACATCTAAAGGATTACAAATGTAAGTAGCAAACAAAACAAGGTGTGTCTTGAAATGTACACTCTAAATGAAGGAAGCTGTGAAAATACCACCAATTGTGCTTTATTTAATTTTTGTTTGCTATTTTGATTCTGTGCAATTACCAAGAAATTAAGAGAATCATTAGAATGGAGAATGCCTAACCTAAAATATGCTTCCTTGCTAAACTGAAAGATATATTATAAATTGCAAAATATATTACAAGTACTCATTGGCTCAGAGAACAACTGTAATAGGGTATTCTCCAGAAGCAAAACTGTGTATTACCCAGTTTTTAGTCAAGAAATATAAGACTTCTTATAGTATTTTCTACAGATAGGAGGACTTGGGAAGATATCTAAAGATGTTTGGTAATGTGACCAAATGACCAACTGAATTTTTACATATCAAAGGTTAAAGGATTTTTAAATAAACAGATATCTGAAGATGTGACACCCAAATACACACATCTGCACTGTGCAAGAGAGAAACACAAAACCATAATTTTTTTAACCAATCATTTCCACTCATCACCTTGTCTACCTTAATTCCTTTTCCATGGAGCTCCAACAGCATGTCTCTTCAGACTCATGTTTTCAACCTAGTCTCTCACAAAAGAGTGAAGAACGTAATTACATGATTAGAGTGTTCTTGTTAATGCAATTGGTTCCCATGTGCTCAAAAGGTTCATTCAAACCTGATCTTCTTTCTTTTTAACTGCTTATGGACCTGAGTCAATAACTGAAACTTTCACCTCTTATGTCAATTCCACTTGCCTACATTACACCTAACAGAACGCAGTAAAATCCCTCCTGATTTTCAGGCAGATAGCTCAGGGCTTGACTGCGCAAGAAAGTTATATCAGTTTAGCTTAAACTTGCTTATATGCTAATTTTCAAAATCCTGTATGGAACAATTTCTTTAAATTTAAGGCTGGCTTATGTTTTTTTTTTTTTCTTTTTTAAGGAATGGACTCAAGCTCAGCTGATGTGAAGCAGACTGAAATAAAGGCGTCTATTTGGACTTTTGCATTGATTTAGCTTATTTGGTTTAAAAATCAGACCTGTGCTTTTTATTCTCCAATGAGAATTACTCTTGTCTCTCCACAGTTGTCTGCTACTGACTTTCCTTGTTTCTCTATAAGAAAGGTGGGCAAACTATAGTGCACATACCACTCATGTCTGCTTTGTGATATGCTCAATGATGAACTGAGCCATGGCTCCTGGCTCTCACTGCTTTTACACAGGCATCAGAGTAACTACCTATTAAGTCCTATAAAGGCTCTGTAAACACAGTTAGGAACTCCTGCAGCCACCATCTGCATTCAACAACAATGAACACTTCCACTGCCTCCAGGCAGACCTGCGCTTCTAGTTCAGGATATAGAAAGAGGGCTAAAACATGGTGAAGTAGGAAGACCAGGATTAGCGTGATGGCATACACACAGGGGTAACTAAGGTTCCACTTTGTACTTGCTGGAAGTGAAGATTCAGGATTTGGACATGTGCAAGGGGAAAAGATGTGGCTGACGTGAAAAATTAGAGTAAACTTCTGCAGATGCATTAATGGATGGGGAAGATGAGTATGAGCATTGGACTGCAATCCTAGCTTGCAAGACAAGAACATCCAGTAGGAAAGCTGGGAGCAGAAAAGCCATAGATGAGATTCTGGTTTTGTGTGGATAGAAAGACATGTTACTCTGGATGCCAGAAGTTACTAATGATGATCATATACCTCCTAACTAGGTTTGGAAGCCCCTGGTCTGTGCTACCTCACCATAATTTCTGCAAGTATTTCCTTTTTGGTTTCTAAGAGAGTAAGAGTTTCCTTGCATCTTTGTACCTACTTACCTACTATTTTCTATTCTCCAAAAAACATTTTATCTTGCCTTTTCCTCTGCCATTATATTTAGCATCAATCAATTATTTAAATCAATTCCCTTAATGGCAACTTCTACATAAGCAGCATATTTTGAATGTTTAAGGGGTTGCACAATGGCTTGTAGAAAATGTTATATAAAATTAAATTATTTAACAGAGGAATAATTTAACAGTAACTTTATCCTCAAGGCTCAAAACCCCCACATTTTCTTAACATGTTAATTTTCTTTGACTAAAAATGTACATATACACAAACAAGATTTCAAAGCATTTAGTACACAGAAAATTAACAGTGATCTTTTTAATTGATTAAGTTACACTCTGGAATCTGGTCTGGAAAGGGAAAACTGAAGGCTAAAAGTGATGTTTGGAAATTTATTTCTATAGCATTAAAAGATGCCACATTCCATGGCCTCCATGTGCACATCCATAAACAGATTATTATGTACACTGATTTATCATGTATATGATAGATCACATATATAAACCAAACAACACTGGGTCTACACAAATATATATCTACCAATTAAATATTTTTAAAATAAAATTTCAATATGAATTACAGCCCTGATCCTGAGCCCCTATAGCTTCTGTATATTATACACATAAATACATATTAATTTTTTCAATCATCATATAGATATGAAATCTATCAAAATATATATAAAACCTATCTGAGCTATCCAAATCAGACTATAAAAGAATTTAAAGAAGTGGAATAGGTGACAAAAATATTCTGTTACATGTATTTGAATGTTCAAAGAAACTGGAACTGAATTAACTAGTAAAATTCATTTCTGTGGTCAAATCTACTAAAAGTTGCAACATAATTAACACATGAAAATAATGGTAAAAAACAGTCCTAGCCCTTTCAAAAAAAAAAAAGCAAAGAAAAATCCTCCCCCTGTTGCATATCACTGACACAATTCTACTGACAATGCATTGATTGGTGCAGAAGTTTTACAAACCTGTGGTCCAAACTTTTATGACAGTGACAATGCTGAGTCTACAAAAGGAGATCTTTATCAATGAAACATTTAAAAAATAAAATCTCAGTATTCATTTTAGCCTTGATCTTCAGACCATACAGATTCTGAATATCAGCTTTTATGAAGAAGGCTTATATCTGGCCTTCTGCCACTCTCCTTTGTAGCTATAGCATCTTGGCATGCCCAAAGTGGAAACAGGAATTAAATTTGATTGAATTAAACTCTATTCCAGATCTGCCAGTCTGCTGAACAGCTCTGTGTGTACCTATCACCTGATTATAAGATAACTCAGTCCCTGGTGTTGCTCCGATTTACAACATGAACCTAAAATTAAGCACGTATATTGGTTCTCTTGAATATCTGCATGCAAGCACTCCTAAACTGCAATCTAAATAAATATACTAGAAAAACATATGCCAGATAATCCAATAAGTCTACATTCATAAACCCACCATTAATGTTACTTTTACCTTCTTGCCACAAGGCATGCTTAGCTCAGTTTAGCAGTTGTGCTTACATTTATATCAATTTCAGAAGTCTCTGAAGTCTGTGTCACTGCCTATATCCAATGGTAAAAATGGTCCTTAGTCAATATTAATTCTAACCAGAGCCTTCCACCTTTAAGACAGCGTAAACTGCTTTTTAACCCTGTTTTTGCAAGATCATAATTATCCCTTTGCATTATAGTGCTTAGAGTATAAGCTAACTAGATATTTTCACAGAATGGATCAGGTTGGAAGGGACCACAGTGGGTCATCTAGTCCCACCCCCCTGCTCAAGCAGAGTCATCCTAGAGCACATGGCTCAGGACTGCATCCAGACAGTTCTTGAATATCTCCAGTGAGGGAGACTCCACAACTTCTCCAGGCAATCTGTTCCAGTACATGGTCACCCACACAGTAAAGAAGTTCTTCCTCAAGAAAAATTTTGAACAAATACACTCTAAAGTAATAATGATCATATAAAAACTATTCTTCCCAACTGTGAGCAGCTTTCCTCCATCCTCCCACATATAACACCAAAATAACTACAGTTCACACAGCAGATTCAAAGTGAGGACTTTTAGAAACAGACCACAAACGGTTATTTTTACACACAGATTAGATTCTTCATTAGAAACATAGGCTCACTTTGCAATTCTAACAGAGGCTCCTTGTATGATCTTGGGCATACAATTTTTTTTTCTGTTTAATTGCTCACAAATTAACGTTTTGTTCAATGACTGTTGTAAGGATTTACTAATATCTGGGAAATATTTAACTACCACATTAAGGACTACTTAAACAGCCAAGAAGGCAAGCAAACAAGTTATGAACCTGTGGTGGCCAGAGTGCATAGCAGAACAAACCTCACAGTAGGAAGATCTCTTGGGTCCTGAGTGCAAATTCAAGGGAGTGGAATTACCTTCACAGCAAGGAAATAAAGAGCTTGAAGACTGAGCAAACCATTTATGCCAACCCCAAAAGGCGTTTGTGGCTTTTGTACAGTCACTCCACAAAGGCTTTACGAGTTCCACCAGCTACTTCCATTAAGCACCTAAACTAACAAGCTCCCCAAGGAAGCAAACAAAAAGTACAAAACAATTACGGAATTTCACTCCTTTCGAATATTTCTTAGAAAAAAAAAAAAAAAATGGAAACCCACCTAGCCAGACCTGGTTAGCAGGGACCCTATACACCGCAGAAAAAAAAAAAAAAAAAAAAAAAGGCAGGAAATATGGACACTTTCTTATATTCCCCAGGTGACTTTCACCGCAAGGCTGCGGGGACGACCCCAGCTGTAGCTCTGGGAGGAGCCGCGGGAGCTGGAGAGGTGGGTGGATGCCCGGTCCTCCCCCACCATCCAATCCATCCGGACGAGACGACATAGCCCACCAACGACAGCGGGAAGAGAGGGAGCAGCCTAGGTCTGGGCCCAGATACCCAACCGGCCCGACTGCCGCCCGTAGGCATGCAGGCAGCGGCTGCCGGAGGTGGGACGTCCCAGCCCGCCCCTCGTAGCCCAAACACCTACCCACACCATCCCAGACCCCGACGGCAGAGAAGTGGCGAGGGAGCGAAGCAGCCAGTCCTCTGCCTCCGCAGCTCAGTGACAAAACCCACTAGGGCTTCTGAAATGGCTGAACAAAGGGAACCTCGCTCCGTTGCCACCACCCCTCCGATTGGCCGGGGCGGGGCCCGCCGCGCGGTGCAGGGCGGGGCGCAACTGGCTGGTCACCGTGGCAACGGCGGCCTAGTCTAGGGCCCGTGGCCTCGGGTGTGATAGAGACGGCAGTGAAATGGCCGCCCGGCCCCACGCAGCCTTTCAGCCCCGGTCCCCGCCCTCAGCTTCTCCCGGGCTCCCACTTGTGCGGAAAATCATGCTATGAAAAGCCGGTGTTCATAAAGGAGACAGAGTAGTCCTGCAACTTTATTCGAATAAAGGGAGAGTCCACTGGGGCATAACCCTGTGGGGTTTCTCTCTCGAGGCTTCAGAAAACGCAGCTTCCTTTTATTCTAAACTCCCGACCGCATGTCTTCCTTTCCCCATTGCTGAGGTAAAAGGAAGGTACCGCCTTCCTGAACCGGCTACTGATGCCCAAAACTAGGCAAGAAAATAAAGCTCTATAGTCAGACTGTTAAAAACGGGACAACACTCCCGGTACTAAAAGTGATTTCAGCATTTATTATAATAAAAAGGAAGGCCTAAAGCAAGGGGGCCTGCGGGCTGAGCAGGAGCGGTCCCGTCGAGGATGCTGCAGCGCCAGCACTGGGTTCTTTCTTGAGCAGCGATGTCCCCGATGTTCCAGGTGGAGTGGCACAAATTCACTGGGTCAGATGCCCCTTTTTATCCTGTTTTTTTGTCCCTCTGCATTGGTTTCTGTTTGGATCCTTTCATTTGCATGAAGGTTTAAGGCGCTTGATTGGCTCATTACAGTTCTGTCCAGGCTGGCTCATTTCGCTTGGGGGGTGGTGCACTTAGGTATAATACAGTACGTTGTGTACCGTATTTCTTATAACTACCCTTATAACCCCTTTTACCATAACCAAGCTAACACTACATGCTTAACAATTATCAACTATTTTACAACCGTTTCTAACCTATTTTTAACAATTCCCCCCTCTAACTATTTGATCAGGCTTCTAGCCTGCATCAACCTTTTAAAGTTCAATTTCTACTTTTTTCAGTTTCTCATACTGTTCAAGCATATCTCTGGCATTCTGATCACTCTGTTCTTTTATTAGCATTAGTTTTTTGCCATTTTTCTATTCTACGTTACCTTGCAGCATGATGCTGCTTTGGACAATGCTGGTTACTATCTGGACTAGGCATGGAATTGCACATGGTATAAATATTACACTTGCTAGTGCACACACCACAAAGAAGACCAATTTCTTCCACCATTTACTGTTCCAGGTGAACAAGTTGTCCCACCAATCAGATTCTCCAAACAAGGGCGTCCATTTTTGTGTTCCAACATAGGTTAGTTTTCTAATATTTTGAGTAATGTTTTTAATTACATGACTGTGGTCATCAATCTCTAGGCAGCATTCTGAAGTATTAAATTACCCACAGATCCCTCCTTCCTCTGCGAGGAGGTAGTCCACTGCCAATCGGACCTGGTAAATTACTGATTGTGTTTGTTGTTGCTGCTGGTTTAAGAGATCAATGGTCAGAGTTGTTTGATTTGACATTATTTCAAGTACTGCTTGTAAACGGATGATTCAATTGAGCATGTATACTGGGGTTCTGTACCCCCAGGATCCATCTTGGGCCCAGGTAGCCAGCCCATAAGTATCGATAATCTTTTGTGGGGTCCAAATTTCATTGTTCCAATTTTTGGTTCCACCAGATAAACTCCTTTTCTTTCTGGCCAGATCATCATATACTGGTACTCCCAAGACTGATTTTGCATCCTTAGGCAGTAAGAAAAAGGATGGTTTCATTGCTCCAATTGTGCAACTCCTGGTAATTTCACATATGCCGTGTTACCACAGATCCAAAATAAAATTTTAGGTGCATCCCAGAAATTAGAATCTTGATTTGTTGTATGTTTCCAATATTTGGATAGGGTTTCTATTGCCCAGAATGGGTTCATATAATCTCCTAAGCGTTCAAACATTTTTTCTCTTTCACTGTATACACATCTACTTTCAGTTTTTTCTATTGACCAATATGAATGGGAGGGTTTCTGGGATCCACCTGGTGTGTGTGTCATTTGCTGATAGATATCTTTTACATGGTGTTTCTCCTACTTCTATAGTATACATTTTCCCTTTTCTTGATAAGCACTCTTCCCCTGTTATTGTTGATTTTAGCTTCCACTCCCCTTCTTTTGGGTACTATCATGCTTTTTCTTGATGTAATCCATTTAAAAATGTCTAGGGGACCCAAACTGATACTGTCCTATGGCCAAATCTCACTTAAGTGTGTCCCCCCGCACACCCAGCAATCAGTCAAATTAAATTCTCTTGTAATCTTTCCCACCATATTGATAAAAAGATTCTTACCATATATTTGTCCCTCTCTATCCCTTTGTCTTTTCAATTGCACTTCTTTCTCTTTGAATGTATCCTCTAAGTTGGTTTTACTTTCTTGTTCAAAACATACCCATATTTCTTTCATAGGGCACTCTCCTGACATCCTCTGGCTTGGGTTTGCAGTATTTTTAGCTAGCCAATATATTTTATTATCCTCTTTACAGGTTGTTAACTGGGAGTGCTTGATACATTTGGGATTCATGTTTGTGTGTACTCTGATTAATACACTTACTGTATCTCCTCTATACAAGGGATAGTAACACTTCTCACAAGTGTTTCCTCCACTTCCTCCAAAGTGGATGAGTAGTAGCATTGCTACGAGTGGGAGTCTGGCACGGGCTGGCCTCCTCACCTCTCAAACCACAGGGGTTTTCTCGGTGCCCTGAGAGTATTTCCTGGACGTAGTTCCCGATCCAGTCTTGCCTCCCACCTCTGGTTTTCCCTTCTTCTGGAGACATTCTGCCATGACCCTTATCATACCAACTCCCTTCGCTCAATTTGGTCCCAATTAAGGTTGCAAGGAGAGTGCTCTATGGAACAGTATTGGAAACTGAGATGTTATTCTGATTGTCAATTCTTAGCTAAACAAAACTTAAACTTATACTATAACTATAACAAACATTAACAAACTTCAAGGATATAAGGATAACAATGTAGATGCTTCCCGTGGGGGGTTGTGTTCAGGGTTACACTTCTTTTGTTGTTTTCCTCAGGACCAATTTCAAGTCTTTATCGTTTCTGTTGGCTATAGTCCATTTGCTTGCCTCAGCTGGGGGTTGTACTGGACCCTTCACTTGACTTGCATGAGTCCAGCCCCACTCCTTTGTTCTTACTGCTGTGTTTGTTGTAAGCAGCACCTGGAAGGGGCCTTCAAAGCAAGCAGTTAGTGGAGGGTTTTTCCATGATTTAATCAATACCCAGTCTCCCGGGTTAATACCATGTATTTTACAGTTCAGTGGGGAAGTTTGGGGAAGGTAGCCCTTTTTCCTTAGTTCTTCTAGGGTTGTTGTTACTGTTTCTATGTATTTTTGCATGATCATCCCCCCTTCTTCATGTTCCCCGATACTGTACGGGGTAAGCAAGAAAGGCAGCCCAAATAACATTTCGTAAGGAGAGATCCCTAGATCTGTTGTGGGTCTCATTCGTAATAGGGCTAGTGGTAAACATTTGACCCAATTCCATTGGGTTTCTAAGACTAATTTTGTTAAAATATTCTTTAAGGTTTGATTTACCCCCTCGACCCTCCCAGAACTCTGAGGATGCCAAGGGGTGTGTAACTCCCACTTTATTCCCAGGGCCCTGATGACTTATTGCAGAACACTGGATGTAAAGTGGGGGCCACGGTCTGAATCAATAATATTTACTAGCCCGTATCTCAGAATAATTTCTTCCAAGAGAACTTTTGTCACAGTTTGGGCTGTCTCCCTTCTCGTGGGGAATGCTTCAACCCAGTAGGTTAGTTGGTCAACTATGACCAATAGGTGTTTATACCCTTGGGCTGGAGTTAATTCCGTAAAATCAACTTGAATACTCTGGAGAGATCTTATGGCTAATTTCCTTCCTCCTGGAGTGGTTTTTCACATCACATTTTTGTTGACTTTTTGACAAGTTAACCATTCTCCTGTGATGGATCTGGCTATTTCATATATTCCCATGTAATATTTCAGGAAATGATCACATATTCCTTGTGTTTCCCAGTGAATTAATCGATGTATCTCTTCCATCACTTTCCTGGTTATTATTCGGTTGAATATTTGTCACCTGTCTGGGGTCCACCACTTTCCATTCTCTGTTTTTACCCCTCCCATTTTCTCTATTTCTTTTAGCTCCTTGTCACTGAAAATTGGTAACCCCTCTTCCCTTATTTTCTCCTGGTCTTCTTTTACCCTTAGGACTATGACTGGGTCCCCCATTCCTAAGGCTGCTTCTTTGGCCGCCAGGTCTGCTAATTTGTTTCCTTGGGTTTCAGGGGTATCCCCTTTTTGGTGCCCTTTAATATGGACTATAGCAATTTCATTTGGTCCTCTGAGGGATTCGAGTACTTCCCTGATCAGACTTTCATGTGCCAGATTTTTTCCTTTTGACTTAAGGTATCCCTCCTCTTGCCAGATTTTTCCAAAGGTATGAGCTATCCCAAAGGCGTATCGAGAATCCGTGTAGATTGTTCCTATATCGTCTACTAATAAATCTAAACCTCTCTTTAGGGCATATATCTTGCAACTTTGTGCAGACCAATTCTAGGGTAATTTCCCTTTTTCTTTGATTTCCCCTGCTTCAATAATGGCATATCCTGATGCCCTTTTTCCAATTACAATTTGAGAGGATCCATCTATATATAGGACCCTTCCATATGGTAAAGGGTCTTGTAGGTCTTCTCTTACTTTTGTTTGTATCTCAATTAGCTCTATACAATTATGCTCTAAATTTTCCATTGGTTCCCCGGTTAAGAATTGAGCAGGATTTAAACATTTTGAGGTGACAGTCTCTAGATTCTCGATATTCATCAGGGTTATTTCATACCTCAGGATTCGGCTGTCTGTTAGCCACTGAGGAGCTTGTCCTGGTTTAGGACAAATTAGGGGAAAACACTTCTAAAGGAGCCCCTTATAGGAAACTAAACCCTCCGCAACCTCTCCCTCACTACCGGGTTCGGGAGGAATTCCTTTAGAGGGGAAGTGGAAAAAACTTGTTTATTAAGGCACAACAAAAAAACACTCCCCAGCACAAGAGAAATAGCCCAAGATGACCACAGATGTTTTTACTAGTCTAAGGGGGTTGAGCTGTATCTCTCTTTGCTGCAGAGGGTACGGAGCTTCTTTCGCAGACTCCGGGGGAGCTCCTGCCCGGAGTAGGTCCGATGTCTTGGGGGGGGGGGGGGTGAGAAAGGAACAACGGAAACTGGGAAAAAGGAAAAAAAAAATGGCAAAAAAGCAAGCCAGCGAAAAGCAGAGAAAAAAAGAGAGGAAAGCAGAGCTAGCAAAGCATGCAGCCAGCAGCAAGCCAAAAGCAGCAAGCAAGCTAAGCAGCAAGCCAGCAGCCAGCCGGGGGGGGGGGAAGGAAGACAAAACAAACTGAGGACAGGGAACAGAAACCACGATTGGGATAATGAGCATGAAAATGTCCTGTCCCCACGACATTCCACCCCTTATCCTATATCGTGAACATGTTACTGAACTTCTTTCTCACCTGCTCAAACCTTCTACACTTACACATTCCCTTTCATTCTTACTTGCTCTGACTTTCGACATTTACACATTTCCTTCTGTCCCATGTCTGTGTGGTTTAATGTACAAACAATGGCAGTAACTTCTAGCAAATTGAGATGTTTGCATATGAGTCTCACCCCACAATTAGGTCTCCCTGAGGTACACATCGTGTTCTTCTATCTTTTTGCATTATCTACTATGTATAACCTGGTCTTTGAGCAAAGACAATCCCACGAATGGGTTTGTCTGTACTCGAGACAGAATTGATCCACACTGTCCTCTCTAACAAACTTCTGATATGTGCCACTGGGAATTTATCTCCGTCTACTATATTCAGGGACTCAGACTGGGCAGGACCTGCTCGATTGGTGGAACTTCGGGTGTTGCTTGTGCTAAATGCTGCTCCCAGTTTTTGAAAGATCCCCCACCCAATGCTTTCAAGGTGGTTTTTAATAGTCTATTGTACCTCTCTACCTTGCCTGCAGCTGGTGCATGGTAGGGGATATGGTACACCCACTCAATGCCATGTTCCCTAGCCCAGGAGTTGATAAGGCTGTTCTTAAAATGAGTCCTATTGTCTGACTCAATCCTTTCAGGGGTACCATGCCTCTAAAGGACCTGCTTTTTAAGGCCTAAGATGGTGTTACGGGCAGTAGCATGAGACACAGGGTAGGTTTCTAACTATCTTGTGGTGGCTTCCACCATTGTGAGCACGTAGCGCTTGCCTTGGCGGGTTTGAGGTAGTGTGATGTAGTCAATCTGCCAGGCCTCCCTATACTTGTATTTGGACCACCGTCCCCCATACCATAGGGGCTTCACCCGCTTGGCTTGTTTGATGGTAGCACACGTCTCACAGTCATGGATAACTTGAGAAATACTGTCTATGGTTAAATCTACTCTTCGGTTTCGTGCCCACTTATAGGTGGCATCTCTACCCTGATGGCCTGAGGCATCATGGGCTCATCGCGTTAGGAACAACTCCCCCTTGTGTTGCTAATCTAAATTTATCTTTGACACCCCTATCTTTGCAGCCTGATTTACCTGCTGATTGTTTTGCTGTTCTTTATTAGCTCTACTCTTGGGGACATGAGCATCTACATGGCGAACCTTTACAGGCAGTTTCTCTACTCGGGTAGCAATGTCTTTCTATTCTTCAGTAGCCCAAATTGGTTTTCCTCGACGCTGCCAGTTAGCCCCCTTCTATCTTTCTAGCCATCCTTACAGAGCATTGGCTACCATCCATGAATTAGTGTAGAGGTAGAGCTTTGGCCACTTCTCCCTTTCTGCAATGTCTAGGGCTAGTTGAACGGCTTTGAGTTTAGCAAGTTGACTTGATCTACCTTCTCTTTTAGTGGCCTCTGCGACTTGTCGTGTGGGGCTCCATACAGCTGCTTTCTACTTCCGATTCATTCTTACGACGCGATAGGAACCGTTAGTGAAAAGAGCATAGCGTGTTTCCTCTGCTGGCAATTGGTTGTAGGGTGGAGCCTCTTCAGCCCGTGTTACTGGTTTTTGTTTTTCGTCTGTGACACTAAAGTTTTTACCTTCAGGCTAATTTGTAATCACTTCCAAAATTCTAGGGCGATTCAGTTTACTAATACGGGCGTGCTGCGTGATGAGGGCAATCCACTTGCTCCATGTAGCACTGGTGGTATGGTGAGTAGTAGGAACCTTTCCTCTGAACATCCACCCCAGCACCGGTAGTCGGGGTGCTAGGAGGAGTTGTGCTTCTGTACCAATCACCTCTGAGGCAGCTTGGACTCTTTTGTAGGCAGCCAAAATTTCTTTTTTTGTTGGGGTGTAGTTGGCTTCAGACCCTCTGTAGCTCCGAATCCAAAATTTTAGCGGTTGGCCTCGAGTCTCATCAGGCACTTTCTGCCAAAGGCTCTAGGACAGACTATGGTTCCCGGCTGCAGAGTAGAGCACATTCTTGACCTCTGGTCCCGTCCTGACTGGGCTAAGGGCTACTGCATGAGCAATTTCTTGCTTAATCTGGGCAAAAGCTTGTTGCTGCTCAGGGCCCCAATGGAAATTGTTCTTCTTGCGGGTGACTAAGTAAAGAGGGCTCACGATCTGACTGTACTTAGGAATGTGCATTCTCCAAAAACTTATGGCGCCTAAGAAAGCTTGCGTCTCTTTCTTGTTGGTTGGTGGGGACATAGCTGTGATCTTGTTGATGACATCTGTAGGAATCTGACGCCGCCCATCTTGCCACTTCACTCCCAGGAACTGGATCTCTCGAGCAGGTCCCTTGACTTTGCTCCTCTTGATGGCAAAACTGGCTTTTAGGAGAATCTGGATTATTTTCTCTCTTTTCTCAAACACTTCTGCTGCCGTTTTCCCCCACACAATAATATTATCGATATAATGTAAATGTTCTGGAGCCTCACTCTCTTTTAGTGCAACCTGGATCAGTCTATGGCAGATGGTAGGACTGTGCTTCTACCCCTGGGGCAGTCGATTCTAGGTGTATTGCACTCCCTTCCACGTAAAGGCAAACTGAGGCCTGCATTCTGCTGCCAGAGGAATGGAGAAAAACGCATTAGCAATGTCAATAGTGGCGTACCACTGTGCTGCCTTGGACTCCAGCTCGTACTGGAGTTCCAGCATGTCCGGCACAGCAGCACTCAGTGGTGGAGTCACTTCATTTAATGCTCGGTAGTCTACAGTCAATTTCTATTCTTCTTCAGATTTACGCACAGGCTAGATGGGGCTGTTGAAGGGTGAGTGGGTTTTGCTAACCACCCCTTGGCTCTCTAGCTCACGAATCAGTTTGTGGATGGGGATCACGGCATCTCGATTCGTTTTATACTGCCGGCGATGCACTGTTGAGGTCGCAATTGGCACTTGTTGCTCTTCCACCCTTAGAAGCCCTACTGCAGATGGGTTTTCGGTCAGTCTAGGTAAGGTATTTAATTGCTTAATGCTTTCTGCTTCTACAGCGGCAACTCCAAAGGCCCACCTGAGTCTCTTCGGGTTTTTGTAATAGCCGCTCTGGAGGAAGTCTATGCTCAGAATACATGGAGCCCTTGGGCCGGTCACAATGGGATGTTTCTTCTACTCCTTCTCAGTCAGGCTCACCTCAGCTTCCACCAGGGTCAGTTGTTGTGATCCCCCTGTCACACTAGCAATGAAAACAGGCTCTGCCCCCACATATCCCGATGGTATTAACGTACACTGTGCACTAGTATCCACTAAAGCGTTATATTTTTGTGGCTCTGATGCGCCAGGCTATCGGATCCACACTGTCTAGAAAACACGGTTTTCCCATGCCTCTACCTGGCTAGAGGCAGGGCCCCTTTATGCCTGGTTATCCTTCTTTCCTTGGGCATATGTCTTGGAGGTTCCCTTAAGGGGATCAGACATGTCATCATCATACCTGGCTGTTTGGCTACAGGCAACTGGGGCTGCTTTCCTTTTCTTACCTTCCTTTAATTCACGCACCCGTTGTGCCAGAACAGCAGTAGGCTTCCTATCTCATTTCCTCATGTTTTTTCCAGACTCACGCAAGAAGAACTACAACTCAGCTCGTGGGGTGTACCTTCTCTCCCTAACAAAGGAACGTCTGCGTTGGGTGCCAGGGCCTCTAATTTGCACAGCTGAGATTTGGAGGAGGTCCTCCTTAATCTCTTCTCTGAGTTTCTTGTGGCTTTCCTCTATTTTTCTTTCTAATTCTTGCAGTCGTGTCTCCACAGCTGCAATTCTGGCATGGGTCGGGCCATGTACAGCATCCGCATATGCCTGAAGCTTCTTTGCCATATCAAGTACAGTCTCATATACCTCCTCCCGCTTCATTATTGCTAGAGCAGAAGCGTATTTAGGTGGCTTAAGTCGCACTAGTTTCTTTTACATTACAGGTGTGCATGGTACAAGGTCCGGATTCCTAATTGTTACGTCTTCTGAAAAAATGATCTCTACTACTGCCATCTCCCTCAGGCGTTGGATCCCCTGTTCTATGGTCTTCTATCGTGTCTGCTGGACATAGAGGTCATCGGTACACAGATATTTTTGTGCTACGCTGTCCAGGACCCGTTCTCAGAGGCTTTGAGGGCTAGCCCCCCTCATCATGCCTTGGTCGATGACAGGATCATGTGACAGGGACCCCAAATGCCTTGCTTCAGTGCCATCCAGAATGGTAGCCTCCCCTGCCGCATCCCAAAGGCGGACCAGCCAACTAATTATAGATTCGTCGGGCTGTCGCCGATAATCTTTCCTTAGGCCTCGGAGGTCTTTTAGGGAGAAGGAATCAATATTAGTCTCTGATCTTGTGTCAGTTGCTTTGACTCCTGATTTTATGTTAGGAGGTGTTGAGGGTCCTTTTCCTGCATCATACTCATTATTGTCATCTACTGGTCGATCAGTCTTTTCTGTGCACTTTCCACTTCGTGTGTTAGTAGCTACAGCTATTGGTTGAGGCTTACAGTTTGGTTTAGCTGCTGGCTTCGAACCTGGGCTGTTGGCTGCAGCCTGAGTGACTGGGATTGCTGCTGGTTTATCTCCCTGCCCCCCTTCCTCTGTCTGCTGCCCTACAGTATTGAGCAGAGTACGATAAGCATATGCTAGGGCCTAGCTTACTGCAATGATCCTTTTCTCTTTGGGGTTATCCTGGCATTTCCCTTTCAGATACTTCGCCACCTCAGCTGGGTTCTGGATGTGTTCAGATGAAAAGTCCTAAACTACAGGATCAGAAAACTCCTTTAAAATTTTGCCCATATCCTCCCATTTCCCGCACTACTCAGGATTTTTCACCTTTGGTTGTACTCCTAAATCAGAGGTCTCACCAGCCCCTCTAGAAATCTCAGCCTTCATCTTATATAAACTGCGGACAGTATAGAGAAAGGTTATTAAATTAAATAACAGAAAGATGGTATCCTTGGCAGTCAGGGAGGACAGGACATTTCCTAATAGAGATGTAAACAATTCGGAGGAGGAAAAGGAAAGCAAAGGCTGAAAAACCTCCTCCCCCAAAACAAATTTAGTACACAGCCACAACTACGAGTTATACATTCCTGGAGCCGATAACAACATTTTTATAAGCCCCTTGCAAAGTATTACAGCCAAGCCCAGCCCGATAAATATTCTCGTTAGTGCCCCTCTGCTACAAAAGCTACGTATTAGGGACAATACCGGAGCTACTTCTGGATAAGAAAATAACTTTAGGGACCATAAAGCGATCAAAACTTCGAAGAACCCTAATGACCACAAATAGAGGCAGGCTTTCACTCCAAATGATATCATAACTTTAAAAAGAGACATACTAATATTCTTGCAGAACGGTTAAAGCCAAAAATATTATTAGAATAAAGTTTTTTCCACTTTGTCTGGGCTTCCCCGTACGGGCCACCAAATTATTTGTCCTGGTTTAGGACAAATTAGGGGAAAACACTTCTAAAGGAGCCCCTTATAGGAAACTAAACCCTCCGCAACCTCCCCCTCACTACCGGGTTCGGGAGGAATTCCTTTAGAGGGGAAGTGGAAAAAACTTGTTTATTAAGGCACAACAAAAAAACACTCCCCAGCACAAGAGAAATAGCCCAAGATGACCACAGATGTTTTTACTAGTCTAAGGGGGTTGAGCTGTATCTCTCTTTGCTGCAGAGGGTACGGAGCTTCTTTCGCAGACTCCGGGGGAGCTCCTGCCCGGAGTAGGTCCGATGTCTTGGGGGGGGGGGGGGGGGGGGGGGGGAGAAAGGAACAACGGAAACTGGGAAAAAGGAAAAAAAAAATGGCAAAAAAGCAAGCCAGCGAAAAGCAGAGAAAAAAAAGAGAGGAAAGCAGAGCTAGCAAAGCATGCAGCCAGCAGCAAGCCAAAAGCAGCAAGCAAGCTAAGCAGCAAGCCAGCAGCCAGCCGGGGGGGGGGGGAAGGAAGACAAAACAAACTGAGGACAGGGAACAGAAACCACGATTGGGATAATGAGCATGAAAATGTCCTGTCCCCACGACAAGCTTTTTGGCTTAACACTGTCCTCAAGTCGTGGGGTATATGAACTCGAATCCTCCCATTGAATGTAAGCTTTAGAGTGTCTTCTAATAAGGTAGCTGTGGCTGCCACAGCTTGAATACAGGCTGGCCACCCTCTTGCAACCGAATCTAATAATTTAGACAGATAAGCCACTGGCTTCCTGCTTCCCCCCTAATCTTGGGTTATTACTCCATATGCTATCCCTTCATTAACATTAACAAACAGATCAAATGGTTTTCTTAAATTAGGCAGACTCAAAACTGGGGCTTTTGTTAATCGAGCCTTTAAGTCTTGGAACTGTTCAGTATCCTCTGGAGTCCAGGCTACAGGTTCTGTGCTTAATAATTTTTCATACAAAAATTTTGCAGTTTGAGTATACTGATCAATCCATAATTTATAATAGCCCATTAGACCTAATTCCTAAAGGGGTTCTTTTAGAAGGCAGATTCAATTGGCCCCTCCCCCCAACCGATTTGGGGAAAAATACTTTTTTGGAGAAAAGTGGAAAAAACTGTTTATTAAACAAGAAAACTTAAACAATATTAAAAACTGAAACTTATTGCTGCTTTAAAAGAGGGAGAAACTCAGAAAAATTCCCCCCCGGGCTGCAGTTCGGTTCACTCAGTCTTTTATCAGTTTCTCTGGTGCTGGAAGTGCCACGGTTTAGGCTTGGCTTACTGGGCTACAGGTGTAAGCTGCTGGTGCTCTTCTTGGTGTTTAGTCTAGAGTAGGTTTGAGCAGGTCTAAAGAAAAGGAAAAGCCACCGTCCAGGGAACTTTTTTGCCTTAGTTAGCTAAAACTAACTAAAAAGTAAAGAAGAGCTCTGTCTCGTCTGTTCATCTGCAGATAACACAGTCTAGGAGCAGTAATGTGGAGGAGTGAGTGTAGTTTCTGAAAACAAACTCTGCACTTCTTCTCTCTCTTTGGAACAAGTTTTAAAGGTGCAAAACTTATTATTTAGCATAAACATGAAGCGATATGCGGAATAAATAAATAGACTCCATAACCTGGGGTAGTTATGAAGTGGGTATGTATGTCAGCGCCCGGCACAAGTGAGATAGCTCTCCAAAACTTGTGCCCCGAGTTTCAGTCTGACCCACACCTTTATTCTCAAAGATGTTCCATATGTAATACATTGCACAACTTTTTCATGCATATTCAACCCCTGGCCCCGCCTGTCCTCGCCTCTCATGCTAAATAAGTCCACGCCCTTCTGGGCACGCGTGGTTTGCTGTGGTGGTCGCACGGGGGTCTCTCGGTGGTCCTGAGGCTGAAGATTGTGGTCTTCCTTGCGGGGGTCTGCATGCCGGAGGAGATTGGGAAAAGCAACGACCACTCAATATGAGTGCGAATGCAAGTCCGTTTATTGTCTACAAAGGTACAGATTATATAGGATTTTTACTAGTACAGATTACATGTAAGAGACATAGTAATTGGTCCAGCTAATACTAACATTTTGTAAGCTAACTACTGATTGGTTATATTTTGATCTATTCCCGTAATATTTCGGTATGTTCTAACTCTCACGTAGGCCTTTCTCCAGATGTCCGCTTTTCCGGATTATCTTTGTTCTTGTGCATAGTTGAGGATGATTTACAGTTTTGTTTTTCTTCTTATAGTTTCCTTATGGTCTTCAAGGTCGGACTGACCTTGGAGCTTTTTACCAGGGGAGTCTTTTATACATAGGATGTAGGGTGATTGCTCCAGCTAGGCCTCCATCATCTCCCCCTCTTTTCTCAAAAACAGCATCAGCCATGCTTTTAATCTGCCGAGAAAAGCACTGGAGAATACATGGTCCCATACATGCAACAATCAACACAATTAATATCACTATAATACCCATTTTGATGCCTTCTTTTAGCCATGCAGAAATGCCCCATGACATCAGCCAATCGTCAAAAGGGTTATGATGCATCACAGTCTTATCAGTATGTTTTCGAAGCCAATCTAATTGCTTGTGGATCGAATCGATATGGTCAGATAAATTGAAACAACACATTCCTTCTACTTCTTCACAACCTTTTCCTTGAGCCAGCAAGAGGAAGTCAATTGCTGCCCTATTTTGGATCACTGCCTTTCTTAGACTGCTCATATCTTGTGCTAATTGGGAAATTACTTGGGTGGTGACATTAGCTTGTTTAACTGACCAGCATGCTAATGTTTGTAATTCTTTTAAGGCATGCGCAGTGCCTACTTGTGGTAACAATGATGCGAAGACTCGGGCCGTGGTGTCCCATAAGTCTACTTCATCTTCACATTCAGCTGTAAGGGTTTCTGTGTTTCTCTTAGTTCTAGTTTTATTTTCGTATAGATGTCTAATATGAGTTGAAGATGGTGCTAACAAGGATAATTTTCCTAAATAACAGGGTCCTCCCATTGCATATTTAAGAATACCTTGCCATGCCCTATCCCCACAAATTAAATATATTTGGGGAGGCAATGCAATAGGTTTGGTAATGTTCAGGATAATATTTCCAGATCTCCAGCCATAAATGTAGCCACAATAGACAGTTTGATTCATACTAGTGTGTGGAGTGACCCACATACGTTGGGGGAATAATGTGAGGTTCCAATACCCAAAGTGAATACATCCAGAACTATTGGCCTTACGACTCCCTAATAATTCTATTTCTTGGGGGTCCCAGGGAAGTATTTGAGTTGAGTTATTGATAAATTCTGCCAGACAGTAGCTATTATTTTTGTTGGAGCAATTAATTGGACTGTCTTTTATGCGCAGGAAGTTCACCTCTACTGGGGTTCCTATTAGACAGGTTTTAAATGGATTGGCTGCTGCATCCAAATGTAAGCAAAAATTGTCATTACCAGTCTTGTTCGCCCATTCGATCCAAAAATTTTTTGGATCTCCGAGATTCTGCATTTTCGTGACTGGTATAGTTACTCCGATAAAAATGATATGAATGATTATTTTTATGGTTTTGGGCATAATGATTCTTTTGTGAGGGTATGTAGGGCACAAAATGGATTCGGCCTCAGATACCACGATTGTGTTTCTCTTGTGTGTAAGAGCAGGTAGGCGTGATAATATAATTGCTGCAATTCAAAATAATATAAGGCCAATTGTTTTTCAAATTGCGATTCAAATAGTTGGCTGGCTTCACAAAGGATCAAAGATGGGTTGTCTAACCACCAAGATAAAGCAGTTACTGCAGAGCAAAAATGCGTTTCTCTACAGGAATCACACCCTAAGTAGTAATTGATACTATTCCAGCTATAATAAGCAGATTTACAAATTCCACATATAAACCGTCCCTCAATCCATATACTACACCCGCATACAGGTCGGTGCAGTTTTTGAGACAGTGTATTCGCCTTCCTGTCGATCAGTTCTCTGATATTATTGATGGACGGTGGGTTCGGCAGTGGCTCTCTTATCAGTCCCTGTAATGCCTCTGCCAAGGGCGCTAATCGACGTTTGATCCGTTGGCGCCACTTCTTGTTTTCCTCCAATTTGCTTCGTAATCCACGGCTTTACCCACTTTGCTGGGAGTCAACGGGGCTTATTACCTGTAGAAACACAAGCATATCCCCTTCCCCATGTTAACAAGCGTATAGGCCCTTCCCATTGCTGGGTTAGAGGGTCCCATGTTTGTACCAGTACTTCTCGGTGTAGCAGCAAATTCGATTTTTTAAAATGTAAGTCAATAGGACTTTGCTCCGCTGTGTTATTTGGACTACTAACTACATTTTTCCAGTTGATTACATAGAGCGCCTTAGTTACCACCTCCTGTGGCGTGAGAGTATTTTCCCCCTCTTTTCTCAAAATAGTGAACATTCGTTTCAGATCTTGGTGACGGCGCTCTACTATAGCCTGACCTGTGCTGTTATAAGCTACCCCAGTGGTGTGTTTTACATTCCACTGTAGTAAAAATTTCTCTGTAACCTGACTGAGATAATTTGGCCCATTGTCCATTTTAATTTCTTTGGGGACACCCATAATCGCAAAAACTTGCAACCAATGCCTACATGAGGATCTACTTTTAGAATTACTCATGGGTGTTGCCCAGGTCAATTTGCTATGTGTATCTACGGTTACGTGTACATGTCTAAACTGTCCAAATTCAGGGACAATTGTTATATCAGTCTGATATAATTCTCCAGCATTCAATCCTCTAGGATTTGCCCCTTGTTGCTGCAACACGGGAAGCCTGGCACATTCAGGACATTCTGCTATAATGCTTCTTGCCTCATTACGAGTTAATCCAAACTCCTTCTGTATGGCTTTTGCTGATTGATGGAAAAACTCATGCAAGGTGCGGGCTTCTGAGAAGCAGGAGGCTGCCGCCGAGACAGCCAAATCAATTGTAGAATTACCCTGTGATAATATTCCAGGTAAATTTTGATGACTTCTGATATGCGAGGGAAAAAAGGCATGCTTTCTGCATGTAATTAGATTAACTAACTTTAGCAATGCTTTTGCTATTTTTTGATTATGAGTTTTTCCAATCAATGCATCCTCAATCCTCATCAGAATGGAATATACATATAGTGAATCTGTAACTAGATTAAATGGATTGTCAGGATAATTTTGAAAAACTAGCACAACTGCTTCTAATTCCAAAACTTGAACAGATACTCCTTCCATGTCATTCACAACTGTGACCCAATCACCATTTGATTGTACTGTGTAACCATATTTGTTGGTTTTCCCACTTGCATCAGTGAATATAGTCGGACAATCCCTTAATGGAATGGGACTCACAATTCCTTTGCTCGCCAAAGGAAGATTAACAGCGAAGATAGGACACTTCGGAAAGTGATTGTCAACGATTTTTCCCACAGTTGCCAAAGAAAATGCAACTGATTTGTCAGCCCATTCAAAAATCAAATTGAGATTTGACATTGGCAATACTATTTTTGTTGGCTCAGTGCCAAACACCAATCGTACCCGATTGTGTGCTTTCAGTAACAGTTCTCCAATTTCCTCAATTTTTCGTTTAACTGTTACTGAGGGGGTGCTTTTTGTAAAGACCCATTCCATAGGATAGAATTCTCCTTTTGGGCCTTCTTGGCCAATCAACACTACTGGTTCAGCTGTGTTGTTCAGAACATACAAATTAATAGGAGAGTTATGATCAAACCTGTATGTGCAAACAGAATCTAGTTTTTGGCTAATCTTTTCAAGAGCTATCCGACCCTCGGGAGTTAATTCCTTTTTTTCAGCAATATCTTTTGACCCTTCCAAGAGTTCTCGAATAGGTTGTAGGTCAGTATTGGTAACACCAGCCCATACCCTAACACTTTGAATGTCACCCAGCAACCTTTGGACATCATTTACTGTTTGAATGTTGTTGTGTATTGTGACTTTCTGGGGTTTAAACCTGGTCTTTGACACCTCAAAGCCTAAATATTTCCATGGTTCTGTTTTTTGAATTTTTTCTGGGGCCACACTTAGACCCCAGGTTTTTAATTCTGACAACAACTCTGCTTGTTTTGCTATCGGAAGTTCTGATTTGCTCACCACCATGATATCATCCATGTAGTGATATGTAATCAGCTCTGGGTTAGCTTGTCTCCAGGTAGACAGAGCTTGATCTACATACCACTGGCAGATCGTGGGACTGTTGCGCATGCCTTGTGGAAGTACCACCCACTCATACCTCTTCATAGGGGCTTGCAAGTTAATTTCAGGAACGCTGAATGCAAATCTTTTAGTATCTTCTGCGTCCAAAGGAATACTGAAAAAGCAATCCTTGATGTCAATAACATACAAATAATGATCTCGAGGCAAACCAGCAGGGGATGGTAATCCAGGTTGAAGAGCTCCTAGTGGCATCATTTGTTCATTTACTGCCCTTAAGTCATGTAGCAATCTCCATTTTCCTGATTTCTTTTGAATAACAAATACTGGTGTGTTCCATGGGCTATTGGAGGGTTTCAGATGTCCAAGTTCTAACTGCTCATTCACTAGCTCTTTGAGATGCTCTATCTTTTCCCCTGATAGCGGCCACTGAGCTACCCATATAGGTGTGTCAGAGATCCAGGTTAGTTTTACAGTAGGGTGAGCATCTCCTTGCTCAGTGACCGCTACTAAAAATCCGTGGAGGCAAGCATTAAATTCCATTGACTCAAGGTGTCTCTTCCCAGAATCCATAAAGGTGTTTTCAGAACATAAGGATAAACCTTAGCTTGATTTCCATCCTTATCTGTGAAACAGACTAGTAATTTGCTCTTTGCCGAAGATGTGCTACCCCCAATTCCTAATATTTTATCCTGAACTGTTATTAAAGGCCAATCAGGAGGCCAAGCATCAGCTGGAATTATGGTGATATCAGAACCTTTATCCATCATCATGTCGGTAACTAATTCTCCTGGGCCTGTGCCTCCTTCTAATGATATGTGAACCTTCCTCAACGGTTTGTGTGTTGGTGATAATGACTCAGCAAAAGCTGATAAAGGTCCAGTGCTTCCAAAACCCCCTTCTCTCTCTTTGAGTGTTTTATGATCTCCAGGTACTTGTGGGGTGAAAGGGATTAATTGGGCAATACAACTACCTTTGGGGATAAATAATGGTGGCGAGTATATCCTCACCATGATTTGTATTTGTCCTTTATGATCAGCATCAACAACACCTGGTTGCACAAATATCCCATTCTTAGTGGCTGGCGATCGTCCAATCAACAGAGCAGCTAAACCATGTCCTAGAGGCCCATTCAACGTTGTTGGAATTAAGGTTACTAAGTCATCTCTAATAGTTACCGATTCAGCTGTTACCAGATCAACTCCGGCGCTTCCTCTTGTTGCTGGTTCCAATTCATCGAGGCAGCCGCTGTTGTTGGGGAGAATGTTTTTGCCGCGCTCCCCGCGTGGCTCATCGAGTTTCCCGACAGCGGTGTGCCATCCTTCTTGAATTTGGAGCGACACTCTGTTGCCAGGTGTCCGAACTTGTCACATTGATGACAGGTACCTGTAAAAGACTGCTTAGGAGAAGATTGTACGTTAGGCACATTCTTTTTAGGACAATGCTTTTTAATGTGACCTGGTTGCCCGCAGCTATAGCATGCATTCGTTGTTGATCTTTTTCCTTGATTCAGTGTCGCGGCAAGAGCAGTAGCATGAATTTTTGCTTTTTCTTTTTCTGTTTCCAAGGGTGCACGAGAACATTGCTCTATCATACGAACCAATGATGATCCTGGTGGAAGATTAGCTATTAGTCTCTGGCAAGTAGTGTTAGCATTCTGGACAGCAATTTCTCTGAGCATTGTCTCTTTCATATGATGAGGAACATCAGGAGCCAAATCTAGCCCTTCTTTGATCTTATCCACAAACCCAAGGAATGACTCGTCCTCCCTTTGTTTAATGTGCAAGTACGGGCGCCGGGGCTGTCCTACTTGTGGAAGTGCAGTAAAGGCTTCCAGCGCAGCAATCTTACTTTGACTTAATATTCGTGGGTGCAAAGCAGCTTGCCGTTGTGCATCATGATACTGTCCTGTTCCCATCATTTGATCTACCGTAACAAATCACAAGGGATCATCATTGCGCAATCCTATATTGCCTAGGATTTTTGATTCACATCGCTCTTGCCACTTGTTCAAAAACAACATATAACTAGTTGGGCCCAGAATCAATTCAAAAATTCCCCTTATATCCGCTGGAACCACTTCTTGATATTTCAGGATTGCCTCAACCTGACGCTTCACCAAACGATTATCAATACCATAGTCCATTACTGCCTTTTGCAATCATGACGCCATATTCCAATCTAGAGGAACCCACTCATTGCCATCTACATTCCGCATAACCAGAGTAGCGGTAAGCTGGAAATCTCCTGTCAACTCAGCATTAGTAATGATACCACACCATCTTTTGACCATATCAAAACTAGTGTCCATTGGGATCACATCCTCTTCCTTCTTCAGCCCTTCTTTGTCCATCTTAGTACTGCCTTCGCCACCTTTCGACCACCATTTCTGTATCATGTTAGATATCCCCTCTTCTTTGGGCAATTCTGGATATAATTTTTTATGGCTTTTGACATAACCCTCTAGTTCATATTTTTCCAGGTCAGTTAACGGGTCCAACCCTTTTGATTTCAGGAATTGGTTAGCCGATTCCAGATCAAATTCCCCTTGTTTAATCATATTCTTTACCCAGTATCTTTTATCTGCACCTTTGCCTTTATCTGCCTGGAACATGCTTATTTGATCATCCAGATTTTTTAGTCCATCCACAATAGCCTGATGGGCCTTTTTGTATGCCGCTTTAATATCACTTCTTCTCCCATCTCTGTCTAAATGGCGCATTTCCTCTAACAAATCAGTCATGGCCTTTGTTTGCTTTTGTAGCATATGAGGGATCTGTCCTAAAGAGGGATCATCATCTTCAGGGAGAGGAATTTTAGAAGCATCCACAGGTGCAGGAGGAGCAGTGGGGACGATAGGAGAGGGTAGCAAAGCAGGAGGGGAAGGCGGAGGAGGCTCATAGGGAACAAGAAAGTCATCAAAGGGCCCCTTTTCGACTGGTGCGACAGTTGGATTATCTTCCCGTACATGGCCCTTACTGTCGTCGGTGGAAAAGATTGATTGTACCGCCTTTTCAACCTCCGCCTCAGCCCCCATCCGCTCTATTAGCAAGTGGATTTGTCGATAGGTAGACGCCAGTGATCTGGCTTCTTTGCTACCCGATTGAACTGCCTCCCATAGTTCTTTCCCTATCCTTATCCATGTATCCTCCTTGAAAACTTCAGCAGTATCTCCAATCAGCCCTTTCCTCCATGCCCAAAGCAACAACTCCGCCACTGATGTTTTGTTAACTTCTTCCCCAGCCTTTTGGGCTAGCTTGAGCAACGCTTCCAGCGTAGCTCTTTCTACGGCTGAAACCGTATTTCCCATGCTGCGAAACCCCCAGTCTTACTGGACTGCCGACTCACCGGTCGAACTGTGGCCACCGTGTCTCTCTAGGACACCCGATCACAATCGCCGCAGCGTTTCTTCTTCCTCCTCTGTCCGCACGCTATCAGCCTCTCCAGAATCGCGGATCCGTTGCAGGACTCCGCTCCGCGGGTTATTGCGGCTCCACTCCGCTTCGTGCTAATTCTGGTAGCACGCTGCCGCTTCGGAATCACGTCGGGGTCACCAAGATGTGGGGGTCTGCATGCCGGAGGAGATTGGGAAAAGCAACGACCACTCAATATGAGTGCGAATGCAAGTCCGTTTATTGTCTACAAAGGTACAGATTATATAGGATTTTTACTAGTACAGATTACATGTAAGAGACATAGTAATTGGTCCAGCTAATACTAACATTTTGCAAGCTAACTACTGATTGGTTATATTTTGATCTATTCCCGTAATATTTCGGTATGTTCTAACTCTCACGTAGGCCTTTCTCCAGATGTCCACTTTTCCGGATTATCTTTGTTCTTGTGCATAGTTGAGGATGATTTACAGTTTTGTTTTTCTTCTTATAGTTTCCTTATGGTCTTCAAGGTCGGACTGACCTTGGAGCTTTTTACCAGGGGAGTCTTTTATACATAGGATGTAGGGTGATTGCTCCAGCTAGGCCTCCAACACTTCCTCATGATTGAACTTTTGAACTTTTCCTCTCTGCGTGTGCGCTTTTGGTCCTTTGGTGCTTATCTGAGTAGGTCTGTCAGTCTTGATAGGCTTGGAGACAGAGGAGATTCTTTATCTGGGTTCTTTGCCTCTTCTGGTATTGTTCTTTATGCAAGAAGCTCTAGAAATTTGCATTTTCCTATGCCCTTTGTACCAGGCAGAGGTTTCTTAAGTAAAAGGTTAAAATTCAACACATAACTCTACAAGCTAAATTATAAATGCTTAATTCATTTTGTTAACCTAACTCTAAAAATCTCTGTTTCAAACAGAACAAACGATTGGGGATAAAAGCATCATACAGTCAACCTAGGACAAGTTTGTATACCTTAGAATCTCCTTCTAAGAATTTGACCTAGCAAGTAACATACTCTACTTCTTCTGAATTAGGGTTTTCTTGGTTACACACTTGCTGATATAATAAATTACATAACCACTTATCTCTACTTCCATACCAGGGCCACTTTAAGGACTTCTGTTGTAATTTCCTCTTTGGCCAATGTTCCACACAATTATAAACCATCCTCACTTGATCTAACTTTTTAGTTGTTTCCCACTTATTCCAGTCATCCAGTATATCACCAAGGGGGCTTCCAGGAGGAATAGTCTTATTATTTTTCCTTGATTGCCCTCCTCATCTACTGTGGGTCAGACCCATAGTGACTTTTAGTTACTATAAGCTTTTGGGCTGGTAAATAAAACTACTTACTGTAGTTCATTCATACTTCTCGACTTCTGCTTAGCCGAGTTTTTGGTTCTTGGTGGCTCGCCCACCAGGACTACGTAAGGTACAACACCCCAGACCCTTAAGTACTGATACCCCTTAGGTTTCCCCACTGACCTAGGTTCAGAACCCCAGAATTTCCCTTTTATTTGAACAGAGGAAGGAAACGTTAGCAAACCTCTTAGACTTACACGAAGCAGACCCCTGTTGCCAGAGAATCACTGGTCCGTGTAGGCCCCCACCCTGACCCCTTCCACCTCCCTGAGGTTTGGCTATCCCTCTTCCCTAGAGATAGCCTCAGAGTCAGGGGTTCAGACCTCCACACCTTGCCCAAGCTGGACTTCCCACCCCCCGTACCCTGAGGAATGGGCCACATGACTACCCCTCGCAGCCACGGTGCTAACAAGGTCCGATGATACTGTAGCCCCCCTTGCTTTGGGGTCAGCCTCTCTGGGCTTCACTACCACTGGGCCTCCGGGAAGGGCCCTGAATCTGGTCCCCTCTGGTGTTAGTTCACCTGTGAGGCTGTCTGCGTGTCACTCAAAACCCTTCGCCACAGCTCCCCACATGCCCAGGAAGCTGAAGCTGATTTGCGGGTGACTCGCTCTCTCCCCACAGTCCCCACACGCCTGGGGGAACTGTAGCTTGTTAGGCTTTAATGGGGCCTGCTCGGGTGCCGGAACAAGGAGGGGTAGGGGAGTGCTTCACTCGGTCTTCCCTCTTTCGCTTCCCTCCATTCCCAGCCGATCTCATCGCGAAGAGCCAGCCTATTGGTGATAGGAGGCCCTCATCACTTCAGAGCTCCGAGCTGCTTGAGCTGCTGGCCCTGTCTCAAACACGCTGTGCACAGACACACTCGCCCCCCTTATCCCCTTGGGCCCTCCCCCTGCCCATGGATGGTTGATACTTACCGGCTCCACTGTGCCTCACATGTGCGTCAGGCCTTTTTCCCCAGATATCGACGCAGGTTCCTCTGTGGAGGACAGGTGGCCGTCCCGTCCTCTGGTCTCAGGCGAGGTCGTATCCCGGATAAGTCCCCAAGCTGTTAAAAACGGGACAACACTCCCGGTACTAAAAGTGATTTCAGCATTTATTATAATAAAAAGGAAGGCCTAAAGCAAGGGGGCCTGTGGGCTGAGCAGGAGCGGTCCCGTCGAGGATGCTGCAGCGCCAGCACTGGGTTCTTTCTTGAGCAGCGATGTCCCCGATGTTCCAGGTGGAGTGGCACAAATTCACTGGGTCAGATGCCCTTTTTATCCTGTTTTTTGTCCCTCTGCATTGGTTTCTGTTTGGATCCTTTCATTTGCATGAAGGTTTAAGGCGCTTGATTGGCTCATTACAGTTCTGTCCAGGCTGGCTCATTTCGCTTGGGGGGTGGTGCACTTTACTTAGGTATAATACAGTACGTTGTGTACCGTATTTCTTATAACTACCCTTATAACCCCTTTTACCATAACCAAGCTAACACTACATGCTTAACAATTATCAACTATTTTACAACCGTTTCTAACCTATTTTTAACAAGATGGCTATAGAGCAGGTATTTGTTTATTCAGCACTGGGAGTGAGGGGGATCGCTGCCAAAAACTCATTCAATCTTCTTTAGCCTTTAGTTACATTTTAAAAGTCCTTCCACGCAACATCACGTGAAAAATGAGGTTCACTTTCCTGGTAAAATGTTAAAAGTTTAATAAAAAGACAGTAGGAGACAGAAATAAAGCAAAGGGTTAAAAATGGCCAGGTGCTTGGCATTCAGCCAAGAGCACACTGTTATCTTCAGCAATACCTCTTAAATATCTTTTCCCTTACGTCATCCTGTTGCATATTCATAAACCCTTATGCATAGTAAACTTTTCCCCAAACTAGTTTACATGTTCCAAGAACTGTTTAGCATATCTTCTTCTTGGTTCCACCTTTTTAGAGCATGTGTATTCCTTGGTTGTGCTTTTAGTCCATTCTTATCACCTCCAGTTTTTGGGCCTTGGTCCACACTGTCTTCGGACGGTGAGTGCTGATAGTTGACATATCTGTAGCAGGTGTCCTCATCCTATGTTCATTGGATGTTATCCCATCCAAGCAGGCATTTTAACACAAGCATAGTTATATCAGCTATTTCACTACAATGTCTAAGCTTAATTAACAACAGAAAAAAAACTATATATTTATAACAAAGTTACTTTAACACCACACATATAAAATCCATTTTAATATTTGCGAAAAGCTGATATTATAATATGTATCTATAACAGTCACAATTACAACATAGCATACTCATAGTTACATAAAGCTGTGTCATGGTTTTACAACAGTTTGTTGCTTCTGTGGTGGTAGTCAGTCTTCTGGTGGTCTTTTGATGAAGGCTTCTGTAGTCTTCCTCATGTTTGAACTTGTTACCTCTATCTTCAGTGCATGCCTGGCGCTTCTTGTTTTTCAGTCTAACTTGTTTTTAGCTAATTTTGCAGTTTGCAAGTTCCTTTAAATCTTGCTATCTTTCTCTTAATTGGCTCTTGTTATCTCACTGGCTTTGCTATCTTGCTTGCTTTACTATCTTGCTAGTTTTACTTGCACATCTTGTTACAGTATTACTTGTGGTTAACCTTTTGTTGCATACCACTTAGGATTCAATACCACATATTCACCCCCTTGAACATGTATCATCATTTTCCCACAAAGTTTGGAAGTTCAGGTTGTCTGAGTTCTGTGGATCCACCAGAAGTTCAGACTGTCTGGGCTCTTCAATAGAGTTTACATGGACCCATTTGTCTACTACCTTAAAGTTCAGTAGTTCAAACTGTAGTCAAACTGTCTGGGTTCTGTAACAAACTTGGGCAGCCCTAGGTTTGTAGAGACATTAAGACCCATTTCAAAGACATTAACACCCATTTCTCCTAAAGACCCTCACCCAATCCAGTTTTTTGTAAAGACATTAGCACTCCTTCCTATCACATGTACAGGACCACTCTTTACCCTGCTGGTCCCCTGCTTCCACATGGCTTGCTGCTGGACACATGCACACAGGCCTCACAACTAGGTGTTGCCTCATGCCTGGGGATGGGGGGTAGATTATGGTGCTAATAACACCAAAGTTGTGGGTTTGATCCCTGTATGGGCCATTCACTTAAGAGTTGGATTTGATGATCCTTGTAGGTCCCTTTCAACTCAGAAAATTCTGTGATTCGTCCCCCTCAGGGGCACCCACACACAGTCCCCTTTCTCCCAACATGTTACCGCCTCTCTCAGAGGCACTAGCGTGAAGGGTCATCAACCACTCAGGAAGCACGTACCTGCTGCAAAATGAGGAATATGTAAAATTTTCTTTAAAAAGGATGTTCTTTATTCTTTGAATATTTTCAAGCCTAATCAACAAGAAGGGAGATTTAATCTGTGAATCAGAGAGCAGCTAACAAGCTCTAAGTGATGCAAATTTGTTTAAAAAACAAATTGTTGGTAGAATTGCGTTGTTGAGGTTTAGGGCTTGACATACTTCACTGATCTCAGACCTAGGGGGAGGTTACCAAAGCTTGGGGAGAAGGATGTACCCCTGATAGTGGACACAAAGAATGCAGAATTTACAGGCCATAAGGATATTTGGCAGAACTCGCAAGAAAAGGAAGAAACTAATAAAGCAACTCAGCAACTGTGTTGAAATCAGCTCCGACTGGGTAAAAGGTGTTATAGATGGATAATGAGATGATTGGCTCTCGCAATTAAGGGATGAATATTGTGTGAATATTAAGAGAAGCTTTATTGATGTAGAATTGTTATTGTAGTTTAGTGTTTAGATGTCCTCTGTTCTCCCCATAGTCCCCTTTTCCCCCCTCTGTATTGTTGTGATTTATTAAAGAAATATGGATATTGATCTAGTACCGATATCCAACTGTGATGGACAAAAACTCGCTAGCAGTTTAAAGTTAGAAAGTGTATGTTTATTGCGACGCCAGGCAGCGTGCGGGATAGCTCCCAAATACACACCGCACCTCTCAGGTGATTACAGAGTCCTTTTATCCATACAAGGATTGAATACCCAAAATACAAATACATATTCATAATTTTGGTACATCCCATTCCTTGCTTCATATGCTAATCATTTCAAAAGCTATTAAGCATGCGTAGTTTGTTCCTTGAAATGGGTCGGTGGTCCTTTCATGGGGAGGGGTCCCAAAATGAGGAAGTAAATGAAGTCTTCCTCATTCTGACATTTCTACCTTTTCAATGCAAATATGACAAATGAACTCTTGGTAGAACTCCCATTCCCTGTCTTCAATTGGTTTCAGAACAGAGGAGGCCCACAATTGTCTTATGTTCCTAAAAGCTATTTGTCAGTTTCTATATTCTTCATTACAAACACAGCTAACTAAACATTGTGTTGACAAGCAATCAATTATTAGTTAACTACTAACTCTTAACTTTATCAAGGCCTAGTCATTTATTTTAACTAACTCTAGTGTGAAAAACGGCAATCACTTGGTTTTTAAAATTTTAAACGTTTAATAATAATAAAATGGTTATAAAAATAGTAGTACAATTAGAGTAATAAAAATTTAGAGTTAGGACAATTGCAAGACAATAAAAAGCAAAGAATTAAGGACGTCCGTATGCTCTCCGGCACTTAAGCCACTACAAGCATACCTTGTGAACAAAGGAATAACCCTTAAAAGCAATAACCTGTTGCATATTCATTTTTCTCATACATGATGCATAAATTCCTTGCAAATTATGAACTTTTCTGGTTTTTGTCAACTTCTTCCCTGCCACCGTGCCTGCCCTGAAGCTCCCTGGCTTTGCCTGCCCGGCCAAGGCACAGTCAGCAGCAGGGGACACGCCCCTGTTTCTCTATGAGATTTGGGGAGCAGCTAAGACTGAGCGCTTTGCTGTCTGTCTTGGAAGGAGGAAAGGCGGCGTTCAAGGAGGTAATGAGGGAGTCAAATCAAGGCTGGGGAAAAGGTCTCAAGTGTAATGCAAGCTCCAAGGAGCTCCGAATGCCATTGTCCCGACAGCCGAAAGGACTCTCGAGGCTCTCACAATCGTCTTAAGTACCGGGGCGGTAACAAGGGGGAAGGGATGCCCACCACCCAATGGGGAGATTTGGGGGAGTGGAAGGTGGAGGGACAGACAGACACACAAACCAATGGGGGAAGTTCAAGGGAGGGACCCCTGGTCCTCGTCCACTCACTCGATGCCCAAGGTGGAAGATTCTGGGAGAGTGGGATGAGAAGCTGAGTGATGGACAGGGTACCCGAGAGGGGACAGGGGAATGACTGAGCATTTTCAGGGAGATTGGCATTGAGGGAAAGGCAGGAAAGCTCAGGGTGGAACCACCGGGAGAAAATGGGGGGTGAAGGGGCAAACCATTACAGAACTGTTAAAAACACAATACAACAACTCCTCCTTTTTGTTTTAAAAAGGGAGGAGGGAAAACTTAACAAGCAAAACTAAAGGTTCAGTTTTTAAAATTGACCTGACCTAGCCCAAGAGTCCCATCCTTTAAAGAGTCCAGTCAGCCAGTCTCGTTGAGATGGAATGTGCTGAGCGGGAGCAGCAGCTGCAGGATGGGGCTCAACTTGATGTTCATGCTGGCTAGGTCCAGATCAGCGCAATCTGAAAGGAATCTTGTAAACAAAAGACATTAGGACAGAGGGAAGAATTAGGGATTTAAAGGGTGCGACGTCTCTTCCTCCTCCAGGAAGCACTGGCCACCTGTGCTGTGGTCCCGGACCTGGATACTTTGGGAATGTAAGGTGTGGATATTCTCAGGTCAGTCAGAGAGAAAGAGAAAGGTTTTTCTAACCAGGCAAGAGCCTGGGAAGCAGTTGGGAAAGAATGTAAATAATTCTCTAATCTATCATGTTGTTCACATTGTTTATAGATATGTTCTGCCACTGTCCGTCATTCACTGCACACCAATGGTGTGAGATGTTTTTACTCTAAGACCAATGAAATTAATCCGCATGATGTTCCCTATATATAGAGCGGTGCATTTGAAATAAAGGGGAGTTCATTCTCTTTGCCTTCTAATCTGGAGTTCTCTGTTCCCGTCCTGCTCAACGGCATCATCTGGTGACCCCTCGTGGAATTGCAGCCTCGGCTGAAGACCCGAACCACAGCGTCTTGCGGGGGGGTTCTATGGCCACGCCTCCATGCCAGTAGCCTGGAGGCTCTGGCCGGAGACCTTTCGCCTCCTGAGAGAGGTAACGCTGAAACCGCGTGCCTTCCGGACAATGCTTGGTCCTGTCTGGACCTCGGGTCGGCTCTTAGAAGCCGAGAACATAGCGGGATGGGTTTTCCCTGAACTAGTGGACTGTCTGTCTCTTGAAGTGGACGTCTGCTAGGGGGAGGGTTTCCTAACAATGGGGAACCAGTCATCTGTGGCTGAATGGGCGGTCTTGACCGCTTGGCAAGGCTGCGCCCCACAGTTGGGTATCCAGGTCTCCGATGGTGACTTCATCAAGCTCCTGAGTTGGGCTCGGGACCATGGATTTCCTGCGGATCTTAGACGTGCCTTTAATCGTAGAGTCTGGAACGATTTGGGCCGGTGCCTCATGAAGCAAGGGAGCAAGGGGGACGCTACAGCGTCTGCTCTGTTTGCAGTCTGGGGATGCATCTATATGGCCTTGCGTCGTGAGACCCCGAGGAGCAGTGACTCCGAATGGGAGCTCTCGGGGAATGAGGATGCCGTTTCGGTATGCAGCGGCGTTTCGGGAATCAGTGGGCGACAGGCGGGCGGGGCAGTGCCCAGGCCCGCCACGGCGCAGAGTGGGTCTGCGAGAGACGCCGGGACACCCCGCGGGCTTTACATGTCGCCGGGAATTCATGGTAAGCCCAAGTATTCCCATCCCTGTGACTACGTTCAGCCAAGATATTTTTTGCCGCTGATTGCACTGCAGCCCACGCCGCGGCCGGCCGGGCAGACGCACCTTGCCTTCAGTGCGGTGCCGGTGACATCATCCGCCTACCAGGCGGCGGGGGTGCCTTTATCGCAACTATCAGCTTCGGCACACCCGACATTGCAAGGACTGCACGGGGCAGCCCCGGACCGGCGGCTGCTGCCACAGCTCGCGACTCCGCAGCCCCCCCCCTTTCCAGACTGCATTCGCGGGGGGGCCAGCGCTGCCCGCAGTCCATGGCGCAGTGGGGGCTGGAGCCCCCCCCGACTCCTTCGCTGATGGAGCCTGCGCAGATGTACCGGTCCCACCCTCTTGTACTGCTGGAACCAGCAATGGAGCATCTGATCCATCCCCTGGCACGCCCCCCGCCGTAGGTGGGGGTCTCGGCTTTGCCAACGGGACAGGAGAAATGACCTCCCGGTCCACTTCCCTGCGCGCCATGCGGACCGACGGATTTTATATCCTTTGAGATACCAGCGCCTGCCATGGCGCCACACCTGCTGGCGGCAGGGTTCGCTGCCCCGCCTGCCGCTCAGCCCGCCGTTCCAGCGGCTGCAGCAGCCTTGCCTCTCGCTCCACCCACCGCTCCGCCCGGAGCGAGCCCGCCGCCGCCGCTGCCGCGGCCCCCCACCCCGGGACTGACATCGCCGCCGGTGCCGAGCCGACCGCCTGCGCCGACCCTGGGACCGGCAGAGTTGCCGCAACCACCGCCGCCGCCGCGGCCCCCCACCCCGGGACTGACATCGCCACTGACGCTGAGTCGGCTGCCGCCACCGACCCCAGAACCGCCATTGCCGAGAGACGCCGCCGAAGACGCGCCACCCACTCCGCCTGGGCTGGCGGCGTGCCACGCTGCGGGGGAAACTGCACCCCGCGCGCCGCTCGCTGCGGGCGGGGAGCGCCCGCAGGGCACAGCGGCTCCCATCGCCGCGCTGCCTGAAGCCGACTCATCAACAGCAACTTTGCTCTGTGATCCGCCGCTGGCAACAGCAGGCAGCCCTGTGCTGGACAACACATCCAGCATGTTTGTTTCAGAGCCTGCATCCAGCCCACCACTCCCTCTGCTTCCCCCAGACTGCCCCGAGCTCTGTCCCACTGAGGCAAAGGCAGCGGGAGGGAACACCGGCTTGGTCCGCAGCAGCGCCACTGCTGCTGCTACCGTGGCTGGGGATGGGGGTGGGGCCGTAATTCAGTCCATTGTATCCCGCGGCAGGACCGACACACTGAGAGCGAGGAACAGCCCCTTGTACTGGGCAGGCATGAGTGGTGCCAAGATCCCCAAACCAGGGTGGAATTTTATATTCCTGGGAAAACCTCCCCTGCCCGCGCCCCGCGTGTCCTGCTCCTGTTCGCAGAGCGGGATGCCAAAAAGCTGTGGCATGGTCCATGGATAGGTAGGGTGGGGGGTGGGCGAAAAGCTGGAGGAATTGCCCGGATTCTCGCAGCCTGGTGGAGGCGTGCACCGAAATATAAGGTTGGAATGGGTCGCCCATCTGTGGGTGGCCATGGAGTGTCCCAGGGGCCCCAAGTGATACCTATGAGAAGCTGGGGGGAGGGACCGAGCCGCGTGGATCTTGGCCCGGCAGAGAGCCTGGGCTCTCCACCCCCCCAGCCAGGTTTGGGACACTTGGCCCGGCCCCCTGGACCGGGTCCTCTGCCTGGCTGAGCACCACAGAGTCCTAGAGCCCGCAGGTGCTGCTGGTCCTTTCGGAAAAAAAAAAAAATGTCTAAAGAGCTGAGTTTTACTGACAGCTCAAAGTACGGGAAAGCCACAACAGCCTCGGCCCAAGTGACTGAGTTAAGGACTCTGGCCATGGCATTTCAGAGATTTCATGGCATTTCATATGTCACTCAAGTGGTTCATTGAGGACATGACTGCATGGGCCGAAAGCCTTGCATGATTCTTCTATCAAGTGCACACACCTTGCAAAAGCAATTTGATGAATGCCAACCAAGGCTTGACCTGCTGCACCTTACTGGCTGGGATAAATCCCAGAGGCCTAAAGGCTTTTCAGCTGTGGCTGATTTGGGTATGTGCACATGTTTGTTAATACCTTCTTTTCTGTCATGTGGGCATCTGCTCACACTGGGAAATGGATTTTGACAAGTTGGACTGCCAGTCCTTTGGCAGACTGACAATGAGTTGTTACTATCCTAGAGTTGGTAACTGATTTCTTGAAATTTATAATAAGAGTTTGGAATCTCTTCGACCGTTCTGAGTCAATATCCAAATTGAGGTTTTGACTGATTGGAGTTGATAAGGCTCTCGAGCTGTGTTTGTTCTCTTTCCTGCAAGGGCCTTGCAGGAGGGCACAAACACTGCCTTGTTCTTTTTCTTTTTTTTCTTTTTTGTAAACAAAACGAAGGAAATGTGGATATTCTGAGCTCAGTCAGAGAGAAAGGTTTTTCTAACCAGGCAAGAGCCTGGGAAGCAGTTGGGAAAGAATGTAAATAATTCTCTAATCTATCATGTTGTTCACATTGTTTATAGATATGTTCTGCCACTGTGCGTCATTCACTGCACACCAGTGGTGTGAGATGTTTTTACTCTAAGACCAATGAAATTAATCTGCACAATGTTCTCTATATTTAGAGCAGTGCATTTGAAATAAAGGGGAGTTCATTCTCTTTGCCTTCTAATCTGGAGTTCTCTGTTCCCGTCCTGCTCAACGGCATCAGTAAGGTTTCACCCACTTGGAGGGGACCCACTTCAAACCTGAGGGGGTGGACATGCAGGCTGTCATGATTTGACACTGGTGCAGTGCCAGTGCCCCCATGAAAATACACCTCTCCAAATAAATGCTGTGAGATGTTATCAGGAACAGAGCAGTGCAGGCCCAAGCTTGATAACGAATGGAAAAAAACTTTATTAAACTACTACTACTGTACAAGACACTGTCCAAGACTGAGCACCATGATGTTTCCTATTACCATCCGAGTAGCAGTTGCATCTGGACAGTTTTCCTTATCTCCTGTTAATAGGCCCATCAATGTCTTGCCACATGACTCAGAGATAACACTCTCCAGGAGCCAGTTCTGTTTAACAGGTGATTAAGGACACACCTCGTGACTCAGAATAACATCAGCCCATTGTGAGATGCTCCGCCCAGGTGAAAGAGCTAAGCATTCCCACCTGGATAAATCCAGAGATTTCTAGACAGAGAGGCAGCCTTTCCACAGGTTTCCAAGAAGACACAGCAACCACATCTGCCACTCCAGGAAGAGTGTAGCCACTCCGATTTGGACTGCTACCAGCACGCTGGCCAAAGGGGTGTCAGGTTGTATTCTGACTTTGCCAGTGGTCTTCCTTTTGTATCATTGCATGTATTTTTGTCTTTTTTGTTTTCCCTTTTCCCAATAAATTGTATTTCTGACTTGGAGTCTCTCACTGGTTTTGCTTTCAAACCAGAACAGACACACACACACTAAATCCAGGATGAAACCCTCCAAAGTACTCCTCCTCCCACCCAGTTTCCAAAACAACCACAGTGAGACATCACCCGGGATTCCTGATCAAGTTGCCACCCTTCAGATAATCAATACTTAGTCCATCAAGGGAGAGAGGAGTCTCTCTTGTGCCATAGACCCCCAGGAAACACAGTTGCCACCTCCTGTGTTTCCATGTCACACATGGCAACTGCCCTGAGAAAATCTGCCAGTGTGACACTCTCCTTTCCATGTCACAGTGCTCTCACCACCGTGCATGAGCAGACTGCCTATAGGGCTCCTTTAAGGATGCTTTGCCACGGACCAAAAGATACAACAGTTCAGCTTCTCATCTTGGGACTACAGTCCCCCCCATTTTCCCCTGGGGCCAAGGGTCCAAGAACAGAGATCATCTTCTTCCTGAAGACAGAGGGTATCACCATTCCCTCCTGAGCTTTTCTCTGTTCTTGCCATTCCTGTGCTGGTGGTTGCTGAAGCAGGTCTCTTTGGGTCACCACTGCATCCCCCTAAAATGCAGTCTCTATTGCAGGAGAATGTGGTTCAGTCTATGGCTAACAAGAAAAGTCCAGCCAAAAGCTACTTCATCATCTCCTCTCACCTAAAAATTTCTTCTTCTAACATCTCAGGTCCCGGACTGTCTCTCTTCCACTATGAATCGAGGAGGAGTAATATTTTACAAAGCCTTCATTTTCCAGGATAGGGTTAAAAGTTCAGACTCCCTGGATGGCTGAAATCTCAGCCCAGAACTCTCAACTCCCACACTGGGCATCTCTCCCCCGCCCTTCTCCTCTGCCGGCAAATTTCCAGGTGCCGTCAAGCTCTCTGTCTCTTTCCGTCTGGCGGGGGGGGGGGGGGGGGGGGGGACAAAGGCATCTCTGCTTCTCTCCACCCTTCCGTCCGCAGGAGCTGGCTTGGTTCCAGACCTTCAGCCCCCTCGGCGTACCTGGACCAGGTCACATGGCTTCCCCTACCCCACTCAGCCCGTGGCTGGGCAGGGGAGAGTCTGCACTCTCCGACGACCAGAACCAAAGAGACAGTTCCCCTGGGAGTTCTTGCTTTTAACCCCCTGTGTTCTCAGAGACGTGTCCATACCTTCAGTGGTCACTCCAGGTGCCAATATCCAAACCTGACCACTGATTGGTTTGACCCAACTTCCTGAAAAAAATCACTTCCATGTCAAACCATGACACAGGCGTATCCCCTCCCCCAGGTTATCATTTCATAGGGTCCCTCCCTCTCCCATGTTTCTGGGTTCTTTACCAAGACAGGTGGACGAGCCTTTAGGCTGGTCTGTCTACTTTCCAGGAAATGCCTGGTAATAGGCAGATTCAAGTTCTCGTATGTGCAGTTTAAGAAATTGATGGTAAACAGAGCTTTGGACAACCGTACTTGAGGGGATTCCACCTTCACTGCCTGTTGCTGTTCATGAAGAACCCTTTTTAGGCTCTGGTGGGTCCTCTCCAGCACGGTTTAGCCTGTCGGGGAATAGGGGATACCAGTTTTGTGCTCTATTCCCCATTGTTGCAGGAAGCTCCAAAACTCCTTGGACTTGTACGCTGGGCCGTTGTCTGTTTTGATGACTTTGGGGATGCCCAGCATGGAGAAGGCCTGCACCAGGTGTTTTTGGTGTCAGAAATCTTCTCTCCTATGTGGGCTGAAGCGCAGACTGCACTAGAGAAAGTATCCACTGAGACATGGACATATTTGAATATGCCAAATGACTGGATGTGTGTCACATCCATTTGCCTCACCTCACAGCTTTTCAAACCCCTAGGGTTTGTTCCTGAGCTCAGGGAAGGAAGAGAATTTTGTTGGCAGCTGGGACATGTGGCTACAATGGCCCTGGCCTGTTCTCGAGTGATGTGAAACTGACGAACTAGGCCAGGTACATTTTGATGGAAGAGCTGGTGGCTGATTTTGGCCTGACTGAACACATCTGGAAGTGGGGCCATCTGTACAGGTGCTGTGAGGGCATCAGCTCTTCGATTGCCCTCGGCAATGAACCCTGGCAGGTCGGTGTGTGACCTGGCATGCATCACATAAAACGGTTGCTCTCGGTGGGAGACTAATTTTACCAGTTTTGAGAGCAACTCATACAATGCAATGTTGGAGACTTCTTGCAAGATTGCATTCTCTGCTCTGGACACTACACTTGCTACATAGGCCGAATCTGTGTCCAAATTAAATGGTTCAGAGAACCTCTCAAAAGCTCTGACAACAGCGGCCAACTCAGCTACTTGAGGTGATCCTTCCACCTTGGCAACATCTGCCTCCCACTGCTGAGTCTGAGGATCTTTCCAGGTCACGACTGACTTGTGAGATGCCCCTGACACGTCTGTAAACACTGTCAGTGCCTTTAGAGGTGTTTTGCTCTGAATAGGTTTCAGTGACAATGTAAGTTGGACATCCAAATTGAAAATTTTGTGGGCCGGTCAATGAATTGAAATTTGACCGGTGTAACTGTCCAATGCAAATTGCAGTGCTTCGTTTTCCTGAAGCAGATGTTCCAGCATTGCTTTGGATAGATGGCCCGATTCTAATTTTAACGGAATGTGGATGCAGTCAAAGTCACACCCTGCCAACTCCCTGATCCGGACCCTTGCTTTCCGGATCAGCTCTGCCACCAGCTCTTGTGGCCGTGTCATCCTTTTGGACCTGTTGTGACTGAGGAAGACCCACTCGATGATTAAGAGTGGGTCTCTCCAGTCCTGGTCCTACTTGGGTGACCTCCCATTGGAAGATCACCCCGTGGAGGTGTGGTAGCTGACCGAGAATGATGAATTTGAAGGGCAGGCCCGGTTGGAAACGGTGGACCTGCCTGGCAGACATCATGTCCTGCACTTTTTCCAGTGTGGCCCTCGCTTCCTGGGTAAGGGTCCTAGGAGAACTAGGCTCCTCTCCCCCTTTTAATAAATTGAAAAGGGGGGCTAGGTCTTCAGTGGAAATACCCAGCCAAGGCCTCACCCAATTCAAAGAGCCACACAGTTGCTGGACATCAGCCAAAGTCCTGATGTTATTCTTGATGGCCAATTTTTGCGGAGCAATGGTCCTCTTCCCAATCTCCAGGCCCAGGTACTTCCAAGGTGGCATCCTCTGAACCTTGTCTTCATGGAGCTCGAACCCTGCAACAACCAAAGTATTGACTGTCAGGTTAAGTGCGTGGGTAAGTATGTCTTCATTTGGGGCACACGCTAGGATGTCATCCATATAATGAAGGATGATGGCATCCTTCACGTCTGCACGGACTGGGGACAGCAAGGAAGAGATGTACCACTGGCAAATACATGGGCTGTTTTTCATTCCCTGAGGAAGAACTTTCCAGTGGTATCTCTTCCTTGGGGCTTCTTGGTTAATGGAGGGAACTGAGAAGGTGAAGCATGGGGCATCGTCAGGGTGAAGGGGAATTTGGAAGAAGCAGTTCTTAATGTCAATCACGGCCAGGTTCCGATTTTGGGGGACCATCGTCGGGGATGGCATCCCTGGCTGGAGAGAGTCCATGTCTTCTATTACATTGATGATTTGACGGAGGTCGTGGAAGAGCCACCATTCGTCTTTGCCTGTTTTTTTAATTACAAAGACAGGGGAATTCCAGGGAGATGTTGTTTCCTGGATATTCCCCTTTGTTAGCTGCTCATCTACGAGCTCCTCGAGCGCCTTTAATTTTTGTTTATAGAGCATCCACTGCTCTACCCAGACTGGTGAATCTGTTTTCCAATTGAGTTTCTGGGTAGCGTGCTTTTCAGTGACTGCTGCCCGAAAAACCTGGGGGGTTTCTGGGATGTCAATTTCGACCCCCCACTGGGCCATCAGGTCTCTCCCCCACAAGGGTTCCGTATAATCTAAAATGAATGGGTGTATAGAAGCCAATTGCCCATTCGGCCCCTCAATTTGGATGACACTCTTTGACTGTTTTGCTAATTGAATGCCCCCAACACCTTGTAAGTGTCCAGCCACATCCTGCAACTCCCAATGTGATGGCCATTCCCGGGAGTGAATGACAGTCACATCTGCCCCCGTGTCTAGGAGTCCAACTAAGGTTTTGCACTCCCCCCACCCCCCGGTGTAACCTGCATGAGATCTTCGGTTTTTCGACACCCAGTACCTGAGTCCAGGCGATGGTATGATATGTGTTTTTCTTCTGTCCCTGGTTCCACAAAGGCTCAGGCACTGGGATGGCCTGGGCGATGACCTGGCCTTTGGGCAGGTACATTGGTGGGTGAATACAATGCAGCCAAAGGACAAGTTTCCCCGGGTCTGATGTCACGAGACCCGGGAGGATGTGACTATCTAAAGGTGTGTATTTGGTGTCCCCAAGGATGACATACTTACTATGGTTATCTCCCCAAGTACAAGGTTCCTTGGGGTTCACAGACGCAAAATGCCACTTGGTATTACGAAGATGGAGGGGCTCTGTCAGAGCCAACCTGAAAGGCACATTATGAGAATCAGTGGTTAAAACAGGTCTTGGTTGGTATGGGTGAGTCAAGTCCGGTGAAGAAGCAACATTAATGTTTGGTCGTCCCCCCACCCCCGCACATGTTCTTGGCCCTGCCCCATTTCTGTCATCACGCAGGGAGGGACTGCGCTTAGTTTTTAGTCTTTTGATGGCACTCCTTTGGAGGCAACCTTCTGTTTTTGTTGGGCCTCCCTGAAGTTAAGAAACTGTTGCCTCAATGGGCAGTTGGGCATCCAATGCCCTGGATTCCTGCAAAGATGACACTGCGGGTCTGCTGGGGGAGGTCTCTTAAATGTCCGTGGAGAGTGTGCGGTGGCTGGCTGCTGGATGGCAGGTCAGAGAAGTCGACGGCCGCCACCCTCCTCAGTTCCCTCTGTTTTTGATGTTGATCCGCCGATGTGATTGTGACCTTCCTCGAGCACACTTCTAGCATGGACTGCAGGGTCGACAGCGAGTCGAGGGGCAGGCTCAGGATTGTGGCTTTACACTTTTCGTTGGCATTTTGCGGAGCGATCTCCATAAGGATTCCTCGCCGCACTCCCGGGTCCTATACTTGAAGGTCCACCGCCCTGCCAAGTCGCTCAACGAACTTAAGGAAAGATTCAGAAGGAAACTAAGTTATAGACAGATAATTATCAATGGGGACAACCGGGCGCATCCCGAAAAACGCCTTTTCCGCCTCCTTCACGCTCTCCCTGAGAGCCTCCTTAGGTAATTTTATGGCTTGCTCTTCCCCCTCTGCCCATTCCCCCTCCCCGCAAAGGTGATCAATGGACAACACCAATTCGTCATCATCCAGCGCTATGTTATGGTCAGCCCATAGTGTTGGTAAAGCAGTCCGTGATTCCTTTTTCCACGCTGCCTCCCATATTAAAAACTCTGTTGAGGATAGCATGCACGAGAAAAGCGCACGGAGATCTGCAGGAGTTAAAAGATTTCCCGAAAAAGTGGCCCTCAACAGTCCCTTGAAAAATTCGCTCTCCCTACCAAAACTTTTTTGAGCTTTGCAGAGCTCTTTCTTGGTCTGGTAGTCAAGTGGGGACCACTGGAGCCCCCCCCGCCTAGGGATATAGGTGACCGGAGCAGCGGTGAGAGCGGGGATAGAATCAGGGTTCCAGTTCCCAGGCCCCCTCCCCACCCCAGAAGCCCGAGTGTGGGAACCGGAGGAGGGGTCATGGGAACTGTGGGAAAAACAGATGACATCAGAAGGGGTGTGGCTAGGACACAGGGAGGAGAGACATGACAGACACATCCCGGAGTGGGCGGAACTGGGGGGTGTGGTTTGGGGGGAGATGGGAGGGGCTGGAAGGGAAGGCGGGTCGCAGGAAAAAGGGGAGGAGTCAGGAGACAGGAAGGGGTTGGTTGATGGGCGGAAAAGGTTTAGGGGAGGAGGGGGAAAAGGATCATGGGAAGAAGAAGGGCACGTGCTGGGACCCGCCACGTGGCATCTGCCATCTTGCACTTCAGGGGAGACTCCTTGAGGGAAAGTAGGGTCTCAGATACGAAAACGAACGGTGGACTTTTGGGACGGGGCTGTACAGCGTGGAGAAGTAGGGGGACAGGAAAGATCCCGAGCAGTCTGGCCAGGACTGCTCAGGCAGGGGTCTTGGGGATTCTGTGGGGAACCAGGGAGACGATGGCAGCCCTGCGGCTCATGCTCAACTGTTCCCTTTAGAATTCCCAGTTTGGGGAAGACGGGGGAGGTAAGAGGGTTAGGACGGGGAGAACTGGGGTTGAGTTTGCTCCTGTGTGGCTGTTCCTGCATTTTAGAAGAGGCTCTGCAAGTATTTTTAATTTTCATGGCTAGGAAAGCGAACCTAGAAAGGGAGGAATCCCCTAGCCGCAACAACTCACTATCTACTAGATCCCAAAACTCCAAATTATGAATTTGGTCAGCCGAAAGACTAGAAAAATGTAGGAACAACCACTGAACAAACTCTTTAACTTCTCTTTTATGAAACGGAATCCTGTTCCTAAAAAGGACACTTACAACTTGGTAATAGACTCCCTTTTTCAAAACAGAAAGCCAAGCACCCGTCGTGGCTGATGTTAAATCTGTCTCTTAAAAACACACTACTCAGGGAAAAAGCAAAAGAAAAGAGAAACTCCTGCTGCTGGCTGCCTGCTGAAAGGTGCTGCGCAGCAAAAGAACAGCTACTGTAGTAGCGAAATCCTTCAGAGAGGGAGAAATGTGGGCTCTCTTCCCAGAAACACGCAGGGAAAGAGAGTACCGAAGAGAAGCAGGGGAAGAAAGCTCCCCGCTACACCGAGAGGGAGAACAAAGGAGGGAGAGAAGATACTCACCACTCCGAGGCTGGCAGCAGGAAAGGAAAAGTTCTGAGTAGTATCCTCCTCTTGGAACTGACCAGGTGGTGCCCCGTGGCTACCAGTTCCTTCCCTAGGAGCGTTACCCACCAATAAGGCATCTCCTGCTCCTGGGGTAGCTTGCCGGCCATGAGACGGAGTCCAAATGCCGCTGCAGAAGAAATCCAACAGGACGTCCGGCTGTCTCGTTTGTGGAGTCTGGCGATGTCCTCAGCCCCACGTGGGCGCCAAACTTCCACCGTGCCTGCCCTGAAGCTCCCTGGCTTCGCCTGCCCGGCCGAGGCACAGTCAGCAGCAGGGGACACGCCCCTGTTTCTTGAGGAGATTCAGGGAGTGGCTAAGACAGAGCGCTTCACGCTCTGTCTTGGAAGGAGGAGAGGCGGCGTCCAGGGAGGTAATGAGGGAGTCGAATCAAGGCCGGGGAAAAAGTCTCAAGTTTAATGCAAGGTCCGAGGAGCTCCGAATGCCATTGTCCCGATGGCCGAAAGGGCTCTTGAGGCACGCGCAATTGTCTTAAGTACCGGGGCGGTAACAAGGGGGAAGGGACGCCCACTACTCAATGCGGGGATTTGGGGGAGTGGGAGGCGGAGGGACAGACAGACACACAAACCAATGGGGGAAGTTCAAGGGAGGGACCCCTGGCCTTCGTCCACTCACTCGATGCCCAAGGTGGAAGATTCTGGGAGAGTGGGATGAGGAGCCAAGTGATGGACAGGGTACCAGGGAGGGGACAGGGGAATGACTGAGCATTTTCAGGGAGATTGGCATTGAGGGAAAGGCGGGAAAGCTTGGGGTGGAACCACCGGGAGAAAATGGGGGTGAAGGGGCAAACCATTACAGAACTGTTACAGAGATATAAAAACACAAGACAACACTTCCCCTTAATCCTGGTGGTTCCATAAAGATGGAGATAATGTGGAAGAATGCTTGTCTTTTCCGATAAGGAGGCAGTAACTCTTTATGGGCCCCGTCACTGCCATCTCTGTGCGAAGAGTTTCTTGATTATCTCATCTCTTGCTTGAGCTAGTAAAAAAATCCTACATCACAGAGTTTCTATTTTAACATTGTGTTGTAACCTAAAATTATATTTAGAACTCTACTGAAGAGAATTAATACAGCATAACTTTCTGACATTACGCATATAATATTCATTTTAATATTTGCAAAATGCCAATCATAAAATATGCGGTTTTCACATCTAGTAAGGCTTATCTCTAACTAAAATCTTAGCTCCTCTAAAATCTCTAAATCCCTAAAAGTTTATGTTTAATTCCCCACTTCTTCTTTGGAATGAGTAAATTCTTTTACTCAATATATAGATTCCTCTTCATCTGCCCAAGACATGTGTCTACTGTCTCCCAAGACTAGACCATATGCTTTTGATAGCGAAGATAGGGCCGTCATTCGTCATATCATCTTCCAATTCCAAACAAGTATCACAATAGACAAAATCAAGCTTATACTAACTAAAATAAGCAACACAATGTTAGGATGAATTAAAGTATTAACTATGCCGGTTGCTGTTGGTGACCATCCAAAAAGCATATCCCACCAATGATGAGACAAGTGTTCCTCAAATAGTTTAAAAACTCCTTTGATGGTTTCTGTGTCGTGATGTATAGTGATTAAAGTCTTTTTCCCTGTGTCTCTAATCCCTTTCAAAATTTCTCTCAGTTCTTGGTGTTTTAAAAACTGAGCAACCAAAGTCAAATTCATTCCTGTGGGCACGGGCACTATTTCTTGTACAGTAACTAAATTGGCTCTTATATACTGGTGTGATGCTACAGGTGCCTGGTAGGAGAAGTCACATCCCTCAATTTTGACAAAGTTACAGACACATAAATTAAACAGAGTCTCATTCATACTTAGATTGTCTATCAGTACAGTGGGGCATGCTGTACTGAGACAGACACAACCTTGTCCTATATATACAAGCAAACTTGTCAGATTGCCTGAATGCATTTCACAGTGGCAAATGCTTTGGTCCGTATCCAAACATGTGTCTTTATTACTTTCTAATGTCCCCTCACATATGTACCCCAGTTGTTTCCTCATAGAACAGGGCTCTAGGTTGATGGTTTGCAACTTTCCTCTAATTTCTCGTGTCCATGTTCTATGTTTAGAAGGATACAACACAGTCCCCTCGTGGTTTAATCCCAGGGGAGCTATTGGGTGAATTAAACTCACTGATGCATTAGGTATTGTTAAAACAAAGGCTGTTACTTTACTAGTCATAGGGTTATAAGTGAAATTGACCAACGTCCACCAAGCTTGCAGTTCTCTTTCTATAGCGGATGCACTATCCCGAACAATTTTACAGAGCTCAGCAGGGAATATTCTCTCCCCGCCTTCCCTTATAACTGCAGTGGCTACTTCTGCATCCATAGTTGTGCTTGAGTACACCCAAGAGCTAGTGTAACGTTTTCACTGGCTGTGCCTAATGCATTAATTATTACTTCATGGTCTTGCTCTTCGGTATTCTTCCACTCTGGTAATTCTTTGGATAACTTCCAATGGTTGTCATCTAGTGCTAATAGGGAGGATTGTAAAGGTTGCTGTAAGTTAACCAAGTCATTCCCCACTGTGGTTAATTTATTCATCAATACTTCTGAATCTATGGTGTTTAGCACTCCCAGTCCAGTCCCTAGCAGCCCAGTGAGATCCCTTTTACTCCTAAAGTTAGTGGGCATTCATTTTTGAAGCCAAGTGGTCCAGTCCATGAAAGGATTTCTGAGAAATGGGGCACACTCTGGCCAGATGTCCAAAGCATTTACTTGTATTCCCATTTCTACTCGCTTCAGAGACCATTCTGGATTGACTAGCAGTCTCTGGATTCCTGTTTTCTTAATAGCATATGGCCCAATTCTAGTAATCGTGGGAGCTATAGGCTGCTCTTCTACTTCTGGGATAATTGGCCTTTGGGTAGAAACAGCTTTCATTTGTGTTCGTGGGGTAGTTCTAATCCTGTTTTTATGATATTCAGTACACACCTAAATGATATTAAAGTCAAGATCATACCCTCTTATTGTGCATCCCTCTAGTTTTAGTCTAAACTCAGGACATTTACTCAAACATTTGTCACAGCATTCAGGGCTAATCTGAATGAGTTTCATGGGTGGATGGTAAGCCTCATAGAAGCCATCTTGCACAAATGCATAGTTACATCCCCAAACATTTCTCCCTTCCCACAAACATGCATTTGTGACCTCTAGAATCTTGTTTAGGGCCCTACGAGAGTGGGGATCATAGGCCCTACCTTGGCACCGGTATATTCCAGTTACATTGTACCCGCGTGGTATTGTATTGGCTCCTGTTACAGCTATGGCAGTGGCTATAATAGTTACAACCTTCTCCATTATGTCCATAATTTCTATAGGTCCATTTATTCGCTGTTCCAGGTGAACTTCAGCCTCAGTTTGTTGTCGCCTGGTGTCACTTTCTAGACTCCCTCAGGGGCTTTTTTCACTCGCGAGTGATGGATCCAGGCCTTCTGTTCTTTGATCTTGACTGCAGTAAAAGTAGTGAGGAGCACCTGGAATGGTCCTTCCCGCTGCGGTTCCAGGGTTTTTTCTACAAAAGACTTAACATATACATAATCCTCAGGTCGTACATCGTGTACTGGTCCATCTAATTCTCTGGTTTGAGCTCCAGCCACATATTTTTCAATTTCCCTCACTTGTTTATTCAGGGCTACCATATACTTATGTAGGGTTTCCTCCCCTACTTGTGTCAGTGTGGTTCCTTCTTGAACCGCATATGGTCTCCCATATAATATTTCAAAGGGGCTCAGTTTTTCTTTTGTCCTTGGTTTTGTCCGGATTCCCAATAATGCTAATGGGAGAGCCTGGGGCCAAGGTAGGTTTGCCTCTTGTCCCAATCTCACAATTTGTTGTTTGATCAAATGATCAATCTTTTCCACTTGGCCACTCGATTGAGGATGATATGGGGTATGTAGCTCCCAGTCTATCCCCAGGTGGTGGCTAATTTGTTGCACAATTTTGGAAATAAAATGCAGCCCTCTATCTGAGGATATGGTGGCTGGAACTCCAAACCTCGGTATTATTTCTTGCAACAGTGCTTTGGTTACCTCTCGTGCTTTAGCTGTCCTAGTAGGAAAAGCTTCTGGCCAACCTGAAAAGGTATCAGTCAATACCAGGAGGTAACGATATCCTCCCTTCTTGGGTAATTCAGTGAAATCGATTTGCCACTGCTGCCCAGGTCCTCAACCTTTCCCAATTTGTCCAACTTTAGGCTTTGGGATGTTTTTAGGATTAGTTCGGAGGCAAAGGCTACACTGACGAGTTACTTCTATTACTGTGCCCTGTAGTTTTCTAGCTATATTTTTTCTTTTCAGATGGTTATACAGGGCATCTACTCCCCAATGTGTTTTTTCATGTTCTTTTTGCACAAATGACCACAACAAATAGGAAGGCACTACAAGTCTCCCTTCCTCTGTTACAGCCCATCCTTCTTGATTATAATTTGCTTTTTCTGCCTTAATAAGTTTCTTATCCTTTTTATTGTACACTGGCTTACCTTCAATAGAAATCTTTCCATCTGGGATCAATGTTGCCTCTACTGTCTCCTTAAATACCTCACCTTTGGCTGCGTCTTTTGCCTCTCTGTCCGCCAGCATGTTCCCTTCCTCCAATTCAGAGCTCACTTTTTGGTGTGCCTTAATGTGCATGATGGCTACCTTCTCAGGTAGTTGCACTGCATCTAGTAGTCTCAGTATCTCTTGTGCATGTTTAATATTCTTCCCTTGCGAATTCAAAAGTCCTCTCTCTCTCCAAATAGCTCCATGTGCATGAACCACCCCGAATGCATACCTTGAGTCCGTGTAGATATTAATCTCCTTTCCTTTCGCCAGCTCTAAGGCTCAAGTTAAGGCGATTATTTCAGCCTTCTGTGCAGAGGTGTTTGCTGATAAGGGTCCAGAATCTATTACCTCTCTGCTTGTGGTAACGGCATATCCAGCGTGCCTTTTCCCACTGATGACATAGCTGCTTCCATCAGTAAACTAAGTCTCAGCACCTTCGAGTGGGATGTCCTTCAGATCCGGGCGGCTGGAGTAGGTGTCTTCAATGGTCTCCAGACAGTCATGGATCACTGGTTCTCCCATATTCCTGCTGAGAAAGGAAGCTGGATTCACAATGTTAGTTACCACAATTTCAACATCATCTTGTTCTACTAGTATAGCTTGCTACTTCAGAAACCTCTGTGGAGAGAGCCAATGTCCCCCTTTTGCCTCAAGGACTGCAGACACTGTGTGGGATACTAGCACAGTCATCTTCTGGACCAGGGTGAATTTGCGCACTTCTTGGATGTTCACTGTCACTGCTGCAACAGCTCTGAGACACCCTGGCCATCCTTTAGCTACCATGTCCAGCTGTTTGGAGAGATAAGCCACTGCTCTCCGATACGGGCCTAAGTTCTGTGCTAATATTCCCAAGGCAATCCCTTGTTTTTCGTGGGAAAACAGGAAAAATGGTTTACTCACGTCTGGAAGTCCTAAAGCTGGAGCTGACATGAGGGCCTTCTTTAGTTGGTCGAAGGCTTGGGTTGCTTCTTTTGTCCACTGGAGATTGCTGCTCCCTTCTGTGATCAGGGCATATAAAGGCTTAACAAGTAACCCCTAGTTATAAATCTATAGCCTGCACCACCCTGTCATGCCTAAAAAGGTTCTCAGTTCTTTCGCTGTCTGAGGTCTTGGGGTCTGGCATATTGCCTCTTTGCGATCCTGGCCCAAGGTCTTTTGTCCAGTGCTCACTTCATAACCCAGGTAAATGACTGTTTGCCTCACCATCTGGGCTTTCTTCTGGGATACTCGATACCCCTGCAGGCTCAAAAAGTTTAGGAGGCTTACCGTCCAGTCCACGCATGTTTCCTGGGTCTGGGTGGCTATCAGGAGGTCATCCACGTACTGGAGCAACTGCCCTTCTCCTGGTGGAGGTTCCCAAGACTCTTAAGTCCTTGGCAAGCTGCTCCCCAAATATAGTGGGGGAGTTCTTGTATCCCTGTGGTAATACACACTATGTGAGCTGGTTCATCTGTCCAGTTTTGGGGTTCTCCCATTCAAATGCAAAAATTTTCTGGCTGGCTTCGTGGAGAGGGAGGCAAAAGAAAGCATCCTTCAAATCTAAAACAGTCAACCAGATTAGTTCAGGTGTTAAACGAGTTAGCAAAGTATAAGGGTTAGCAACTACTGGATACAAGTCTTCAGTTACTCTGTTAACAGCCCTTAAATCTTGTACTAACCTGTATGACCCATCAGGCTTCTTTACTGGCAAAATGGGAATATTAAAATCAGATTGACACTCTTTTAACAGTCCTATTTGCAAAAAGTTTTCTATAATTGGGATAATCCCTTCTCTGTCTTCTTTCTTCAGGGGGTATTGTTTAACCCTCACTGGTCGTTCCCCTTCCTTGAGCTTGATTTGTATAGGTAATGCATTCTTTGCTCTCCCTGGTATATTAGAAGCCCATACCCCAGGGAATACTTGATCCATTATTTTCTTGAAGTTTTTCTCTTCTTCACTTACAGTTTCAATTTCCTTGGTTATTAACATTAGGCTTAACAACTCCACATATTGTTGGTCCTTTATCTCCAAGCTAATTTCCCCATTTTTAAATATTATTTTTGCATCCAGATGCTCTAGCAGATCCCTGCCCAAAAGTGCAGATGGATCGTTAGGCATATATAAAAATCAGTGAATTCCCTATTGCTTTCCCAATTTATACTTTAATGGTTTGCAAAAATATGCTCTTTCAGATTGACCAGTAGCCCCCTTTACCATAACATAATCATTTGTTAGAAGTATTAGGGCCTTATTCAACACTGAAAATGTTGCCCCTGTGTCTACTAAAATTTCCATTTCCTCTTCTTTATTCCCCAGTTTAACTATAACCAGAGGGTCCCCTAGGGTAGGGCCCTCCAGTCTTCCTTAGTCCTCTTTCGCATGAGCAACCACCCTTTCTCCCCGCCGATCGCTTTTTCTCTGTTCATCACCCCTTCTTCGTTCTGGGCACTGGTTTTTCCAGTGTCCAAATTTCTTGCAAACTGCACATTGATCTTTTCCCAGTTGGGTTGGTCCTTGTCTTGGCAGGTCTTGCTCACGTTTCTCCTTTCCTTTCTCCCTTACTAGTGCTACTAATTTTCTCATCCCTTGTTTATATCCTTCCTCCCGGTTACTAAAGACTCTCCATGCTTCATCCAATAGAGTCTCCAAGTCTCAGCTATTTGGGCCCCGGATCTTCTGAAGTTTCCGCCTGATATCTCCTGTGGATTGTCCTAAAAATAGATTTATTAGTTGTTGTATTCCTTCATCTGATCCAGGGTCCAGGGTGGTATATCGTCACATCGCGTCCCGCAGGTGATCTAAAAATTCAGAAAATGTTTGAGAGGGACCTTGTTTAACAGCATATAAGGCTGACCAATCTATGGTCTTAGGAATTGCTCGTTCTAGTCCTTTCACTCTAAAGCCTTGATATCTCTTAAGCTGTGCTAATTCATCAGGTTCATTGGGATCCCACATCGGATCCTGAAGAGGAAATACGTCTTTAATATCCTCTTGTGCTGGTATACAAGCATCTTCAGCTAAGTCCTCGGCTACCTTCAAAACCAACTGCTTCTCTGTTTCTGTTAAGGCATCAAGTAGTAACTGCATGTCTGCCCAATCAGGTAAATGCTGCTTAACCATAAACTTAAACCTTTTGGCAACCCCTATCGGGTCATTCCGATAACCCTTAGCAGTCTTTTCCCAAGGCTCCAAATCCATTGAGAAAAAGGAAACCTTAATTATCCTTGGTTCCCCGTCAGAGGTTATAGCCTGCCTTAAGGGTGCTTGTATGACTCTTTTAGTTTGCTTTCTAGTTGTTTGTGGGGGTGAGTTCATTCTGGTTTGCCTTCTGGTCCTTGACGCTATCGGACCTTGTGGGGAAGGCTTGGGACTTGGTTCAGATTCATCCCATTCACTATCACTACTAGGCAGTGGTGGATAAAGCCTCGAGGGTTCCATTGATTTAGGAGTTGGTGGGGAAACCCCAACCTCAATTACTGTTTTTCCCAGAGCAGATGAACCAGAAGATAAGTTAGGGGAGGCTGAGGTTGGTGAGGGTTCTGATTTTACTTGTTTTCCTACCTTTTCCTCTACCCTCTCCTCTACCCTCCCTCCTTCCTGGTTTCTAGGGGGTGGTAAAGGTGCCTCTAGTGTCTCTTGTTCTAAGATCTACTTTACTTGGGTGCGAGCATCTTTGATTTATTGAACATGTGCTACAACACTGTTTGAGTTTTTCCCTGTTAGCTTTATTATCTTTTTTAAGAGCCAGTACCAGGGGATCAGATGGTGGCCTAATCACACAATCCCTTTGCCACTCAGGGTGATTTCACAGACTGAAAAACATATCAGCATAAGTCACCTCTTGCCACTTCTGTTCATGCCTAAGGAAAAGCATTAACTATAATAGAGTCTCATAGTCTAATGTACCATTTGCTGGCCATTTCACTCCCCTATCAAGTCTCTAGAGTGGCCACCACTGCATAGAAAATTTGACAAGTTCCCTTTTAGTTTCACCACCACCATAACCCACCAGCTCTTTCCAGTGTGTTAAGATACACTCTAAAGGGCTTCTTCTGGGAATCTCTTTGCTCTCATTTACCCCTATGTTTAGGATTTTCCTTTTCAAAACGCCTTTTGATCTCATCCCAGTTCTTAAGCTTCACCTGGTCTTCCTCTGGTACAAAAATATACTGGCCGCACTCAACTCTAAGAATTTCCACTGGTTTCTTCAAGGTTCCTGAAACCCTGTTTTCTAACAACTCAGATATTTTACTGCTACCAGGGACTTCTTGACCAGTTGACAAGAAAATTCGTATAACTTTCTGTGTAGCCTCTTGTTCCTTTGTACGACAGAGAGCACAAATTCCTGTCTTAGGTATTAGCCACCTATACCCTTTTCGGACCCATGAGTCCTGACAGACTGCACACCGAAACATAATCCATGGATTACAGCAGCAATTCTTCTTTTGGCAGGGGAATACCCCTGAACCAGGCTCTCGGTTCCTGTGCCTCCTGGTCCTGGTCATATAACTGTGCTAGCAGACAAAAGGAATGGAGCAACTTGTTAATTAATTGTCTTTAAAAAAAGGTTAGCAGTCCTTCTAAAACAGGGTTCAGAGCAGCAGCTGTTAAGGAAAAACTTGTTATACAAAAGGAAAAAAAAAAAAGGGGGGGAGAAAACTCTCTTTCATTAGATAAAAAAACCACACAACGTAGTTAAGCACTCCACCCAAGTTGCAGGTTATTAATCACCCATTAAATCAAATCCTCTGTTATGCTTTGCTCCAGGTATATTACTATTAAAATACGTTTAAAAATTGTAAGCAACTTTTCATACACTGTAGGAAGTGTGCAGCTGAGAGCCAAGCGTATCTCTTGTCATGCTGTAACCGAAGGACAAATGGGAACCTTGCAAAGTGTCAGTTGAGTTTGGGCAGAAATTTCACGGTTCCACGCTGCACTGAGAGCTGTGTGAATCACTACTGTAGCCCATTCCGAAGCTTTTCGGATTGCTGACCAAATTTCTCTCACCCTTTGATCAAAAAATGTTACAAAACACAGAGTTCAGCTGCATATCTTGGCACCAAAGAAGTCTCTGCCAGCACTACTTCTGGGCTTCCTGTTTTCTGCACACAGTCACTGCTGCAAAACTGGGTTTCTCTTTTCTCGTGGGGACCTGACTCTAAACACTAATTGTTTATGCTCACAAAGAAACAGCCAGGGGTTTTTCACAACCCCAAACACATTCAACAAGAGTTTTAACAAGGTCTTGCTAAAAATCACACAAACTCCAGCCGGAGCACAGCACAAATCCCTCCACAAGAAGTGGGAGGGTAAGCCACCAACAGACACTCACTCGCCAAACTTAAGGTTTTCCAGGGAGTTGAAAAACGTATCCTGAGGCTACAGAGCCTGGACTCCCCTCTGGTTACCCGGGAAACAAATGACTTCCCAATCACCAGGACTATATCAGGAATAGTTTGGGCTTTTCACTTTGCTCTCTAACTATAAAATAAACAAATTTAACTCACAAAGCCTTTTTCACCCAACAACATATCAAATAAAATTTCACAGCCAAAAATGCATGCTGTCTACGCTCACACACAGCTTAATTCCCCTCTAACACACAATCTAAGCACAATGCAAATACTTTAAATCAGTCCGCTCTCCCAAACAAAGTGTCAGTGTCCCTCTGCAAAGCAGGCAGGGATTTCACAAACCTTTTACAACTTTAAGCTCACAAAACTCCTAAAAACACTTACAAAGGTTAGTAACACACACCAAATCACACAAATGATAATGCTCACAACACAAACTCTTGCAAACCACAACAAATATGATACACAAATAGTTTTCCACAACCTAAACACACAAAATCACAAACCCACCAAACAAACACGGATCAGATTACAATACACACACAGCGCTCGGGGCCACAAACAGAATTGTCTGCGATCCACAGCGGGACCCTTCACGTCCCAAAAATTCGGACTAGCCACCCAAATTATGGATCACTAAAGTGCATCTTTAAATTACAAGCTGAAACCAGAGTCACCCCCGCTCCAATCCAAATTCACAACACCACAGCCGCCGTCTCCACTACGAGACACAGACTACTAAACCTCTGGTGCCGCTGTCTCCACTTACGAGACACGGCCCACCAAACCCCTGGGTCTCCACTACAGGACACGGGTTACCAGACAGGTTATCAGTGACGAGACATCTCTCATGTCCTATTAACTGCTCATATAATAAGGTACCTTTCCCCAAATATAAACATAGCTTTTGTCCATAGTTCCAGCAGGTTCTGGTCTTTCCCCGGGCAGTCAGCAGGATCGCAGGATCCCCCTTCCCAGAAATTTCTGGGTGGGCGCCCAGAGGGGTCCCAGACCCCTCTGGCCCCATGGCCAGAGAGAGCAGTGGTCCTGCTGCGGTCGCCAAAATGATTTATTAAAGAAATATGGTTATTGATCTAGTACCGATATCCAACTGTGACGGACAAAAACTCTCTAACAGTTTAAAGTTAGAAAGTATATGTTTATTGCGACGCCGGGCAGCATGCGGGATAGCTCCCAAATACACACCGCACCTCTCAGGTGATTACAGAGTCCTTTTATCCATACAAGTATTGAATACCCAAAATACAAATACATATTCATAATTTTGGTACATCCCATTCCTCGCTTTGTATGCTAATAATTTCAAAAGCTATTAAGCATGTGTAGTTTGTTCCTTGAAATGGGTAGGTGGTCCCTTTCATGGGGAGGGGTCCCGAAATGAGGAAGTAAATGAAGTCTTCCTCATTCTGACATTTCTACCTTTTCAATGCAAATATGACAAATGAACTCTTGGTAGAACTCCCATTCCCTGTCTTCAATTGGTTTCAGAACAGGGGAGGCCCACAACAGCAGCTTTAATACAAAAAACTCTCCTCTTTTATAGACAGCTTTGACACATTCTACTTGATTGGCTAATTAACAAAAACATCTTTCTCACAAACAGTCCTTGAGAAGAACAGAAAAGTAGAGTAGGAAAACACCATCTGCAAGTTGATTATACTAACAAGTTATCATCATTTCTCTACAACTCCCTAAGAAGTCTCATAAGTCCACTGTGAGTAAACAAATCTCGTTTCCTTGCTCCCTGACTGGGCTGTCCCATCCACACTGACCCTCCAATCAAGTTGCAAGAAAGCAGTCTCCACCAATAAGCGTCAAAGAAGAGTTGACTGACAGCCTTTGGGAGGGGCCAGGGGAAGGACCAGGGTTGGCTGATGCAACCCCCAGGGGTATAAAATGCAAGACATCCATCTTGAAAATGATCCAGCCATGTGGTAAGCAGCTGCGAGGGAAGCTCTCAGGCCTGTTTTTCCTTATTTAGTCCTTTTGTTGTAATTTTTGTTAAGGTTGGATAAAGCTTTAAAAATTTTTAAAGTGAGTAATCATTTCTCTCAAAGGTAATTCTGGCAGGGGGAGATTGTGACCACTGATTCACATGTGGCAAGCACATTTCTCTCTCTCTCAGGATTTTTAATAGAGGTGCACAGAGAGAAAGAAAGAGAAAATAATTTCTATTTCTGCTCCTTGTTTTTCCTATGTGGAATGTGTTTGGAGAATTGTTTACCTGGGGTGATTGTTTGATTGGATTCTGGTGAGAATTGTTTGAGCCTGATGGCCAATCAGATCCACCTGTGTCTGGACTCTTGCGAACAGGGTCACAAGTTGTTAGTTCGTTAGATGTGGTAGTTAGAAAAGTAAGTATGTAGTTTTTGTATCTTCCTTTATATAGTATATTAATGTATTATAGCATAGTTATAATAAAGAAATCGTTCAGCCTTCTGAACTGGAGTTGGACATCATCATTTCTTACCACTGGGTTCGCCTGCATTTTACAATAACTCACAGACCACTGACCCAAAAGAAGAGGAAGACTGAGCATACAGACTAATTAGCATGAGAAGTGAGAGAATTATGAACCAGTAGAGGGTAGAATACTAATTAATAAAAGAAATTTGTAACTTGTAGCCAATGAACACCAATTCCTTTGTTAAATGTTTAAATAGTAAAAAGTTCTGATAGCTGGTGTGCTTGATTTGTGGAATACCACCAAGCACCCAGGCTTGCACAACTCTGAAATAAATAATCAATGTCTCTCTGTCTTAGGTTGCAAATGTGGGTTGTGGCTGGGGGTGTGTATTCTGTTAAAAATGACCAGATAATATTGGATTTTGCATTTATGAATTAGCTTTTGCATGTTGTTATTGATCATAAGTATCTAGATATGCTACAAATTATAACTTTTTAGCTGCTTGTTCATGTAATATTGAAGCATGGACAGATGACTCTTCAACTAATTAAAGTTGAAAAGAGAGTATATTTATTGCAGTGCTGGACATATGCGGAATATTCTCCAAAGGCATGTGCGAAGAGTCACAGGCTCCAGCTCTCTACTTATCCAAAAAGGTTTTACATATTCAGATGGTTTCCAGGACTCCTGATACATAATTATTATCTGTCCCCCATCTGTATTATAATTAGCTAAATGTCCATTACGGCTGCTCAATTGTCCTCCTTAATTGGGTCAGTGGGCTCTGAAATGGGTCAGTGGGTTCTTTGAAGAGGAAGTAAGACGTCTTCCTCATGGTAAACTCTTCACCTGTGTCAAGTTGACAGGGCTTCTTGACCTACCGGTCGCAGTCCAAACCTCCCCTCATAGTTCAATTATTCTTAGAAGCCAGCTGTATTTATGGTTCCTCCCCTTTTACAATACTTCATGTATCCCCTGTCACTCCTAACTTTGCTTCAGTTATCCCCACCTCATATCAATTAATCTCCTTGTTAAGCTTTAATCAAAATGTATGATCTTTGCTAACTACATCTCTAACTTAACCCCTTAATTCATTTAAGCTCTTAATTTAAATATATAGTTTTCACTATCTTAGCTGCATTCCTAGGTCGACCCCTTGACTCAATATAATCCATCAGCTTAAGTATGTACTGTATTGCTCATAGAAACAGTAGTGTAATGAATAAAATATCTATGTATCACTTATAGAAATAGTAGTGTGATGAACATATTGTACTACAGACCTTAGCAAAACATAAGATGTTAAAAAGCTTTTGTGTAACTAAGAAAACAGTGCAAGGCCATTCATTGATTGACCCATCCAAGTGATAAGATAACAGTGACACAAGACAGAGCACCAGAGGAGACTGGGGAAGAGCTCGTTAACTCCTCTTATCAGAAAAGCGTGAAACAACATGGATGAAATCAAGGGAAGGAATAAAATTTATTGACTTGATCTCAGGATTTCATACAGATAAGTCAAGATGGAAAACCTAAACACGAAGAGACACTGCGACATCAAAAGCTCTCGGGAATGCTTCAATAATGTATAAGCTAATGAATATACATGTAACCCCAACAATGCAACCATATATAGAGAACATGATTGTAAGGGGTTTTTTTGTGCTCTTTGGCCGTTTGTCAAAAGCACCCCAACACTGGAAATATTGTCCTTTTATCCTATTGCTATTAAAATTTTTAAAATTCCAAGGAGTGAACTCTGTTTTTCACAATTCTATTTCCATCTGTTAGAGGTGGGGCAGTTATCTTCTGTGAATGAGGCCACCTGTTGAAACCAGGTGGGGCTGTTTCACTTTATCTCTTCCACAACCAATCCTCCCTTATTACGGTCTGGTTTCCAGGGTCTGTCCGACCCCGGCTGCCATATGTGTCCCGGATAGTGACGTCCAGCTAAGCACAACCTGTCCAGGTGCCCCAGGCAGGCTCCCAGCCGCAGGCAATCTTAGCAAGCAGCTCAGCTCTTTAAGTGAGATCAGCTCTTTGGCGAATTCAGGTCTTTAGTGATTTCAGCTCTTTGCTTGCTAAATGCATTGGCAGACGCAGGGATGAGAGAGGAGAAGAGCTGTGTGAGGTTCCACAGATGTGTCTTTATTGGCGGCCTCTGCAAAGGGTGACAGTGACAGCTCTTCTGCCGAACTGGGCAGAGGCAGGGGTTTATATAGGGTATGTGGGTTTTGAGAAACAGTCCAACAGTAAGGGTCAAGAGAGAAAACGAGGGTCCGAGGCAGAAGAGGGGTCTATTGGTCCAGTCATCATGACTAGGCATTTCTTATCATAGGCAAGTGACCACCAGGGAGGTCTTGCAGGCCCTGTGGCTGCTTCAACTCCACTTTCTGTATTTAGTAAAAAGACATTCCCAATAGTTTTTTTAAAGCAATGGAAAACACATGAGAACATAGCTAATACAATGACAATAACAATGAAAATCCACAAAATTCCCTTAACCAAAGATGCAACCCATCCTGCTAATCCCCACTGACAGAAAAGGTCATTGACCCAGTCTGGGTTGTTTTCTACTTTTAAGTCCTTCATAAGTTCCTTCAGTTTCTGGATGTTCATGTGGATGAATTGTGAGCGTGAAGAGAGATTGAAGCAGCGCATCTCTTTGAAGTCTTGGCAGCCATGTCCTTGGGCAAGTAGTAGGAAGTCAATTGCTGCTCAATGTCTTGTGGTTTCCTCATCCTTTAAAAGATTGCTCAGGGCAGCAGATAGAGCATTGACTTGCTTACTTAGCCAGCACCCTAGGTGATTTATGTGACCAAGGGCTTTAGGTGCAGCTACCCAGGGTAGGAATAGGGAGACAGCAACCCTTTTTGGTTTGTTCCAATCATATAATTTGGGATTGCAATTTTCATCAAATTCCATGTAGGTTCTTTTGTGGCATTTTAATTCACTTTCTTTTTTCCAATTATGTAACAAGGTGATACTTGGAGTGAGTGTAGAAAGTTTTCCAAGGCTACAGGGACCTCCGTGGAGACGTGAGGGGATCCCAGCCCATACTCTGTCACCACAGATGAGAAACGTTCCTTTGGGTAATACCTTGGGGTGGAGAGAGCATACAGAGATCACATGAAGGTGTAATTGCACCATTCTGGATAGTTATAGGCTTTGTTAATGGGTGATATGTCTTTTCTGTATGTGTTCTTTGTCTGGTCAATTTCTGGCCAATTGCTCTTTGGACGTCTAAAGTAAAATTTGACACAGTATGTTGCCTTGGAGGACCCCAACAGGTCCAATTCCTGGGGTTCCTCTTGAGCATTGGGCAACACTTTTGTCCACTTGTCCCAAGTATCTACCAGGTTAGGTCTCTTACCTGTGGTGTGGAGGAGCTCTGAATTATAGACGGGCCAGTCATCTGCCAAGAATGGAATCCTTACCCGACACGTGGAAAGTGGATTATCAAGGCTTCCCATGGATAAGCACATGTTATCCTGTTTTAATGTCCTTGTGTCCTAGGGTGACGTTATGATGCTTGTATGCCCAGTGATCTGTCCTGTTTATGCTGGATATTATGTTCTGTGCCTTCAAGACTGGCTCTGAAAGGCGAAGTTTTGTTTTGTTATTAGCCTGCTCACTCCCCCACGGTCTGCTGGACACAGACGGTGGTACATAGTGCTGCTTTTGCTCTTTGCTTTTGCCTTTGCTCTTCCTCCTGCTTGTGCTTGCTTTTGCTTTTTGCTTGTTAGTTTAGCTAGGCAGTCTAAATTTTCCCTGGACTGTTTTTCTTTCCCTTTTCTTGGAACCATTCAAACCTGCTCCGGACTGGGACCTGGGAAAACACAGAGAGTTTTGCACTTTGTGGCCTGCAGCAGCCATTCCCAGTGCCGGAGGGACCGATAACAGAGCGACCAATCCCAGGAGTGACTTTCTGAATTTGTCATCTCTTCAGACCAGTGAAAGAGTTTTGTCATCTGGTGTTGTTCATTTTTTTGTGCCGGGGAGTGCTTTGCCTGTTAAATAAATGGGTTTTTTTCCACTTCTCTCCAAGGAAATTAATCCAGAACCAGGTGGGGGGAGGGGCCGTGAGCGGTTTGCTTTCTGGGGACTCCTTTGTTGCATCCTGGGGTTCGGGTTTAGATTAGGGTTTATTATTTATGTTAGATAGGTCAAGTTCTGTAATCCTGCGCACCCCCCGTGTTTCCCCTCCCTGCGGTTGTTTGGTCCTAGCTGCATGCTATTGGAGCTTACCCCAATCACTCAGGCGGACACTCCCCATCCTTGCCAGAGAGTTCCCCGCCAATCTCCCTGATGCTGCATCCCTACTAGCCCTGGGACCCAGGAACCGCCCCAGCGCCGTCTTGATTGGTTGCTGTTGCTGGCGTCACCCCCATGGCAGCCGCCCCTATTGGACGGCAGGCCATGGATCCTCTCGCCCCACCCCTCCATAAAATCCTACCCCGCCAGCACCCAGGCACCATTTTCTCCCATGCGAGTGCCGGGAGCGGTTGCGTCTTTCCATCTAACCGTGCCACGTGACCAATAAACTGTTCCAGCCCAGCACGGAGTAAATGGACAATCATGTCAATGCCGGCCTCACCACCGCCAACCCTCAGCCAGATCATCGAGGAATGCACGCTGAAGGCACACCTAATGGATGAGGAGGAGGCCCCAAAGAAGAAAGACAAGCAAGTCGCCTCGGCTGCTGCTCCTTCGAGGAACCCAGCACTGAAGTGACTTCCATCCACATGCCGTTGTTACCATTGCCATCAGGAGGGACACTTCCAGGATCAATGCCCACTTCTAGGGACTGCACCACCCGGGGTTGCGGGAGGGGGGAGGGGGGATGGAAACCCCATGGTCCAAAAAAAACTGACCCATGAACACGCACTTGACGTGCGTTCAGACAAAAATGAGGCAAGTCGCAGTGCTGCAAGAGGAACTGCAATGCACCATCTAGTACCATCAGTAAGCAGCTGTCTCTCAACTATGGACAACCGGGAGCCTTATCGACTCCGATTCACTAACTCTGTTCATTTCCGTTCCCAGGACTGGCAGTTTTTCATAGCAGATGCAGAGCTTCTATCGCACATCTGCCGCTGTGAGACCAGGAAAAAGGAAGATCTCTTAAACTGCAGGTACCTCGTTGTCGGGGACACAAAGATCAGTCCGCTGGAGATAGAGGTCCCTCCGGTAATATCCACCCTCAATCCGAGGCTCTTCTATCTTGCGGCACGCTGTGTCCACCCCCCCCTCTTCCTGCCTAAGGACCAGGTAATTGCATAGGCAATTCCTATTCCTCATGCTCTGTGCAATGACCTGGAACTCTCAGTGTTTTATGCTGGGAAGTTAGGAGAGGGAAAACCCCTCGTATGGTGCAAACTCAAATGCGAGGAGCGATCTGTACACCTACAGGGGATGTTGGACACAGGGGCAGACGTGACGGTCATCCCACCACACAAGTGGCCGTCACACTGGGAGCTGCAAAGCGTGGCCATACCAGTCTTAGGACTAGGTGGGCCACAGCCGGCAAGACAATCTAAAAACATTGTCCAAATTAAGGGTCCGAATGGGCTGCTGGCCTCAGTATGTCCGTTCGTGATCAACTGCAAATTTACATTATGGGGGAGGGATGCCATGTCGCAGTGGGGAGCCAAATTGGAATTTCTGGTCCCCCAGCATTTTTAGGTGCAGCCACTGAAGAGCGCCCCACACAGAAAGTAACATGGCTCACAGATAAGCCCATCTGGGTGGAGCAGTGGCCACTGAGTAAGCAAAAGCTGCAGGCGCTCACAAAACTGGTTAACGAGGAGTTAGCAAAAGGACACCTTGTAGAAACAAACAGTCCCTGGAACTCTCCTGTGTTTGTAATTAAAAAACGGGGAAGAGACAGGTGGCGGCTCCTCCATGATTTAAGAAAAATTAATGAGGCAGTGCAAGATATGGGCTCTCCAACCAGGTGTGCCATCTCCATCAATGCTACCCCAGAATTACAATTTGGCTGTGATTGACATTAAAGATTGTTTCTTCCAAATCCCACTCCATCCAGATGATGCTCCCCGTTTCGCATTCTCTGTGCCTTCCATCAACAGAGAAGCCCCAATGAAGCGCTACCACTGGACGGTACTACCACAGGGTTTCAAATGTTCCCCTACTATATGCCAGTGGTATGTACCAGGGTTCTATCCCCAATGCGTGCCAAGTGGACATCCTGTATTTTCTATCATTACATGGATGATGTGCTGATTTGTGCCCCTGACAGCGAGATCCTGCAAGTAGCGCTGGAGGACACTGTAAGGGCCTTGTCGGTGTCCGTATTTGAGTTACAGAAAGAACGGGGAGAACGAAAGCTAACGCCGCACTCCTTCTGGAGGTTTTCTCACACATTTGCCCTAAACAAGGACACCTTGCAAAGGTTACCCAAACATTATGGCTAGGCTCTGGGCTAATCCAGCTGAAGGCATATGGTACCGTTAGGAGCATCCAGGCAGCAGTGAGGACAGCACCAACAGAGATAATTTTCATCTTTGGACAGCGATGGGGCTTCTGATAGGGAATATAAGCAAATTTTGTTATCTTTATGGTGGGAGGGGAGGGTTAGGGTTTTCTCCCTTGTTCCTTTCCTCCTTCCCTTCCCCCACCCCTTTTTTTTCTTTTTTCCTTTTTTTTCCTTCTATAAGCTAAGGATAGGGGAGTGAGTATAAGGTTAGGGGGTTTTGGTAAGAGTTGAGAAAGGGGAACAATAGGGTTTTTTAAGGTAAAAGGGGTATATGGCATGTAAGTTGGAGAACAATTTGTGTTCAGGCTGTGTCTGGCTTATGGCTTGACTGATGCAGCAGAATGTTGTTCAGCTTTCTGTTTTGTCTGCTGACGCATGATGGGACGGTCTTTTCTTCGGTATGCGGACATTCAGCGACGCCTTCGTCTCCAGTCAGAACTGTCCTGGTTTTGAGGAGGTCTCGTATTTGACTCAGGGGAATTCTTGTCACTGTTTGTGGGAGTAGTGTTTGCAGTGCCTAGGTATGGTTTTACGTTTTTTCCTGGGTACCATCTTGGACCAGAGGATAGTAGAACACACGCATACCCTCTACCCCAAGTAATCAACTGCAAAGGCCCAGAAATTTGATGTGTTTCTGGGTCCTTCACTAACACAGGTGGTTTCTCAGTGAGCTTTGCTTGGGTGGTATTTGCGAAGTGGCAAAGTATTGAGGGGTCAGGCTCTGATGTTGTACACCTTAGGAAATTGATGACATAGAGAGCCTTGCAGAGTCTTTCAACAAGAGATATGATTTTTGTTTCTCTTCGCTGCTGATTGAGGACTCTTTTGAGGGTTTGGTGTGTCCTCTCTACCATGGATTGTCCTGTGGAATTTGCAGGTATGCCTTTCTTGTGTTCTATTCCCCACTCACTGAAGAACTCTTTTAACCTATGAGAGGTATAGGCGGGTCCATTATCTGTTTTAATTTGTTTTGGTACTCCCAGGGTAGCGAAGGCAAGGAGGAAATGCTTAACGGTGTGCTGTGTAGTTTCTCCTGGATGAGCTGATGCAAATACTGCTCCAGAAAACATATTGACAGATACATGCACATATTTAGACCTTCCAAAAGGTGTGAAGTGAGTTACGTCTGTCTGCCACGGCTGACAACTGTTCAGGCCTCAGAGATTGACTCCGGTACCCATAGACGGTATCGGGTAATTTTGGCAGTTTGGGCATGGGGTGACAATAGCTTTTGCTTGGTCTTTTGAGAGCTTGAACATTCTGATAAGGGCAGGTACATTTTGATGATAAAATGCATGTGACAACTTTGCATGGGCAAAGATGTCAGGGCCATCAGCAGTCTCTATTGCCATGGCTAATGCATCCGCTTTCCTGTTCCCTTCTGTGATGATACCTGGGAGGTTGGTGTGTGACCTCACATGAATGGTATGGTAAGGTTGCCTTCTGTGGGAGATTAAGCGTGTTAATGCCGAAATCAATTGGTGTAACTTCGGATTGGAAACATCTTTGAGAAGAGCATGTTCTGCTCTCATAGCTATACCAGCAACATACGCGGAATCTGTGACCAGATTAAAGGGTTCATCTTTGAATTTCTCAAAGGCCCTGACAACAGCGGCTAATTCTGCAATCTGTGGAGATCCCTCTACTATTTGGATGTCAGATTCCCAATTTTGGGTCTTAGGGTCCTTCCAAGTCATTACAGACTTGTGGGATGACCCTGAGCCATCTGTAAAATTTGTTAGAGCTTTGAGAGGTGTTTTACTTTGGACTAATTCCTCCCAACCCGACAGCAATGTGAGCACAAGTTGTGGGTCCAATTAAGCCTACCATCAAGTGTGGTCTATCCTGCAGAGGAGTAAAGATCCACCGACCAGGGATGCTGGACACCGGTGCAGACGTGACCATCATCGCTCGCTCATAATGGCCAGCACACTGGGAACTACAACCAGTAGCAGGCATGATTTCAGGGATTGGTGGAGCCATGGTGTCCATGCAAAGCCAGCACAACATCCTCATTGAAGGGCCTGAAGGCAAGTTGGCAACCATCCGCCCATTTGTGGTAAGGGCCCCCATCACCCTTTGGGACAGGGATGTTCTATCTCAATGGGGAGCTTCCCCTACGTATTCCCAGTCAGGATTTCTGACTGGGGCCACTGAGGAGCGCACACTACCAGAGACCCCTCAGCTCAACTTGGAAATGCCAAGACCCGATCTGGATCGATCAGTGGCCCATCTCTAACGTAAAACTGCGTGCACTACAAGCCCTTGTGGAAGAGCAGCTTGCTAAAGGCCACATCGTCGAGACCACCAGCCCTTGGAACTCCCCACTCTTTGTACTGCAAAACCTGGAATGGACAGGTTTTTTTGAAGTGATGCATGTCTCGTGGTTTCTTTCTCCTTTAAAAGATTGCTTAGGGTGGCTGAGGTAGCATTGGCTTGCTTACTGAGCCAGCACCCTAGGTGATTTATGTGACCAAGGGCTTTAGGTGCAGCTACCCAGGGTAGGAATAGGGAGACAGCAACCTTTTTTGGTTTGTTCCAATCATATAATTTGGGATTGCAATTTTCATCAAATTCCATGTAGGTTCTTTTGTGGCATTTTAATTCACTTTCTTTTTTCCAATTATGTAACAAGGTGATACTTGGAGTGAGTGTAGAAAGTTTTCCAAGGCTACAGGGACCTCCGTGGAGACGTGAGGGGATCCCAGCCCATACTCTGTCACCACAGATGAGAAACGTTCCTTTGGGTAATACCTTGGGGTGGAGAGAGCATACAGAGATCACATGAAGGTGTAATTGCACCATTCTGGATAGTTATAGGCTTTGTTAATGGGTGATATGTCTTTTCTGTATGTGTTCTTTGTCTGGTCAATTTCTGGCCAATTGCTCTTTGGACGTCTAAAGTAAAATTTGACACAGTATATTGCCTTGGAGGACCCCAACAGATCCAATTCTTGGGGTTCCTCTTGAGCATTGGGCAACATTTTTGTCCACTTGTCCCAAGTATCTACCAGGTTGGGTCTCTTACCTGTGGTGCGGAGGAGCTCTGCATTATAGACGGGCCAGTCATCTGCTACGAATAGAATCCCTACTAAACATGTGGAAAGTGGGTTATCAAGGGTTATCAAGGCTTCCCATGGATAAGCACATGTTATCCTGTTTTACTGGTTTTGCTAGGGTTACCCAAAAATTGTGGCTAGTCTGTGGGCTAATCCAGACGAAGGCATATGGTACGGTGAGGAGTATCCACAGGCAGCAGTGAGGACAGCACCAACGGAGATAATTTTCATCTTTGGATAAGGATGGGGCTTCTGATAGGGAATATAAGTAAAATTTCTTATCTCTGTGGTGGGAAGGGAGGGTTTTCTCCCTTGTTCCTTTCCTGTTCCCTTCTGTGATGAAGCCTGGGAGAACGGTGTATGACCTCACATGCATTATATGGAAGGGTTGCTTTCTGTGAGAGATTGAGCGTATTAATGCTGAAATCAATTGGTGTAACTTTGGATTGGAAACCTCTTTGAGAAGAGCGTGTTCTGCTCTCATAGCTATACCCGCGACATATGCCGAATCTGTGACCAGATTAAAGGGTTCATGTTTGAATTTTTCAAAGGCTCTGACAACAGCTGCTAACTCTGGAATCTGTGGAGATCCCTCCACTATTTGGATGTCCAATTCCCAATTTTGGGTCTTAGGGTCCTTCCAAGTCATTACAGACTTGTGGGATGGAGCAAATGCTCCAGGCCCCAAGTAGTCAGTGGCAAGTATATTCATGTGAACTCACACCCAGCAAGAGAGCAGAGGCGAGTTCTGGCCTTTTTTTATTAAATATCCCATGATTTCTTGGAAGGTGGTAATTGTCTTTGAAGGTTGGTTGTTTGTAAAGATCCATTCCAGTATCAATAAAGGGTCTCGGAGTTGAAGATCCCATTGGAAAATCAGTCCATGGAACCGAGGTGCTTTTCCAAGGATGACGAACTGGAAAGGCAGCTTGGGCTCGAAGCGATGGGCTTGGCGTGAAGACAGGGCTTCTTAGACCTTGGTAATGGTGTCTCGGGCTTCTGTTGTGAGCGTGCATGGAGAGTCTAGGTCCTTGTTTCCACGGAGAAGGTTGAACAGGGGAGCAAGGTCTTCTGTTGTAATTCCTAGCAGGGGATGTACTCAGTTGATGGATCCGCACAGACTGTGTAAGTCTCTCAGGGTTTTTGGGTCGTCTCAGATGGTGAGCTGCTGGGGTAAAATTGTCCTTTCTTGGAGCAGGAATCCAAGATAAGTCCATGGGTTGGTGTATTGGATTTTGTCTTCACGGATCTCGAACCCTGCTTTTTCTATGGTTTCAATTGTCCCTTTAACTGTTTTTTCTAAGTAAGTTTTTTCTGATGCACAGACCAGGATATCATCCATATAGTGGCACATGATTGCATCTGGAAATAGGTTCCAAACAGGAGACAGGATGTGAGCGACGTACCACTGGCATATCATAGGCGAGACTTTTAGTTCTTGGGGAATATACAACCAATGGTATCTTTTGAGTCGAGCGTCTCTGTTAAGAGAGGGAATGGAGAAAGCAAACCGTGGAGCATCCTGGGGGTGCAGCAGAATGCTGAAGAAACAGTATTTAATATCTGTGATGGCAAGTGTCCAGTCTCGAGGCAGCATCGATGGTGAAGGCAGGCCAGGCTGGAGTGGGCGCATATTCTCGATGACCTCATTGATTTTGCGAAGGTTGTGGAGGATCCTCCACCTGTCCATTCCAGGTTTTTGCAGTACGAAGACTGGAGAGTTCCAAGGGCTGGTGGTCTCAGCGATGTGACCTTTAGCAAGCTGCTCTTCCACAAGGGCTTGTAGTACGCACAGTTTTACTTTAGAGAGGTGGCACTGATCGATCCAGATCGGGTCTTGGCGTTTCCAGGTGAGCCAAGGTGTATCTGGTAGTGCGTGCTCCTCAGTGGCCCCAGTCAGAAATCCTGACTGGGAATACGTAGGGGAAGCTCCCCATTGAGATAGAACATCCCTGTCCCAAAGGGTGATGGGGGCCCTTACCACAAATGGGCGGATGGTTGCCAACTTGCCTTCAGGCCCTTCAATGAGGATGTTGCGCTGGCTTCGCATGGACACCGTGGCTCCACCAATCCCTGAAATCATGCCTGCTACTGGTTGTAGTCCCCAGTGTGCTGGCCATTCTGACCGAGTTATGATGGTCACGTCCGCACCGGTGTCCAGCATCACTGGTAGGTGGATCTTCTCTCCTCTGCAGGATAGACCACACTCGATAGTAGGCTTACTTGGTCCCACAACTTGTGCTCACATTGCTGTAGGGTTGAGAGGAAGCTGCTCCCTGTGATTCTTTGGGAGTAGAAAGGCTTATGTGATTGGAGTTCCCCGTGAAAGGAAAAATGGTAATTCTGTGCGGCACAGCTGGACCGAGATTTCTTGTCTGGATGCACTGTTTGTGTCTCTGGAACAACCAACAGTTCTTCTGGGCCATGGAGAGTGTCACCTATAATTAAAATGTCAAAAGGACCACCTTTTGGCCCATGCTTGCCTGTGACAACCTGATAAACATCCTTATTATTAAAGTCAATGGACAAAACAGTTACCAACTGGCGCGGTGTTCCCATCTGTATCGCTCCGTGGGTTGGATCCCCTCCACGTGGCCTGGAATCTGCTGGGATGGTGCGTGGTTGGGTCTGGATGGCTTTTGATTTGTTGTCTTTGCATGGGGCCTGGCCGTGCTCCGCTGGGAGTTTCCCGAACGCTGCTGGTGGCGCTGCTGGTTCTGGGGTCTTTGGTAGGTGTTACGGGGGTTTCGGATAGGTGACCTGTCTGGACAGTCCTTTATAAAATGTCCAAAGTCTCCACAGTGGAAGCAGCGGGCCTGGTCTTTGGAAGTTACTACTGCAAATGCACCAGAAGCTCCTTCTGCTATACCCTTAGTAACTGCTTGGGCCACTGTGTTTTCAGTGGACAGATGACGTGTGCAGCTTTCCACCATTTGCTCTATGCTGGATTCTGTATCCAAGGGTAAGGCCCTCAGAATTGTTTTACATTGTTCATTTGCATTTGACAAAGCAAGCTTGCACAACAGTTCTTTTCTTGCTTCTGTGCTCTCTGTTTTTCCAGAGCATCTTTAATTCTGTCTACAAACTTGATAAAGCTTTCATCTATTCCTTGTTTAATACTAGAGAAGTGTTGGGTAGGGGTAGAGTCATCTGGGGTAAGAAGTAAGGAGGTTTTTGCTGCAATAGCCAAGTCTTGTAGTGCTGCCTTAGGTAAGGTGTTAGCTTGGTCAGAGGGTTTCTGTACATCCCCTTCTCCAGCCAGCTGTTCGACTGCAACATCTGGCCTATTTGCATCTTGAGCATAGGTGTCTGATAATGTTTTAAATTGTTTTTTCCACTGTCTTTCCCATAGCATATATTCTGCTGGGGAAAGAAGGCAGTGGGCAATGTTTTTAAGATAGTGAGGTACCAAAGCATGTGCTGAAAAGGGAGCCTCTAGGAAATTTCTGAAAATATGTGAACTTCTACCATGTTCTTTGGCTATATTTCGTAGTTGTACCAGTTCTATATTTGTGTTAGGTTCCCACGTTATTTTAGTGGCGGCCCCACCTCTTTTTCCCTTTATATAAATTGCTGGGAAGGCAGAAATTCTCTGAGCTAGTTCCCAATCCCCTGCCCAAGTCGCTTACATTTTGATTAGAAACCATGGGTCCATGTCCTCTCTATCAGAATCGGACTCACTGTCCTCAGATGAGGAGTGAGAGCGAGAAGGAGGTGTACTATGCTTTTTTGGGCGTGTTGGAGCGAGCGTTTGCAGGGGTGTGGGGGACTAGACAGAGTGTGAGGGGGCAGATGGCTGGGCTTGGCTAGAGGGAGGCAGCAGTGGAGTGGCAACAGCAGCGCCACGTATAGCACAGCCTGCGCAGGACTGAGGCGTGTGGATAAGTGAGGTGCCACTGTGGGGGGTCTTGGAGGTGCCGTTCGGGGGACACTGAGGGTTGGTGGGTGGTTGCAGCACTTGGGAATGAGGGCAAGGGAAAAGTGGGGGAGAGGAGGAGGTGGGGTTGGGGAGAGCTGCTGCCACGGGCACAATGGGGGTTGCAAAGAGTTTCGCCGGGGCTGCAGCAGGCAGGCAGGCAGGGATGGTAACGAGGGTAGGGAGGGTCGCGGTGGGGGAGAGAGGCACGGCTGCGGGGGTGGGGGGAGTCACAGCAGGCTGCGCGGAGGTGTTGGAGCAAGGCAGGGTGGACCCGATCAAAACCGATGCACTTACACCCAAACATGGAGCGGGGGGGCAGCGCAAGCAGCGTGTAGTGTATTGCGTAACTGGGAAAACAGAATCTGCGCTTGCCGCATCTTGGGGGGGGACCGAGGGATGGGCGGGCTCCGCGGATCCCGCGGGTGTTGAGAGGGTGGGTGGGCACAGTGCGATTTCTGTGTTCCCCATCCCAGGAAGGGGTAGAGCGGTCCAAGGCAGGCATTGGGACCCAGGGAAAGTGGAGAATGGGATTCAGAGGCTGAGAGAGGGATGTTATCTGGCACATTTGCATTTGAAGAGATAGTGTCTGGTGAGGGAGATAAGGATGGGATGCCCTTAGCAGAGGGAGGCTGCCGAGAAATCCTGCTCCTTATATTAGTCTTTTTGACTGCTTTAGTTATAGAGTGAAAGAGAGGTAGAAACTTAGTTACAGAAAAGTCTTCATTAGTTTGGAAAGTGTATATTCTTGTCCCTACTGTGCCCCAAAAGGAATCTAAACCGATAGTGCGTGTGTTAGTGTCCGGAAACTGGGAAATAATAAATTTTATAAATTTTTTCAAGTCAGTTTTTGAAAGATTGCCTCTAGAGAAAGAAAAGCTGTTAGCAGATAGGATTTCTAGGATTTGTAAATATAAGTCTCTCTCATTCTGGATCGTTTTAATTTGCTATATTTTGATCCCATAGTGGTATATTTCCCCTTCCCCCCCCCCCCCCCCAGCAGTAAAAAAGAAGAAAAAAAAGAAAAAAACCCAAAAAGGACCCAAGGTAAAAGCACGCAAAAAGGCTGTTTAAAACTTATACTTCTTCAGCTGAATGTGGGTCAAGGAACTGCTAGGTGGGTGGTCTGCCGTCCAACTCCTGAGGCCCTCATCCCAGATGGTGATATACAGGTTTGTTGGATGCCTCTTCAGATAACTTCTTCTATAGCGGAGAAGTTACCTTCAGGGGGTCATAGTGGGCCGGAGGAAATGACAATTCACAAGGAATGCTGCTCTCTGGAATGCCAGGATGCCAGTACTCCAGTTCAGGCGCCATGTAATGCGGCCTGAGGTCCCAGGGGCCCGTCCGACCCCAGGCAGCCGTAGGTGTCCCAGATAGCGCTGGGCTGATATGCACAACCTGTCTGGTCCCTCAGGCTAGCTCCCAGCTGCAGGCAGTCTTAGCGAGCAGTTCTTAAGTGAGATCAGCTCTGTGGTGAATTCAGCTCTTAGTGATTTCAACTCATTGCTCACTAAGTGCCTCGGCAGATGCAGGAAAGACAGAGGAGAAGGCTGTATGCTGTTCCACAATGGTGTCTTTATTGGCAGCTCCTGTGAAGGGTTCCAGGGACAGCTCTTCTGCCAAACTGGACAGAAATGGGGGTTTATATAGGGTACAGGGGTGTTGGAAATTGTCCAATGGCCAGGGTCAAGGCGAATATGACCTGTGGTCTTACAGAGAGATAACAAGGGTCTGAATGTGGAAGAGGGGCTTCTTTGGTTCAGTTATTATGACTAGGCATTTCTTATCTTAGGCAAGTGACTGCCAGGGAGGCCTCACAGGGCCTCTGACTGCTACAAGGCCTCATTGTGAGGTTAGGTGGGAGGTAATTTTCTTCTCTAAAAGCAAAAAACAAACATTTTAAAACACATTAAAGGTTAGGGTTCTGCCGGAGGGTAGCCAAATCTTTTAGGAAGATTCTTCCTCCTCTTGCCAGTGTCGTGTTCTCTTTGAGGCGACGGCTCCTTGCTTTTCATCCCCGTCTGCTGGAGCTGGATTTTTGGGGATTAAAGGTTTTACCCACTTTTGGGGTATCCATCGTGGGCCTGTAGGGGTGGACACACATGCGTAGCCACTTGGTTTCCCAAGTTTCTGGGCCCTTAATGAGAACTGGTGGATGCTGTGATAACTTGAACTGTCACCGTGGAAATGCCTTACTACCAGGTGGACTCATGTTTTCAAATGAACAATTCAAAAAATTAATTGTAAACAGGGCTTTGCAGAGCTTTTGCTGTGGTGACATCCACACTGCTGAACTGCTCTGCCTAGCCAGGACTTGCTTGAGCGTATGGTGGGTACGCTCAGTCACAGATTGACCTGTGGGGAAGTGGGGAATGCTGGTCTTATGCTCCACCCCCCACTGCTGGACAAACTCTAGGAACTCCTTGGAGGCATACGCTGAGCCGTTGTCAGTCTTAATCTCCCTAGGGATCCCCAGAACTGAAAAGGCTTGCACCAGGTGTTGTTTGGCACGCACAGCCCTTTCTCCTGCGTGGGCAGAGGCATAAACTGCACCTGAATATGTGTCTATGCTTACATGCACATATTTCAGGCTACCAAAACCGGGAATGTGTGTGATGTCTGTTTGCCACACTTTGCAGCTCCCAAGGCCTCGAGCGTTAACCCCAACCCCCAGTGATGACACTGCCTGGAGCTGGCAATTGGGACAGGTAGCCAAAATGGTTCGAGCCTGACTCCATGTTAGTTGGAACTGACAGATCAGACCAGGCATATTCTGATGGTATTGCTGATGACTTAGCTTTGCCTGTTGGAAGACGTCTGGAAGGCGTGCCATTTCTGCTGGGGTGGCAAGGGAATCTGCTTTGCTATTACCTTCTGCGATTTCGCCTGGCAAATCGGTATGTGACCTCACATGCATCACGTAGAACGGATGCTCCCGCTGTGAAACTAAATAAATTAGTTTTGAGAGCAACCTGAAGAGATGCTCGTTCTTGATGTCTTTGAGAACTGCCTGCTCCGCCATGGACACTACTCCCGCCACGTAGGCTGAGTCGGTGACCAAATTAATTGGCTCCGAGAACTTCTCAAAGGCTCTCACGACTGCAGCCAGTTTGGCGACCTGGGGAGACCCCTCCACAAACTCAGCATCAGCTTCCCGATGCTGAGTCTGGGGATTTCTCCAAGTCATCACCGACTTGTGGAATGCCCCGAACGTGTCAGTGAACACTGTAACTGACTTGAGCAGCCTACGACTCCTTTTCTCACGAGGAATGAGGTAAAATTCCTTATGAAACAGCTTGTGTGATGGGGCATGGATGGATATTTGTCCACTGTAGCTGTCCAGAGATAGCTGGAGGCTGGCATTGCCCTGGAGCAGGTGCTCGAATATCTCCTTGGTCAACCTCTCAGGAGGATTCCTTTCCTCCTTAGACAGTTTGACCGGGAGGTGAATACACTGAAAGTCACAACCAGCCAGCTCACGCAATCTTACTCTGGCCTTCCAGATCAGCTGAGTTATCAGCTCCTGTGGCTGTGTGATGGTTTTGGATCGCTGGTGGGAGAGGAAAACCCACTCTATGATTAAGAGTGAATCCTTCTGCCCTTTGATCCATTGGAATATCAACCCGTGTAAGTGTGGTAATGACGAGCCTACCCTCTCAGCCCCCGAATCACCAGGCCAGCCCAGATATATGGAGCCTTGAGGGAAGGCACGTCAGGAGATGGGCACAGGTACAAAAGAGGCTCCAATTCCCGATGCGGTTCTCCAAGCTTGTTTAATCCATGAGATAGAGGGGAAAAGAGAGACCGAACAGGAAGGGTCATGGCCTTATCTAGGCTCTGGACAGGGAGGGTGTCCTAGTTTAGGGCAAAATATGGGAGAAGACCTCCGGAAGGAGCCCCCAGAAAGCAAACCCCCACGGCCCCTCCCCCACCTGGTTCGGGAAGGATTTCCTCAGAGAGAAATGGAAAAAAACTGTTTATTTAACAAACAAAACACTCCCCAATACAAAAAAAAAAGCCAACACCAGATGACAAAACCCTTTCAGTGTTCTGAAGAGATGACAAATTCAGAAAGTCTCTCCTGGGAGTGGTCGCCCAGCTATCAGTCTCCGGCACTGGGGATGGCTGCTGCAGGTCACAAAATGCAGACTCTCGGTGTTTCTTGATGTTTCCCAGGTCCAGGTCCAGAGCAGGTTCAGACGATATTCAGGAAAGGGAAAGGGAAGGGAAAAAGAAACAGTCCAGGGTAAAAAATGGACTGCCTAGCTAAACTAACTAATAAGCAAAAGCATAAGCAAGGGCAAAAGCAAAAGCAAAAGCAAGCAAGCAAGCAAGCAAGCAAGCCAAGCCAGCCAAGCCTCTCCTAGACACAGACCATGGGGGGAGGAGAACCGGCTGATAACAAGACAAAACAATCCTTCAGTTTCAGAGTCAGTCCTGAAGGCACAGAACATAATATCAGGCATAAACAGAACACACAATTTGGGATACAAGCACCATACTGTCACCCTAGGACAGAGGGCTTTCTGGCTCTCCGCCAACCCCAGGGGAGCAGGAAGGAAGGGACCCTGTTTATCTGATTTCAGTCACAGGGGTCCCCGAAAGGGAGGAAAGTATAGCCCGAGCGCACTGTAACACGGTAACTTTCCCAAAACAATGAATTTGAAAGGTCTCGGGGTCTGGCTATTGAGGTGACCCCGAGAACGTAAAAGTCCTTGCTTCCCAGCTCATGCAGCCAAAGAAGAAGTCTGAATGCGTAGGGTCGGCTTCTCAAGGTTGTTTATTTTCTATTATCTATAACATTCTTTCTCTGACCTGCTAAGCTCTGTCTAGCAAGTTGGCCATGGCATTCTGTCTGCCCTCTAGGGCGGTGTTTACATTTTATACTGAAAACTACATGTACTATGTTTACAATAACGTGCCAATATCTATCATTTATTTTGGACAGTGTGTCTCTACCTTAAACCAATAGAAAAGTGTCACCATCACAGCAAGACATGGAGAGCAAGAAGAAGGAGAAGAAGGTCAGGACATGCCCAAATCCCTCCATCTTGTCCCCTCTAACCCCATTCTAAAAAGCCCCAAAATTCTACTTTTTCACCCTGTGTTAATTCAACTACCACACTACTCAAACCCTTGTGGCTTGTAATTCCTCATACAAAGTTGGCAGTTTTTTCCACGGGCTAAAATCGAAGCCACAGGTGTTTTTGACTTCATGCCAAGGTCTCCGAGCCCCCTGCCAGGACCTCGAGACAGCCAGGGCAGCCAGAGAGCTGTCCTGGGTTCCCACAGAAAGGCAGCTTGGGCTGATAATGATGAGCCTGCCTCTCGGCCAATGCTTTCTGCACTTTTTGGATTGCAGTTTTTGCCTCTGGGGTCAGTTCCCTGGGAGAAACTAGCTCTCTCTCCCCTTTCAATAAATTGAGGAGGGGATTTAGGTCCTCGTTGGTGAGGCCTAGCCAAGGCCTGATCCAGTTCAAAGACCCACACAGAGAATGGACATCCGCTAGGGTTTTGGGATCACTCTTGATTTCCAGTTTCTGCAGACAACGGTCCACACAGTGATCTCCAAGCCCAGGTACTTCCAAGGTGGCATCCTCTGAACCTTGTTTTCCTGAAGTTGGAATCCAGCAGAGGTTAAAACTTTAATCACTAGGTCAAGTGTGTTTTGGAGTATTGTGTCATCGGGGGCGCACACAAGCACATCATCCGTGTAGTGTAGGATGATTGCCTCCCTTTTCTGGGTGTGCACCAGGGGCAGCAATGAAGCCATGTACTACTGGCAGATGGAAGGACTGCATTTCATGCCCTGAGGCATTACTCCCCAGTGGTAGCACTTCAGTGGGGCTTCTTGATTGATGGTAGGAACTGAGAAGGCAAACCGTGGTGTGTCTTCCAGGTGTAGGGCAATATGGAAAAAACAGTCCTTGATGTCCAGGACAGCCAATTGCCAGTTTTGGGGAAGCATCGTTGGGGAGGGCATCCCTGGTTGGAGTGACCCCATGTCCTCAATTACCTTGTTTATTTCTCGAGGAGGAGGAGGAGCCACCACTCATCCTTCCCTGGCTTTTTTATTACAAAGACCGGGGAATTCCAAGGGCTGGTTGTCTCTTCAATGTGACCTTTAGCCAACTGTTCCTCTACGAGCTCAAGCTCCTCGAGCACCTTCAGCTTTTCTTTGCTGAGTGGCCACTGATTTACCCAGACTGGATTATCATCCAGCCATGTTAACTTGTGGGCAGGGTGCTCCACAGTGGCCATCTCTAAAAATCCTGTGGTGTCTTAGGGATGATCAGTTTGACCCCATACTGGGACATGGTGTCTCTCCCCTACAAGGGAGCTTTGTAATCGGTGACAAATGGACGGACACTGGCCAATTATCCATCCGGCCTCTCTATTTGCACAACGCTTTTTGATATCTTTGCCAATGTGACTCCTCCTACACCTTGGATTTTGCCAGCCACGGGTTGCAAATCCCAATGTGACGGCCACAGCTTTTCCGGTATGTTTGTCACATCTGCTCCCATGTCAAGCAACACTTCCATGTAGAGATGGTCTGCTCCACGTGTTAGGTTGCACCCCATAATGGGTTTGTCCTCACCAACCACTTCTGCCCAGTAGACGCCAGGTGCTTTGTCATCTACTGGGATTTCCGCTGGAACTGGAATGGCCTGGGTGATGATTTGCCCCTTGGCCAATAGAAGGGTGGCCGAGGGCAGTGCACCAGGAGAATGAGGTTAGGTATGTCTCCCTTGATGGTCATGGGAGCCACCTCAATCTCCATGGGTGTGTGTGTGGTGTCCCCAATAACAAAGTACTCACTGTCCAGTCCCGTGCAATCTTTTGTCAAGTCCTGTGAGTCCTCCGGCAGGTCCACTCCAATGACTGTCCACTGGGTAGACCTGAAAACAAAAAGCCTTGGTGGTCACAAGCTTGAAACACTTGTAAGGCCACCAGATTTTGTTACGCAAACATTTCTCTTATTGTCTCGCACCCTGCCTCCCTTCCTCCCTTCCTCCCCCTTTTCTGTTTTGGGAGAGGTTTTCCCCTTAGGGAAGCCCGCTGCATTTATGTCATGGCGCGGTGCAGGCTCGTGCTCGTGTCCTAGTTTTTTGGTTTGATGGTCTTCTTTTTCTGCTGCTGGCTTTGAGGGCAGTCTCAGGCAAAGTGTCCTGGCTTTTTGCAGTGGAAGAAGATGTTGCCTCATCACTCCTGGAGATACAGCTGCCACAGTCCCTGAGTTTGTTGGCCTTGCCCACCCCTTCTTTGCAGCAAACAGTTCCACCTTCCTAGCACACACCTCGATCATCTCTGCCAGTGTAGGTGGAGGGCCGAGAGGCAGCCCCAGGAGCACCCTGCTGAAGACCTCATTGGCATTTCTCTGCGCCATCTCTTTAACTATCTCCACCTGTGTCCTGGGGTCTCATACTTGCCTCTCAACTTGTGCACGGAGCCAGTCGACAAACTGCAAGAAACTCTCCAAAGGAAACTGTTTAATGTTAAGGTAACTACCCCTAACTTCAACAGCTGGTAGCTGGTAAAAAGCTTTTTCTGCAGCTTTTGAGATTTTATCTAGGACGAATTTAGATAACACCCAGGCTTGGTCCTCAGGGTTAGCCCATGCGCCCTGCCACATATATGTTCATATGTGATGTCTCTGTTTTCCAAATCTTTTGCACCTTGGGTGCTTTGCATAAGTTCTACCAGGAGTCCCCTCAGAGATCTCTTCCAGGAGCTTTCCCATAGGTCAAACTCTGACTGGGTAAGCAGGCACCGGAAAAGATCTCGGAGGTCAGTTGGAACAAACTCAAGGGATGTTAAAGCAGCTCTTATCATACTTCTAAAAATTTCACTGTGTCTACCGAAATCTAACTGATTTTTACACAATTCTTTCTTGGTTTGGTAGGAGAGGGGCTGGTAGTTTCTAGGGCCGCTTCTATCACCAGTATATAGGACAGGAGCTACTGAGGGAATTGCTTCTTCCCCCCTGGGGTTTTCCCTTTTGGCCCTACCCCCATGGGACCCGGCAGGGGGGCTACTCCCCCCCGTGGGGACTGGCAGAGAGACCACCCACTCCCCTGGCCCCACCCCTGTGGGCACTGGACAAGGGACCACCCCCCCACCCCCACCCCTCGGCCCCACCCCTGTGGGACCCGGACGGGGGGGGGGGGCATGGGAAACAGGACCAGGCAGGTGGGCGGGGCTTTGTGGTGGGGCGGAGCAACCGTGAGAATCAGGGATGGGTATGGAGGATGACATCATGGAGGGCGGGGACATGGAGGAATGGGGGGGAGTGTCTGAGGGAAGGAAGGGGTTGTGGGACTGGAAGGGGTTGGGGCAGGGGATAAGTGGACGAAAGGGATTGTTGGAAGAAGAAGGGAAGGGGGAGGGCCAGCCACATGGCCGTCGCCATCTTGGCCCCCGACCATGTGGTCGCCGCCATTTTGGGGATTGGGGGAGTCAGAACGCGAAATTAGGGAAGCAGCAAATTGGGTTGAAGGGATGCAGGGAAGGTGCTCTGTCAGCCTGCACACAACTGCCAGAGCCAGGGTACTGAGAGGGAGGCAGGAGGCCAGAGAAACAGTGGCTGTGCCAGGTACCCTGCATTTCTTGGGGTGCCTCACACGTCCCTCTCAGTTCAGGGGCAGAGGGTTTGGGAGAAGGGGTAGGGGAAGCCGCAGAAGGGGAGGCTTGCGGTGGCTGTCCTTTCGTTTCCCTCTTAAGCACTTCTTTTCGGATCAAAAGGCACGCAGCGAAAACACAAGCTGCGGCTTTTCCGCCGCCACCCGCGCTCCCACCGTGCCGCCGAAACTGCCACGCCACCGCTGCCACCTGTCATGCTGCAAAAAACCAACACTCAGAGCCGCGCGCCGCCCGGAGCTGCGCTCGCAGCCTGGGAGCCGCTCCACCGCTGCCGCCACGCTGCTCGGACCGCACGAACCCGCGCCGCACGTGAAGCGATACGCGGAATAAATAAATAGACTCCACAACCTGGGGTAGTTATGAAGTGGGTATGTATGTCAGTGCCCGGCACAAGTGAGACAGCTCTCCAAAACTTGTGCCCCGAGCCTCAGTCTGACCCACACCTTTATTCCCAAAGATGTTCCATATGCAATACATTGCACAACTTTTTCATGCATATTTAACCCCTGGTCCCGCCTGTCCTCGCCTCTCATGCTAAATAAGTCCACGCCCTTCTGGGCACGTGTGGTTTGCTGTGGTGGTCGTACGGGGGCCTCTCGGTGGTCCTGAGGCTGAAGATTGTGGTCTTCCTCATGGCTGAACTTTTGAACTTTTCCTCTCTGCGCGTGCGCTTTTGGTCCTTTGGTGCTTATCTGAGTACGTCTGTCAGTCTTGATAGGCTTGGAGACAGAGGAGATTCTTTATCTGGGTTCTTTGCCTCTTCTGGTATTGTCCTTTATGCAAGAAGCTCTAGAAATTTGCATTTTCCTATGCCCTTTGTACCAGGCAGAGGTTTCTTAAGTAAAAGGTTAAAATTCAATACATACTTCTACAAGCTAAATTATAAATATTTAATTCATTTTGTTAATTTAACTCTAAAAATCTCTGTTTCACACGGACCCGCAAAAAAACCCGCCTGCACACACAAACCCCTCCACTCGGGGCTAGCACCCTTCCCCCTCACCGGAATGAACCCCCACCACCCGGGAGTCACTCTGGGGTCCCCACAGGGTATACTCACCCCTCCTGGGGACCTGGCTTGGCTGGAATTTTTCACGGAAGTCCTTTGTCTGGGACCGACTTGTTCTTGGGCTGTTAGAGTTTGTTAGCATAGAAAGTGTAAAATACTCTTCTTTCCTCAATACCAGAGACTAATTTGAAAGATGCCACCTTTTGTATACCTGTGGATGAACAGAGTCAACTTGCCTTTGCTTTTGAATGGGAAAATCCAACTACAAGACGGAATATATAGGTCTGTTGGACTGTCCTCCAACAAGGATTCAAGAACAGTCTTATGATATTTGGTAATATCCTGCAAAGGACCTGGAACAGTGGCACTGTGAGTATGAAACCATCTTAGTATTACAGTATGTAGATGACATACTGATTGGATCAGGCACTCAGCAAGAATATTTGGAGGTGATGATAAGCCTGCTCAACATTTTAGGCTTGGCAGGATACCGAGTATACAGAAAGCCAGAAAGAAAGCTCAGATTGGGAAAGAGAAAGTCCACTATATAGGCTTTGAAATAACAAAAGGACAGAGAGCATTGGGTTCTGACAGGAAAGAAGCAATATGTACAATTGCTGCTTCTACCTCAGAGACAGTTGCGAGGGTTTTTAGGGATAGCTGGTTGGTGTCAGCTATGGTTCCAAATTTGGGCTTAATAGCCAAACCTTTATATGCTGCCACAAAAGGGCCAGAAACAGTATTAGAATGGGCTCCAGAATGCTGAAAAGTCTTTGATGAGATCAAGAAAAAGTTCATGGATGCTCCCACAGTGGGAATCCCTGACTTACAGAAATCATTCAAATTGTATGTACATGAGGCACAACAGGTGGCATTGGGAGGACTCACACAAAAATTAGATAGCTGGAAAAGACTAGTAGGTATTTCTCCAAACAACAGGATGAAGTGAGTAAAGGATGGCCTGCTTGTTTGAGAGCAGTAGCTGCAGCTGTAATCCTGATTGAAGGATCATGAAAACTGACATTTGGCCAAACCCTTACTGTGTACATACCTGTCCTAGGGTGACGTTATGGTGCTTGTATCCCCAATCGTGTGTTCTGTTTATGCTTGATGTTATGTTCTGTGCCTTCAGGACTGGCTCCGAAAAGTGAAGGTTTCTTTTGTCTTGTTATCAGCTGGCTCACCTCCCCCCACGGTCAGTGTCTAGGAGGGAGGCTAGGGCTTGCTTGCTGGCTTGCTTGCTTCGCTTTGCTCTCGCTCCTGCTTTTTGCTTTTGCCCTTGCTTTTGCATATTAGTTAGCTTAGGTAGGCAGTCCAATTTTTTTTTTTTCCTGGACTGTTTTCCCTTCCCTTTCCTGAATACCATTTGAACCTGCTCCGGACTGGGACCTGGGAAACACCAAGAAACACCAAGAGCCTGCATTTTGTGACCTGCAGCAGCCATCCCCAGAACCGGAGACCGATAACTGGGTGACCACTCCCAGGAGAGACTTTCTGAATTTTTCATCTCTTCAGAGCAATGAAAGAGTTTTTGTCATCTGGTGTTGTTCATTTTTTGTGCTGGGGAGTGCTTTACCTGTTCAATAAACAGGTTTTTTCCACTTGTCTCTGAGGAAATTCTTCCCGAACCAGGTGGGGGGAGGGGCCGTGGGGGGTTTGCTTTCTGGGGGCTCCTTCCGGAGGTTTTCTTCCAAATTTGCCCGAAACCAGGACAATACCCTATGCTGTAATCTCACTTCTTGAGAATAAGGGACATTATTGGATGTTCCCAATTTGATTAGCTCAATATCAAGCAGTGTTGTTAGAACAAGGCAATGTGACCCTCTCTTAAACCTCCACTCAACTCAGACACTTTGCTTCCTGTCTCAGATGCAGGAGAACTGCATCATGACTCTTTGGTAGCTATTGAACAAGTATATTCCAGTAAGGCTAGATCTCGGAGACAAGCCACTCCCTGACGCTGAGATGGAGCTTTTTTCTGATGGGAGCAGTAACATGTTAAATGGACACTGGAAATGTGGTTACGTGGTGGTAGCAATTGCAGAGTGAAAGTGAACCACTGCCTAGAAACACTTCTGCCCAGAAAGCTGAATTGGTAGTTCTCACTTGGGCCCTGGAATTGAGCCAAGGAAAGAAAAAAAAAATATATATATATATATACTGACTGAAAATATGCCTTTGATGTTGAAATACTAAGGCCTGAACAACAGGCCTTGAGTCAAAGTTGACCTCTAGATGAACCTTCCAACCAAATGTTATATTTGTATCTGCTCATTAACAAAGTAATATTAGCAATATATGTATTCATTCATTAGCGAAACATGTATTTAACTTTCCATATTTAGAAATTGGACAAGGCCATGAAATCATACATCTGGCTTTGTTTGGGGGTGCATGATCAAAGACAACTCCTTTGGTTCCTCCTTGAGCCCTGGCCAGGCTTTGGGAGTAACCCAAGAGGAGGATGAAACCAGATGTTCCCACACTAGAAGTTATGGCAACTTGTTTATTCAATAATATATAAAGCTGGGCTCTCTCACAGTGAAGTCAGAAGCCTTGTTGCCTGTAGGTGGACGCACATGCAGGATTTCCCAGTTGCCGAGCATGGTTCTCCAGTCCTTCAATGTGACATCTTCCCCAGTTGATGTATGGACCTGGATGACAGTGAAGTATTTGGGCAACTGGTGGTATATCTTTCTAAATCACTACAGGCAAACTTTGTAGTAATGATTATGTTCATTGCTTAGCTTATCCTTTTGTGATTGTTTGCAGTTTTGCATTATATTAAATTACACTTATTCCTTAAGTTGGTATCTGTTGAGAGTTTTTTGCAGGACAATGGACATATGCAACATATGCACAATCCAGCCTTCATAGAAACTGAGTAAGGTCACAATGCCCTTGAAGGACACGAAAGAAGAAGAACACGCTTAGCTCCAGACAGTTCAGGATGTAAAGGCAGACAAGAAAACCGCAGCGAGACGCATGAAGAAGAAAAAATAACTAAATTAACTAAAAGCTTAAAATGCGTGCACAGAAGGATTTAACCAATCATCTATTAGCTTGAGGTGCGTGAACAATAGAACACAGTATAAATATAGCTTAGTTTTTGCAATAAATCGGCTTCACTTGATCATATTGATCATGGCGTGATGTCCCGTTTCTGATCCTCCGCATTTTTCGTGCCCGACCAGGGACCCGAAGAATGGCTATTTCACTGCTAGTCAGAGGTTCAGCGACAGCCTTCGGGAGGTGGAGAAGCCGGTCGAAAGTATCCTTGCTGCCCCAGCGAGAGGTGGAGAGGTTGGAGCTCTGAGTGAAGACGAATTGATTTCACCCTGATCAGGTGAACGGCCAGGGAGGAGATGGGGTCAGACCATGAGACAGATGGGGTCCAAAAACTCCTCCAACATATCCTCTCTAAGAGAGGGCAGAAATATGATGCTTCCACTCTGAAAGGACTTATTTACTGGGCATGGGATCGTAACCTCATACCAGGGGCACAGGTTGCTTTTGAGGTATCGACATGGGAGGCTGTGGGCTGCATGATATGGGACTGTATCGCCTCGGGAGAAAGTAGGGCTAAAGAGACGTCTAAATATGCTACCCTGTGGAAAAACATCATAGAGGTATTAAGGGCGATCAAGGCAGAAAAGAAAGCCGCTGTGGTGGCCTGTGCTGCCTTTGCTCCAAGCATCGACCCTGAGCCACAGGCATTTCCTGCTAGCAAGTTATTTTCGACTACATTAAACGTTCCTTCGTGCGGCCCCCAACCCTCCAGCCCGGTTCCAGTAACTGAAAAGGAACTCAAACCCTCAGACCAGAAACAGAGTGAGGAAGCTACCTCTCTTGGAGGTTTGCGCTGCCGACCCAAGAATAAAGGTATTCAAGAAAAGGAGGCAGTCGGTAGTGAAGTGTTAGAAGTAGCACACTCATTATCTGAAGATGAAGCTGAAGAAGAAAAGACAGATTCAGGACCTGCCTCGGTAGAGGAGGACTTAAAAGCTTTGGTAGACAATTTGCAGAAGTTAGTAATTCAACAAAGTGATCGAGTCACTTCCCAAAAGGACTATTCTTTTGAAAGGAGGGAGCTGCCAGCTATTTTAAGCTCTGAAAGAGCTCTCGACGAACGGAGGGGGAGGCGGATACCCCCCTTGACCACGGCAGATCAGGATTTAGAGCTAGACCCTGATATAGAAGCCGCACAAAAGAGGAAGTGGAAAGTAGTTATAACTGAAGCAATAATAGAGGGGTCCTTTTCCCCTAGTACTATAGAAGCCTTCCCTGTGGTAACCCAAGCCACAGGACGAGGATGGGAGCCATTTGATTGGAAGATATTAGAAAAATTGAAAAGCGCCATTACACAATATGGCTTGAAGTCTCAATTAGCACAATCGTTATTTCAATTCATCTTTATAGCAGATACTTTAATTCCAGCTGATGTTCAAACCTTGGTTAGATCAATCATGCCTCCTCACCAGCAAATTCAGATTTATAAGAATTGGGAAGAGGTGTGTAAAAAGGAAACGGACTACGGAGCGCGACCCCATGCACGAAGACACAAGCTCGGGGAGCTGCATGGGTTGCTTAACCCCCTCTGGAGGACTTTGCTCACTCCAGTCAGCAACTCCTGGAAGCACCAGAATGGATGTGGAAACCACAGTAGACCTTAACATCACTGACTCTGCAGTACATCTGGTGGAGACTAATGTAAAGGGAACTTTGGGGGGTGGGCTTAGTGCTTTCCTGTTAGGGAGATCATCTGCTAGCAAAAGAGGATTGGATGTAATTCCCAGAGTTATTGATGCAGACTAGCAAGGGGTTATCAAAATTATGGTTAGGACATTTTTCCCTCCTGTATCTATCCCTAAAGGATCACGAATTGCTCAACTTGTTCCTTTTAAGTTTTGTGTCCCCTGTGCAGGATTAAAGGAGCGGGGAACAGGCGGTTTTGGTTCCACAGGTAACCCAGAAGTGTATTGGGCCATGGACATTACGAGAGGTAAACCGGATAAACAGGTAACCTTGACTCATCCCAATGGTAATTCTATTACTAAGAGGCTCACAATCGATACCGGAGCAGATGTAACAATCATTTCAAGCACTATATGGCCCAGGAATTGGCCAGTAGTCAATCCTGTCTTGGGAATTGCAGGGATTGGTGGAACCCAAGCAACTCGGTTAAGTAGGGAAATAATTACCTTTACTTTCCCAGATGGAGTGAGCGTAACAACAAGACCCTATGTCATGCAGACTCCCGGTAATTTGTTAGGTTTAATTGGCAGGAATACTTTATTACTCATGTTCGCAGTAATCAAAATTTCCCTGGTCTGTCTGAAGGTAACGCTCAAGCTGATCGGTTGGTAGCCGCTGTCTGGCCAATGCCAACCTCCAATAAATTTCAACAAGCAAAAAATTTTCATGCCTTTTTACATCAATCTGCAAAGATGTTGGTTAAACAATTTGGTATCCCCCTTACTGATGCCACTGGCATTGTACGATCTTGCCCAGATTGTCAAAGGGTAGGCATTGGCTTAGGCACTGGTGTTAACCCAAGAGGTACCCAACCTTTGCAATTATGGCAAATAGATGTAACACATATAGCAGAATTTGGCCAGAAGAAGTTTGTGCATGTTTGCATTGATAATTACTCTTGTGTTGTTTGGGCTACCCCTTTAACAGGTGAGACAGCACATCATGTTGAGAAGCATTTGTACAATTGCTTTGCAATACTGGGAGTCCCTTTAGCCATTAAGACTGATAATGGCCCGGCTTACTGTTCTTTACAATTCAAGTGTTTCTGTAATTTGTGGGGTATTCAACATGATACTGGTATTCTACACAACCCTACAGGTCAGGCGATTATTGAGCGAGCCCATCAGACATTCAAGGGCATGCTGCAAAAACAAAAAGGGGGAATGATAGGGTTATCCCCAGAAGAAAGGACAGCTAAGGCTATCTTTGTACTTAATTACCTCAGAACAACAGGAGATAGGGAAGAACCACCTATTCTTGTGCACCATGCCCTCATACGTAGGCCAAGTGAGGAATTGCTTGACGGTATTCAAGTCATGTTCAAAAACCCGGAAATGGGGATGTGGGACGGGCCAGCCACGGTGAAATTAATGGGAAGAGGTTACATGTGCTTACTTACAGATAAAGGAATGCGCTAAATTCCGGCTAAGTGAGTGAAACCTTATCTAAAGTCACACCTGCCAGCTAATGCTCTGTCCAGAAGCAGAATGTCGGTGACAACACTGACTTCAGATGCAGCTGAACCTGATACTTCAGCATCTGACGGCTGAACAACAACTGAACTTTCTTCTACGGCTATTAGCAGATGCGGGCCAACTACCTGGACCTGCGGTAATGGTAACCAGTAACTGTTGTATTGTGTTTTTAACAGTTCTGTAATGGTTTGCCCCTTCACCCCCCATTTTCTCCCAGTGGTTCCACCCTGAGCTTTCCTGCCTTTCCCTCAATGCCAATCTCCCTGAAAATGCTCAGTCATTCCCCTGTCCCCTCCCTGGTACCCTGTCCATCACTTGGCTCCTCATCCCACTCTCCCAGAATCTTCCACCTTGGGCATCGAGTGAGTGGACGAAGACCAGGGGTCCCTCCCTTGAACTTCCCCCATTGGTTTGTGTGTCTGTCTGTCCCTCTGCCTTCCACTCCTCCGAATCCTCGCATTGGGTGGTGGGCGTCCCTTCCCCCTGGTTATCGCCCCGGTACTTAAGACGATTGCAAGAGCCTCGAGAGCATTTTCGGCTGTCGGGACAATGGCATTCGGAGCTCCTTGGAGCTTGCATTACACTTGAGACCTTTTCCCCAGCCTTGAGTCGACTCCCTCATTACCTTCTTGGACGCCGCCTCTCCTCCTTCCAAGACAGACAGCAAAGCGCTCAGTCTTAGCCGCTCCCCAAATCTCATCGAGAAACAGGGGAGTGTCCCCTGCTGCTGACTGTGCCTCGGCCGGGCAGGCAAAGCCAGGGAGCTTCAGAGTAGACACTGTGGCAGTTTGGTTCCCAACGTGGGGCTGAGGACATCGCCAGACTCCACGAAGGAGACGGCCGGACATCCTCTTGGATTATTTCTGCAGCGGTGTTTGGACTCCGTCTCATGGCCGGCAAGCTACCCCAGGAGTAGGAGACCCCTTTTTGGTGGGTAATGCTCCTAGGGAAGGAACTGGTAGCCATGGGGCACCACGTGGTCAGTTCCAAGAGGAGGATACTACTCAGGACTTTTCCTTTCCTGCTGCCAGCCTCGGAGTGGTGAGTATCTTCTCTCCCTCCTTTGTTCTCCCTCTCGGTGTAGTGGGGAGCTTTCTTCGCCTGCTTCTCTTCGGTACTCTCTTTCCCTGTGGGTTTCTGGGAAGAGAGTCAACTTTTTCCCTCTCTGGAGGATTTTCGCTACTACGGTAGCTGTTATTTTGCTAGGCAGCACCTTTCAGCAGGCAGCCAGCAGCAGGCGTTTCTCTTTTCTTTTGCTTTTTCCCTGAGTAGTGTGTTTTTAAGAGACAGATTTAACATCAGCCACGACGGGTGCTTGGCTTTCTGTTTTGAAAAAGGGAGTCTATTACCAAGTTGTAAGTGTCCTTTTTAGGAACGGGATTCCGTTTCATAAAAGAGAAGTTAAAGAGTTTGTTCAGTGGTTGTTCCTACATTTTTCTAACGTTTTGGCCGACCAAATTCATAATTTGGAGTTTTGGGATCTAGTAGATAGTGAGTTGTTGCAGCTAGGGGATTCCTCCCTTTCTAGGTTCGCTTTCCTAGCCATGAAAATTAAAAATACTTGCAGAGCCTCTTCTAAAATGCAGGAACAGCCACACAGGAGCAAACTCAACCCCAGTTCTCCCCGTCCTAACCCTCTTACCTCCCCCTGTCTTCCCCAAACCAGGAATTCTAATGGGAACAGCCCAGCAAGAGCCGCAGGGCTGCCTTCGTCTCCCTGGTTCCTCACAGAAACCCTGAGACCCCCGCCTGAGCAGTCCTGGCCAGACTGCTCGGGATCTTTCCTGTCCCCCTACTTCTATGCATGACATAGCGCTGGATGATGACGAGCCGTTGTTATCCATTGATCACCTTTGCGGGGAGAGGGAATGGACAGAGGGGGAAAAACAAGCCGCAAAAATACCTAAGGAGGCTCTCAGGGAGAGCGTGAAGGCGGCGGAAAAGGCATTTTTCGGGATGCGCCCGGATGTCCCCATTGATAATTATCTGTCTATAACTCAGTTTCCTTCTGAATCTTTCCTTAAGTTCGTTGAGCGACTTGGCAGGGTGGTGGACCTTCAAGTACAGGACCCGGGAGTGCGGTGAGAAATCCTTATGGAGATCGCTCCGCAAAATGCCAATGAAAAATGTAAAGCTGCAATCCTGAGCTTGCCCCTCGACCCACCGCCGACCCTGCAGTCCATGCTAGAAGTGTGCTCGAGGAAGGTCACAATCACATCAGCGGATCAACATCACAAACAGAAGGAACTGAGGAGGGTGGCAGCCGTCGACTTCCCTGACCTGCCATCCGGCAGCCAGCCACCGCGCACTCCACGGACATTTAAGAGACCTCCCCCAGCAGACCTGCGGTGTCATCTTTGCAGGAATCCAGGGCATTGGATGCCCAACTGCCCACTGAGGCAACAGTTTCTTAACTTCAGGGAGGCCCAACAAAAACAAAAGGTTGCCTCCGAAGGAGGGCCATCAAAAAACTAAAAACTAAGCGCAGTCCCTCCCTGCGCAATGATAGAAAGGAGGTGGGGCCAAGAACATCGGGGGGGGGGGGAACCAAACATTAACATTGCTTCTTCACTGGACTTGACTCGCCCACACTAACCAAGACCTGTTTTAATCACTGATTCTCATAATGTGCCTTTCAGGTTGGCTCTGACAGAGCCCCTCCATCTTCGTAATACCAAGTGGCATTTCATGTCTGTGAACCCCAAGGAACCTGGTACTTGGGGAGACAACCATAGTAAGTATGTCATCCTTGGGGACACCTTTAGATAGTCACATCCTCCCGGGTCTCGTGACATCAGACCCGGGGAAACTTGTCCTTTGGCTGCATTGTATTCACCCACCAGTGTATCTGCCCAAAGGCCAGGTCATCGCCCAGGCCATCCCAGTGCCTGAGCCTTTGTGGAACCAGGGACAGAAGAAAAACACATATCATACCATCGCCTGGACTCAGGTACTGGGTGTCGAAAAACCGAAGATCTCATGCAGGTTACACCGGGGGGTGGGGGGAGTGCAAAACCTTAGTTGGACTCCTAGACACGGGGGCAGATGTGACTGTCATTCACTCCCGGGAATGGCCATCACATTGGGAGTTGCAGGATGTGGCTGGACACTTACAAGGTGTTGGGGGCATTCAATTAGCAAAACAGTCAAAGAGTGTCATCCAAATTGAGGGGCCGAATGGGCAATTGGCTTCTATACGCCTATTCATTTTAGATTATACAGAACCCTTGTGAGGGAGAGACCTGATGGCCCAGTGTGGGGTCAGAATTGACATCCCAGAGACCCCCCAGGTTTTTCAGGCAGCGGTCACTGAAAAGCGCGCTACCCAGAAACTCAATTGGAAAACAGATTCACCAGTCTGGGTAGAGCAGTGGCCGCTAAGTAAACAAAAACTGAAGGTGCTCAAGGAGCTCGTAGATGAGCAGCTAACAAAGGGGAATATCCAGGAAACAACATCTCCCTGGAATTCCCCTGTCTTTGTAATTAAAAAACCAGGCAAAGACGAATGGCGGCTCCTCCACGACCTCCGTCAAATCATCAATGTAATAGAAGACATGGACTCTCTCCAGCCAGGGATGCCATCCCCGACGATGGTCCCCCAAAATTGGAATCTGGCCATGATTGACATTAAGAACTGCTTCTTCCAAATTCCCGTTCACCCTGACGATGCCCCATGCTTCGCCTTCTCAGTTCTCTCCATTAACCGAGAAGCCCCAAGGAAGAGATACCACTGGAAAGCCATATGCAGTTCAAGAAGGAACCACACCGACACAAGTAGGGGAGGAAACCCTACATAAGTATGTGGTAGCCCTGAATAAACAAGTGAGGGAAGTTGAAAAATATGTGGCTGGAGCTCAAAACAGAGAATTAGATGGACCAGTTCACGATGTACAACCTGAGGATTATGTATATGTTAAGTCTTTTGCAGAAAAACCTTGGAACCGCAGTGGGAAGGACCATTCCAGGTGCTCCTCACTACTTTTACTGCAATCAAGATCAAAGAGCAGAAGGCCTGGATCCATCACTCCCAAGTGAAAACAGCCCCTGAGGGAGTCTGGAAAGTGACACCAGGCGACAACGAACTGAAGCTGAAGCTCACCCGGAACAGTGAATAAATGGAGCTATAAAAATCATGGACATAATAGAGAAGGTCGTAACTATTATAGCCACTGCTATAGTTGTAACAGGAGCCAATACAATACCACGCGGGTACAATGTAACTGGAATATACCGGTGCCAAGGAAGGGCCTACAATCCCCACTCTCGTACGGCCCTAAACGAGATTCTAAAGGTCACAAATGCATGTTTGTGGGAAGGGAGAAATGTTTGGGGATGTAATTATAGGACAAGGATGTGCCTGTCTCAGGACAGCATGCCCCACCGTAATGATAGACAACCTAAGCATGAATGAGACTCAGTTTAATTTATGTGTCTGTAACTTTGTCAAAATTGAGGGATGTGACTTCTCCTACCGGACACCTGTAGTAAATAGTGCCTGTGTCCATAGGAATGAATTTGACTTTAGTTACTCAGTTGTTAACACATCAAGAACTGTGAAAAATTTTGAAAGGGATTAGAGACGCAGGGAAAAAGACTTTAATCACTATACACCATGACACAGAAATCATCAAAGGAGTTTTTAAATGATTTGAGGAACACTTGTCTCATCATTGGTGGGATGTGCTTTTTGGATGGTCACCAACAGCAACCGGCATACTTAATACGTTAATTCATCCTATCATTGTGTTGCTTATTTTAGTTAGTATAAGCTTGATTTTGTGTATTGTGATACTTGTTTGGAATTGGAAGATGATACGACGAATGATGGCCCTAACTTTGCTATCAAAAGCATATGGTTTAGTCTTGAGACACAGTAGACACATGTCTTGGGCAGATGAAGAGGAATCTATATATTGAGTAAAGGAATTTACTCATTTCAAAGAAGTGGGGAATGAAACATAAACTTTAAGGGATTTAGAGATTTTAGAGGAGCTAAGATTTTCGTTAGAGATAAGCCTTACTAGAGTTAATTAAAATAAATGAGTAGGCCTTGATGAAGTTAAGAGTTAGTAGTTAACTAATAATTGATTGCTTGTCAACACAATGTTTAGTTAGCTGTGTTTATAATGAAGAATATAGAAACTGACAAATAGCTTTTAGGAACATAAGACAATTGTGGGCCTCGTCTGTTCTGAAACCAATTGAAGACAAGGAATGGGAGTTCTACCAAGATTCATTTGTCATATTTGCATTGAAAAGGTAGAAAGGTCAGAATGAGGAAGACTTCATTTACTTCCTCATTTTGGGACCCCTCCCCATGAAAGGGACCACCAACCCATTTCAAGGAACAAACTACGCATGCTTAATAGCTTTTGAAATGATTAGCATACGAAGCGAGGGATGGGATGTACTAAATTATGAATATGTATTTGTGTTTTGGGTATTCAATTCTTGTGTGGATAAAAGGACTCTGTAATCATTTGAAAGGTGCAGTGTGTATTTGGGAGCTATCCCACACGCTGCCCGGCGTCGCAATAAACATATACTTTCTAACTTTAAACTGTTAGAGAGTTTTTGTCCGTCACAGTTGGATATCGGTACTAGATCAATATCTATATTTCTTTAATAAATCAGACCAACCCCCACCTGACTACAATTACCCTTCAGGAAGTTGTAGAGAGTGATAAGGTCGCCTCTGAGTCTTCTTTTCTCCAGGCTAAACAACCCCAGCTCCCTCAGCCGTTCCTCATAGGGCTTGTGTTCCAAGCCCCTTACCAGCCTTGTTGCCCTCCTCTGGACGCGCTCAAGCATCTCAGCGTCCTTCCTAAACTGAGAGGCCCAGAACTGGACACAGCACTCAATGTGTGGCCTCACCAGTGCCGAGTACAGGGGGAGAATGACCTCCCTGCTCCTCCTGGCCACACTATTCCTGATACAGACCAGGATGCTGTTGGCCTTCTTGGCCACCAGGGCACACTGCTGGCTCATGTTCAGCCAGCTGTCGACCAGTACTCCCAGGTCCCTTTCTGCCTGGGCACTGTCCAGCCACATGGTCTCCAGCCTATAATGCTGCAGGGGGTTATTGTGGCCAAAATACAGGACTCGGCACTTGGACTTATTAAACATCATCTTGTTAGACTCTGCCCATCCATTCAACTGTTCCAAGTCTCTCTGCAGAGCTACCCTACCTTCCAACAGATCGACACACACTCCCAGCTTAGTGTCATCTGCAAACTTACTAATGAAAGACTCAATACCCTCATCCATGTCATCAATAAAAATATTGAACAGAACTGGCCCCAGCATAGACCCCTGAGGGACACCACTGGTGACTGGCCACCAGCTGGATGCAGCACCGTTCACCACCACTCTCTAGGCCCGGCCATCCAGCCAGTTCCTAACCCAGCAAAGAGTGCTCCTGTCCAAGCCGTGGGCTGCCAGCTTTTCCAGGAGTGTGCTGTGGGAGACAGTGTCAAAGGCCTTGCTGAAGTCCAAATAGACAACATCCACAGCCTTTCCTGCATCTACCAGGCAGGTCACCTGGTCATAAAAGGAGATTAGGTTGGTCAAACACGGCCTACCCCTCCTAAACCCATGCTGGCTGGGTCTGATACCCTGGCCATCCTGTAGATGCTGCATGATGACACTCAGTATAAATTGCTCCGTTATCTTGCCAGGTCAGGCTGACTGGATAATAGTTACAAGTATCCTCCTTCCTACCCTTTTTGTGAATGGGTGTCACACTGGCCAGCTTCTAGTCATCTGGAACCTCACCAGTGAGCCAAGACTGTTTGTAAATGATGGAGAGTGGCTTCGCAAGCTCATCTGCTAGCTCTCTCATCACCCTGGGATGGATCCCATCTGGTCCCATATATTTATGAATATCCAAGCATCTCAGCAGTTCTCTGACTGCCTCCTCCTGGATAATGGGGGGTACCATTCTGTTCCCTGGCACCATCAACCAACCCAGGAGGACAGTTGTCCTGGGGACAAACCGTCTTCCCACTGAAGACGGAGGCAAAGAAGACTTCGCACTTCCGCCCCTTCCCCATCTGCAGTTACTAAATTCCTGCCCGCATCCCGTAGAGAACAAAGGTTCGTCCTACCCTTCCTTTTGCCATTAATATATTTGTAAAAACATTTTTAATTATCCTTAACAGAAGTCGCCATTTTAAGTTCAAACTGAGCTTTGGCCTCTCTATTTTTTTTTTCTTCTACATGCCCTTGCAACCCCCTTAAATACTTCCTGAGAGACCTGACCCTCCTTCCAAAGATGATACATCCTCTTTTATTCCTAAGTTCCTTCAAAACCTCCTTGCCCATCCAGGTTGGACGTTTACCTTGTGGACTTGTCTTTTGGCACACAGGGACAGCCTGTTCCTGTGCCCTCAAGATCTCTGTTTTGAAGCACGCCCACCTTTCCTGAACTCCTTTGTTTTTAAGGGCTGCTTCCCACGGAACTCTCTGAATAAGTCTCCTACATAGGCCAAAGACTACCCTCCGGAAGTCCAGTGTAAAAGTCTTATTGATGTTCCTCCTGATTTCACCAAATATCAAGAACTATAATGTCATGATCACTCTGCCCCAAGCATCCTCCAACTACCACATCTCTCATCAGCCCATCTCAATTTGCAAACAACAGGTCTAACATAGTCCCTCCCCTGGTGGGCTCACTCACCAGCTGGGACAAAAAGTTGTCCTCCACACACTCTAAGAACTTCCTGGACTGCTGCATTTCTGCTGTATTAAGTTCCTAGCAGATGTCTAGCAGGTTAAAGTCACCTACAAGAACAAGGACTAGTGATCCTGTAACAGTATCTAGCTGCTTATAGAATAAGTTGTCCACTTCTTCTTCCTGGTTGGGTGGACAATAACAGACTCCCAGTAGGATGTCAGCCTTATTGGCCTTCCCCTTAATTCTTACCCATAGTCATTCAACGCCATCTTCATAGGTTTCACTATCTATGGCGTCAAAAGCCTCCTTAATATAAAGGGCCACCCCTCCACCTCTTCTCCCTATCCTGCCTCTTCTGAAGAGCTTGTAGCCATCCATCACAGTGCTCCAATTATGCGAGATGTCCTACCACATTTCCATTATGGCGACTGCATCATAGCTTTGCTGCTGCACCATGGCTTCCAGCTCTTCTTGTTTGTTACCCATGGTGCGTGCATTAGTATCCATGCACTTCAGCTGGGCTACTGATTTCACCCCTAACTCAGACTTACCACCCTTGGGCCTGCTTCCAGACAACCCAGCTGCATCCCCTTTCCCCTTCAAACCTAGTTTAAAGCCCTATCAACAAGGTCTGCCAGTTCATGAGCTAAAAACCTTCTTCCCTTAACAGAGAGATGTATCCCATCTGGTTCCAGTAGAGCAGATGCTGTAAAGGTTGCCCCATGATCAAAGAACCCAAAATTCTGCTGATGACACCAACCCTTGAGCCACTTGTTGATAATGTGGCCACTTCCAGCTGTTGGGCTAACGCAGTCGCAAATAGTTCTGCTTTATATTGTTCCGAGCTGATATTAGTGCATGCCTTGATATAATTCAGAACGTTTAACATTAGAACAATTACAAATCAGGTCCAGGGCTTTTTTACAGTCATTGTTAGCTTTTTCATAAGCAAGAGATTTTAAGACAGCATCAGCTGGTTCCTGCATGTCAATTTGCCGTAAAACAGCGGATTGTAATAGATCAATAAAGGTAATATATGGTTCCTGAGGCCCCTGCCTCACAGCAGCAAAACCAGACTCCAACTTTTTTGTATCAGGTACCTTTCATAGTGCCCTTATGGCAATAACAGTAGACTGATTCCACGCTTGGGGTGGGACTCTTAAACGAGCCCGAACAGTATCATATACATATATACATCTGTGCCAGAGAGCTGTTATGCAGTGATATTAAGGGGTGGTTGCTGATTACCATTATTCAATGCCTGAATTCGAGCCAAATCTACAAATTCCATCCACCAGAGACAGTATGGTCCTCCTGTCAAAATTGTCTTAAAAAGAGATTTCCAATCCACTGGTAACATAGTATGTCCTTCTGCAATTGCATCCAATAAATTCATAGTAAAGGAGGAATGTAAATTATTTTCTTTCACCGATCTCCTCAGTTCCTTTACCATCTCATATGACAATTGTTCGTGATGTGGGTTTTGATTATGGTATACAACAGGCATTGCTTGAAAAATGCAATATTGCCCTCCTCCAACGCTCTCCTCTGGCATCTCTGTATAAACCGTTCTCAGGTCCTACAGGTGGTATTCTTTCTTCATCATAGTCGCTAGAGGAATAGAACGAGGTATAAGATGGTGGTGGAATATGTGAAGTATTTGCTGCAGCTTTTTTGCGTGCTGTTTGTAGTATTTTTTCTGTGCTAGGAGCAGCTGCTGCCATAGCACGCACTGGGGCTAAAGGAGGAAATCTGGTTCTTGTCCAGAATCAATAGGACCAGGATCAAACAGATCCTTTTTTCTCTGGATCATTATCCTCACATGATGTTTCATTAATAAAAACAACAGTACCTGATAGCAATGCAGGCGGAGCATCCGCAAGGATGCAATCTGCTTCCTTAAATTGTTGCAAAGCCGAGTATACCATATGCCAAGAAATAATATAATCAGGGTGGGCATTGTGATGAGAAATTTGGTGGGTTTGTAAACACTCAATCTTTTGCCTGCTAGTAAGATCATAGGAACCATCTGATGGATACCAGGAACAAAATTGTTTGACCCAAATAGGTAACTGGATGAGGCTTTGGGGTTAGAGTTTATAACCCTGTTCCCTGGTGATGCACAACAGACAGTCTTTATTCAGTTTTTGGGATTTCATTGTGCCTTGCCCCATTATAAGAAATGCTGCCCAACCATTTGCAAAAGGCTAACATGTTCTAAAGCCAGCAATGAAAGGAGCTCCTTGGTGATCAGCTGAACACACACGTTTGATTCGGTTGGGATACACCACCGGACTGGATCATGTCAGCAGTAATGAAGTCCCTGTAAAATCGGTAGCCATTTGTAGTGTATGAATGCGAGACTCCCAAGCTGAGAGCAAAATGTTATTTTTTGTTTTATTTATTGCAGAGTTAAGATAGTACTTATACACTTAGAGTGAGAATCTTTGTCCAGTCCTTCGTATGCAACCCAGTTGCAGCCCTGTAATAAATCCGTCGGCCTGACAGATTGTTAGTTTCCTCAAGGTTTGCAGGCTTTGAAGAAACAGGATGCCTTTCCTGTTCTCATATAGTGTGTAATCTAAGTTCTTCTGTGGTTCCTGGGAATTTTCTGCAGTGTCAGGTGTTGCTATTTCCTTACACTCATGCTGGAGAAGTTTGTGGAGGACTGTCTCCCATAGGAGGGACTCATGCTGGAGCAGGGGAAGGACTCCTTTACCTTACCTGAGGAGGAAGCAGTGGCAAAAGCAACATGTGATGAAGTGACTGCAACCCCCATCCCGTTTCCCTATGCTGCTGAGGGGGAAAAGAGTCTGGGAAGGAGGAAGGGGTGGGAGGAAGGTGTTTTTAGGTTTTGGTTTTGTGTTGGTTTGAAAGTAAAGCAGTGAGAGAAATGAACCCCATACAAATACCTTGAAAGATATTTCAGGTCGGAGTAACAATTTAATAGAAAGGTTACAATAAATGCAATGACACAGAGAAACTGGCTTAAAACCACAAAGTCAGAGTACAACCTGGCACCCGGTTGGTCTGGCTGGTGGTCACAGTCTGAGTAAGCAGTGGTTGCAGTCCTGCTGAAGTGATGGTTGCAGTATTGTCAAAAGTGGTGGTCCTGTGTGTGAAAAATGCCAATTACTTGTTTTAAAATTTTAAAAGTTTAATAGTAATAATATAGTAATAAAAATTAGTACAATAAGAATTTGGACAATCAAAGTTAGGACAATAAAAGACAATAAAAAGCAAAGAATTATGGAAATAATTCTTCTCTTGGAATCTTAGTGTCTTGTTGCTGTTACCTTATGCAAAGAATTTCTTGGTTATCTTATCCATTCCTTGAGCTAGTTACAAAACGTATCTTACATCACATAGTTTCTATTTTAATATTATACTGTAGCCTAAAAACTATATTTGCCACACTACTTAAAAGAGATTAATACAGCATAACTTTCCAAGATAACACATATAGTATTAATTTTAATATTAGTGAAGAGCCAATCATATAATATGCATTTTTCACATGTGGAAGGTCAGGTCCTCCTGTGAAGTTCTGGTCCTCCTCTGGATCTGTCCAGTGGTAGTGGTGTTTTCAGTCCCCAAACCCTCAGATTATATACACTCAAATCTAGGTGGGAATGTTCTGCACCACCCCCAGGGAGGGGAGTTTCACAATGGAATGATGCAGTCCTATGAGTCATAGGATGTTTTTGGAGTCCTTAATGGTCATTGCAGCCATTTGTTCTGCTGGTGCCATTGTGTTCATGATGGCCCATTAACAGAGACGACCCTCTCAGGATGGGTGGGATTGTGCTGCTGCTTCCCCAGAGGGAGTTATCAGAGCTGAGTCATTGGGGTGAAGAAAAAGAAACATTACCCACCATTAGCAGTTCATCAGGAAAAATGTAGATGGGTGTGGAATACATAGTGTGGTTACAGCCCATATTGTAACTCAGGACAGTTTTATTTCTCGTTATCCTGCTGAATCATGATTTGAAAGGGTTAAGATTTTAGCTGAGAGTTAGAACCAATTCATATTGAAGTTAGATACACCAACGGTAAGTTAATGATTATTAGATGCTTAAGCTAAAGCTAATTGTTATATTATGAGCTCATTTGTTGTCGTGGTTTGAGATGGAAGTGAATTTTTTTTCAGGAAGTTGGGTCAAACCAATCAGTGGTCAGGTTTGGATATTGGCACCTGGAGTGACCACTGAAAGTATGGACACGCCTCTGAGAACACAGGGGGTTAAAAGCAAGAACTCCCAGGGGAACTGTCTCTTTGGTTCCGGTTGTCAGAGAGTGCAGACTCTCCCCTGCCCAGCCATGGGCTGGGTGGGGGACGGGAAGCCACGCGGCCTTGTCCAGGTAGGCCGAGGGGCTGAAGGTCTGGAACCGAGCCAGCTCCTGGACGGAAGGGTGGAGAGGAGCGGAGATGCCTTTGTTCCCCACCCCTCACAGAGGGAAAGTGACAGAGAGCCTGGCGGCACCTGGAAATTTGCCGGCAGAGAAGAAGGAGAAGGGGGGGGATAGTGCCCAGCATGGGAGACGGGATGCTGGACAGAGATTTCAGCCGTCCAGGGAGTCTGAACTTTTAACCCTTTCCAGGAAATGAGGGCTTTGTAAAATATTACTCCTCCTTGATTTGTAGTGGGAGAGAGACGGTCCGGGACCTGAGATGTTAGAAGAAGAAATATTCAGGTGGGAGGAGATGATGAAGTAGCTTTTGGCTGGACTTTTCTTGTTAGCCATGGACTGAACCAAATTCTCCTGCATTAGAGACTGCATTTTAGGGGGATGCAGTGGTGACCCAAGGAGACCTGTTTCAGCTTCAAACAGCATAGGAATGGCAAGAACAGAAGAAAGCTCAGGAGGGAATGGTGATGCCCTCTGTCTTCGGGAAGAAGATGATTTCTGTTCTTGGACCCTTGGCCCCAGGGGAAAATGGGGGGGACTGTAGTCCCAGGATAAGAAGCTGAACTGATGTATCTTTGGGTCCGTGGCAAAGCATCCTTAAAGGAGCCCTATGAGCAGTCTGTCCATGCACGGTGGTGAGAGCACTGTGACATGGAAAGGAGAGTGTCACACTGGCAGATTTTCTCTGGGCAGTTGCCATGTGTGACAGGGAAACACAGGAGGTGGCAACTGTGTTTCCTGGGGGGTCTGTGGCACAAGAGAGACTTCTCTCTCCCTTGATAGCTTGAGTATTGATTATCTGAAGGGTGGTAATTTGATCAGGAATCCCGGGTGATGTTTCATGGTGGGTGTTTTAGGAATTGGGAGGAGGAGGGGTGTTTTAAAAGGTCTTCATCCTGGATTTAGTTTATGTGTTTTCTGTGTTAGTAGTAGTTTAATAAAGTTTTTTTCCCTTTGTTATTAAGCTTGGGCCTGCTCTGCTCTGTTCCTGATAACATCTCACAGCATTTATTTGGGGAAGATGCATTTTCATGGGGGCGCTGGCATTGCACCAGTGTCAAACCATGACATTTGTAGAAGGAAGTGGAGCAAGTGAACCATTATAGGACCATATTGAAACCAGTAGAACAATGCCCAGCACCTGGACTCTATGTCAATCCATCATGAAGCAGGGGGCCTTAGATTGTGCCAGAGGGTCACAGAGATCTGATGAAGACTTTCCTGACTTCATCCCTGGGACCACTGACCGAGTTCTAGACCACCGACCCAATTCAAAAGAAGAATTGCTCACGCGTGAAGGACTAATAACCTAATTTTAATACAAAGTGGGGATGGGAGGTGCTGGGGTTATGCATATGTATTATTTTGGGAAATAAATAGAAAGCAAAAATCCTTGTGCAGTGCGGTCACGCATTTTGGGGACGATCCCCACAGTGCAGCCCAGCGGAGTAATAAACATACCACTTTCTAACTTTGACAAGTTAGAGAGTCTTTGTCCATGATTTTCGGTTTTAATGATTCAATTGGCGAGCCAAGCCAATTGACTCTGCTCTGCTGTGAGATCAGCTCGGGACGTGGACCCCCTCTGGGCGCCCCCGGGATATTCCTGGAAGAGTGGGCTCTGCTGCCCAGACTGTTCATCCAGCAGCAGAGAAGGACCTCTGACTACTAAAACTCCGGACAAAACTGTACATTTAAAAATTAAAAGTTTTAAGCAGTGACCTCAAAGGTGTACGCGTGGTCAGGAAAGGCCATTTGATAAGTCATGGGAGACGTCCCATGTGCAACTTGTGCCTCTATAGTGTGCTTGCAAGCTGAAATTGCAGTTGATATCTGCTTGTCAGCAGAGAGTTGTTGAACTGTTGTACCGAGCTCGGGCTTTTGTTGCTGGCAGAAGGGTATTTTGCCCTTCTTTTGCTGTAGAGGGCTTGGTTTGGTAGCAATTGGGGCTACCAGTCATAAGGGCAAATCCTGGTATAAAGTTGTTATGCTATTGTGAATGTGTCCTGACTGTGAGAACGATTGTGAGAGCATTTGTTGTGACGTGCTGTTAGCACGACGCAAGTGGGAGTTTGGACCAGCGGTTTCATTTTCAGGGGACTGAAACAGCCAGGGAAAAACAAAGCGAGTGGGATGCATGATCCTTAATAAAATCCCCTCCCTGCTGTGACTGTGTGTGTTCTAGCCTGGAGAAAAGGAGACTCAGAGGCAACCTTATCACTCTCTACAACTTCCTGAAGGGTGGTTGTAGTCAGGTGGGGGTTGGTCTCTTTCACCAGGCAGCAACTGATAGAACAAGAGGTCACAGTGTCAAGCTGCATCAAGGGAAATATAGGTTGGATATTAGGAAAAAGTTTTTCACGCAAAGGGTGATAAAGTACTGGAATTGTCTGCCCGGGGAGGTGGTGGAGTCACCATCCCTGGATGTGTTTAAAAAAAGACTGGATGTGGCACTCAGTGCCATGGTTTAGTTGAGGTGTCAGGGAATGGGTTGGACTCGATGATCTTGAAGGTCTCTTCCAACCTTGTGATTCTGTGATTCTGTGTGTGTGTGTTTTAGTTACAGGGGACGGAACTTACCGTAACACCCAGTGTTCATGTTAAAAGGGTTCTGATTTGTGGAAAAAACTTACTCCACAACTTGTAAAAGTTGTAAAGCTGGTATGTTTATTCCAGCATTGGGTGCATGTGGGGATCGTTCCCCTCAAAGGACACAGGTGCCCCTGAGAACTCCCAAACCTTTTTTATTCCCCCTTACTAGTACATATGCATAGAGTTTCACAATAGGTTCATGCATATTCATTTTACTGGTTTTGCGTTACAGCTTGCAGTTAGTCCTTGTACAAAGAACTCTCTGGTCACTTTGTCCATCTCTTGTAGACTCAGCTTTGGCTCTTCACCTATGTTTCAAAGTTCATGGGGCCTCTCTTATCTCTTCAGCTTGGAAATTCGGGAAATTCGTATTCTTTTTCCTCGGCTGAGGCAGTTTTTGCGAGCGCAGCAGAGCTACCAGACTAAACAGCATATTTTACCTATGCTAGCAAGCTACAGACTTAATAATACAAAGCGGCACATTTCACCTAAATCTGAAATGGATTTCTACCCTGTTAAATTTCCACTCTGTTTCAGTTCAGACTCTGAAAAATTATAGGAGCAGTGCTTTGCTGTTCAGGTGTTTATGTTTGTGGAATTTGAAATATAGAAGTTGAGTGCTTTAGTGTAATGTGTTTGTATATTGTTAGATTGTATGAAGTGTTTCCCGCGGGAATAATAAAATTGTGATGTTGTAATCATGTTTGGAGCTGTGGGTTTTTTTTTTTTTTTTTTGAGGCAGCACTGCCATCTTGTGTCAAAGTGTAGCACATGTTGAGTGTGAAGTCATAAAACTGGTTTGCTTGGAGCTTTTGAAAAGTGTTTACTTGTAGTTTTAGGTACCGGGATTGTGTTTGTAAGTATAATAGGGGTAGTTTTGGTCTGAGAATCCAATTTGGCCAGACAGCTAGGAGGAACTCCTTTGCTTCAGTGGTTTGGGCTCGACTTGTGGGAGTTTGTGAAGTCAGTAAACTGGTAGATGGACAGGGGAAATGAGAGAGTATATTTATAAGGTTTATATCAGACGTCTGCTGGGGGACAAGTGGCTTTGGATTGGGAGCAACTGGCTGCGGAGAATTTAGAGAGTCGAGAAGGGGCGAATGGAATAGCTTGCATTTGTGGGAATTTTCCTGCAGCTTTTGGTGCATCTAGAGGTTGGCATTGTGTGTGGGTGTTTCTGCAGTGCAAGATTTGTGCAAGACGTTATTATTGGTTTTCTAACTGGTACAGAGAGTGTGCCCAGTGCAACAGCTCCCTGATCGAGCTGATTTAGAATCAAGGATTTTAAAGCTGGTGTGCGGAAAGTCACATTTAGTACCTGAGCAGTGTGCTGAGTGAGAAGGAGACTGGGAAAGGACTGTACAACTCTGTGAAGCCAGGTTTGGGTGGAAGCGAGACAAGAAGCAAAGGAGGAGGTAATAAGGATTGGAGTAGAGTGCTGGTTTTGTTAAGGAGAAGGGGAGCGATGGGAAGCAACCAGAGTAAAGAGATCCCCAAAAGTAGTCCTTTAGGGTGTATTTTGGCACACTGGAAGGAACTAGCAGGGTACGGAGGGATAGAGAATAAAAGGACCCTCATGAAATTTTCCACACAGTGATGGCTACTCTATAGGTTTGAAGAGGGGGTCAGGTGGCCCCCCAACTGGAACCCTACATTATGAGACTTTGTTACAGCTTATGTTGTTTTCGAGACGGGAGCAAAAATGGGAAGAGGTGACATATGCTGGCATGTTTTTCTCCCTCCGGAATCACCCTGAGTGGCAGAGGGATTGTGGACTCAGGGCTCCCTCTGACCCCTTTGTGTTGGCCCTGGAAAAAGATAATGAGGCTAGTAGGGGAAGGCTGAAATGGTCTTGTAGTGCATGCTCCATAAATCAACGTTTCACACACCCAGACAAGGTATACCCAGCTGACTCACTGGAGCAAGAGTTGGGAGATCTGTTTGAACCACCCCCTAGAAGGCAAGGGGGTCAGAGAGGGGCAGCAAATTTGGGAATAACCTCAACTCCAGCTCCAGCTTTTATTCCACCTCCTAAGACTTCATCCTCAACTCCAGCTTTTGTTCTACTCCCTGAGATCCCCGTCCAAACTCCAGCTCTTGTTCCACCCCTTGACATTTCTGTCCAAACTCCAGCTCACATTCCATTTCCCATTACTATTTCAACCCCAGCTCCAGCTTTAAACAAAGAAAATTATACAAGCACCTTTGAGGGAGGCAGTAAGTCCTGAAGGGAAGACACTGTTGCTTTAAATTCCTTTTTCCACAATGGATATAAAGGTTTGGGAAAAGACTGCTAAACGTTATTTGAGTGACCTGATAGGCATTGCAAAGAAATTACAGTTTATGATTAAAGAGCATCAACCTGATTGGTCAGATCTCCAGTTGTTATTGGGTGCCTTAACTGAAACAGAAAAACAATTGGTTTTAAAGGTAGTAGCGGGCTTAGCAGAAGATGCTTGTAGAATAACACAGAGTGATATAAGAGATGTCTTTCCTCTTCAGGTCCACATTGGAATGCTAATGATGTCAGTGATATGGAAAGACTAGAGGATTATCAAGAATTCATAGTAAGGGGGTTAGAAAGGGCAATCCCTAAAACAATAAACTGGTCAGCCCTATATACAATTAAGCAAGGTCCCACTGAAACACCTTCTGAATTTCTAGAACATTTGCGGGATGTAATACGTCGTTATACAACTTTAGGTCCTGAATCTGAGGAAGGGATACAACATCTAGTGGGTTTATTCTTAGGACAATCTACAGGGGACATTAGATGCAAACTGCAGAAGATACAGGGTCCGACAGCGCGGAATTTAGAGACTTTGCTAGAAGAGGCATGGAGAGTATTTAGTAACCGGGAAGAAAAGTGCAAAGAAGGGATGAAAAAATTATTAGCATTAGTAAGGGAAGAAGAAAAAGGGAAATGTGGACAAAGGCCACTAAGGCAGGGACCACCTCAACTAAGGAGAGATCAATGTGCATTCTGCAAGAGAGTTGGACACTGGAAGAAACAGTGCCCAGAACGAAGAAAAGGAGATGAACAAAGGAGATCAAAAAGGGGGGGGGGGGGGTGGTTGCCCATGTTAAGGAAGACTGTTGTGGACCAGAGGATCTTACCCTAGGAGACCCTCTGGTTATAATGAAACTAGGGAACAAGGAAAAAGAAATGGAATTTCTGATAGACACAAGGGCAATAGATTTGATGTTAAATAAAGCTTTAATACCAGTAACAGATGATTACGTCATGGTAAAAGGGGCAACTGGTCAATCTGAAAGAAATTATTTTTGTAGACCATTGAAATATAAACTTGGGAAACAATGGGGAATTCATACATTTTTATATATGCCCAATGCTCCATCAGCACTTTTGGGTAGAGATTTATTGGAACGATTAGAAGCAAAAATAATATTCAAAAATTGAGAGATTACTTTGGAGGTTAAGGACCAACAATATGTGGAATTGTTAAGCCTGATGCTAATAACCAATGAGGCTAAAGTTGAAAGTGAAGATGAGATTCACAGGAAAATACTGGATCAGGTATTTCCCGGGGTGTGGGCTTCTAACATACCGGGGAGAGCAAAGAATGCACCTCCAGTGCAAATTAGACTTAAAGAAGGAAAACAACCAGTTAGGGTCAAGCAGTACTGTTGTATTGTGTTATTTGGTTTGTCCCTGTTTTTCCCTCATTTATGGTTTCATCCCAAGTTGTCTCCCCTTCCCTAAATGTCAATCTCCATATCACCTCCCTGGCACCTTGTCTGTCACTCGACTCTCCAGCCCCTCTCTCTAGAAGCTTCCACAAAGGGCGTCAAGTGATTGGCCAAGGGCCAGGGGTCCCCCCTCCTCAGCTCCCCGATATGTTGTCCTGCTTGTCAATTACTTCATGTCCCACTCCCCTCTATCCCCCCATTGGTGGATAGCCAAACCCCTCCCTTGTTTCCACCCCCTAAGAAAAGGGGCTGCTCCAGTCTCCTCAGGGGCTTTCCAGCGTTGTACCCCTGAGGCCAGGAACTCCCTGGAGCTACCAATAAACCTTGGATTTATACAACCTGGATTGTCTCCTCCCGGTTCCCTCACCATCGCCAACAGTGCCTTCCAAGGAAAGGGCTCATAACCCTTAGCCACTCTTCCGCACTCCTGAGCACAGAAGGGTGTCCCCTGCAGCTGCTGTGTCAGAGCTAGCAGGGAAGCACCAAGAAGACTCTTGTTGGACACTGTGGCACAGTACCCTTTGAGAAAGGAAGACAGAGAAGGGATTAGCCAAGTAATTAAGCACTTTTTACAGACAGGGCTATTAAAAGAGTGTCAGTCTGAGTTCAATACTCCTATTTTACTTGTTAAAAAGCCTGATGGATCATACCGAATAGTACAAGATTTAAGAGCTGTTAATAAGATAACTGAGGATTTGTACCCAGTGGTTGCCAACCCCTATACTCTGTTAACTCATTTAACATCTGAACTAACATGGTTTACTGTTTTAGATTTGAAGGATGCTTTCTTTTGCCTTCCTCTCCATGAGGTCAGCCAGAAAATTTTTGCATTTGAGTGGGAAAACCCCAAAACTGGACACAAAACTCAGCTCACATGGTCATTTCTGCCTCAAGAGGCATATATGGAGTGGACGGTAAGTCTCTTAAACTTTTTGGGCCTACAGGGGTATCGAGTATGCCAGACGAAAGCCAAAATGGTGAAGCAAACAGTGGTTTATTTGGGCTACGAGGTTAGTGCTGAACAAAGAACTTTAGGAGGGGATCGCAAGGAAGCAATATGCCAGACCCCCAAAGCCCCAGACAGTAAAAAAACTGAGAACTATTATGGCTTGGGGTCCCCGGGGGTCCGCCTGGCCCCTGGGGCAGCAGCCGCCATAGGTGTCCCGGATAGCACTGTGCTGATGAGGCGCAGCCTGTCTGGGCCCCCCGGCTAGCTCTGAGCTGCTGGCTACTTTAGCGAGCACTTGTGGAGTGATTTCAGCTCTAGTGATTTCAGCTCTTAGTGATTTCAGCTCTGTGCTCGCAAAGTGCCTTGGCAGACGCAGGGATGGAGAGAGGTAAAGGCTGTGTGGAGTTCTACGGAGATGTCTTTATTGGCAGCTTCTGCAAAGGGTTCCAGTGACAGCTCTCCCGTCTGAACTGGGCAAAGGTATCGGTTTATATAGGCTGTTGAGGGATCAGGATTTGACCAATGGCTGGGGTCGAGGAGAATACGACCTATAGCCTTACAGAGAGATAACAGGGGTCTGATGTGCGGAAAAGGGGTAGCTCTGGTCCACTCATCATGACTCTGCATTTCTTATCTTAGGCTAGTGACCGCCATGGAGGCCTTGCAGGGCCTCTGACTGCTACAACTCTACTTTCTGTATTTAGTAAAAATGCATGTCCTATAGTTCTTTTGAAACAGTTGACAAGGCATGAGAACATAGTTAACACAATGACAATTACAATGAAAATCCACAAAATTCCCTTAACCAAAGATGCAACCCATCCCATTAATCCCCATTGACCAAAAAGGTCATTAACCCAGTCTGGGTTGTTTTCTACTTTTACGTCCTTCACAAGTTCCTTCAGTTTCTGGATGTTTGCTTGGATGAATTCCGAGCGTGAAGAGAGGTTGAAGCAACACATCCCTTCAAAGTCTTCGCAGCCATGTCCGTGGGCTAGCAGTAGGAAGTCGATCGCTGCTCGATTTTGAAGTGATGCATGTCTCGTGGTTTCTTCTTCCTTTAAAAGATCGCTTAGGGTGGCAGATGTAGCATTGGCTTGCTTGCTGAGCCAGCACCCTAAGTGATTTATTTCCCCAAGAGCTTTAGCTGCAGCTACCCTGGGTAGGAATAGGGAGACTGCAATCTTTTTTGTTTTGTTCCAATCGTATAATTTTGGATCACAATTTTCATCAAATTCTGTGTAGGATCTTTTGTGGTGTTTTAATTCACTTTCTTTTTTCCAATTATGTAACAAGGTAATATTTGGAGTGAGGGTGGAAAGTTTTCCAAGGCTACAGGGACCTCCCTGAAGGCGGGAGGGAATCCCAGCCCATAGTCTGTCACCACAGATGAGAAACGTTCCCTTGGGTAATACTTTGGGGTGGAGAGACGATACAGAGATCACCCGAGCGGTGTAATTGCACCAATCCGGATAGTTATAGGCTTTGTTAATGGGTGATACATCCTTTCTCTATGTGTTTTTTGTCTGGTCAATTTCTGGCCTACTGCTCTTTGGACGTCTAAAGTAAAATCTGACGCAGTATGTTGCCTTGGAAGACCCCAACAGGTCCAATTCTTGGGGTTCCTCTTGAACATTGGGCAACATTTTTGTCCACTCGTCCCAAGTACCTACCATGTTGGGTCTCTTACCTGTGGTGCAGAGGAGCTCTGAATTGTAGGCGGGCCAATCGTCTGCTACAAATGGAATCCCTACTAAACATGTGGAAAGTGGGTTATCAATACTTCCCATGGATAAGCATATGTTATCCTGTTTTAATGTTTTTGCTAAGGTTACCCAAACATTGTGGCTAGGCTGTGGGCTAATTCAGCCGAAGGCACACTGTATGTTGAAGAACATCCAGGCAGCGGTGAGGACAGCACCGATGGAGATAATTTTCATCTTTGGATAAAGATGGGGCTTCTGATAGGGAATATAAGCAAATTTTGTTATCTTTATAGTGGTAGGAGTGGGTTTTCTCCCTTGTTCCTTTCATCCTTTCCTTCCCTCCCCTCCCCCCCTTTTTTTTTCTTTTTTTTTTTTTTTCTATTTCTTTTTTTCTATAAGCTAAGTATGGGGGAGTGGGTTAGAGGTTAGAGGTTTTTGGTAAGAGTTAACAAGTTAGGAAGGGGAAGCAATAGGCTTTTTTAGGGTAAACAAAGGGTAATAACATATCATTCAGAGAACAATTTGTGTTCAGTCTGTTTCTAGCTTATGGCTTAACTGCTACAGCAGAATGTCTTTCCACTTTCTGTTTTGTCTGCTGTCGCATGATGGGATAGTCTTTTCTTCTGTATGTGGACATTCGGCGACGTCTTCGTCTCCAGGCAGAACTTGTCTGATTTTGAGGAGGTCTTGTATTTGACTCCGGAGAATTCTTGTCACTGTTTGTGGGAGTAGTGTTTGCAGTGCCTATGTATGGCTTTATGTTTTTTCCTGGGTACCATCTTGGACCAGATGGTAGTAGAACACACGCATACCCTCTACCCCAAGTAATCAACTGGAAAGGCCCAGAAATTTGATGTGTTTCCGGGTCCTTGACTAGCACTGGTGGTTTCTCAGTGAGCTTTGCTTGGGTGGTATTTGTGAAGTGGCAAAGTATTGGTGGGTCAGGCTCTGATGTTGTACCATTTAGGAAATTGATGACGTAGAGAGCCTTGCAAAGTCTCTCAACTGGAGATATGATTTTTGTCTCTCTTTGCTGCTGATTGAGGACTCTTTTGAGGGTTTGATGTGTCCTTTCCATGATTGATTGTCCTGTGGGATTTGCTGGTATACCTCTCTTGTGTTCTATTCCCCATTCACTGAAGAACTCTCTTAATTTTCGAGAGGTATAGGCAGGTCCATTGTCCTTTTTGATTTGTGTTGGTACTCCCAGTGCTTTATGGTGTGCTGTGTAGTTTCTCTTGGATGAGCTGATGCAAATATTGCTCCCAAAAACGCGTCGACCGATACATGCACGTATTTTGACCTTCCAAAATGCGTGAAGTGAGTTACGTCCGTCTGCCACAGCTGGCAGCTGTTCAGTCCTCGGGGGTTGACTCCTGTCCCCATCGAGGGTATCTGGTAATTTTGACAGTTTGGACATGTGGCGGCAATAGCTTTTGCTTGATCTTTTGGAAGCTTGAACATTCTAATAAGGGCAGGTACATTTTGATGGTAGAATGCGTGTGACAACTTTGCCTGGGCAAAGATGTCAGGAACGTTAGCATTTTCTATTGCCATGGCCAATGTGTCCGCTTTCCTATTCCCTTCTGTGATGAAACCTGGGAGATCAGTGTGCGACCTCACATGCATTATATGGTAAGGTTTCTTTCTGTGAGAGATTAAGTGTGTTAATGCCGAAATCAATTGATGTAACTTTGGATTGGAAACCTCTTTGAGAAGAGCGTGTTCTGCTCTCATAGCTATACCTGCAACATATGCAGAATCTGTGACCAGATTAAAAGGTTCATCTTTGAATTTCTCAAAGGCCCTGACAACAGCTGCTAATTCTGCAATCTGTGGAGATCCCTCCACTATTTGGATATCAGACTCCCTATTCTGAGCCTTAGGGTCCTTCCAAGTCATTACAGATTTATGGGATGACCCTGAGCCATCTGTAAAGATTGTTAGAGCTTTGAGAGGTGTTTTACTTTGGACTAATTTTGGGGTCAGATTAAAGATTGCATTAAAAAGTTTATGTTTTGGGATATGAATGGAAATTTGGCCTGTATAGCTGTCTAGGGCAAATTGGAGGTTTTCATTGGTCTGAAGCAAATGTTCCAGATCCCCAGTGGTTAGTGGCAAATATATTCATGGGAACTCACACCCAGAAAGGGAGCGGAGGAGAGTTCTGGCCTTTTTTATTAAATATCCCATGATTTCCTGGAAGGTGGTAATTGTCTTTGAAGGTTGGTTGTTTGTAAAGATCCATTCCAGTATCAATAAAGGGTCTCGGAGTTGAAGATCCCATTGGAAAATCAGTCCATAGAACCGAGGTGCTTTTCCAAGGACGACGAACTGGAAAGGCAGCTTGGGCTCGAAGCGATGGGCTTGGCGTGAAGACAAGGCTTCTTGGACCTTGGTGATGGTGTCTCGGGCTTCTGTTGTGAGCGTGCGTGGAGAGTCTAGGTCTTCGTTGCCACGGCGAAGGTTGAACAGGGGAGCGAGGTCCTCTGTTGTAATTCCTAGCAAGGGGCGTACCCAGTTGATGGATCCGCACAGACTGTGTAAGTCTCTTGTCGCCTTCTGATGAGAAGGCGGGCAACCTGGTTTCAAGACACAGCACGGCGACCCGGCCTCGCCCGGGTCACTCGGGCCACAGACATGCACAGACACCAATGTGGTGGATGGTCAAATGGCGTTTATTATCTCATCTCGTGGGGTTAAATAGTCAAGGGGGCTTCACTACGTCAAAAGGGGATGGTGGGTCTGGCTAGGGTTAGTAAGGAGTGGAAAACTACTGAGGTTAGGAGGGGCTGCATGCTTCAGGGGTAATTGATTACCTATAGCAGGAAGAAGGGGGGAAGGGTCTAGCTTTCCGTCACATCCCGAGATTTTCCATTCGCCTGTCCCTATCTACCACATCTCCCCCCGCCCTTTTTTACTAATGAATGAGGTAGTTATAAACATAGGCACTAAGGTGAGGTACAAAGTTATAATTTGATAAGGGAAAAGGGGTTTTGGCAAACCTGAGTAATCTTCGCAAGGGAAGTTTAGAGAACCTCTGCGACTGGCAGCGTCCTCGGTTTTTGGTTCACAGCATTTGTTGCCGGCCTATAAACAGGATGTTGGCCCGTTCTAGGCGAGCTTGAACAAATGAGACCAGCTTGTTTAGCAAGCATGGTCCGAATGTGAAGGTTAAAAGCAGTATTGCTAGTGGACCTATTAGGGTGGAAATTAGAGTGGTGACCCATGGTGATTGATTGAACCAGGACACGAACCAGCTCTGTTGGGATTCCCTGTCTTTCTTTCTTTGAGCCAGTCTATCTCGGAGTTCTGCCATGGAGTCCTTAACGACTCCTGTGTGGTCCGCATAGAAGCAGCATTCCTCTTTCAAGGCGGTGCACAGACCTCCTTGCTGCATGAACAAGAGGTCCAGTCCTCGCCTGTTTTGTAAGACCACTTCCGAAAGCGAGGAAACTGATTTCTTTAGAAAGGAGATGGATTTCTCGATCCTCTGCAGGTCCTCATCGATGGTCATTTGCAGCTGAGCAAGCCCTTGGTGTCGGGTCGCGAGGGCCGAGACACCTGTGGCTGTGCCAGCTGCTCCCAGGCCGAGCAGCATTGTGATAGTCACTCCTGTTATTATTTCTCTTTTGTGGAGTCGGCCGGGCTCCTCAAAGATGTGGTACACCTCCTAGTCTGAGTGGTACAGAACCCTAGGAACAATCAGAACTTGGACACAGAAGTCGATAGCGTCATTGAACTTGGCAAGGAACACGCAAGGACTCACCCCAGATCTCTGACAAACCCACATCCCAGATGCGGATGGGACCGCCCACTTGTTGACTTTTCTGTTGGGCTTGACGACTTCGGTGCAGAAGTTGCCTTTCTGATTTGCCAAGGCTGCATTGCCAAAGCATTTGCCCTGGCCTGTGACTTGACTCAGGGTGATCCCCCTACGGGGAGTGTCCCATCTGCACTGGTGAGGGGCTTCGGCTGCGGAGTAACTGAAGGGGGTGTCTAGAGCAACTCCTTCGTAGAAAGGAGGTTTAACATCGTAGCAAAGCCAGCAGGAATTGGTTAGGTTTGGGTTGGATTCGTTCAAGGATAGAAAGGTAGCCTCTAGCATGCGGAAGATTGGTCTGAGTCTGACTCAGCTAAGCGGCCTATTTGGAAGGCATCTGCATGGCCGGTCGGGATATCAGTGGCCTTTGTGGGTAGTGGTTTGGGATGGGTAACATTTCCCCCTTTCAGCACGTCCTTAATGACCTTATTGGGTCCTACCGGTCGGGGTGGCGGTGGTTGGAGCCTGATAATTCGCACATTCACCCACTCTTTTGGCCCCTTGAGGACTACTGTCCACGTTCTGCCTGTGGCCCAACTAGGGTGTTCTGGCTGCAAAACCGTCATGTTATAGTCCGTGCACTTCCGATGTTTGGGTTGTGTATGATAGTTGCTATAGACCCCTCCCTTGAAGGCGGGCTTTTTACAGCCGGTAGGTGCCCAGGTGAACTGCAAGAATCTATCGGGCTCTTGTGGTTCCCACCCTTCTCCCGATGGTCTGGCATCTGTGACAATGGTTTCACAGCCCCAGTGTCCGCAATATCCCCACCCCGGGTAGTTACAGTACTTCTTCCCAGGGTTGGAGGCGGGACACCAGTAGGACAGGTACATGTGCATGATGTGTGGGTGCTGGGGTCGTATTTTTGGTCGTCCTGGAAACAGGTCGGCGATATGGAACACGAAGGATGGGGTGCCTGCCGTGGTGATTTCTTTGAACACCTTGTCACTTGAAAGATGCTGCATGACCCACCTGAATGGCTGATGGGGGTAATAGTCTGGGTTGGCTCGCCCCTCGGCGATGAGCCCTAATAGCAAGATCACACAATGCCACCGTTGCTGTCTGGGTCTCACCGGTGTAGGACTCTTGGGTGCTGTCCGGCGTTTTGGTGGCTCGTCGCTTTCCTCTGGAACTGGGATGTACGCGTTACGGGGACGACCCACGAGCATGTCCTGTAAACAGAAACTCGCAATTCTCGTTAGTCTCATTCTGAAGGTCTGGCTTGATCTTGCCCTCTTTTTTAACCGCCGCGTACCCCCGTCCCGTGAGCACCAGCCTCCAGCCCCGTTCCCATTCGCCCAGCTCGTTTTTGATTACGACCTGTGGGCCCTCCTCTAGGGCTCGAGTGGCCCAGTGCTTTCGAACAGGACTGTCTGCCTCATCTCCCCTAGGGAATTGATTCAGTGCTAGCAAAGCTGTTGCCAGTATAGGCACTTGGTCCCCTGGGGGAATGGAATTAGCAAAGCCCTCTGCCTTTGCCAATACTTCTAGCTTAGCTTTCAGGGTCTGGTTCGCTCGCTCAACTATGGCCTGCCCGGTGCTGTTATACGGGATACCTTGTACTAAGGTGATGCCCCATTTCGAGGCGAATTCTTGCACTGGTTTGGAAATGAAATTGGAACCGTTGTCAGTTTTGATTTGCTTGGGGATACCAAGCCATGCCATAGCTGTCAGCCAGTGCTGCATTGTGGCCTTAGAGTTAGCTTTGGGGTGCTGTATGGCCACGATCGCTCCGCTGTAAGTGTCCACCGTCACTGCAAGCCGTGCTCGGGGCTTTAGCAGTTGACATAAGGTGAAGTCCGACTTCCAGATTTCTGAGGCCTTGAGTCCTCTTGGGTTGACCCCACAGGTCCATAGGGGTGACTTCTGGCAGTGAGGGCAAGTGGCCACTGCATGTTTTGCGTCCACGGCCGAGATCTCGCATCTCTTCGCCAGAGCTTTGGCTCCGATGTGGAGCGACTCGTGCAGCTGCCGAGCTTCCTGCAGTGTCCACACTCCCTTTGCTGCAGCGTCCGCTTTGTTGTTGCCGGTCTGGAAGAAGCCTTTGACTGGGTTGTGGCTGTTGACGTGAATGACAGACACGGTGCCCCGTCGCGAGGAGAGCGCCTCCTCCAGCATTGAGGCCGCTGCTGACGTTGACACGCCTGGTCCTGACATGGCCAGGCAAAGCCTTGCCACGAATATAGAGTCCGTTACGATGTTGAGGTGTTCGTCTTGGAAGAGTCCGCACGCCAAGACCACTGCTGCTGCTTCCAGTTGTTGCACTGACAGTGTAGGGTCACATGTTTTGACGCAATGCCATTGCTCTCCTGCCTGCCACACTGCCGCTGCAGTAGAAGTCGTGGAGGAAGCATCTGTGAAGACCGTCGGTCCCGGCTGCGGTCGGTCCATGACCTTTGGTGGCATGTCTATATCGACAATGGTCAGCAGCTGAGTCCAAGGTGGCCTGGTGGCGTAGGAGATTTCTCCCCCGAAGCCGGTGAGAGCAAGGGCCAGGTGCTCCGATATTGCGGTCGACTCCGTGGTTGGTCGCTTTCGGAAGGGGAGGTGGATTCTTGTCGGCTCGGTTTCCAGGTGTCTCAGGGTGAGTCTCCTGCCTTTCATGATGAGGTTGGCGACGCATTCAACTCCCGGGGAAAACGCACGAGTTGGTCTTCCGAGGACCACCCATTGGATTGGCCGAGACTTTTCGGAAGGTCCTTGGGCTAGTGCTCCTACTCTTCCCTTCTGTGTGAAGTGGACGTATAGATCGAGTGGCGCATCTGGGTCCCACCTGGCAAGCGTGCCAGTAGACATCTGGTGCTCGATGAAGTCGAGGGAGCTCGCTGCTTGCGGCGTCAGCTCCTTGGGGTCCCAGGGGTGCTTTCCTTTCAGGAGGTCATATAGGGGTTCCATGACCTCGGGTGGAATCAGGATGATGTTGCGCAGCCACTGCAGAGAACCCACAAGGCGCTGCATGTCATGGAGTGTCTTGATGTCTCTGCAGACCTTCACCTTGGGAGGTGTCACGTAGGAGTTTGTGATCCCCACTCCCAGGAAGGTCACGCAGGGTCCTCTCTTGATCTTCGTGTTCACGATCTCAAAGCCACTGGCCTGGAGAGTTTCCGTGATCGCGGTCACCAGGTGATCCACTTGGCCCGTCGATGGTGCAGCGACGAGGATGTCGTCCATGTATTTATTGAATGATGGTCGCAGCGGGGTCGGATTGTCGGGCTGGCGTCAGTGCTCTGTCCACGGTGATCTGGCATATGGTCGGGCTGTCCACGAGACCTTGCGGCAGCACCTTCCATTGGAAGCGGAGGTTAGGTCGCTCACCGTTTGGGAACACGATGGAAAAGGCGAACCGTTCCTTGTCCTCAGCGTGCAGGGATATTGAAAAGAAGCAGTCCTTGATGTCCAGCACTACGCATGGCTGCCCTTTGGGGATGGCTGAGTTCGTGGGCAGCAGTGTCTGAACTGGACCCATGGGTTGGATTGTCCTGTTCATCTCCCTCAGGTTGTGGATGAGGCGATGACCCTCTCCGGACCTTTTGGGGATTACAAATACAGGGGTGTTCCACGGGCTGGTGGAGGGTTCTATGTGACCCTTCTGCAGCTCGCAGCTGACCAGTTCCAGCAAGGCTGCCATTCAAGGCTTTGACAGGGGCCACTGCTCGACCCATATGGGGTCTGACGATTTCCAGGTCAGTCTGATTGGCAGCGGTGGGTGTACGGCTGTGGCCCTCAGGATAAATTTGTAATTCTGACTCCTAACATAGCGAGGACATCCCTTCCTATCAAGGGCGGAGAGCTTTGTAGAATGTAAGGGTAGATTGCCACCGTCTGTTCCGGTCCCTTTTTCGTGTGGAGTGTTATGGCCACCAGCTGGGTGCTTTTCCACGCCTGGGATGGCCCTCCCACTCCGTTCACTGGGGGGACCTCTTTGCATTGCCAATGCTGAGGCCAAAGCGCTTGGGGAAAAACTGAGCAGTCTGATCCCGTGTCCGCCCAGAACTAAAGCCCTATGACGTGGGGATCCTGGCTGCCATAAAGGCGGCATGTCCCCCACATCTTCAGGGGTTCCTTCCCTATTTTCATGGCCAAGGCCACCCAGGGGTCCCGCTCTGGGGCGTCCCCTGCTGGCCCTGTGGCACAGGCGCGGCTTGTGGCAGTGGTGGACTCGACAGTGCCACTGGCGGCGCTGCAAAGCTCTGCGATTGTGTCGCTGGTGGGGGTGCGAGGCTGGCTGCCTCCTGTGGGGGCATGGGGTATGAGGGCCCCCCTCCCCACTGGGGGTTGACATAAATAAGCCGCTTCGCATTTGCAGCAGGAGGAGGCTGAGTGTGGCCAGTGCGCCCCCTCCCTTTCCCGTTTCCCTGAGGCCGGGACCTGCAGTCCTTAGCGAAGTGCCCCTTCTTCCCACAGCTCCAGCAGGGCCCTCTCGGGCGTGCTTGAGACGGGGGCACCGCCACGGACTGCTGTGCCGGCTGAGGACAGCTCACTGCAATGTGGCCTGCCTGACCGCACTTGAAGCACGCCATGGCACTGGTTAGGGTGCGAACAGCTGCCTGGACGGGTGTTAGGTGTTCCTCTCTTACGACGTGCCTGATCATATCGGCTAGGCTGGCCCCGGCTGGCAGGGAGCGTAGGATGTCTTTGGTGACGGAGTTACATTGCTGACGCAAGCAGTCTGCCACCACGGGACCCTTTGCCTCTGCAGGCAGGGTAGAGGAGTCTACTGCCGCCTGCAGGCGGTCTACGAACTGCGTGAAGCTTTCGCTCTCTGCCTGTCTTATGGTGGACCACGGTGACGGCTTGGCCACAACCAGAGAGGCAGCCCGAATAGCCTCCCTAGCGGCTCGAGTGGTGGCCCTAATTTCCTCGACCCGCATCTGTGTGGCTTGTTGCTGAGGTGTAACCATCTCGTCATGTTTCCCCAGCAGCCTGGATAGGCTCGACCCGTGCAGTGGCTGCCCCACCCCGGAAGCCTGGGATAGAGCTCTCGTACAATTATTTTCCCATTCCTGCTTAAACACGATCATTCCCGCACCACCGAGTATCATGCGACTTATTTGTTTGATATCAAAGGGGAGCAAGTCGTCATTGCCAAAGAGGCCATCCACGAGGGTGGAGACCATAGCCGAGTTGATCCCTTTCTCTGAGATCGCTTTGACAATTGCCTGTACGTCTTTGGGGTTTACCGGATTATATATCCTTTGTTGATTCCCCTCTGGTCCGGTGATTCTCACCGGGAAAGCTTTGACTGCCCCTGAAGGAGCCCACTCTGCACAGGCTATCTTTATTCTAGCCCAGTCGGTAAACTGGGCTGGTTCGCATTGTGATTGCCTTTCGATGTGGCTTAAGGCTTTATTAGTTTTTGTTTTAAACCGCGTTAGCTCCGCTTTTTCCGTTTCTGAGTCCCCGTCGGCATTCGTCAGCTCTCCCGAGCTGTCGGAGCTGGTGGAGCTGGTCTCAGAGCCGGAAGTCGAATGCCAGCGTATTTCCGGGTCCCGGTGCCTTTTCGTGCGGCTCCGGCCCTGTCCCTCCCCCTCCCTTCGGGGGTGGTGCCGTTCCCGCCCCCTGGGCTTGCCCTGCCGCCCGCAGGGGGAGGTCTCTCCCTTAAATGGTAGCAGCGCTGAGCGCGTCTCCCGATTGGGCATGCGCTCCCTGCCGCCCCCCTCCTCCTCCTTTCCTCGCGGATGCGCACTAGCAAGAATCCGGGTCTTTGGATTCTTCCCGCCGAGAGTTTCCGCGCCCCGCCCATCCTCTCGGTCGTCAGCGCCATGTTCGGAAGGGTATGGCGGCGGCGCCGCCCGCGCCTCCGCGTCTCTGGCTTCCCCAGCCAGTTCCTCCCAAAAGGAGTGCGCGCGCTGCCAAGTCGCCGATCCGCGGTGAAGAGACGGATGGGGGGTTCGCGGGTTTTTTGGGAGGTCCTGTGGGTCTTTTGGGAAGTCCCGCGGGGGGGGTTGGGCTCGGGCTCGGGGAGGGGGGGGACGTGCCCGATCCCTCCGGATCCCCGCTCCCGGGTACCTCGCTATTGGGGGCGGTTTGTGTTGCCGCTCCTACCCCCAGCTTGGGTGTTGCTAATAAACATGCGCTTGCCGCACTCCATGTTTCTTGCTCCTCTAGCGCCTCGCGCAGGGCCCGCTCGACCTTTCCCCAAGCCTTGAGGCTTTTTCCGCAGCCTGAGGTCTTTGTTTCCTTGGCTAACGCGGATGTACATCTCCCCCACACCTCCAGGTGTAATATTTCCACGGGACGTTCAATCGTCCCGAGCTCTAGGAGTCTCGCAATAGCGAGGTAAAAATCCTTGAGCTTACATTTAATTCCCCACTGCTTATAAATTGAACTCACGACCTTCGCGATGGCCTCCATGACGATCGCTGGTCCGGGGACGTCTCCCCCGCCTAGAATCGGTCCAGCCGTTCTGGCCGCTGTCTCTCATCCAGGAGATACCCGCTACCCTAGGGTTTCTTCTTTAATTCCCGGGTTTCGGCACCATATGTTGCCTTCTGATGAGAAGGTGGGCGACCTGGTTTCAAGACACAGCACGGCGACCCGGCCTCGCCCGGGTCACTCGGGCCACAGACATGCACAGACACCAATGTGGTGAATGGTCAAATGGCATTTATTATCTCATCTCGTGGGGTTAAATAGTCAAGGGGGCTTCACTACGTCAAAAGGGGATGGTGGGTCTGGCTAGGGTTAGTAAGGAGTGGAAAACTACTGAGGTTAGGAGGGGCTGCATGCTTCAGGGGTAATTGATTACCTATAGCAGGAAGAAGGGGGGAAGGGTCTAGCTTTCCGTCACATCCCGAGATTTTCCATTCGCCTGTCCCTATCTACCACAGTCTCTCAAGGTTTTTGGGTCGTCTCAGATAGCAAGCTGCTGGGGTAAAATTGTCCTTTCTCGGATCAGGAATCCAAGATAAGTCCATGGGTTGGTGTATTGTATTTTGTCCTCACGGATCTCGAACCCTGCTTTTTCTATGGTTTCAATTGTCCCTTTAACTGCTTTTTCTAGGTAAGTTTTTTCTGATGCACAGACCAGGATATCATCCATATAGTGGTAGATGATTGTATCTGGAAATAGGTTCTGAACAGGAGACAGGATGTGAGCGACGTACCACTGGCATATGGTGGGTGAGACTTTTAGTCCTTGGGGGAGATACAACCAATGGTATCTTTTGAGTGGAGCCTCTCTGTTAAGAGAGGGAACGGAGAAAGCGAACCGTGGAGCGTCCTGGGGGCGCAGCGGAATGCTGAAGAAGCAGTCCTTAATGTCTATGATGGCAAGTGTCCAGTCTCGGTGCAGCATCGATGGTGAAGGCAGGCCAGGCTGGAGGGCACCCATGTCCTCGAGTACCGCATTAATTTTGCAAAGGTCATGGAGGAGCCTCCACCTATCCATCCCAGGTTTTTGCAGTATGAAGTCTGGAGAATTCCAAGGGCTGGTGGTCTCGACGATGTGACCTTTGGCGAGCTGTTCTTCCACAAGGGCTTGTAGTACGCACAGTTTTACTTTAGAGAGGGGCCACTGGTCAGTCCAGATTGGGTCTTGGCATTTCCAGGTGAGCCGAGGTGTATCTGGTAGTACGCGCTCCTCAGTGGCCCCAGTCAGAAATCCTGACGGGGAATATGTAGGGAGGCCCCCCACTGGGATAGAACATCCCTTCCCCAAAGGGTGATGGGGGCTCTTACCACGAATGGGCAGATGGTTGCCAGCTTGCCTTCCGTCCCTTCGACGAGGATGTTGTGCTTGTTTGGCATGGACACTGTGGCTCCACCGGTCGCTGAAATCATGCCTGCTACTGGTTGTAGTCCCCAGTGTGCTGGCCATTCCGACCGAGTTATGATGGTCACGTCTGCACCGGTGTCCAGCATCCCTGGTCGGTGGAACTTTTCTCCTCTGTAGGATAGACCGCACTCGATGGTAGGCTTACTTGGTCCCACAACTTGTGCTCACATTGCTGTAGGGTTGAGAGGAAGCTGTTCCCTGTGATTCTTTGGGAGTAGAAAGGCTTGTGCGATAGGAGTTCCCTTTGAAAGAAAAAATGGTAAGTCCGTGCAACACAGCTGCACAGAGATTTCTTGTCCTGGGTGCGCTGTTTGTACCTCTGGAATGACAAAGATTTCCTCTGGGCCATGGAGAGTGTCCCCTATAATTAAGATATTAAAAGGACCACCTTTTGGCCCATGCTTGCCTGTGGGAACACGATAGACATCCTTATTATTAAAGTCAGTGGATAAAGCAGATACCAACTGGCGCCGTGTTCCCATCTGTATCTCTCCGTGGGTTGGATCTTCTCCATTGGGCCTGGAATCTGCTGGGGTGACACGAGACTGGATCTGGGTGGCTTTTGATTTGCTGTCTTTGCGCGGGGCCTGGCCGTGCTCTGCTGGGAGTTTCCCGAATGCTGCTGGTATCGCTGCTGGTTCTGGGGTCTTTGGTAGGTGTTACGGGGGTTTCGGGTAGGTGACCTGTCTGGACAGTCCCTCCTGAAATGTCCAAATTCCCCACAGTAATAGCAGGGGTCCTGGTCTTTGGAAGTTACTACTGCATACACACCAGAAACTCCTTCTGCAATTCCCTTAGAGACTGCTTGGGCCACTGTGTTTTCAGTGGACAGATGACGTGTGCAGCTTTCCACCATTTGCTCTGTGCTGGATTCTGTATCCAAGGGTAAGGCCCTCAGAATTGTTTTACATTGTTCATTTGCATTTGACAAAGCAAGCTTGCACAACAGTTCTTTTCTTGCTTCTGTGCTCTCTGTTTTTCCAGAGCATCTTTAATTCTGTCTACAAACTTGATAAAACTTTCATCTATTCCTTGTTTAATACTAGAGAAGTGTTGGGTAGGGGTAGAGTCATCTGGGGTAAGAAGCAATGAGGTTTTTGCTGCAATAGCCAAATCTTGCAGTGCTGTCTTGGGTAAGGTGTTAGCTTGGTCAGAGGGTTTCTGTGAATCCCCTTCTCCGGCCAGCTGTTGGACTGTAAAATCTGGCTTATTTGCATCTTGAGCATAGGTATCTGATAAGGTTTTTAATTGCCTTTTCCACTGTCTTTCCCATAGCATATATTCTGCTGGGGAAAGAAGGCAGTTGGCAATGTTTTTAAGGTCATGAGGGACCAGAATATGCGCCGAAAAAAGCGCTTCAAGGAAGTTTCTGAAAATATGTGAACTTCTACCATGTTCTTTGGCTATGTTTCGTAGTTGTATCAATTCTTTATTTGTGTTAGGTTGCCACGTTGTTCTAGTAGTGGCCCTCCCTCTTTTCCCCTTTATATAATTTACAGGGAAGGCAGTCATTCTCTGAGCTAGTTCCCAATCTCCTGCCTGAATCGCTTCCATTTTAATTAAAGCCCATGGATCAATTTCGTCTGTGTCAGATTCAGACTCACTGTCCTCTGATGAGGTGTGGTCAGGAGGTGTACTATGCTTTTTTGGGCGTGTTGGAGCGAGCTTTTGCAGGGGTGTGGGAGACTGAACAGAGTGTGGGGGGTTGCCGTTAGGTGGGCATTGAGGGTGGGTGGGTGGATGCATTGCTTCGGAAAGGAGGCAGGGGAGAAGGTGGGGAGAGGAGGCGGTGGGGTTGGGGGGTGCTGCTGCCGCTGGCACCACGGCAGACAGGCAGGTAGGGGTGGTAACGGGGGTGGGGAGAGTCCCGGCGGCGGGGAGAGTCGTGGCGGTGGAGGGGAGAGGAGGGGACGCGGCGGGCTGTGCGGCGTGCTGCAGGGCGGTGTTGGGGCAGGGCGGGGCGGACCCGATCGAGACCGACGCGATTGTACCCGAGCGTGAGGAGGGGGTGCAGTGCCAGCACCGTGCTGTGCCTTGCATAACCGAAGGAGCTGAGTTCTGACTTGCCGCGTCCGGAATGAGGGCGGAGGGATGGGGGGAGGTGGAGGGACGGGCGGGCTCCGCGGACCCCGCGGCTGCAGGAAGGGTGGGTGGGGGCAGCGCTGTTCCCCTGTTCCCCATCTCAGGAAGAAGTGAGCTGGCAAAGAAAGGACTGTTATCTGAGAGATTAGCATTTGGAGGATCTGCTATAGGAGATAAGTTTGGAATTTCCTCAGCTGCTGTTAGGCAGCTTGTGTTTGCTTTTTCCACCGCTTTTGCAATGTAGTGAAAGAGAGGCAGAAATTTAGTAACAGAAAAGTCTTCTTTGATTTGGAAAATATATATTTTTGTCCCCACTGAATCCCAAAAAGAGTCTGAATTAATCATGCTTATGTTAGCGTCTGGAAACTGAGAAAGGATCCATGTTATACATTTTTTCAAGTTAGTTTTTGAAAGATTGCCTTTAGAGAAAGAAAAGTTGTTAGCATTTAGGATTTCTAGGATTTGTAAATATATATCTCTCTCGTTCTGGGATTGTTTTAATTTACTAGAGTTTGATCCCATTGCTGTAAGTTCCCTTGCCCCCCCCGCCCAGCAGTAAAAAAGAGAAAAAAAAAGAAAAAAAACCAAAAAGCAGACCCAAATTTAGAAGTGCGCAAAAGGCTGTTTTAAACTTACACTTTTTTCAGCTGAAACTGGGTCAGAAACTGCTGGGTGGGTAGTCTGCTCTGTCCAACTCCTGAGGACTTTCATCCCAGATGGTGATGTTCAGGTTCGTTGGACGCCTCTTCCAGATAGCTTCTTCTATAACGGAGAAGTTACCCTCAGAGGGTCATGGCGGGCCGAGGCAGTAACAATCCCTGAAGGATGCTGCTCTCAGGAGTACCAGGATGTCCGTTCTCCCGTTCGGGCTGCCACGTGTTACAGCTCTGGGAGTCCCCGGGGGTCCGTCTGGCCCCCAGGGCAGCAGCCGCCGTAGGTGTCCCGCATAGCACTGTGCTGATGAGGCGCAGCCTGCCTGGGCCCCCCGGCTAGCTCCGAGCCACTGGCTACTTTAGCGAGCACTTGTGGAGTGATTTCAGCTCTAGTGATTTCAGCTCTGTGCTCGCAAAGTGCCTCAGCAGACGCAGGGATGGAGAGAGGTGAAGGCTGTGTGGAGTTCTACGGAGATGTCTTTATTGGCAGCTTCTGCAAAGGGTTCCAGTGACAGCTCTCCCGTCTGAACTGGGCAAAGGTATGGGTTTATATAGGCTGTTGAGGGATCAGGATTTGACCAATGGCTGGGGTCGAGGAGAATACGACCTATAGCCTTACAGAGAGATAGCAGGGGTCTGATGTGCGGAAAAGGGGTAGCTCTGGTCCACTCATCATGACTCTGCATTTCTTATCTTAGGCTAGTGACAGCCATGGAGGCCTTGCAGGGCCTCTGACTGCTACACCTCGTGGCAGTCCAATTTCATTCAGAACCAGGAGACAAGCAGTGTTGCAGGCCCCTCTGCGAGAGGCAGTGGGACCAGAAGGAGGGAAATTAATAATTAAAGTACCATTTTCCGCTCTTGGTTTAGAGGCATGGGAAAGGATTGCTAGAAATTATCGCATCGATCTGATACTTACTGCCAAACGTCTACAATATGTTCTCAAACAATGCAACCCATATTGGGGGGACATCCAGTTACTACTTGTGGATATTCTCAGCTCAGTCAGAAAGAAAGAGAAAGGTTTTCTAACCAGGCAAGAGCCTGGGAAACAGTTGGGAAAGAATGTAAATAATTCTCTAATCTGTCTTATTCACATTGTTTATAGATATGTTCTGCTACTGTGCGTCATTCACTGCACACCAATGGTGTGACATGTTTTTACTCTAAGACCAATGAAATTAGTCTTCTCGATGTTCTCTATATATAGAGCGGTACATTTGAAATAAAGCAGAGAGTTCATTTTCTTAACCTTCTGATCTGGAGTTCTCTGTTCCCGTCCTGCTCAACAGCGTCAACTACTGTATGTTTTCACTGAAACAGAAAAACAGTTGATCATAAAGACAGCAGGGACTCTGGCAGAGGATCACTGCAAGAGCCAACAACTAGATGTAAAATAACTTTTCCCCCTCCAAGACCCAAAATGGGATCCAAATAGATCAGCAGAATTCAAGAAACTAGCAGACTGTCAAGAGTGGATAGCAATGGGAGTGGAAAAAGCAATCCTGAAGGCCATAAATTGATCTGCCCTATATTCTATTAAGCAAGGGCCTTCTGAGACTCTGTCTGAGTTTTTAGAGCATTTAAGGGATACCACGTGTTGCCATACATCATTAGGCCTGGGGTCTGAGATAGGGATGAATCAGTTAGTTAACTCATTATTGGGACAGTTTGCTGGGGATATTAGGCATAAACTTCAGAAAATCTGGGGACCGGAAGGGAGAAATCTTGAAGTCTTGCTAGAGGAGGTGTGGAAAGTAAGTAGTAACTGGGAAGAAGGATATAAACAGGGAATGAAGAAGCTGGTGGCAGTAGTACAGGAAGAAAGGCAAGAGAAATGCAAGCAGGGACCACCCAGACAAGGTCCACCTTGGTTGGGCAGAAACCAGTGTGCAGTTTGTAGAAGAATTGGTCACTGGAAAAACCAATGCCCAGAGCAGAGACGAGGTGACCGGCAGGTGTTTGCACATGTGAAAGACGACTGAAGAGGACCAGGGGATTCCACTCCAGCGGATCCACTGGTTATAACAATGAGGCTGGGGGAAGGGGGGAAAAAGGTGGAATTTTTAGTTGATACAAGGACCACATATTTGGTTTTAAACAAAGCTTTAGTACCTGTGGGCAATGATTATGTTGTAGTGCGGGGGGCAACTGGCCAGTCTGAAAAAGCATATTTTTGCAAACCTTTAAAGTATAGGCTTGGGAAACAATGGGGTATTCACAAGTTTCTGTATATGCCCAATTCACCAAAGGCACTTTTAGGGAGGGAGCTATTGGAGCAGTTACAAGCGACAATTACATTTTAAAATGGGGAAGTTACTCTGGAGGTAAATGATCAAAAGTACATAGAGATGTTGAGTTTAATATTAATGACCATTGAATCTAAAGAGGAAATTAGTGAAGACATATTAAGTCAAGTGTCTCCCGAGGTATGGGCCTCTGATGTACCAGGGAGGGCGAGAAATGCCCCTCCCATAGTAATCAAACTTAAGGAAGGGACACAACCAGTGAGAATTAAACAGTACCCCCCTGAAAAAAGAAGACAGGGAAGGAATTGGCCCAATAATTGAGAATTTTTTGCAGTTAGCGTTGTTGAAGGAATGCCAATCTGATTTCAATACTCCCATTCTACCTGTTCGGAAACCTGATGGGTCGTATTGGATAGTGCAGGATTTGAGGGCTGTCAATAAGCTAAGAGAAGATTGCTATCCTGTGGTAGCAAATCCATATACTTTGCTAACTTGCTTAACACGTGAGCTAACCTAGTTTACTCTTTTAGATCTGAAAGACACCTTCTTTTGCCTCCCTATCCACGAAGCCAGCCAGAAAATTTTTGCATTTGAATGGGAAAGCCCTAAAAGTAGGCACAAAACCCAGCTCACATGAACGATGTTACCTCAAGGCTTCAAAAATTCCCCCACTCTGTTTGGGGAACAACTTGCAAAAGACCTAGACTCCTGGGAAGCTCCACCAGAAGAAGGAAGACTATTGCAATATGTGGATGATCTTCTAGTAGCCACTCAGACAAGAGAGACGTGTGTGGCCTGGACGGTAAGCCTTTTAAATTTCCTAGGACTCCAAGGGTATAGAGTATTGAAGAAGAAGGCACAAGTAGTAAAACAGAAGGTAATCTACCTGGGATACGAGGTTAGTGCTAGACAATGGACTTTAGGGCAGGCTCGCAAGGAAGCAATATGCCAAAGCCCAAAACCCAAGACAATAAAGGAACTCCGCACCGTCTTAGGCGTGGCAGGGTGGTGCCGGCTGTGTCTATAACTACGGGCTACTCATAAAACCCCTATATGCTCTTATTGCCAGTGGAAATAGAGGTCTCCAGTGGACAAAAGAGGCCACACGGGCCTTTCACCACTGATTAGGTTTGGAAAGACAGGTGTCTGCTAAGGAAGGCAGGAGCCTCCCCTGAAATAGAAAATATGTAGACCTCCTCCCTCCGAATTGTTATAAATTTGAAACTAAGGGGGGCTCTCAGGCAAAAATACGGGAGCAGGAATAACAGTTCTTTATTAGGGAAGAAAATAAAAAGATAAAATAAACAATGCAGTAAACTAAAACAACACTGACAGAGTCAGAATACAACCTGACACCCTGTTGGTCAGGGTGTTGGCAGCAGTCCAATTGGGAATTATGGTGACAGTCCTCCTGGAGTGTCAGGTGTGATTCTGTTGGAACAGTGAACCTGTAGAAAAGGGTGTAGTCTTCCTCTGAAGATGCAGTGGAAGAGGCAGCTGTTCCTCTGGGAAATCCAGTGCAGAAAAAGCCGTGCTGGTGTTCTCGAAACTCAAGATTATATCCAGGTAGAAATGCTTGGCTCCTCCCTCTGGGCGGAGCATCTCACAATGGGATGTTATAGTTCTTATCAGTCATGCAGTGACATTCAATAGCCCATTATCAGCATATGTCTCCTCTGAAAAAGGATTGGTTGTGGAAGAGATAAGGAAAACTGCCCACTGAACAGATGACAACTGCCATACAGATGGCAAATGGAATGCATCTTGCCTTTCAGTCTGGGACAACCACTTAAAGAATGCCCTCATGTCAGCTCCAGCCTTGGGACTTCCAGATGTAAGTAAACCATTCTTTCTATTTTCCCATGAAAAGCAGGGGATTGCCTTGGGAATATTAGCCCAAGACTTGGGTCCATATCAGAGGGCAGTTGCTTACTTTTCCAAGCAACTAGATGCAATGGCCAAAGGATGGCCAGGTTGCCTCAGAGCTGTAGCAGCAGCTGTGCTGAATATTCAGGAAGCACGCAAGTTTACCCTGGGACAGAAAATGACTGTACTAGTGTCCCACACAGTGTCCACAGTACTGGAACTAAAGGGCGGGCACTGGCTTTCACCACAGAGGTTCTTGAAATACCAGGCCATCATGGTAGAACAGGATGATGTAGAGATAGTGGTAACTAATATCGTCAATCTAGCTTCTTTTCTCAGTAGAAATCAAGGAGAAGCAGTACACCATGACTGCCTAGAGACTATCAAAGTGACTTACTCCAGCTGCCCAGACTTAAAGGACACTCCTTTGGACAATGCCGAGACCTGGTTCACTGACAGGAGTAGCTATGTTACCAGTGGAGAACTACACGCTGGATATGCAGACACTACCTGCAGAGAGATAATAGAATCCGGACCCTTACCAACAGGTACCTCTGCGCAGAAGGCCGAGATAATTGTTCTGACCCATGCTTTGGAAATAGCAAAAGGAAAGAGAATAAACATCTATACAGACTCGAGGTATGCATTTGGATTTGTGCACACACACAGAGCCATCTGGAGGGAGAGGGGGCTGTTGATCTCACAAGGAAAGAACATCAAACATGCACAGGAGATTATTCGGCTGTTGGAAGCAGTTCAGCTGCCTGAAAAGGTAACAATTATGCATATTAAGGCACACCAGAGAGTGAGCTCGGAGTTGGAGGAAGGAAACGAGCTGGCAGATAGAGAAGCAAAGGAAGCGGCAAAAGGTGAGATTATCATTGAAGGAGCTCTAATTTCAGATGGCCAGATCTCCCTTGAAGGTAAGCCAGAATATAATAAGAAAGATAGAAAACTAATTGAAAATCAAAAAGGGACATATAACCAAGAGGGGTGGGCTACAATTGAAGGGAAGCCAGTAATCCCTTCCCATTTATTGTGATCACTAGTAAGGGAAGAGCACCAGAAAACACACTGGGGAGTTAATGCCCTGAACACCTATTTGATTGAAAGAATCGTTGCCAGGAATTTATATGCCACTATTACTCAAGTGACCTGACAGTGTGATCTTTGCCTCCAGACTAACCCAAAGAATACCTCCACGCCAAAACTTGGTCAGACTGGGGAGGGGCCATGGACCAGCACAGCAGTGGCAAATTGACTTTTCAGAACTCCCAAGAAAAGGGGGGTATTGGTATTTATTGTTATTGACAGATACATTTTCAGAGTGGCCAGAAGCATTCACCACCAGGACTGTTAAATCTCGGGAGGTGACCAGGTTATTATTACATGAAATAATACCACGCTTCGGAGTTCCAGCCACAATGTCCTCAGATAGAGGGTCACATTTCATTTCCAGGATAATGCAACAAATTAGCAGCCACCTCGGCATAGACTGGGAACTTCATATTCCATACCACTCCCAATCAAGTGGCCAGGTAGAGAAAATGAACCATTTGATTAAGCAGCAAATTGTAAGACTGGGGCAGGAAGTTAATCTACCCTGGCCCCAAGCTCTTCCACTGACATTGTTGCAAATTCGAACTAAACCTAGAGCCAAAGAAAACCTGAGTCCCTTTGAAATGCTTTATGGAAGACCATATGGAATACAAAAGAGGATGTCCACCCACATAGGAGAGATGACATTGGCCACATACATGGTGGCTTTAAGTAAACAGCTCAGAGAAATTAAAAACATGTGGCTGGAACTCGGAGCAGGGAGTTAGATGGACCAGTACATAACATACAGCCTGGAGATTATGTATATGCTAAGGGACTTTTCTAAGCTCTCCCCTCTCACTTCGTAACAGATTGCCCTCATCACATTCCTTTACAATTACTGCTACAGTAAATTGCACCCACAACTGTGAAGCTGTGTGGTGCAAAATGTACTATAGTTACTACATTGATTAGGATAAAAGAAGTGAGATAAAATTAAAACGCTTTCTTAGGACACATGGTAGGAAACTCAGTAGTACATTAGACATGTTGAGTTGTTAGTGGGTCTTGGGTCTTCAAAAAGACAGGAGCAGTTGTTGGTTGTTATAAAGTTATTTATTGCATGAATATATCAGTCTCGAAGGCAAAGAGCTCAGAGTATTAAAGTCCGTGTTAAAAGCTTTCCGGCATAGAGTCCCGATGTTCCAAGCAGGAACAGCAGCATCAACAGCAGCTTCCACACCTTTTTTCTTCTTCCTTCTTCTTTTAGCATCCCAGTACAGGGGGATTTTATTCATAAATCATCCAATCAGCTAAAAACACGATTCTAAAACATTCTTCCTAAACCTATCCGAGCTTGATTCTAATGTGTGAAAGTAGTGTCAGTTCTTACACAAAATCTATGCATATAGCTTTATCTAGTCACGCAAATTGTTCTATCTGTTCTATCTAGAAATGTAAGCAATGTTCTGCTATGCTTTCATTATGTCTGGAGCTAAGTTAATTTGTGAAAGGTAACCCTACTGAACTTTAAACTAGGCTTTAGGGCTTTTACTAGCTAACACAGTCTCTTAAAGCACTTAAAATATATTTCTACTTACTTAAAACTAAAACTTACACTCCTACTTCATGTCTGTGTGGCTTAATATATTTTAGCTTCTCTAAAGGTTCCAGTTCAATTCCTGCATTCCTTTCTCTCTCTGAGAGACTCAGGCTTCTATTTCATGCATTCCAACAGACATGTTGTCCTAGGTTGACTGTATGATGCTTTTACCCCCAATCGTCTGTTCTGTTTATGCTGAATAATAAGTTTTACACCTTTAAGACTTGTTCCAGGAGTGAAGGGAGGGAGAAAAAGCGCGGAGTTTGTTTTCAGAAACTGCACTCACTCCTCCACATTCCTTTTCCCAGACTGTGTTGTCTGCAGACAGACAGATAGCTAGACAGAGCTCTCCTTTGCTTTTAGTTAGTTTTAACTAGCTGAGGCAAAGAAGTTCCCTAGACTGTAGTTTTTTCCTTTCCTTTAGACCTGCTCAAACCTGCTCTAGATGAAACAACCAGAAGAACACCAGCAGCTCGCACCTGTAGCCCAGCAGGCCGGGCCAGAGCCGTGGCATTTCCAGTGCCAGAGAAACTGAAAAGAGACTGAGTGAGCCGAGCTGCAGCCCAGGCAAGGGGGGATTTTTCTGAGTTTGTCCCTCTTTTAAAGCAGCAAGAAATTTCATTGTTTAATATTGTTTAGGTTTTCTTGTTTAATAAACAGTTTTTTCCACTTTTCTCCAGGGAAGTATTTTTCCCTGAACTGGTTGGGGGGAGGGGCCAATTAAATCTGCCTTCTAGAGGAACCCCTTTAGAGATTCTCTCCCAAATTTACCCTGAACCAGGACAAATACATTTATTGGTGCCCAACGTGGGATTCGAGAAAGTGAAAAAGACCTTTACTGATTGCATTTTTGTTGTGTTTGTTCTGTAGTAGGTTACAGCAGTCAGTAGCCATGTTGCTTGAACTCGTAATGTCTCTTGGGGTGGAGGCCTTCATGTAGCTCTGGTCTCTAGGGTTCTTTGAAGTTTTAGTACCTTTTTAGTCACTAACAGTATTGTCCCTTACACATAGTTTTTACAGTAGAGGAGCACGGATTAAAATAGCTATTGTGCTAGCCTTAGTGATAGTGGTTTATAGGGCGTTTACAAAGATACTAGAGTCTGTTCAAGATATGTATGGTTTATAGTTTCTTCATCCTACCCTGTGTCCTAGTTCCAGTAGTATGTTTTGAGGGTTTATTAGTCATTGCACACAGTTTATTAGAAGAAGAGCAGGAGATTAAGTTTTCCAGCCTCTCCTTTCCTTCTTCTCCTTTGAATCTGTTATGTCACTTTTTGAGAATGTTCAGTTTTCCCTGAATGTTAAAGAGACCATCTTTCTGGTATCTTTCCTGGTAAACATCCTTTATACAGTCCTCAGCTTCTCTAAAGTGAGGGCTGAGATGTCCAGAAGAGCTGATGAGACCCCTGACCCAGGTGTAGAAACTCCTGAGTAGTATAGAAAATAAGAAAATATAAGCCAAATCTTAAAAGAATTTTCTGACCCTGTAGAGTGGGATTTTCCACATGAACAAATTCAGAACCCAGATAAGGTAGGAAAATACCTGAGAAAAAAGTGCCATGATGACTCTAGGGAGAAAAGGATCATTGCAATAAGCTAGGCCCTGGCCTATGCTTATCACACCCTGCTAGATACTGTAGGGCAGCAGACAGAAGAAGGGGGGCAGGGAGATAAACCAGCAGCTATCCCAGTCACTCAGGCTGCAGCCAACAGCCCAGCTTCTCAGGTTGTAGCTAAACCAGACAGTAACCCTTAGCCACTGGCAGTCACTGCAGGAAAGAAGCACACAGACAAAACCAATCAGCCAGTGACCAACGATGATGATCCAGGGGAAGGACCCTCAAAGCCAATTACTGACACAAAAGCTAGAGTTAAAGCAACTGATACAAAATCAGAAGCCACTACTGAGTCCTATTCCCTGAAAGACCTTCATAGCCTAAGAAAGGATTACACTCAAAGACTTGATGAATCTATAGTTAGTTAGTTAGTCCGTCTTTGAGATGCTACAGGCAAAGCTACAATTTTAAACAGTAGTGAAACAAGGCATTTAGGATCCCTGTCACAAAATCCAGTTATTGACCAAAAAATAATGAAGAGGACTGACTCTCAGAGTCTCTAAGCACGGGTCTTGAAAAGTGTAGCACAAAAATATCTATGTGCAGATGATCTTTATATGCAGCAAACCCAGTAGAAGACTATAGAACAAGGAATTCAACGCTTGAGGGAAATAGCAGTAGCAGAGATTGTCTTCTCAGATGATGTAACCACTGTAAATCCAGACTTAGTACCATGTACACCCGTAATGTAACAGAAACTTATATGACTTAGGCCACAAGAATACACTTCTGCTTTAGCAATAATGAAGCAGGATAATAGTAAAGAGACCGTGCTTGATATAGCCAAGAAGCTCCGAGCATATGCAAATGCTGTACGTAGCCCAACACATACCAGAATCACAACAATAAAAACATGTCTGCAGAAGTTAGAAGACAAAATAGAAGAGAACCACAAGAAACTCAGAGAAGAAATCAAATAAAGTTTTCTCCAAATCTCAGCAATATAGATCAGAAGTTCTGGTACCCAACGCAGACGTTCCCCAGATGGGGAAAGAAGGTACACCTCACGAGCTGAGTTGTGGTTTTTCCTGCGTGATTGCAGAGAAAACATGAAGAGATGGGATAGAAAATCTACTACTGCTCTAGCACAACAAGTGCGTAAATTAAAAGAAGGCAAAACGCCGAAAAGAAGTTTCACCAAAAAAGAAACAGCTTCAGTGGCCCATAACCAAACTTCCATATATGATAATAATGACAATATTTTTGATCCTCTTGAAAGAACCTCCAAGACATATGCCCCAAGAAAGAAAGATAACCAGGCTTAGAGGGGCCCTGCCTCTAACCAGGTAGAGGCTAGGGACAACCGTGTTTTTAGACTGTGTAAATTCATTAGCCTAACACATCTGAACCACAAGAATATAAAGCTTTAGTTAACACTAGTGCACAGTACACATTAATCCCATCAAAACATGTGGGGGCAGAATCTGTTTCTATCACTGGTGTGACAGAGAAATCACAAGATTTTACTTTAGTAGAAGCTGAAGTAAGCCTAACTAGAAATAAATAGAAGAAACAATCTATTGTGACTGGCCCAGAAGCCCCATGCATTTTAGAGATAGACTTCCTCCGAAGTATTTCAAAAACCAAAAGAGACTCAAAGTAGGCGTTTAGAATAGCTGCTGTAAAGACAGAGAGCATCAAGCAATTAAACAGCTTACCTAAACTATCAGAAAACCCATCTGCAGTAAGACTCCTAAAGGTAAAAGAGCAACGAGTACCAATTGCCACCTCGACAGTGCACCGCAGTGCACCGCCGGCAGTACCGAATGAATCAGGATGCTGTAATCCCCATCCACAGAATGATCCGTGAACTAGAAAGCCAAGAAGTAGTCAGCAAAACCCACTCACCCTTCAACAGCCCCATCTAGCCTGTACATAAATCTAAAAGAGAATAAAAATTAACAGTAGACTACCATACATTAAATGAAGTGACTCCACTGCTGAGCGCTGCTGTACCAGACATGCTAGAACTCCAGTACGAGCTGAAGTCCAAAGCAGCAAAGAAGTACGCCACTATTAACATTGCTAATGCGTTTTTCTCCATTCCTCTGGCAGCGGAATGCAGGCCTCAGTTTGCTTTCACCTGGAGGGGCGTGCAGTATACCTAGAACTGACTGCCCCAGGGGTGGAAGCACTGTCCTACCATCTACCATAGACTGATCCAGACTGCACTAGAAAAAGGTGAGGCTCCAGAACATCTACATTACATTAATGACATCATTGTGTAGGAGAAGACAGCAGCAAAAGTGTTTGAAAAAGGAGAGAAAATCATCCAGATTCTCCTGAAAGCCAGCTTTGCCATCAAGAAGAGCAAAGCCAAGAGACCTGCTCGAGAAATCCAGTTCCTGGGAGTGAAATAGCAAGATAGACAGCGTCAGATTCCCACCGATATAATAAACAAGATCACAGCAATATCTCCTCCAACCAATAAGAAAAAAACACAAGCTTTCCTAAGCGCCATAAGTTTTTAGAGAATACATATTCCTGAGTACAGCCAGATTGTGAGCCCTCTCTACCTAGTCACCCGCAAGAACACTTTCCACTAGAGCCCTGAACAGCAACAAGCCTTTACCCAAATCAAACAAGAAATCGCTCATGCAGTAGCCCTTAACCCAGTCAAAACAAGACCAGATATGAAGAAGGTACTCTATTCTGCAGCCAGGAGCCATAGTTTGTCCTAAAGCCTTTAGCAGAAGGTGCCTAAAGAGACTCAAAGCCGACCATTAAGATTTTAAAGTCAAAGCTACAGAAAGTCTGAAGCCAGCTATACTCCAACAGAAAAGGAAATCTTAGCAGCCTATAAAAAAGTCCAAGCCGCCTCAGAAGTGATTAGCATTGAAGTACAACTCCTTCTAGCACCCTGATTACCAGTACTAAAGTAGATGTTCAGAAGAAAGGTTCCCTCCACCCACCATGCCACCAGTACTACATAGAGCAAGTAGATTGCTCTTATCTTTTTACTTTTTGGGTGACATTTAACTGTTTTAGCCTTACAGACCCATTCTTTAGAACAAAAGCCTCCTCTTCTTAGCAACAACAAAAAACAAAAAAAAAAAAACAGAAAGAAAAATCTTGTCAAAAAAACCTACTTTGTGAGGTTTTGGAGTGCCAACTATTTTTGCTTTAATCCTTATCTCTTCTTTTTCACAGCTTTGCGTTTAACTCTGTTCTTGGCCTCTCACCCTACCCTGTTGTCACTCTACCTAGCGGGGGAGAACTTACAGACAGCCACGGGCATGGTGACTTTGGGGGCTTATTTCACTATTCCCTTCACTCTCTCTCTCTCTTCCTCTCCCTTTCTCTCTCTTTCTCTCCCTTTCTCTCTTCACATTTCAACATCTACATTCCAACATCAGTCCACCTTCCAACATCAGTCTTCATTCTAACATCTCGGAGAGGTGAGTCTGCCAATCACCCCTTCCCCCTTTTTCAACTTCTTTACAAATTAAATTACCTTTGTTATATGTGTTCTGCAAGCATGCAATTCACAGCACCCTTCCCTTAGGCTACTAGCTGGTCACAGCTGACACAGTGCTAAAACTAAAGACTTGCTTTGCTATCACAATTTTTCCATTCACAAGCTTGAAAAGGTCGCAGGAACAAGATAAACAACAACTTACTTCCAAAGTGACCCTACCTGCACTAAAAAATTTAAGGCAGTGTTAGTTAGTGTAATGAAATTTGCAATGAAGCCAAGGTTTGATTTGGGAAGGGCATCTGAGGACACAGAGTATGAGTTTTACAAATCCATATTTTGAAGAGGAAATGGACAAAATATGAATACAGTGGGGGGACAGCAAGTAAGGAATTCGTCTCTGCAATACTCTCCCTTTGACTGCCAGGATACATTGTCTAAAGAGGTTCCTGTGGTACAAACAATAACTGGATAGGAAGAGGCACTCTTGAATTTAATGTCATAATAGGAAACAGCACCTGAGCACTGCAGTGGTGAAGCACCTTGCCTGCAAACTCACCAGAGGCAAGCTACTGCTACCACGCTGCAGGGCTACCTGCAGCACAGAGGGAATTATGGCCAAGCCCTCCCTGCAGGCCTGGATAAACCACACAAGGGACCCACAAATTCCTCACAGCTCTCTAACTCACTCAAGAAATAAAACTACAGTAAGCAGAGATCCCCCCCACCATCTTTTTTATGTGTGTGTCACACACCCACAGTAATGCTGAAAGTAACAAATTAACAGCTTCCATTAGAAGATACTGAAACCTTTTCTTCGTCTAGCTTTGTAAGTTCCCTTCTATATATGTAGCCACCTCCAATTCTGGGTAAAAAAATGAGCCTTATTTTTCAGAAGTGCTATGTATGCACAACTCTAGCTGCTGTTCCAGGTGCACTGCAAGTAATCAGTACTTCCAGAAAAACTAACAAACAAACAAAACAAAAACTAAGAAAGCAAAAACACCTTTGGGTACCTGAAAAAGGACTGGCTGGAAGGAAAAATGTTTGTCATTGACCTACTGTTGCAGTGTGCAGCTACGCAAATGGAGCAAAAGGGCTTTGTGAATTTGAGATGGGAGTTTCTGTTTCCTAAACCTAAAGCTGGAGTTTCTATTCTGTATTTTTACGTGTATTCATCCTTCCCCCTGGAGTTATTCCCATTGGATTTTACCGATAATGTATTCACACTGGGCATTGTTCTATTGGTTTCACCTTATCTCTTATTTTCCCCTATATAACCTGTAACTCAACCCCTGATCATTGTCACTTGTACGTGCGGCGATCGGGCAAATACAACCTACTTTGGACTGCACAACAAGTGTCCAATCTCTTGAGTCTCTTTATCCCAGTCTTGATCGCGCTCTCTAAACAGCTCTGACCGTATCAAACGAACCCCCAAAGGTGTTTGTTGCTTCTCTCCGGCTGCTCCCGGAAGCGCCTGGCCAGCGCCCTGGGAAAGAGTAGCCGGGCAAAAACAAGGAAGTCGGAGAGAGAAAAGAACAAAGCAACAACCTACTAATCAGCTGGTGTTACCTTTAGTTTAACTTTACACACTGAGAACCACTTGATTGAATAGCTTTGCCTCGACTCAAAATAAATTAAAACAGGTTTTGCTATGTCACAGCTGTAAACTAGTTTTTCAGTCCTAGAGTACAGCAAGTTACGTATTTCAAGATGAAAAATCACAATGCAAATTGGAATAGTTTAAGCTACTTGTACACAGCAAAGGGAAAAGAATTAGCTGAATCAACAGCTCAATGAAGACATCTGCTCCGTATGAAGCATCCTCCCCTATTTCCTTCCCCAGCCCAAACTTCCTTGTTAATTTTTCTTTATCCTCTTGGCCTAATTTTAAAACTCTAGCTGTCATCTTCCCATCTTCTGGGATAACCCCTATTCCTAATTTCACTTGTAAATCTTGACCTAATAAGTTGCTACCTGCCCCTGGGACTAATAAGACATCCCTTATTTAAAATTTAGTTTCTCCCCCAGTTGCCACATTTTTAATGGCAGGAACTGTGAAACTCTCTTCTTTTGCTCCTGTTACTTTACAGTATTTTTGCTCACACTTTAACTTTTTGGAATATTTAACAGACAGGTTCTTTCTGCCCCTGTGTCTTCTTCTTGGGGACCCACTTTTAAAGTCATCACACGCTCCAGATGGTATTTGTCCACTAAAAATTAGAGCCTTTGACACCCCTATTCTTCCTCAGTGTTCATCTCTTTGAAGATTTTCAGATCTTTTGCCCGTTTAAGACAGTCCCTCTTATAATGTCCTTTGCCCTGACAGTAAAAACAGACATTCCTGGAATGCTCCTGAGGCTTGGTTTGTATTGGGGTTTTATTCTTTTCTGTTCCCCTGTCTCTACAACCGTCATATCTAGGAGTAGTGCCTGTGTGTTTTTTATTTTTCTTGTAATTGTTTTCTCTCATGGTGACTGCCATAATTTTTGCCTTCAGTTTAGCTTTTTCCTCATCTCTCCGGACATAAACTTCCTGAGCTTCCTTCAATAAGTCATCTAATGGTTTATCATGCCAATCCTCAATTTTTTCTTTTCTTGTTTTGTTTCGGGGATTTCTGCTACCTTAAAGATTTTTATTTTCCAAAAATCCCCTGTCCAACATGCGGCATATTCTCTTTCTTCTGGATTAAATGGTTCCTTTGAGTTTACAAATACATTTAGAGCCTGACAAATCCATCTTTCAAAAGAACCATATCTAGGCCAATAAACGTGGTAAAATCTTATTTCCTTTGTTGGCCATTCAAGCATACAAAATTGTATCATCTTTTCTTTGTCCTTTTTTCTTGTACAAGGGTTTTTTTTCCCACTTGGCTAACATAACTCCCAGGGGACTATCTTGGGGTATCTCTGTTGATAATTTCTTACTCCTGGATTTCTGTCCAGTTTTTCAAGATCTTATCTATTCACCCCCCGCCTCTGTTTTTAACTTTCTCTTAACAACCTGAATATCACCTTTTTTCAACTACCCACGCAAAAATCCTTTCTCTCACAATACCATTTGACACAATACACCTCCCTCCAAGGAAATAAAGTAAAGCTCAAAATAAACAATCTACATTACATGTCTTCCACTCATTTCCATTTACTCACCTTTATTCTCCACTCACTCTCGCACATACATTCACACCCTCAGGCCTGTTCATTCACACTTCTACATTTCCCTTTATTTTATTGCACAGAGGAAGGAAATATTAGCAAACCTCTTAGACTTACACAAAGGGATTTCTGTTACCAGAGAATCGCGGATCGTGTAAGCCCCACCCTGACCCCTTCCACCTCCCCGAGGTTTGGCTATCCCTCTTCCCTAGAGATAGCCTCAGAGTCAGGGGTTCGGACCTCCGTACCTTGCCCGATCTGGACTCCCCACCCCCCCTCCACCGGGGGAGTGGGTTATACGACTACTTTACACAGATGCGGTGCTAAAAGGTCCTACGATACTGAGCCATCCTTGCTTTGGGGGCAGCCTCTCTGGGCTTCAGTACCGCCAGGCCTCTGGGAAGTGCCCTGAATTTAGTTGCCTCTGGTGCCAATTCACCTTTGAGGCTGGCTGCATGCGACTCACACCTGGTGCGAGTCACAGCTTCCCCCTCACGCCCGGGGGAACAAGGCTAGGTTTGCGGGTTTTGCCTCAGCTCCCACCCACGGGGAATTGTTTGTGCGAGACCCACCCTCGCATATGCAACAAGACAACAAGGTACCTTTCTCTGGCCAATCCCAGAGCTCTTGGATATCCCTCAATCCAGCTGTGTTTTCCAACCCCAGATCCTCTTGGGCTTATCCTCAAACTGGCAAAATTTTTACTCCATCCTGGGTGCTCTCGAATATTAATATCTCAACCCAGCAAACTTAATTCTGGGTGTTCTTGGGCATTCTTATCCCTCAATCCAGCAGAATTGTTATGGGCCCCTCCCACACAGTTTACCTTTTATTTTTCCCCAATAGATTATGCCAAGAAAACCCTCTTTTTACCTTTTTTTTTTTTTCCCCAATTAATTACCTTTTATTTTCCTCCCCCACCAAGGGGTCCCACTCTTTCCCTGAGACCCAGTCCCGGTTTCCCCAGGGGGGATTCTCTCACTCTTTTTATCACTCGCTTCGTCGAAACGCAGCATGGGAGACTACCGCTCTTGCTTAGCAAGTCTGGGGTAACCAGCCCGCCTCTCATTCACACACATTCATCCCCCCTTTATCCGCCCCGTCCCAACAAATACTTACCTATCCTTTGTCCTTGGGTCTTTGTTCTTCGTGTACACTTTAGTCTTAGGGGCTAATTACCGCGGTTTTAGGGAATCTCTTCCCTTTTCTTTGTTTTATTGTGTCCTTTTGTCCATTGGAATCGTAACCTGCGTCTGTCGGTCACAGTAGGGGAGCACAGTGAGGCTGCCTAACAGGGCAGGACACGTCTCCCTCACTCTGACTCTCCTAAGGCACTGGCAGAGAGGTGTTAAGAACCATCCTCTGCTACCATAATTGTGAAAAATGCCAATCACTTGTTTTAGTGATTGTCCTAGCCAAGAAACAATGTAAAGTGTCCAGAAGGTAGTCGGGGTTTAGTTAAAAGAGACTAAATTCAGGTAAAGGATTCAAAATGCTAAATTGTGGGAATGGAGCTTTAGTTGCCTGTTAGTATATTGCATTTTACATAGATACACCATTTAAAGTATTTTCTTTCCCTTTCTTTCTGAGGCCTGAAAATGGGAAGAGGTTATAGTAAAGGAGCAGATCCTTCCAAAGAGAAAGCCAAGAGGATTCCCCCTAACAGCCCCTTAGGGCAATTGTTAGACCAATGGGATTCTCTGGAAGCCACGAAGGGTCTAAACAAGAGTAAGGTGATACATTACAGTGTAGAAGTATGGCCGAAGTTAGAATTACAGGAAGAATGGCCATGGTATGGAACCCAAGATCAGTGGATGTGTAATCAGCTAAACCAACACCTAAAAACCCGAGAGGACCTTGATATAGAACAACTATCTTATGCAGCTTGCTGGCTGGAGAATTCTATAAATAATGAGACTGTGAGAATATGCAAGTTACAAAGAAATAGAGAAGAAGACAAAGAGAATGGAGAAGAAGAGACTAGAAAAAGAAAAAGATGGGACCCCCTTGATTACCTACCCCCTTCTGCTCCTGTTACCTCTCCAACAGTTTCCCCAGTTAATCCTTTGGCCCCTCCTATTATTCCTTTCCCCGGTTTTCCCACCTCTATTCCAACCACCTCCCCAACTCCCTCTTCCCCTTCCCCAACGGGAGCTCCCTTGCCTAGCACGCCTGCCTCAACTACTACCTCCCTACCTGGGGCCTTAGAAGGAGGGCCATATTGTAACACCCGATCCAAAGCACCACGGGTAGAAAGGCTCTTTCCCCTTAGGGAAGTCCTTATGGGTGGAGCAGCTGGAGGAGTTGGGTTTGTAGGTGCACCTCTGACAGCTTCCGAAGTCCGGGGATTTAAGAAAGAGCTAGGAAATTTAGTAGAAGACCCCATTGGAATATCTAACCAGTTAGACCAATTTCTAGGGCCGAATATTTATACCTGGGTAGAGCTTAACTCTATTCTAAGCATTCTGTTCTCTCCAGAAGAGGTCCGGATGATCCGAACAGCAGGGGTGAAGATATGGGAAAGAGAAAATAGATTGGGGCCACCAGGGGACCAAAAGATACCCTTAGTAGACCCCAACTGGAATCCCAACCAGGAAGAAGGAAGGCAAAACATGAGAGACTATAGGTCACTCATGATAAGAGGGATCAAAGAGTCTATCCCTAGGGGAAGCAACACGAAATTGGCCTTTGATAGTACGCAGGAGAAGGATGAGACGCCAGCAATGTGGCTTAACCAACTAAAACGAAATTTCCAGTTATATTCACATATAGACCCAGATAGCCCAGAGGGCCAAGTCCTCTTGAAGGTCCAGTTTGTCACCAAATCCTGGCCCGATATTAGACGGAAGCTAGAAAAGATGGAAGACTGGCAAGAAAAGAATATGAATGAGCTGCTCAAAGAAGCCCTGAGAGTTTATTTAAGGAGGGAAGAAGAAAAGGCCAAAACTAAGGCTAGAATTATGGTTGCGGTTGCTCGAGAAAGTATAAGAGCAGACAGATCACCAGCACTGCCGTCTAAGTCAAGTGAGAATAGACCAGGGCCATTACCAAAAATTAGAGACCAACCAACACCATCATATGGAGCAAATAAGAACTTTAATGAGTTCAGGAAACCTGAGGCCTCAGAAAGCAACAGGAGGTGCTATTACTGTGGTGAGATAGGACACCTTAAAAGGAATTGTAAGAAGTTTCAGTTTGATGAGGTAATGCATAGAGAACAAGAAGTCTTAGAAGAGATTTCAAGGGGAGATGACTAGGGGTGTCAGGGGCTCTATAAGTTAAGGGACCCAATGAACCATCAAGAAGAGCCCTTGGTAAACTTTGAGGTGGGTCCCCACTATGAAGAATTTGAGTTCTTAGTTGACACAGGGGCAGATAAGTCCAGTACAAACAAGTTACCAGTAGGAATCACCATTGGGAAGAAGGTCTGTGAGGTTTTAGGGGCAGAGGAAAGACCATTTAAAGCATCTATAGTTGAGAATATAGAAATCAAGGGGAATTCAAGACAATGCTTGGCAGACTTTATCTATCTGCTCAATTTAGGAAGTAACCTCTTGGGAAGAGACTTGCAAGTTCAACTGGGGGTAGGGATCATCCCGAGGGATGGGAGGATGGTAGTCCAGGTCATGAGGCTGACCCAGAGAGACATAGAGGAAATAGACCCCAGAGTATGGGCAGAAGAAAGTAAGTGTGGATACTTGAACATCACGCCAATAAAAATAGAAATGCAAAAAGATACACCCCCTATCCGAGTCAAGCAATACCCAATATCCCCTGAGGGCAGGAGAGGATTAGCCCCAGTGATCGAACGAGTATTAGAGCAAGGTATTCTAGAATCCTGCATGTCCCCCCATAACACTCCTATACTAACCTTAAGAAAAGCAGAGGGGAAATACAGACTAGTTCAAGACTTAAGGGAAGTAAACAAGAGGACTATTACCAGACACCCTGTAGTATCCAACCCCTATACCCTTTTAAGCCAAATTCCAAGGGAACATGCCTGGTTCACAGTAATAGATTTGAAAGGTGCCTTCTGGGCATGTCCGCTGGCAGAGGAATGTCGTGACTGGTTTGCATTTGAGTGGGAAGATCCTGACAGAAGGACAAAGCAACAGCTAAGATGGACACGCCTCCCACAGGGGTTTACAGAATCCCCAAACCTCTTTGGGCAAGCACTAGAGGAACTACTAGGGCAGTTCACCCCTGAAGAAAACATTCAGATCTTACAGTATGTAGATGACTTATTAGTATCTGGAAATGAGCGAGACCGGGTCAAAACCACCAGTGTTCGACTCCTACATTTCCTGGGAGAAAATGGCCTAAAAGTATCCCAAGAAAAACTACAATTTGTAGAATCTGAAGTGACTTACCTAGGTCACATAATTGGAGGAGGGTATAAGAAACTAAGTCCTGAGAGAATCTCAGGTATCCTGTCTATCCCAGCTCCCAAGACTAAGAGAGATGTAAGGAAGCTACTAGGCCTGTTTGGTTATTGTAAACTGTGGTTAGATCAATACACCAAAAGCGTGAAGTTCCTTTATGATAAATTAGTAGACTCTGAGCCTGTAAAGTGGACAGAAGAGGATGAGGAGCAGCTACGAGGATTGAAAGATAAACTGTCCTCGGCACCTGTTCTAAGCCTGCCTGACCTTAAGAAAGAGTTTAACCTGTTTGTGAGTACAGAAGGGGGAATTGCATATGTGGTATTAACCCAGGAATGGGGAAGACAAAAAAAACCAATAGCCTACCTCTCAAAACTACTAGACCCAGTAGCCAGAGGATGGCCAACTTGCCTACAAGTAATTGCAGCTGCAGCTATCCTGATAGAAGAAGCCCAAAAATTGACTTTGCAAGGGAAAATTCAAGTCCACACCCCCCACGATCTCAAAACAGTGCTAAGCCAAAAAGCTCAGCAGTGGTTGACTGACTCTAGAATATTGAGGTATGAGATCATCTTAATGAACACAGGTGACTTAGAGTTAGCCACCTCCAAATGTCTAAACCCTGCACAATTTCTTACCGGAGAACCCCTGGCAGATCTCGAACATGATTGTGTTGAACTCATAAATCTACAGACCAAAGTGAGAGAGGATTTAGAAGATGTACCCTTGCCATACGGGAGATCCCTTTTTATAGATGGGTCCTCAAGAGTAGTAGGAGGGAAAAGAGCCTCAGGATATGCTGTCATAAATGGGGAAGACATGAAAGTCATGGAAAAAGGGAAACTGCCCTTGAACTGGTCAGCCCAGTGTTGTGAAGCCTATGCTTTGAAAAGAGGATTAGACCTGTTAAAGGGAGATCAAAGAACTATTTACACAGACTCGCAATATGCGTTTGGGATCATCCATACCTTCGGAAAAATTTGGGAGGAGCGTGGCTACTTAAACTCCAAAGGGAAGAACCTAGTACATGAGAAACTGGTAAAACTAGTATTAGAATCCTTACAAAAGCCCGCAGAGATAGCTGTGGTGCATATAAAGGGACATCAGAAAGGACACACACGTGAAGAAAAGGGAAACCGATTAGCAGATCAGATAGCAAAAGAAGCAGCCTTAGACCCAGGAAACCCAGTAAAAGCTTTTAAAATAGAAGTAGGACCAAGTAGAGAAAGAAAAAAAGAAGAGCCGAGGTTCAGTGAAAAAGAATTAAAAACAATAAAAGAACTAGAATTACATCAAAGGAAACAAGGAGAATGGTTAACTCCTGATGGGCGTAGGTTCCTAAATAAAGCCCTAGCTCGAAGAGTGCTAGTAGAGTTACACGAATTGACCCACTGGGGAATCCAAGGTTTGTGCGACCACTTTTTACGGGAAAATTTATGTCTTGGAGTATATGATCTGGCGAAAGCAGTCACAAGAGGGTGTGCAATTTGCCTGAAAACTGACCAAAAGGTAATGAGAAAAAGAGCATGTGGGGGAGGAAAACTTGCTTTGAGACCTTTTCAAAACATACAAGTAGATTTCACTGAAATGCCCTCTGTGCAGGGGTACAAACATTTACTAGTGATCGTAGATCACCTCACTCACTGGGCGGAGGCTTTCCCAACCAAAAGGAAACTGCGCAGGAAGTTGCAAGAATAATCCTAGAAAACATCATACCACGATATGGGCTAGTCAATAACATTGACTCGGACCGAGGTCCACATTTTGTTGCTCAAACTTTACATCAAGTAACAAAAGCCCTGGGGATAAGGTGGAGATTGCACACCCCATGGCATCCTCAAAGCTCTGGAAGAGTAGAAAGGATGAATAGAACTCGTAAAAATGTGTTAACTAAATTAATTGAAGAAACAAAAATGAATTGGCTCAGGTGTTTACATCTCGCTCTCTTGCGCATCAGAACCAGACCTCGGACCGACATAGGGGTCTCTCCATATGAAATGATGTTTGGACTCCCTTTTTTAATCACCCCTTTCAGTACAGCAGATTATCTGGAAGGGGAGGCAGCAACTCAGAAATATTTAGAGGTCATAGGAAAATCCCTAGAAGGCCTCAGGAAGAAGGGGTATCTCCCCCAAACCTCCCCTCTAGACACCAATGCGCACAACATCAGTCCTGGGGATTGGGTGTTGATAAAGTCCTGGAACACTACTACTCCATTAACCCCCAAATTCTAAGGACCTTTCCAGGTACTACTCACCACACACACTGCAGTGCGGACTCAAGAAAAAGGCTGGACCCACGTCACCAGAGTCAAAGGACCAGTGCCACCCCCGGACGCCAGACCAGACCCAACAGTGTCACCCGCCTCCTCTTGTGCATGGACAGTAATTAAGAAACCAGAGGACTTAAAATTAACCTTAAGGAAGACTTGCTAGAGACTGATATACAGTAAGGTGTTAATAACTGTTTCTGAGTTAAAGTACCATAGAAAAGGTTTAAGTACTTGGTAATTGTTTAATAAGACTAAGTGTCCTTTAGCCAAAGGAGTTACCTAGAAAAAAAAATTTAATTAGTAAGTCTTACTTGGTTTCTAAAGAACACTAGAATTACCATCAGACCTGAGTAAAAGCATACAAATGCCAAAAGAAGTTAGCCCTCAAAAGCCAAAGACTGTAAGCTGATGCGGGCTTAAGCCCGATCAAAGAAATAGAGGAGGGATTTGTTATGAACAGTTTCCAGGTGTTCCCCAGAGACGCGGGCAGGGCTTTCCTAGTTCCCATGGCAACACTAAAAAAACTACTAACTCTAGCTAAGTACCGATATTGAAATGCTAATTAGCTAATTGCTCTGTTTGTTTTCTCTAAACTACCTGGAGATAACCGGCCTCCCACCCCTCCACGCTGCCATTCTGAGACTAACATGGAAATAAAAACCCCTTAGGATCATGGGAGTATTTTTAGGAGAAAAAAAAGGAATATAAATCAAAAAACTGAACACAGTAGAGGAGTCTAGGCAAATGCCCTAGCTGAGGAAGAGGGAAACACATCCCCTGATTGACTTTTAACTGTCGCCATCACCTAAGAAAGAACAGACTATATTAGGCTCTGAGAAGCAGGAATACAGAGACAGAGAGCCCTGGTGCTGCCACCACGGAAGGAGCGGGGACAGCTGTTGTTCTGGACTTCAGCAACAGACTCTGCACGCCACGCCTCCTCATCCTCGGGCCACCGGTGTGCCACAAGGAAAGGAGAAATGACAGCTGCTGCTCGGGACTCCAGTGACCGACTCTGCACGCCGCCTTCCTTTCGGCTGCCTGGGAAAGCTACGACCATGGGGGCGAGCTCTGCGTCGAGCTCCCTGCCCAGCTGATCTTATTAATAAAGAGCTGAACATTAATAAAGGCATTAGCCCTGTTCATTTCAGTTCTGGACTTCAGCAACAGACTCTGCACGCCTCCTCACCCTTTGGCTACCAGTGTGCCACAAGGAAAGAAGAGGGGACAGACTCTGCATGCCTCCTTCCCCTTTGGCTACCTGGGAAACCTACAACAGTGGGGGTGAGCTCCATTCGAGCCCCCTGCCCAGCTGATCTTTTTAATAAAGACCTGAACATTAATAAAGGCATTAGCCCTGTTCATTTCTATAGCTATAGTACATATTAAAGGACACCAAAAGGGAATGAGCCCAGAAATAAGAGGAAATTATTTGACAAATCAGGAAGCTAAAGATGCAGCAGAAAATGGGGATGAAAAAGTTATGTTAAACTCCAAAGAAGGAGAAATTGAAAATTCCAAAGTTTAGTGAAGCAGAGGAAAAAGAATTAAGCAAGATAGGAGGAGAGCAAGATGAATCTGGGAAATGGAAACTTCCTGATGGAAGACAATTGCTTAATAAAACACTTACTAGGAAAAATTAGAAGACATGCATCAGAGAACTCATTGGAGTACTCAGGGTTTGTGTGATCATTTTTTTTAAGAACTATAGGTATTGAGATTTTTATATTAGCAAAACAAGTAACTGAAAGGTATATAACTTGCCAAAAGATAAATAAAAAGTTGATGAGAAAAACAACATTAGGAGGTCATGAATTAGCTCTTCGACCATTTTAACGTATGCAAGTAGAAGTTTAGATTTGTCAGGCTCTAAATTTATTTGTAAATTTAAAAGAACCGTTTAATCCAGAAGAAAGAGAATATGCCGCATGCTGGACAGGAGATCGTAGGAGAATAAAGATCTTTAAAATATCAGAAACCCCCCAAGACAAAGCAAGAAAAGAAAAGGGCTGGGAACAAGAGGGTGTGATAAGTTAGAAAAGACTCTTTGTTCATCAAGACAGAAAGAAGAAGCCTTGTGTAGATAACAGAGAATCAAAGGAGAAGCCTTGTGTAGATAACAGAGAATCAAAGGAAAAGCCTTGTGTAGATAACAGAAAACCGCCAGACAGAAACTAGTTAGCATGTTGATTACTTAAGCTGGGTGTGTAATTGTGGTAGATAGGGACAGGCGAACGGAAAATCTCGGGATGTGACGGAAAGCAAGACCCTTCCCCCCTCATCCTGCTATAGATGATCAATCACCCCTGAAGCATGCAGCCCCTCCTAACTCCAGTAGTTTTCCACTCCTTACTAACCCTAGCCAGACCCACCGTCCCCCTTTGACGTAGTAAAGCCCCCTTGACTATTTAACCTCACGAGATGAGATAATAAAGGCCATTTGACCATCCAACACATTGGTGTCTGTGCATGTCAGTGGACCGACTGACCCGGGCGAGGCTGGGTCGCCATGCTGTGTCTTGATACCAGGTCGCCCGCCTTCTCAGCAGAAGGCAACATGTAATTAGAACTTAGGTGCATATGGAAAAGACCGTTGCAGGGCCATGGACTTTCGCCGGGGAAGAAGAGAGGAGCTTACCTCGGGCGACCAACAGAGAGTAGAAGACGACCCCCTAGCAACAGAAGGCGCAAGCGCAGAGTACACCCAGAGATATCGCGGCCCCGGGGAAAAAAAAAAAAGTATAAAAAGACTGTGGGAAGGGGGAAAACGGTGTGTGGGCCGTTTTTGCGGAGCGGGGACTCCCCGGCTGCACCCAGCGCTGTTTGCTTGCCATCGCTTGCTGTAATCAATAAATTTCTGATTGACTCTTGAAAGGCTGAACAAATTATTCGCCTCTATTTATAACAATCTGGTGCCGTGACTCGGATAAGGGCTATCTGTTGGAAGCTCCTCACGGGGAGGCGCCCTCGCTGCCTTGGCAGCGAGCCCTGTTCAGGAGACCTCCTCCTGGGACCCTTACTGACGAACCCAAATTCGGTGGCAAGCAAAGAATAGCCGGCAACCCCTTAATCTTTGTGCATGAAGTCCCGGGCGAAGACACAGGACTGTGTAAGTACCTTTCAGTGGTCCTTCGGGGCTACTGAGGTTGCCCCGTTCGGAGGCAGCAGGGCCCACTCGGTCAGGGTTGGGATCCCGGAGTGTGATGAGTGAGACGTCTCTGTGAGACGACGTGTGTGTGGACCTCATAGTAGTGCGTTTCCCATACCCGGCGACGGGCTGGGCCACGAATTGAGGGAAGCGTAGAGGTGTGTGTGAGAAGGCACTCCGGAAGATGGGACAGAGGAAAAGCAAGCCCTCTGGTCCCATGGGTAGGGGAAACCCTGTAAAGCTTCCCCAGATTCCTCCAGATAGTCCATTAGGACTAATGATTAAAAGTTGGGATTCCTTCCCCTCCAGGAAAGGAAAGGACAAGGTGAAAATGGTGCACTACTGCATAGAGGTTTGGGGAGGGAAACAAATAAGAGGAGACCATTTGTACTGGCCAGTGTTTGGCTCATTTGAGGATTGGATATGTCAGGCTTTAAATATTTATGTGAATTCTAAAGAGCCCTCGAACTCAGAGGAGAGCGAGTACGCCTCCCTCTGGATAATGGGGGAAACTCGCACTAAGCTGTTTACACTTAGTACTAAGGAGAAAAAGAAAAGATTGAAAGAGGATACAGACCTACCCGATTCCCCCCTCCACCCTACATACCTCCTCCCCCTCCATCACCTCCTCTACCACCAGCTCCCCCTCCCCGTTCTCCTCCCCGGAACCTTTACCCACCCCTGCCTCCACATTCACCACAACATCCTGACCCCTCTGCCCCGGCACAAAACGACTCAGCAAAAGATGACTCAGAGGGGGGTGAGTTGAATGCCGAGCTCCAGGGGAATAACCAGCGGGTAACTAGAAGCCAGACTAGGAAAAGGCAGGAGGAATTGGGATTGTTCCCACTCCGAGAAGCAGGAATGGGGATGGTGCCTAACCCTAATGCAGGACAACCGGGGCAACCAGCCCAAATCTTAGGAGTTGGATATGTGTCTGTACCCTTGAACTCGGGAGATGTGAGGGAGTTCAAAAAGGAAATGGGACATCTCTTAGAGGACCCCCTTGGAGTCGCCGAAAGATTAGACCAATTTCTGTGTCCGAACATTTATACTTGGGATGAGATGCAATCTATTTTAGGTATATTATTTACCTCTGAGGAAAGGAGGATGATTAGAGATGTAGGGATGAGAATATGGGATGATGAACACCAACAAGGGCCCCTCGCAGACACCAAGTGGCCTATGCAATGCCCTGACTGGAACAACCAGGATCCGCAACACAGAGCCCATATGGCAGATTTGCGGAACATTATAATACAAGGAATAAGAAGATCTGTCCCTCGAGGACAGAATATTCACAGGGCTTTTCGAGAACAGCAAAAAAAGGATGAAGACCCCACAGAATGGTTGGAAAGGTTGAGAAAAATCTTTCAGTTATATTCTGGAGTGGACCCTGATACCCCAGTGGGGGAGGCTCTGCTAAAAACACAGTTTGTAGCAAACTCATGGGTGGACATTCAGAAGGAGTTAGAAAAATTGGAGGATTGGCAAGGAAGAGGATTGGATGAATTATTGCGAGAGGCGCAGAAAGTTTATGTAAGGAGGGAGGATGAAACTCATAAAAAGCAAGTTAGGATGATGGTAGCGGCAGTTCGGGAAGGGCAGAAAACTGCCCCCTCTCCTTTACAGAAGGGGGCAGCCGTGCGGGGAAGTAAGAAAATTCCAAGGCGGACTGATGGGATTGATGAGAGGAAGGAGGAGAGAAGAATTGCCTGCTTTTACTGTGGGAGGAGGGGTCACATTAAGCGGGAATGCCGACAAAGGATAGCTGATGAAAAACAGTTTCAGGAAGACTAGGGGTGTCGGGGGCTCTATCTGCTGGGGACAAGAGAAAGAACGGAGCCCCTGGTAAAGCTAAAGATAGGTCCCCAGCAGCAAGAATACGAGTTCCTTGTGGACTCGGGGGCGGAAATATCAACCGTCCAGACCCTTCCTCGGGGGTGTAAAATTTCATCTGACACGGTACAGGTAACTGGGGCAAAAGGGGAGCCTTTTGGAGTACCTGTGATAAAAGATGTCTTTTTGGAGACTGATTCTAAAGTGGGGGTGGGATCCTTTTTATTAGTTCCCGAGGCAGATTATAATCTACTCGGACGGGACTTGATGATTGAACTAGGAATAGGAGTGGAAGTAATAGAGGAGAAATTGAGCATAAAACTGTGTCCCCTACGGGCCGCGGATGAAGCTGAAATCAATCCAGAAGTGTGGTACACCCCCGATACTGTAGGAAGATTGAATATCTAACCTTTTGAAGTAACCATCCAGGACCCTGAAATACCTGTGAGAATAAAACAATACCCTCTGTCTCAAGAAGGGAGACAAGGGTTAAAACCCGAAATTGAGAGACTCTTAAAACAAGGTCTCCTCGAACCATGCATGTCTCCTTTTAACACACCCATCTTACCTGTAAAGAAACCGAATGGTAGTTACAGGCTAGTTCATGACTTAAGAGAAATTAATAAAAGAACTGTTGAAAGATTTCCCGTAGTAGCTAACCCATATACACTTTTAAGTCAATTAGGCCCCGAAAATAAATGGTACAGTGTAATAGACTTAAAAGATGCTTTCTGGGCCTGCCCTCTTAAAGAAGCCTCCAGAGATTATTTTGCCTTTGAATGGGAAGACCTGGATACCCATCGAAAGCAACAATTAAGATGGACTGTCCTCCCTCAGGGATTTACAGAATCCCCTAATTTATTTGGACAAGCATTAGAACAAATATTGGCAGATTATTCCTTAGGCGAAGGAACAGCTTTGGTACAGTATGTAGATGATTTGCTAATCGCAGGCAAGGAGGAGGAGATAGTAAGAAAAGAAAGCATAAAGCTACTAAACTTCCCGAGTTTGAAGGGACTTAAAGTTTCAAAGTCTAAGCTACAGTTTGTAGAGGAAGAAGTTAAATACTTGGGACATAAGTTAACCAAAGGAACTAAGAAATTGGATGCTGAAAGGGTCCAAGGTATACTCTCATTACAAGCCCCACAGAATAAGAGACAGATACAGCAGTTGTTAGGACTATTTGGATACTGTCGACAGTGGATAGTGAACTTTAGTGGGAAAGTTAAATTCCTGTATGAAAAATTAACTCAAAAAGGATTACTCAAGTGGACACCTGAAGATGAGGACCGACTAAAGGCCCTAAAGGTTGAATTGGTGAATGCACCAGTCCTCAGTCTCCCTGACCTAAAAAGACCATTCTTCCTATTTATTTATGTGGAAGAGGGAACTGCATATGGGGTGCTGGCCCAGGATTGGGCTGGGAACAAAAAACCAGTGGCGTATCTCTCAAAACTTTTAGACCCTGTTAGTAGAGGGTGGCCCACCTGCTTACAAGTAATTGTAGCTGCTGCTGTCTTAGTAGAAGAAGCAGGCAAAATAACCTTTGGAAGTGAGCTGCAGGTCTTATCTCCTCATAACATCCGGGGAGTTTTGCAACAAAAAGCTGAAAAATGGATAACAGATGCCAGGCTGCTTAAATATGAGGGCATCCTAATATCACCCCCTAAATTGACTATAGAAACTACCAGTTTACAAAATCCTGCTCAATTCCTATATGGGGAACCAACTACTGAGCTGGCACACAATTGCCTCCAACAAATTGAGGAACAAACCAAAATACGGCCAGATTTGGAAGAGGAAGAACTAGCCTCAGGGGCCCGGTTATATGTAGATGGATCCTCCCGGGTTGTTGAGGGGAAACGGAAATCTGGATACGCTGTGGTGGATGGAAAAACCTTCAAGATAATAGAATCTGGCCCCCTTAGCCCTAGCTGGTCAGCACAAGCATGTGAATTATATGCAGTACTCAGAGCATTAGAATTGTTAAAAGAAAAATCCGGAACCATCTACACTGACTCTAAATATGCTTATGGGGTAGTACACACTTTCGGTAAAATTTGGGAAGAGAGAGGATTAATTAACTCACAAGGAAAGGGGTTAATACATGAGGAATTAATCCGACGAGTTTTACAAGCTCTCAGATATCCGGAAAGGATAGCAGTAGTGCATGTCCGTGGCCATCAGACAGGAATAGGAGCCTCCATTAGGGGAAACAATTTATCTGATCAAGAGGCCAAGAGAGCTGCGCTACTGACTTTAAAACATAAGCTTGAGGTTACACAAAGGGAGGATTGCTCTGCTTGTGGAGATGATTCAGGAACAACACCGTGTTGGTCAGGTTGTAAAATGTTTAGAGATGATTCCATCAGAAGTGCTTGTGGTAACCCCCCAAAGAAACATTGCTGGTATCATGGCTCAAAGAAATATTTATTAACATTCACAGTACAAGAAAAAGAAAAATTAGACCAAATGGGAATATGGGAAAAGGAGGAAGGCAAGTGGGTATTACCCAATGGTCGAGAAGTACTCCCAAAAGGAGTAGCCATGAGAATCCTGCAGGCTATACATGATAAAACCCATTGGGGCACTCAGGCCTTAGTCGATCAGTTTGCTATCAAATACATGTGTATAGGAATCTATACTCTGGCTAAACAGGTAACCCAACGCTGCCTGACCTGTCAAAAGGTAAACAAGCAGCAACAAAGAGAGAGACCAATGGGTGGGAGAGAGTTAGCACAAAGACCTTTCTCTCATATACAAGTAGACTTTACTGAACTACCCAAAATAGGGAGGTACAAGTACCTGTTGGTATTGATAGATCACTTGACACATTATGTAGAAGCATTCCCCACCGCCAGAGCAACGTCTCATGCGGTGGTTAAGATACTTTTAGAACAAATCATACCTAGATACGGGATGATAGAGATCCTAGATTCTGATAGGGGCCCCCACTTTACTTCAAAAATAGCAAAAGATATTCTCACCGCCCTGGGGACCCAGGGAAGTATCACACTCCATGGCACCCGCAAAGTTCTGGGAGAGTGGAGCGGATGAATGGGGAAATCAAGAAACAGCTAACTAAATTAATGCTAGAAACAAAGATGTCTTGGGTCAAGTGTTTGCCCTTGGCTCTATTAAATATCCGCACTCAACCCCGAACTGATGTGGGGATATCCCCTTTTGAAATGCTATTCAGAATGCCCTATGATATGGAGGCCCCTGTAGATCACCCTTGTTTGAAAGATTCTCAGATCAATACCTATATTGTGCAAATTATGAACAGAAGGAGAGAATTGAGGGAAAAGGGGCTGTTAACTCAGAGACCTCCATTAGACCTAGCAATGCATAAGATTAAACCTGGAGATAGAGTACTCATTAAATCATGGAAAGAAAATTCTTTAACACCTCGTTGGGAAGGCCCCTTCGTTGTTTTGCTCACCACAGAGACTGCAGTTCGGACCGCCAAGAAGGGATGGACCCACGCAAGCCGAGTTAAAGGACCGATCACTACGGCTGACCATTGGAAAGTAACGAGCCAACCCGGAAACCTGAAGGTCACCTTGAAGAAGAACTAACGGACTCAGTGTGGGTAATCCAAATAGACCAAGAGGGGGAACAAAAAGGGTACACTTACCCCTCGGCTGACGATTATAGAGTAGGATCTGAAGAAATACGTTGTGACTGTTATCCTTTTGTGTGCTTTGTTTGTAAAACTTGCCAAGAATGGTGGTAAGTCCATTGCTACAAAGGAAAGCCATCTACTGGGATTTGCTCCAGCTGCTACAAGCTAGAGCAAGGATTAACAAGAATCATATTAGAGTTAGGGGAATTGGAGAATAAGTGGGTAAGGTTCAAATCAGAAGAGTGGTGGGAGGTTTACAGAAAAGGGGTTAACCCTGAGAATTTTTGCTTCCACCTGAATGAACCTGCCCCCTTGTTGCCCATATTGTAAACCGGTGTTGTCGGAAAGAGCTGAAAGAAATCCCGTGTGACTCATCCCCGGTCAAGGATAAGAACTGGGAGCAGTATAGGGCTAGAAGGGGAAAAGGGAATGGATGCGCTGGAGAGTACCGCTGCTGCCGAGAAGATGGTAATCCCCGCGGCTCGAAGCACCCGAGTCGGCGGGCGAGGCAGAGGGGAAAGAACCAGGCTCTTCCCAATCCCAAGTAGAATAATGCAGAGATACTTCAAATATTACCGACTGGGTATTGATAATCTCCCAAAAAGTACCGACTCAACCACCCCGGGTAAACAAAAAAGGCAACAAGCTAAAAGGGAAATGGTAGGAAATTATGAGTTAAATGCAAAAACAGGACTCCACCCTCCTTGGCAAGTTATCATTATTGTACCTCTGATTATGTTATTGCCAGGAGGATATTCTCAATTCTCACATCAACCCTTTAAGTGGATACTAACCCGAGTAGATGGGAAAGAAATCCAAACTCGGATATCATCCGGATCTCCTAGCTTTACACTGTCATTATGCACACTGGCCCCCATCGAACCATGTCTAAATAAAATAGGTTTCTATATGTGTCCAGCATCAAATCCAGGAAAGGGGTATTGCAATTACCCTGGGGAATACTTCTGTGGGTATTGGGGCTGTGAAACAGTAGCGTCGGATTGGCCAGTAGAAGGAGATCAATGGCTTACTGTTTCTTGGGGACCCTACAGCTGTAAAGCTCCACAGAAGGACTGGTCGGGCGGCATAGTCAATCAGGGGAATTGTCAATTTGTGTATCTGAATGTAACTAAACCATTAGATCCAGGATGGACAGTGGGACGGACATGGGGTTTTCAGTATGTGGAACCTGGTAAGGACAGAGGCAACGTTCACCATAAAGAAGGAGCCTATCCCACCAGATACCCGACCAGTAGGCCCTAACCCGGTAATAGCTAAAGATGGAGAGCCAAGCCATGTTGAAATAATCAATAATCAAAGTAACGCAGGAATGGAAAATTCAACTGTTGTCACCCAGACAATAGCACCCCCTAGCCAGGATTCTGGATTTAACACCCTTTGGAAGCTGGTAGAGGGAGCATACCGGGTTCTTGAATGTAACTAACCCCCGGCTTACAGAGCATTGTTGGCTCTGCTTTGATGTTAAACCCCCATTTTATGAAGCTATCGGAATATCAGAAAAGGCGAGACGTGCAAATGGCAGTAACCCCCCTTCATGTAATTGGAAAGATCCACGGGGGCAAGGAATGACATTGGCCTCAGTAACACGGAAGGGGAGATGCATTGGCCAAGTGCCCCATCACATGGAATTCCTGTGCGAAATAATAACTACAGCAAAACGAGAGGATAAGCCAGCCAAGTGGTTACTCCCTGCTAAAAACACAAAGTGGATCTGTGCAAAAGGAGGACTCACACCCTGCATCTCCCTGGAAATTTTCGATGAGACCTCAGATTACTGCATACAAGAAGTCATAATCCCAAAAATTATCTATCACCCTCAAGACTATGTATATAACCTACAAACTACCCCAGCACACCATCTACAAAAACGAGAACCTTTTACTACACTTACAGTGGCTGCTTTAATGCTCATGGGGGGAGCAGGTGTAAGCACGGGAGTGGCCTCCTTCGTAAAACAAACGAAAGAATTTCAGTCTCTAAGGATAGCAATAGACGAGAACTTAGAGCGAATAGAACAATCGATACCAGCCTTAGAGAAATCAGTGAGATCTCTATCTGAAGTAGTTTTGCAAAACAGGAGAGGATTGGACCTCCTGCTCCTACAGCAAGGAGGGCTATGCGCAGCACTCAGAGAGGAGTGTTGTATCTATGCAGATCACACAGGGGTAGTCAGGGATACAATGACAAAACTAAGGGAAGGATTAGAAAAACGAAAAAGGGAAAGAGAAGCCCAACAAGGTTGGTATGAAACCTGGTTCAACAGTTCCCCGTGGCTGACTACCCTATTGTCCACAATGGCAGGGCCCCTAATTTTACTGATTTTGGGACTAACCTTTGGCCCGTGCATTTTTAATAGGATCATAGACATAGTAAAGAGGAGATTGGAGGCTGCTCACCTCATGTTAATAAGGGCCAAATATGAACCCGTACCGGAGGATCCTGAGACTAATGAAACCTTAGCCTTTAGCTTACAAGAACTAAAAAGGTTTGATGAACAAAATAAAGAAAAAGAAAAGGGGGGGATTGTGATAAGTTAGAAAAGACTCTTTGTTCATCAAGACAGAAAGAAGAAGCCGTGTGTAGATAACAGAAAATCAAAGGAGAAGCCTTGTGTAGATAACAGAGAATCAAAGGAGAAGCCTTGTGTAGATAACAGAAAACTGCCAGACAGAAACTAGTTAGTATGTTGATTACTTAAGCTGGGTGTGTAATTAGAACTTAGGTGCATATGGAAAAGACCATTGCAGGGCCGTGGACTTTCGCTGGGGAAGAAGAGAGGAGCTTCCCTCGGGCGACCAACAGAGAGTAGAAGACGACCCCCTAGCAACAGAAGGCGCAAGCACAGAGTACACCCAGAGATATCGCGGCCCCGGGAAAAAAAAAAGTATAAAAAGACTGTGGGAAGGGGGGAAACGGTGTGATAAATTGAGGCGAATAATTTGATTCAGCCTTTTTAAGGTCAATTAGAATTTTATTAATTACAGCAAGCAGTAGCAAGCAAAACAGCGCTGGGTGGGTAGGGGTCTCCTAACCGCCCCTCCTGCAGTGTCCCACACTGCAGTGCCCCACACCCCACTCCCTTATTCAGTTTCTTTTTATAGTTTCTTGGAGGTTTCTTAATTCGTGTCTTTTGCGATAGCAGTGTGCGTAGCTTGAGCATCTCTCTACGTCGTTTCTGCGTTGTGTCGAGGCACGTGATCGCTGATTTCACAATCGGCTCCGGACAGTGATGGGCGTACCTGGAGCACTCCTACGTTGTCTAGTCCGGTGGCCGTTGCCTGGTGGTCGCTGATTTCATAATCAGCTCCGGCCATCCCCCGACATCCTTAGCCTGTGTCTGCAAAAAAGCTACGAAAAGCTCCCTATATGGTGATTAATCATACTTGTGATCTTGCGGTTTTGCAATATGTCTATAGCCTTGCGGTTTGTAGCAGTTTCTTTTTTTTTATTGTCCTCCCCTATCTCCTAACAAGCAGGCTAGTCCCTTATACTTTAATTTTTATATTTCCTCCTTTAATATTCCAATTCTTTTGATGAACAAACAAGTTATCACAGTTTATCACAACGGTGTGTGTTATAAATAGAGGCGAATAATTTGTTCAGCCTTTCAAGAGTCAATCAGAAATTTATTGATTACAGCAAGCGATGGCAAGCAAACAGCGCTGGGTGCAGCCGGGGAGTCCCCGCTCCGCCTACGGCTCACCCCTTTTCCCCCTTCCCGCAGTCTTTTTATACTCTTTCTTCCGTGTCCGCGTTATCTCTGGGTGTACTCTGCGCTTGCGCCCTCTGTTGCTAGGGGGTCATCTTCTACTCTCTGGTGGTCGTTTGATGAAGGCTCCTCTCTTCTTCCTTGGTGAAAGTCCACGGCCCTGTAATGGTCTTTTCCATATAAGGTTATATGTTATATGCACCTAAGTTCTAATTACACAACTAGCTTAAGTAATCAACATATTAGCTAGTTTCTGTCTGGCAGTTTTCTGTTATCTACACAAGGCTTCTCCTTTGATTTTCTGTTATCTACACAAGGCTTCTCCTTTCTGTCTTGATGAACAAAGAGTCTTCTCTAACTTATCACAGTGTGTGGGCCGTTTCTGTGGAACGGGGACTCCCTGGCTGCACCCAGCGCTGTTTGCTTGCCATCGCTTGCTGTAATCAATAAATTTCTGATTGACTCTTGAAAGGCTGAACAAATTATTCGCCTCTATTTATAACAAGGGGAAAAAAGGAGAGGAGGAAAGAAAAGGATTGGAATCCTTTGCATGTATTACCTCCTCCGTTCCCGCTTGTTCCCCCACCGTTCGCAGCTCCACCACCCCCCCCCCCCTCCAGCTCCCGTCGCGGCTTCGGTTTCGCCGCTCGCGGCTGCACCACTGGTCCCATTGGTCCCGGCCGGAGTTCCCTCCCACTGCCTCTGCCTCTGCCTCAGTGGGACAGAGCTCGGGGCAGTCTGGGGGAAGCGGAGGGAGTGGTGGGCTGGATGCAGGCTCTGAAACAAACAGGCTGGATGTGTTGTCCAGCACAGGCCTGCCTGCTTCTGCCGGCGGCGGTGGATCACAGAGTGAAGTCGCTGCTGAGTCGGCTTCAGGCAGCGCGGCGATGGGAGCCGCTGTGTCCTGCGGGTGCTCCCCGCCCGCAGCGAGCGGCGCGGGGGGTGCAGTTTCCCCCGCGGCGTGGCACGCCGGCAGCCCAAGCAGAGCCGGCGGCACGGCTTCGGCAGCGTCTTTCGGCGCTGACGGTCTCGGGGTCGGCAGCGATGTCGGTCCCGGGGTGGGGGGCCACGGCGGCGGCGGCAGCTCTGCCGGTCCCGGCGTGGGGGGCCGCGGCGGCGACGACGGCAGCGTCTCTCTCAAGAGTGGCGCTGGCGGTCGCGGCGGCGGCGGGCTCTCTCCAGGCGGAGCGGTGGGTGGAGCGGCAGGCGGGGCGGCGAACCCCGCTGCCGGCAGGTGTGGCGCCATGGCCGGCGCTGGTATCTCAAAGGATATCAAATCCGTCAGTCCGCTCGGTGCGCAGGGAGGCAGACCGGGAGGCAATTGCTCCTGTCCCGTTGGCAAAGCCGAGGCCCCCGCATGCGGCGGGGGGCGTGCCAGGGGATGGATCAGAGGCTCCATTGCCGGTCCCAGCAGTACAAGAGGGTGGGACTGGTACATCTGCGCAGGCTCCATCAGCGAAGGAGTCGGGGGGCTCCAGCCCCCACTGCGCTGTGGACTGCGGGCGACGCCAGCCCCCCTGCGAATGCGGTCTGGAAAGGGGGGGGCTGCAGAGCCGCGGGCTGTGGCGGCACGGCGTGCTGCGCAATCAGTGGCCGATCTGCTGGCAAAGAATTTCTTGGCTCAACGTAGTCACAGGGATGGGAATACTTGGGCTTAACATGAGTTCCCGGCGACATGTAAAGTCCGCGGGGCATCCCAGCGTCTCTCACAGACCCACTCTGCGCTGTGGTGGGCCTGGGCACCGCCCCGCCCGCCTGTCGCCCACTGATTCCCGAGACACCGCTGCATACCGAAGCGGCATCCTCATTTCCCGACAGCTCCCACTCGGAATCACTGCTCCTCGGGGTCTTACGAGGCAACTTCGTATAGATGCATCCCCAGACCGCAAACAGGGCAGACGCTGTAGCGTCCCCCTTCCTCTCTTTCTTCAGGAGGCACCGGCCCAAATCGTTCCAGACTTTACGATCAAAGGCGAGACTGAGATCTGCAGGAAATCCATGGTCCCGAGCCCAACCCAGGAGCTTGACGAAGTCATCATCCGAGACCTGGATACCCAGTTGTGGGGCCCAGCCTTACCAAGCGGCCAAGACCACCCGTTCAGCCGGAGATGGCTGGTTCCCCATTGTTAGGAAACCGTCCCTTAGCAGACGTCCACTTCAAGAGACAGACAGTCCAGTACTTCAGGGAAAACCGTCCCGCTCAGTTCTCGGCTTCTAAGAGCCGACCCGCGGTCCAGACAGGACCAAGCCTTCTCCGGAAGGCACACGATTTCAGCGTTACCTCTCTCAGGAGGCCAAAGGTGTCCGGCCAGAGCCTCCAGGCTACTGGCGTGGAGCTCCGCTGCAAAGCCCCCCCGCAAGACGCTGTGGTTCGGGGCTTCAGCCGAGGCTGCAATTCCACGAGGGGTCACCAGATGACGCTGTTGAGCAGGACTGGAACAGAGAACTCCAGATCAGAAGGCTAAGAAAATGAGCTCTCCCTTTATTTCAAATGTACCGCTCTATATATAGAGAACATCGAGAAGACTAATTTCATTGGTCTTAGAGTAAAAACATGTCACACCATTGGTGTGCAGTGAATGACGCACAGTAGCAGAACATATTTATAAACAATGTGAATAACAAGATAGATTAGAGAATTATTTACATTCTTTCCCAACTGTTTCCCAGGCTCTTGCCTGGTTAGAAAACCTCTCTCTTTCTCTCTGACTGACCTGAGAATATCCACACGAGAATTCAACAAAGAAGCCCAAAATGCTTTAGATAAAGTGATGCGAGCCATCCAATCTCACCAGGCTCATCGGTATAATCCTAACTTGTCTTTTTTTTTGCAGTTTTAGGGGAGGGTCCACATCTTCATGGTCTAATATTCCAGTGGGAGCTAGAGAAGAAGGACCATCTGATGATCTTAGAATGGTTTTTTTTTGATCTCATCAGCTAGGTAAAACTATAACAACTTGCCCTGAAATTATATCACACTTGATTATAAAGGCTAGATCACGAATGTTTTCCCTTTCAGGAAAGGATTTTGCAAAAATATTTCTGCCTGTCACATCCATCTATTTGGAATGGTTAATTCAAAATTCAGAGGTTATGCAATTTGCCCTAGAAAATTTTACAGGCAAAATTTCGGTCAATTGTCCAAAACATCAGCTATTAAATTCATCTCTAAAATTAATTGATAAGCCCTTAAGAAGTCATGCTCCCCTTGATGCAACCACATTTTTTACAGACGGTTCAGGGAAGTCTAAAAAATCTGTGATCGCTTGGCAAAATCCAGAGACAAAAAAATGGGGATCAGATATTGAAATAGTAGATGGTTCTTCACAAATTATAGAGTTAACAGCAGTTGTGTGAGTATTTTCAAAATTCACGTTTCCTTTTAATTTAGTAACAGATTCATTTTATGTTGCAGGTGTAGTGGAGAGAGCAGAAGGGTCTCTGCTAAAGGAGGTGTCCAATGACCAGCTGTACGGTTTGCTCAAAAAATTAATCTTCCTTCTTTCTATTCAACAGGAAACTTATTTCATAATGCACTTTCGTTCACATTCTGCTCTCCCAGGTTTCCTAGCAAAAGGCAATGCCATGGCTGATTTGTTAGCCATGCCAATACAGAATACACTTCCCAATATTATCGAAAAAGCCAGAATGAGCCATGCTTTCAATCATCAAAATGCACCTGCCTTAGTAAGAATTTTTAACATCTCTCAGATTCAGGCAAAAGCGATTGTCCAGTCATGTCCAGATTGCCAAAAATTAGCCATACCAGCAATAGCAACAGGGGTTAACCCTCGAGGCTTAAATAGCCTGCAGATATGGCAAACTGACATAACTCAGTATCAGTCATTTGCACGGTTCAAACATATACACGTATCAATAGATACGTTCTCAGGAGCAATTTTTGCATCCGCACATCAAGGAGAAAAGAGTAGAGATGTAATTAAACATTTCTTACAAGCATTTGCATCCCTAGGTATCCCTCAAGAAGTTAAAATGGACAATGGACCAGCCTATGTTTCTAACAAATTGCAAGTTTCTCCAAATATGGGGTATCAAACACACCACAGGTATTCCACATTCTTCCACAGGCCAATCTATTGTAGAAAGAGCACACAGATCACTGAAAATGATCCTTGAAATGCAAAAGGTAGGCACAGAAGTGCTGTCTACTATAGAGAGGCTGAACAAAGCTATATATGTTTTTAATTTCTTAAATAATTATTTTATGGAGCAGGTACCACCGATTTTCAGACATTTCAGCAATACCAGTCAAGCAAAGCTCAAGGAAAGGCCACCAGTCTTCATAAAGGATCCAGAGACAGGACAAATTTCAAGACCCCATTCTCTTGTGACTTGGGGGAGGGGGTTTGCATGCATTTCTACAGATGCAGGTCTTCGATGGGTCCCTGCAAAGAATGTCAAGCCACAGGTACAGCCAATCCAAGAGCAGCAAAAGATGCCAGAAAAAGAACACACAGACAACTGAGCGACAGCTGGAATGCAGAGACTGTGTTTTCTAAATTTGCACTAGTTAAAATTGTTAAAAAAAAAATTGTTTGCACTGGGTCCTAGGGTGATGTTATGGTGCTTGTATCCCCAATCGTGTGTTCTGTTTATGCTTGATATTATGTTTTGTGCCTTCAGGACTGGCTCCAAAAAGTGAAGGTTTGTTTTGTCTTGTTATCAGCTGGCTCACCTCCCCCCATGGTCTATGTCTAGGAGATGCTAGGGCTGGCTTGCTTGCTTGCTGGCTTGCTTGCTTTCGCTTTGCTCTCGCTCCTGCTTTTTTCTTTTCCCCTTGCTTTTGCTTTTGCTTATTAGTTAGTTTAGCTAGGCAGTCCAATTTTTACCCTGGACTGTTTTTCTTTCCCTTTCCTGAATACCATTCGAAACTGCTCTGGACTGGGACCTGGGAAACACCAAGAAACACCGAGAGCCTGCATTTTGTGATCTGCAGCAGCCATCCCCAGCGCTGGAGACCGATAACTGGGCAACCACTCCCAGGAGACTGTCTGAATTTTTCATCTCTTCAGAGTGGTGAAAGAGTTTTTGTCATCTGGTATTGTTCTTTTTTTTTTTTTTTTTTTGTGCTGGGGAGTGTTTTGCTTGTTAAATAAACAGGTTTTTTTCCCACTTCTCTCTGAGGAAATTCTTCCCGAACCAGGTGGGGGAGGGGCCGTGGGGGGTTTGCTTTCTGGGTGCTCCTTCCGGAGGTTTACTCCCAAATTTGCCCTAAACCAGGACACACTGAAAGAGTTCTGTAAGTTATTACTGTTGTGTTAAAAAGTTATTAACTTACCTCTAAATCATATGTTAAAAATGTTTTAAAGTTCTATATGTTTAAATCATATACAGCCAGAAACTTGATGCTTGCCTGGGAAAAACACTTCACCAAAGTTAAGATAGAAGAATAAGGTAGCTGAGCTATCTAGGGTGCAATACTTATCTCTGAGAGCTTATGAGACCTGGCACGAAGAGACCAAGTATTACACGAGCATTTAGGAGGGCAGTTTGCAGGTCACAGAGGCTTTCCTGGGGACATGGTGGTATTGGCCCTGACGTCACCAGTCTCAGAGGAGCAGGTGACAGCTAAGAGATGCCACAGCACCACCCTACCCATTCCTCCACTGTGTCCTCCTACTTGTGCCCAAACCTCAAGGCTTCCCATGCCTTGTCCCCAGGAAGCAGGTGCAGGGAAGGGCTGGGTGCAATTTGGCTTGCTCAGGGTTTGTGGGGGTTCTTTGGTTTGAGGTCTTCAGGACTTTTGTTGGGGAGAACTGCACCAGCACCAAAGATTTTTATGTTACAGGAATAAAAAGAGTTAGAAGGAATCCCAGAGGAGACAGAGGATTAACCCTGTTGGTATGGGCAACTGAATGATCAAAGGTGGCCAAACTGGTAAGGATTACTTTCAAACCTGAAGCCAAACTGATAAGGCAAAAATTATATCCTATTAAGTGGGAGGCAAGGTGTTGCATCCTGGGGTTCGGGTTTAGATTAGGGTTTTTAATTTATGTTAGATAGGTCAAGTTCTGTAATCCCACACACCCCCCGTGTTTCCCCTCCCTGCGGTTGTTTGCTCCTAGCTGCATGCTATTGGAGCTTACCCCAATCACTCAGGCAGACACTCCTCATCCTTGCCAGAGAGTTCCCCGCCAATCTCCCTGATGCCGTATCCCTACTAGCCCTGGGACCCAGGAACCGCCCCAGCGCCGTCTTGATTGGTCGCTGTTGCTGGTGTCACCGCCACGGCAGCCGCCCCTATTGGACGGGAGGCCATGGATCCTCTTGCCCGCCCCTCCATAAAATCCTACCCTGCCAGCACCCAGGCACCATTTTCTCCCATGCGAGTGCCGGGAGTGGTTGCGTTTTTCCATCTAACCGCGCCACATGACCAATAAACCGTTCCTGCCGAGCACGGAGTAAATGGACAATTCCTTACTTCGTTGCTGGATCCCTAGCGCACGTTAACAGCGACTGGCCAGCCGATGAGCCCAGGACACGGTAGCCGTCTCCAGGAACCCATGGTACAAAACCCTGGCAGCACGTGGAAGCTATGCCACAGCCGGGCTCCCAAGAGCTGCGTGCAGCCAGGGAGAACAAAAGCAAATGCTGCAATTGGCACCCAGCATGGGGCCGAGGCCAGTGCTGAGCTGATCGTGTGGACGGAGGTTCACCGCGGAGCTCCGGAAACAGCACCGGGAGCCGCCGCCAGCCTGGGGCCGCGCCCCACCGCCAAGGGGGGAGTGCCGCCACTGTGGTAGATAGGGACAGGCGAACGGAAAATCTCAGGATGTGACGGAAAGCAAGACCCTTCCCCCCTCATCCTGCTATAGGTAATCAATCACCCCTGAAGCATGCAGCCCCTCCTAACTCCAGTAGTTTTCCACTCCTTACTAACCCTAGCCGGACCCACCGTCTCCCTTTGACGTAGTAAGACCCCCTTGACTATTTAACCTCACGAGATGAGATAATAAAGGCCATTTGACCATCCACCACATTGGTGTCTGTGCATGTCAGTGGCCCGAGTGACCCGGGCGAGGCCGGGTCGCCGTGCTGTGTCTTGAAACCAGGTCGCCTGCCTTCTCCGCGGAAGGCAACACGCCGCCAAGCCAGAGCGGGCAGCAGTCCGCGCCGGATCACTGCTCCATGCCAGACGGAAACCGAGAGCAGGGGCTCTCCAAAGTACATCAGTGAAGTCTCTGTCGCCCACAGGGGAGCAGACAGTGTGCCCTGCGTGGGACAGGAAGTGCAAACTTTCGTGGCCAAGAGGGCAGCAGAAAGGACATTTCTCGGGACTCTCGGACCCTGGTGGCAGCTTTTCTTTGCAGAGACTTCAGTCTCGTAAGTATTAGTCATGGAAATGTGTCCAGGTAATACATGGAGGGCCTGCCGTGTTCCCGAGGTTGGGACGTGTGGTGCGCAGCACGAACGGCAACTGCTGGAGTAGCTTTTTTTTTCTTTTTTACTGCCCCAGGGGTGAGGTGGGTTGGGTGGAAGAAGCATGGGGACCGTGCTATCTGCCCAACAAAAGGAGTTTTATGCCCAAGTTAAGGAAATCCTTGCGGTAAAGGGCCCCTACCCGAAAAATTTAGTTAAGAAATTTGTTCGGTGGCTGTTCTTTGCTTTCCCCCGTCTGTCTGCCGAGGACGCGCGCAAAACAGAATTTTGGGAGCAAGTGGGAAAAAGGCTAGCAGAGGGGATTGGTAGGGACCCCTCCATAGACGACTGCTTCCCTAAATTCCATTTGTTGATCTCGGATGTGGTGAAATCAGACCCTGCGCGAAACTCAGTTGGGGAAAGGAATGAACCATCCAGAAAATCTGTTACTCCCCCTGAATCCGTTTCCCCATCCCCTTCTCCTACCCCTTCTTCCCCTAACCTGGGTGGGCGGGGGGGGTACCCCCTCAATCTGAGATGCAGGGCAGCTCCACAAACATGGACCGTGCTCCTGGCTCCCCCAAGCCATCCTGGCATCCCCGCCTTAGCGAGATCAACCGATTCACTGAGGCAATGACCCTAAACCCCTTTCCCAATCCCTTTTTCCCAGTTGGAAATCCCAGTTTCGGTGCTACCCCGCTCAGTTCTGTTTCTTTGAACCCCTTCCTTTGTCCCCCTGAGGAGGCCGAAGTCTCGTGGTCGATCTCTTTGTCTTCCCAAGATGGAGGGCAGCCACATGGCAGGGCTTCCCCTTCCCACAATCCCTTTCTTCCCTTCGTTCCCTATGACCCCACCCCCTCCTGCTTCCTGGTGGGCGCAGGCACCTCCCACTCAAGGCATAGGGTTACCACCCCTCCCCCTGTCCCTCCTCGGGTAGGTGTAGGCGTTCCCTCCTTGCATGTTCTACCTGCCACGTCAGCAGCCCCACCTCTCCCAGCCGGGAGGGCTCAGTAGCCTCCACCCCACTTTCCGAGGAAGAAGATTCTCCCCGTCCTGTCTGTCCTCTCCCTCGCGCCCCGCCCCCGCGTCCTCCCGCTCCTCGAAGACCCGGGGGGGGGGGGGTGCAACGGAGCCCGGTCAATGAGATAAAGCAGTCGATCCACACTCCAGTCCCCTACACCGGGGGAGGGGAAAACCCTACGTGGACACCCCTTTCCTATGATTCAGTCAAGGAGGTCTGCAAGACATTGCAAAAATTTGGCAGAACAAGTCCCTTTTTTAAAGGGATTATAAAAGCCACTTTAACATCTAAAACTATAGTGCCGGCTGACCTTAAGCTTCTATTTAACTGCCGGCTTCTCCCGTCTGAATATGACCTGTGGGAGAGGAGGTGGAAAAGGCTGGCAGCAGACCTGCTTCCCGAAATCCATGATGGGCCTTACGGCCTGGATTTTGCGGAAGAACCAATCACCCTAGACCATCTTGTGGGTGAGGGAGAATGGAGTGAGGGGCGGCTGCAAGCTCGGGGAATTCCCACAGCTGTGTTGGACATGTCCAGGAGTGCAGCAGAGCATGCGTTCCTGGGCATGCCCGCCAAGGATCCGGGGATACCCTACACGGCAGTCAAGCAAGCTGTGGGGGAGCCTATGTTAGATTTTGTAGATTGGGTCCAGGCAGCCATGGAGAGACGCGTAGAGGTACCTGAACGCCAGGAAGGAATGGTCCTAGAAGTGGTGCACATGAATGCCAACGCCATGTGCAAAAGAGTCATCATGTCAATGCCGGCCTCACCACTGCCATCCCTCAGCCACATCATCGAGGAATGCACGCTGAAGGTGCACCTAATGGATGATGAGGAGGCCCCAAAGAAGAAAGACAAGCAAGTCGCCTCAGCTGCTGCTCCTTCGAGGAACCCAGCACTGAAGCAACTTCCATCCACATGCCGGTGTTACTATTGCCATCAGGAGGGACACTTCCAGGCTCAATGCCCACTTCTAGGGACTGCACCGCCCAGGGTTGCGGGAGGGGGGAGGGGGGATGGGAACCCCACGGTCCAAAAAAACTGACCCATGAATGCGCACTTGCCGCGCGTTCAGACAGACGCAGCAAGGATGAAGTTGGAGAAGCTTATTGAAAAATTCTGAGAATATGGATTATTGAAAAAATGTCAATTAGAGTATAACACATTGATATTGCCAGTTAAAAAGCAAAATGGGGAATATAGATTAGTACAAGTTTGAAGGGCTATTAATAAAAAGTACCTGATATTCATCCAGTAGTAGCTAATCTGTACATACTCTTGACAGCACTGAAAGGGGAATATAAATGGTTTACGGTGTTTGATCTTAAGGATGCTTTTGTCTGTAATACCTCTTGACTCAGATGATTAGAAATTGTTTCCTTTTGAGGACTTTGTCTCTTCGAGCCAGGTCTTATAAGCTCTCAGAGTTAAGTATTATACCCTAGATAGCTCAGCTACCTCAGATGGCATAAAAAGCAGGATGGCTCCTGTGACAGTGTTGGAAACAGAAAAGTTTTAATAAAAGGCAAAAATAACAAAGCTCTTTACAGAGAAAAACTGAGCCAGGGCAAGAGGCTCTTGCTTCTGCTAAAACACTTCACAAGAGCGATTTACTTCTTTTGTTCTCTTATTTTTCTAGTGAATTGCTTAGGTGGGACTTTTTGGCTTCTGTCCAATTGGCTATCCTTAAGTTTGAGGTGAAGTCTCCAAGATCCTATGAGGTGTCTTTTAACCGAATTGAGGAGAGAAATTTCTGGGCTTTTTTCCTTTTTAAGGAGACAAAGGGTAACTTGTTTACTCCGTAAACAGGGGGCACATTCCTACAGTTGATATTTTACCAGCAATCAAGACTGAAAATAAGTACCTCAATGCTACTGTAAGTCTTTTAAATTTCTTGGGACAATCTGGATACAGGGTGTCAAAAAAAAAATGGCACAAAGAGCCTAAGAAGCAGTAATATATTTTAGTTTTGAGATCTCGCAGGAAAAAAGAAGCTTGAGAAGCAGCTGAAAAGAAGCCTTTTCCGGTGTCTGGAGCCAAGGACTACTAGCCTACTTAGGTATGGCCAGATGGTGTGAGTTGTGGATTGGCAGTTATGGAATACTGGCAAAACCCTTGTACGATCCTCCAACAAAAAATACTTGGTATGGACTCCTGTGTTGCATCCCGGACTTTGGGTTTAGATTGGGGTTCTGATGTATCTTAGCAAATTCTGTGTACTCCCATGTATCCCCCGGGTTTCCCCCCCCCCCCCACCTCCCCCCGCAGTACCCGGTTCCCGAGTTGCCTTACCATGCATCCTGGCTCCCATCCCCCCCCCGTGCATCCTTCCCTGCTGTTACCCCTCCTCTGCGGCTGGGGCCGCCCCGGACCCCTGGCGCCGCCCCTGCCGTGCCCCTATTGGCTCCCCCGGACCACGCCACGCCCCGGGACTGCCCCGGGTCCCGGTGCCGTCCCCTACTGCATCCCTATTGGCTTCCCCAGACCATGTGACACCCCCCGCTCCACCCTCCATAAAACTCCCATGAGGCGGGGGCCGGGCGGCCATATTTTCCAACACAGGGATTGGGAGCACATCAATAAAATGCTCTCAGCTCCTGCCACGGGGAATTTGGTCCTTCCTTCACCCCCTTTATCGAGGTCCCTCAAGTGCGGCGGTAGAAGTGGCCGACCCACCTTCCTGGATCGCGCGGCGCCCGGGAGCAGCAGCGGGACCAGGACCGGAGGAGCTGCGGTGCCCCGCTGGGTGCGGTGGCTGCTCCGGACCCGGGAGAAACACCAGAACGCCACACTCCTGAGAGTCAGAAGGCCTTTGAAGCCCTAAAAGAACCTTAATGATAATGCCTGCACTGTGACTCTCACGTTTGAACCAAACCATTTGAGTTATATGGGCATGAAAGGATGCACCTGGCACTAGGGGAACTGGTGCAGCATTTGGGGTCATGGAAGCAGCCTGTCCAAACAATTGGACGATGTGAGTAAAGAATGGCCCAGATACCTGAGAGTGGTGGTAGCTGCAGAAAAGGAAGACATTGGATATCACCAGCAGGATGCTGAAATACCAGGTTGCCCTATTGGAGCAGGACAATGCTGAGCTGTTTAAGGTTACCACTGCTTTGAACTCAGCCATGTTTCTCCAGGCTTCAGAAGAAGCCCAGAGACCTTTGTACCATTACTGCCTGGTAACCATTGGATAAGTGTGTTCTGGCAGACGGGATCTCAAGAGCAATCCTATTCAGGACCCATAACTAGGCCTGCACACCGGTGGGAGCAGCATGGTATTCTGGGAGATAAGAACAATTTTATAGAATAAGGGCCTTATAGGCCTATGATCACTTCTGTTCATTCACGAGAAGCACTTTGGAAGATGTGCAGCTAGCATGACGAAAAAATAAGTTGCCTAACCTCCTCATAACCAGAGTGCTGATTGGTTTAAGGAACACATGGACAGCAACACAGGTCTTGGCATGTGACCAATGTATTTTTGTTTTGCTTAAGAAAAATATTAACAGGTATAATTTTAGCTAGTGTATTTTTAGCACAGTATAAAGCCTGCATGGTGTATTTTTAGCATAGTATAAAAGCTTAAGCATACTCATACTGTGTTATAGATGCATATAATATGATTGGCTTTTGACAAATATTAAAATGAATGCTATATGTGTTATGTTGGAAAGTTATGTGTCTTGGTTTGGAAAGACAGGTGTCTGCTAAGGAAGGCAGGAGCCTCCCTTGAAATGGAAAAATGTAAACCCCCTCCCTCTGAATTGTTATGAATTTGAAACTAAGGGGGGTTCTCAGGCAAAATATGGGAGCAGGAATAACAGTTCTTTATTAGGGAAGAAAATAAAAAGATAAAATAAACAATGCAGTAAACTAAAACAACACTGACAGAGTCAGAATATAATCTGACACCCTGTTGGTCAGGGTGTTGATATCAGTCTAATTGGAATTGTGGCTGCAGTCCTCCTGGAGTGTCAGGTGTGGTTCTGTTGGAGTAGTGATCCTGTAGAAGGGTGTAGTCTTCCTTTGAAGATCTAGTGGAAGAGGCAGCTGTTCCTCTGGAAAATTCAGGGGAGAAGGCGTGCTGGTGTTCTAGAATTTCAAGATTATATCTGGGTAGGAATGCTTGGCTCCTCCCTCTGGGTGGAGCATCTTACAATGGGATGCTATAGTTCTTATCAGTCATGCAGTGACATTCAATAGCCCATTATCAACAGATGTCTCCCCGGAGGGAGGATTGGTTGTGGAAGAGATAAGGAAAACTGCTCACTTAACAGAAGACAATTGCCATACAGATGGCAAATAGAATACATCTTGCCTTTCAATCTGGGACATGCTGTATTAATCTCTTTTAGGTAGTGTGGTAAATATAGTTTTTTAAGCAATAGCATAATAATAAAATCGAAACTATGTGCTGTAACATACTTTCTGTAACTAGCTCAAGGAATGGATAAGATAACCAAGAAATTCTTCGCATACTGATAACAGCAACAAGACACCCAGATCCCAAGAGAAGAATTATGACCTCCTTATAGAGACTGTTCTGACTTCTTCCAGACTTCTAGGAACCAAGAAATTGATTTCCATGATGAAGGGGGGGAGGGCAGAAATTAAGCAGAGGACATCCTTTGTTTGAAAAGAATGTTTGCATCAGGTATGAGATATAGGAATATGCAACATGCTAATGCTTTAAAGGGGTAATCCTTTGTTAGCAAGGTATACTTTTGTGGCTTAGTGCCCAAGCGCATCCGGACGTCCGTAATTCTTTACTTTTTATTGTCCTTTATTGTCCTAACTCTGATTGCCCAAATTCTTATTTCTCTAAGTTTATTACTATTTTTATAACTATTTCATTACTATTAAACTTTTAAAATTTTAAAACAAGTGATTGGTGTTTTTCACATACAGTATATAAGGCCTTATGTGTTGGCAATTGTCCACATTTGAGACAAATTTAGGAGGAAATGTCCCAAAAGGGTGTCACCTCTAAAGAAGAGTAGGTTTTAGCAACCCCTCCTCCATGGGTTCCCACAGATTAGAAAGGATTTCCCCTGGAGAAAGTGGAAAAAAAACCTCTATTTAACAAGCAGGTTGCTCATAGGCATGAAAAAAAAAGAACAATGTTAAATAATAAAAGCTCTCCCTGCTTTGAAAAGATTCAGAGTCCTTTCCATAGGTGTGGCTCCGTTCTCTCCAGAGCTGGGGTGTGGCAGGGGCCTCTCCGGGCTGAAGTGGGGGACGGGGCCCCCGGAGATGGTGTTCCAGACTGGAGCAAAGCTGACCAGTTCCAGAAGAAGAAAGAAAAGAAAGAGAAGCCACAGTCCCAGGAAAAACCTCTTGCCTTAGCTAATGAACAAAAAGCTAGAAAAAAAAGCAAAGAAAAGCTCTCCATCTTTCTTCCCTGCTGCAGAGCTGAGAGCTGGGAAAACTGAGAGGTTTATCTGTCTTTTGAACACAGGTGCCAAAAAAATTCCACTGCTTCCCCCCTTCTCTCTCGAATCCGACTTAAAGGCACAGGGCTCATATCTGGCAGAAAGTAGATGATAGGGGATACAGAACCATACAGTCACCCTAGGACAGCAATAAACTCAATTCTCTTTGGATCAAGAACCAAGACAATCCATGTGTTCATTTCTCATTGCTACAAATGGCCGCCCAAACAGCTCAGACATCTCACGGATGGTTAAAGACATTCATCATTCCAGTAGCAACCTCCACTGTACCACAGGAGACGTTCAACCAGAAAGATTCAACAAAGAGACCCAAAGCAAGTGCCCATCACCTAACAGGGGAGCAGTGGGGAAGTCATGGGAGGAAAAAATGTCCCAGGAACAGAAACAAAGTGTAGCAGAATTTCTGAGAGAAAGAGGGCATGATTTATATTTAGAAGGTTGAGCTACCCCAGCCTAGGCCTCAGATTCAGGCCTTGGTGAGGCCTTGAAGCCTATGACACAGTTGGAAATTCAGTCTGTGGCGCAGTTAGAAATTATGTTAAGGTAACCACAGTGTAATTGAGCTTTCTGGGTGTGAATTAGTATAGGTCTGCAGTGTGAAACTTTAACCACCTTAAGACAAAGACAAACAGTGTTTGCTTGCCAATGAAATTATACTCACAATTGTAAACTATATTGAAGTGTATATAAACTGCCATCTTACAAACAATAAACGGAGAACGAACGTTTCACCACATTGGTGCAGATCTGCGTTTGTCCTGTCCAGCCTCCCGGAATTTATGAGTCCCTGATTCATGTGGTGCCTGTGAACAGGGACTGGAAGACTCCAATGAGCCGTCAAAACGCCTCTGTGATGGCGTCGGACGGCGGCCCCTGGTCCGTGTGAGGGAGGGCACAAAGAGGGGCTTGCGATCCCGAATTGTTCTTATCGTGGCAGGGATCTCAATTCTTTGGGACCCCACGATGCTTTATGATGACGGGGATTGGGATGCCGGAGCTCTGAAACCTCCTCAGTTTCTGAATCGATTGTTTCGACGGGAAACGGGAAAGTCTCCATGGTTCACGGACTGAGCGCAAGTGGAAGCGCGGCGGAGGTGAACGAGACGGAGCAGGGAGCTGGAGCGAGTGTCGCTGCTGTGTCGTGGGAGGATACGGGGCGCCGCGCAGTGGTTGGAAGGTAAGCCGCATGCAAAGCAAGTGAATAGACAATGGATGGTGATTTACAGGCAGCTACGTGGCTCCTTTTGCATATTCTCTCTAAGAGAGGGGGAAAAGTAAAAGACGCTGATTTAGAACAATTAGTCCTATGGGCCAGAAATAAGGGCAAGTTACAAAAGCCCTCACTCGTTTTCAGCGAGACCGAGTGGCAAGAACTGGGGCAGTTGCTTTGGTAATCAGCTGTGGAATGTGGAAAAGATAAGAAAACAATATTAGAATTCGGAGCGATTTGGAAGAAAGTTATAAGTACCTTGCAAAGTATGTCCGCAGAGAGGAAGGCAGCAGAGGCTGCGATACAAGCTTTTGAACAGTCGGTGGTGGAAAAGACAGAAGGGCAGGAGCCATCTCGGTTTGAAAGGTTTTTTGGTGTTAGTAATATGCATCCGGTGCAGGGACAAAAAGCTTCAGTTAGCTCGTCAGTGCAGGAGGTTGTAGCCTGCATTGAAAGTCGTGCGCATGCAGCGGAAGTGCCTTCTTCAGTTCCCCAGCAGAATGAGAGGCAACAGGAAGTGAGCCAGCCACCCCACTCTGGGGGCGGGGGGAAACCCGAGGAGACAGGCGGAGATGATGATGAAATGGGGCTGGCTCAGGGGACGGAAAATGGGGGCGGAGATCTAGGCGGAGATCAAGGCGGGGACAAGAGCGAGGCGGTGCCGCCCCCTCAACCCCCGCAGTGAGTGGCGACAGCAGCTGCGCATGCGCGAAGGGCCACCCTGCGTTGCCCGGAGGCGACAGCAGAGACCCATGGGGGCGGGGGGGGGGGAACGGCAGAGGCAACAACACAGACTATGGCTCTGCAGCCCGCAGCAGTCCATCCACGTCACAGTGCTGCGCAGCGATGTCCCCTTCCCTCAAACTCTGATTCAGATGAATCAGAATCCGATCTTCCTGATTTCAATGGTTGCAAAAAGAAGCGGTCCCAGAACAAGATAGTGAAAACAAATACGTTACAGCAAAGAATAGCCAGACTCGCTGACCTTTCAAATCCACAGGTTCAATTAGAAGAATCTGAGCAGCAATTGACAATGCCAGTTGTTTTAAAACATCCAATTCAGTCTCGGTGGGCTTCAGTGGTGAAGAATGCTATTTTAGATGGGGACTGGGAAGCTGCCAAATCTTTTGCCTGCCCTGTCATCATAAGAAATAATAATGCAGTCTGGGAACCTCATGAATGGAAAATTCTCCAATCAGCCAAACAGACAGTCACAGATTATGGGATCAGATCAGAGGCAGCCAGGAACATCATTCAGTATATATTTACAGCAGATGTGCTTTGTCCCTCTGATTCATTTAGCATCGCATCCTTGTTGCTGACACCTTCACAGTTTCTCGTGTTTGAAAGGGAATGGAAGCGTCTTGCAGTTGAAGAAGCTAACAAACATGCAGTGGTGGGAGATCCTTTTTATGGTGTCCAGCCAGATATGCTGACTGGGCATGGACCTTATGCAACAACCAGAGTGCAACTCACCTACCCAATTGAAGTACATCAATTGTCTCATCAAGCTTTGATTTCAGTTCCAGATAAAAAGAAAATAGCACCTTATACAACCATAAAACAGGGAACTACAGAACCTTATGGACAGTTCATTGACAGGTTGTCAGCCGCTTTGAAAGATGCTTCGGATGTGCCAGCAGATGTGCAGGACCACTTGTTTCGCTCTCTTGCGTTTGAAAATGCTAATTCACACACAAGAACTATCCTGGCCACCCTGCCTCAAGGCTGTCCAGTCAACGAGATGCTTGTCAGAGCCACACAAGCAGACCAGAGCAATCAAACTGCAGCATTCACAGCAGCCATCCAGGACGCAATCCAACAACAGGGACACATAATTGCAGCTGTTTTGTCAGGCAACAACGTCAATAACCCTATCCGATGCCAACAACCCTCGAGTTTGGACCCTTGAACAACAAAGAGTTCTGATTCGAGTTGTGAAAGAGAAAAAAAAAAAAAAAAAAGAAAAACTTACAACTTGGTTGGAGTGTTCGTCGCATTGAACATGTGCCGTTGTCACTGTTCCTCTCCAACACTGATGCTTGTCCTTTTGCCATTGTTTTTCGATGGCAAAAGAAAAAGGGGGAGTCACAACCTGGTTGAGTAGTGATTCTGATGGAATGGGAGTTTTTATTTAAATTTCTACCTGTAGAAATTAAGACCGACAATGTTCCTTCTTATGTTGGTCAACAAATTGCTACATTTATGCAGAAGTGGGGGGTGAAACATACCACAGGGATCCCTCACTCATCTACAGGTCAAGCTATTGTAGAAAGAGCCAATCGTACCCTGAAAGAATATCTAGCCAAACGAAAGCAAAATTATGAAACTGATGTTTTTAATTGATTGTCAAAAGTACTGTTTACCCAGAATTATTTGTGTTTAGCAGAAGGTAGAGAAGAACCTGCAGCTGTGATACATCACCAAGCAGTGAAGGAGGGAAGACCACAAGCAATTCCAGGACTCTATATCACAAGGACATGCGAACCGGTGAATGGCAAGGGCCAAGTCCCGTTTTGTTTACTGGTAGAGGTTATATGTGTGTTTCAACAGGTACTGGTCCAGTTTGGGTGCCAACCAGATTTACGCGTGCGTGTCCACAGGCAGAGATACCCGCCAACAGTGATAACAGCGCTGACGACGACAATTTACCTGGAACATCCCATGACAAATCTAATTCTGATGAAAAGTGATTTAGTAGAATAGCAGAAAATAAGTTAAATAATCATAAGCATAACCTTAAGTTTATCATAAGTTATAGTTTGTATTTAGAATTAAGTTTGTTTTTTGAGGCAATCAAGAATGTGAGAAAGATGTGGTGGGTCAAAGTGTTTTTATTAAGTAGTGTTTTAGTAACCAAAGTATTTGGAATCCTTGACATCGATAAAAGACAAAATATGTGGATCACTTGGGTCCAACAAACTAAGCAGGATTCGTTCTGCCTGTCGTTGACCACACCGTCTAATCCTTTTCATACTTGTTTAATTGGAGGTCCACTGAGTTCCATGGCAGAGTTCAAGGCCTGGACTCTGGTCAAAATAAATCCAAAAACTGGTCTGGGAGCGCAGGCTGTTGCTGTTGTGCAAAATCTTATATTTATTAATGTTAAACCTCAAGAATTCGATCTTTTGGGTTCTGTCCCAGGAAATTACTGTTTGATATTTGGACCTCATGCTACTACACCAACACAAAAAGGAAAACAGCCAACAGATGACAACACTTGATTGTCTCCCAGATCTCCATTGTATTATAATTATTCAGAATATTGTAACAATTGGACACAATCCGTGATACCGCCGAAACGTGCTCCAAGAAAACTGCTGCCAGGAATTTTCCTCATTTGTGGGGATCGAGCCTGGTCTGCAGTGCCTCAAAAAGCTATGGGAGGCCCATGTTATGTCGGTAAATTAACCCTGTTTGCTCCCACCATTCATCAGGTTCTAGGATTGCCTCAGAAGCCTCAACGAGCCAAACGGAGTGCTCCCCAACTAGATCCCAATTGTAAAGATCAAGTACCACTATGGGGGCACACATCTGTAATACTAGCCTCAATTTTCTCCCCAGGAGTTGCTTCAGCACAAGCTCTCACACAATTGAAAACCCTGGCCTGCTGGACAGGAAAACAAATTAATATAACATCTAAAATGTTAAGTGAGCTTGCCACAGATGTAGATAGCATTTGTCATGTGGTTCTGCAGAACAGAGCCGCCATTGACTTGCTTCTTTTAGCACAAGGACATGGGTGTGAAGAATTTGAAGGCATGTGTTGCATGAATTTATCAGATCACTCTAAATCAATTTATAAACAGTTAATGCAACTGAAAGGCAACATGAAGAAACTTGTCGTGGTAGACTCTCCGTTTGCCAACTGGCTTAATTCTTTAGGTTTTACTGGTTGGATCAAAGATTTAGTTCGTTTTAGTATTGTAGTTTTTCTTATTATTATACTTATTCTAGTTTTTATACCTTGTTTGCTACGGTGCATGCAGAAAATGACTAACCGCACCTTCAAGTCAATCTGGGTAGCTCAAAAAGTAAAAGAGGGAATTGTAGCAGAATTTCTGAGAGAAAGAGGGCATGATTTATATTTAGAAGGTTGAGCTACCCCAGCCTAGGCCTCAGATTCAGGCCTTGGTGAGGCCTTGAAGCCTATGACACAGTTGGAAATTCAGTCTGTGGCGCAGTTAGAAATTATGTTAAGGTAACCACAGTGTAATTGAGCTTTCTGGGTGTGAATTAGTATAGGTCTGCAGTGTGAAACTTTAACCACCTTAAGACAAAGACAAACAGTGTTTGCTTGCCAATGAAATTATACTCACAATTGTAAACTATATTGAAGTGTATATAAACTGCCATCTTACAAACAATAAACGGAGAACGAACGTTTCACCACATTGGTGCAGATCTGCGTTTGTCCTGTCCAGCCTCCTGGAATTTATGAGTCCCTGATTCAACAAAGCCTTGAAACTTTAAGGCAACTTCTGCATCAGCAAAATAGAGACATTTCTGATGCTAAGCTAAGTACCTTGCTGGACCGAGCGTCCATGCCATGCATAAGACTTGTGGTAGACAGGGACAGGCGAACGGAAGATCTCGGGATGTGACGGAAAGCTAGACCCTTCCCCCCTTCTTCCTGCTATAGTTAATCAATTACCCCTAAAGCATGCAGCCCCTCCTAAACTCAGTAGTTTTCCACTCCTTACTAACCCTAGCCAGACCCACCATCCCCTTCTGACATAGTGAAGCCCCCTTGACTATTTAACCCCATGAGATAAGATAATAAACGCCATTTGACCATCCACCACATTGGTGTCTATGCACGTCTGTGGCCCGAGTGACCTGGGGGAGGCCGGGTTGCCGTGCTGTGTCTCGAAACCAGGTCGCCCGCCTTCTCATCAGAAGGCGACATATGGTGCCGAAACCCTAAGGTAGCGGGAATCTCCTGGACGAGAGACAGCGGCCAGAACGGCCAAGCCGATTCTAGGCGGGGGAGACGTCCCTGGACCAGCGATCCACATGGAGGCCATCGCGAAGGTCGTAAGTTCGATTTATAAGCAGTGGGGAATTAAGTGTAAGCTCAAGGATTTTTACCTCGCTATTGCGAGACTCCTTGAGCTCGGGACGATTGAACGTCCCGTGGATATATTACACCCGGAGGTGTGGGGGAAATGTACGGCCGCATTAGCCGAGGAAACAAAAACCTCAGGCAGCGGGAAAAGCCTCAAGGCTTGGGGAAAAGTCGAGCGGGCTCTGCGCGAGGTGTTAGACGAACAAGAAACATGGAGTGCGGCAAGCGCATGTTTATTAGCTACACCCAAACTGGGGGTAGGAGCGGCAACGCAAACCGCCCCCGACAGCGAGGTACCCGGGAGCGGGGACCCGGGGGGATCGGGCGCGTCCCCCCCCTCCCCGAGCCCGAGCCCAACCCCCCCCGCGGGGCTTCCCGAAAAACTCGCGGACCCCCCGCCCGTCCCTTCACCGCGAATCGGCGACTCGGCGCCGGGGGCGCGACAGCGCGCGCAGTCCGTTTGGGAGGGACTGGCTAGGGAAGCCAGAGACGCTGAGGGAGGAGCGGCGCCGCTGCCGCCGCCCTACCCCGCCGAACATGGCGCCGGCGACCGAGAGGATGGGCGGGGCACGCATGCTCCCTGCGGGAGGACCCCGAATACCCGGATTCTCGCTAGTGCGCAGCCGCGAGGAAAGGAGGAGGAGGGGGGCGGCGGAGAGCACATGCCCAATCGGGAGCCATGCTCAACGCCACTACCATCTAAGGGAGAGACCTCCCCCTGCGGGCGGCAGGGCAAGCCCAGGGGGCGGGAACGGCACCACCCCCGAAGGGAGGGGGAGGGACGGGGCCGGAGCTGCACGAAAAGGCACCGGGACCCGGAAACGCGCTGGCACTCGACTTCCGGCTCTGAGTCGAGCTCCACCAGCTCCAACAGCTCGGGAGAGCTGACGGACGCTGATGGGGACTCATAAACGGAAAAAGCGGAGCTAACGCGGTTTGAAACAAAACCAAATAAAGCCTTAAGCCACATTGAAAGGCAATCACAATGCGAACCAGCCCAGTTTACCGACTGGGCTAGAATAAAGATAGCTTGTACAAAGTGGGCTCCCTCAGGGACAGTAAAAGCCTTCCCGGTGAGGATCACCGGACCAGAGGGAAATCAGCAAAGGATATATAATCTGGTAAACCCCAAAGGGCAACCATGCGCAGTGCTGGACATCAAGGACTGCTTCTTTTCAGTACAGCCACAACCCAGTGGACTAACGAGAATTGAGAGTTTCTGTTTACAGGACATGCTCATGGGTCGTCCCCGTAACGCGTACATCCCGGTTCCAGAGAAAAGCGACGAGACACCAAAACGCCAGACAGCACCCAAGAATCCTACACCGGTGAGACCCAGACAGCAACGGTGGCATTGTGTGATCTTGCTATTAGGGCTCATCGCCGAGGGGCGAGCCAACCCAGGCTATCACCCCCATCAGCCATTCAGGTGGGTCATGCAGCATCTTTCAAGTGACAAGGTGTTCAAAGAAATCACCACAGCAGGCACCCCATCCTTCGTGTTCCATGTCACCGACCTGTTTCCAGGACGACCAAAACTACGACCCCATCACCCGCACATCATGTACATGTACCTGTCCTACTGGTGTCCAGCCTCCAACCCTGGGAAAAAGTACTGTAACTACCCGGATTGGGGATATTGCGGGCACTGGGGCTGTGAAACCATTGTCACAGATGCCAGACCATCGGGAGAAGGGTGGGAACCACAAGAGCCCGATAGATTCTTGCAGTTCACCTGGGCACCTACCGGCTGTAAAAAGCCCGCCTTCAAGGGAGGCGTCTATGACAACTATCATACACAACCCGAACATCAGAAGTGCACAGACTATAACATGACGGTCCTGCAGCCAGAACACCCTAGTTGGGCCACAGGCAGAACATGGACGGTAGTCCTCAAGGCGCCAAAAGAGTGGGTGAACGTGCGAATTATCAGGCTCCAACCACCGGCACCCCGACCGGTAGGACCCAATATGGTTATTAAGGACGTGCTAAAAGGGGAAAACGTTACCCATCCCAAACCACTACCCACAAAGGCCACCGATATCCCGACCAGCCACGCAGATGCCTCCCAAATAGGCCGCTTAGCCGAGTCGGACTCAGACCCAATCTTCCGCATGCTAGAGGCTACCTTTCTATCCTTGAACGAATCCAACCCAAACCTAACCAATTCTTGCTGGCTTTGTTATGATGTTAAACCTCCTTTCTACGAAGGAGTCGCTCTAGACACCCCCTTCAGTTACTCCACAGCCGAAGCCCCTCACCAGTGCAGATGGGACACTCCCCGTAGGGGGATCACGCTGAGTCAAGTCACAGGCTGGGGCAAATGCTTTGGCAATGCAGCCCTGGCGAAGCAGAAAGGCAACCTCTGCACCGAAGTCGTCAAGCCCAACAGAAAGATCAACAAGTGGGCGGTCCCATCCACATCTGGGATGTGGGTTTGTCAGAAATCTGGGGTAAGTCCTTGCGTGTTCCTTGCCAAATTCAATGACGCTACCGATTTCTGTGTCCAAGTTCTAATTGTTCCTAGGGTCCTGTACCACTCAGATGAGGAGGTGTACCACATCTTTGAGGAGCCCGGCCGACTCCACAAAAGAGAAATAATAACAGGAGTGACTATCGCAATGCTGCTCGGCCTGGGAGCAGCTGGCACAGCCACAGGTATCTCGGCCCTTGCGACCCGACACCAAGGGCTTGCTCAGCTGCAAATGACCATCGATGAGGACCTGCAGAGGATCGAGAAATCCATCTCCTTTCTAGAGAAATCAGTTTCCTCGCTTTCGGAAGTGGTCTTACAGAACAGGCGGGGACTGGACCTCTTGTTCATGCAGCAAGGAGGTCTGTGTGCCGCCTTGAGGGAGGAATGCTGCTTCTACGCGGACCACACAGGAGTCGTTAAGGACTCCATGGCAGAACTCCGAGATAGACTGGCTCAAAGAAAGAAAGACAGGGAAAGCCAACAGAGCTGGTTCGAGTCCTGGTTCAATCAATCACCATGGCTCACCACTCTAATTTCCACCCTAGTAGGTCCGCTAGCGATACTGCTTTTAACCTTCACATTCGGACCTTGCCTGCTAAACAGGCTGGTCTCATTTGTTCAAGCTCGCCTAGAACGGGCCAACATCCTGTTCATAGGCCGGCAACAAATGCTGTGAACCAAAAACCGAGGACACTGCCAGTCGCAGAGGTTCTCTAAACTTCCCTTGCGAAGATTATTCAGGTTTACCAAAAAACCCTTTTCCCTTATCACATTACAACTTTATACCTCACCTTAGTGCCTATGTTTATAACTACCTCATTCATTAGTAAAAAAGGGGGGGGAGATGTGGTAGACAGGGACAGGCGAACGGAAGATCTCGGGATGTGACGGAAAGCTAGACCCTTCCCCCCTTCTTCCTGCTATAGTTAATCAATTACCCCTAAAGCATGCAGCCCCTCCTAAACTCAGTAGTTTTCCACTCCTTACTAACCCTAGCCAGACCCACCATCCCCTTCTGACGTAGTGAAGCCCCCTTGACTATTTAACCCCATGAGATAAGATAATAAACGCCATTTGACCATCCACCACATTGGTGTCTGTGCACGTCTGTGGCCCGAGTGACCTGGGGGAGGCCGGGTTGCCGTGCTGTGTCTCGAAACCAGGTCGCCCGCCTTCTCATCAGAAGGCGACAAAGACTTCCCTTCTAATGGGACTTTTCCTTTGGAGGCCTGGCAGGCAGTAGGCCAGACACTTTTGGATATTGCCAGGATTGGCGATGCCGATGCTTGCAGACACCTCGCAACATGGGGCATTATTATGGTAGTCCTTAAAGAACCCTGTATGCAGGACCATCCATTGGTGTCTTTAGCAACTGATTCCCCTGAGCCTTCAGACCCAACCTCACTCACTTCCAACACACCGGGCGATTCCAAGGTAATGCCAACCCCCATGGTGCTGTTTGATTGTGATGAAAGTCCTGACCCAGTCGGTCCTCTCGACCCCGTACTCTTGGACCCTGACAAAGGGACAAGTTCATACCCTCCATGTGATAGTGATGATGCAGCATGTTGTGGGCAACTGGGCAGCTGTAACTGCCTGTCCTGTTATTTATACACCAAATCAATGGCCTAGTTATAAAGATTTAGATTACCAGGTTATCAAAGAACTAAGGAAACTAGTGAAAGAAAGTGGTGTATCTGCGTATCATGTCTTAAGCTACTTGGAGCCCATAAGTAACGCTTGTGTTCTTATGCCTAGAGATTGGAGAAGCGTAATGAAGATGATTTTGGCTGTGACCCAGTTCATGGTTGTTGGGGGTTGTGTTTTCTTTTCTCTTCCTTCCTTATCACTTGTGGAATTTCTTCCCATTGAGTTGCTGATGGGAGCTGATTGCTAGGTGCTTGGGACAAGGGGGGAACTCTGGTGTTTTGGGAGTTTTCCCTTGGGGAAAGGGGTGGGGGGGCAGAGATGCCGGGGAATTTGGGCTGAGCACAGCTGCAGGCCCTCTCTCAGTTTCAGAGAAGGACGGTGGGAGCTGCTGCTCTTGGGAAAGGGAGTTCCACTGCTACTGCCGGAGCCTGCCCCAGGGCTGCTTCTTCTGCCATGGGGTGAACAGCCACTGAACTGGGACCTTGTTGACACCTACCTCGGTAGAGACCTGTCACCATCTGCTCAGGTGCCTGGGATCTTGAGCTCAGCTCTCCCTGCCCTGCTGGGAGCCCCTCACCCCCTGCCTACCGAGACATCCTTCTGGCCCATCTTGCTGCTTTCTCAGAGTTCTGCTGGCGGCACTGAAGCCAGCTGTCCTATGGGTTTTTGAAGCAGAACCTCTCTTCCACCCCTTCCTGTCTTTGGACAAAAGCTGCCATTGCCATGTGCTCCCCAAGCCTGTGCCGGAGCACCCCCTGCAGCCATGTGGGGATCACTGTGCCTGCCCTGCCTACCAGGAGCCTGCCAATGGCCCTGCCGGCTGTGACCGTAACTACACCAAAGGGGAAAGTGCCACAGCCGAAAGGCTGTTACTGGGTTCTGGTTTCTATTTTATGTTAATGCTGTAGTTGTTGTTGTTTGTTTGCTTTATTATACACACTAGTAAAGAACTGTTATTCCTATTCCCATATCTTTGCCTGAGAGCCCCTTAATTTCATCATTCTAATCATTTGGAGGGAGGAGGTTTATATTCTCCATTCCACGGGAGGCTTTTTCTGCCTTCCCTAGGAGACACCTGTCTTCTAAACCAAGACAATGGTTTGGCTTACGAATTACTGTGACCTATGTACTACTCAGGTGGAGACATTACAATGCAGAAATCCGCCTATGGTTGTTAGTTGACAGGAGGGGCAGCATGCAGCCTCCTCATCGCAAACGGGCTATCCTTGGGATGTCTATGAGTTTATTAGCTGCTTTGTTCTACAGACTCTGTGCCAGCTCCCTGGGGCGGGCAGAGATGTTAATTTGGCTTTTGCTAAGATTTTACAAGGTCCATCGGAATCATTTGTACAGTTTCTTGACAGGCTGCAAGCTGCACTTTCCTGGCATATTGATCATGAGGAAGCCCAAGCCATCCTGCTGCTGCAATTGGCTTTTGACAATGCAAATGATGACTGTATCAGGGCGTTATTGTCTATTTGCAATCGGGGTACTTGTGATATAGCAGACATGGTTAGGGCCTGTCAGAGTGCCAGTTCCACCACCCATCAAACTAATTCTCTCACCTCAGCTTCAGACGCTCACCTCTGGGTTTTGGGGGCAGGAGGGTGTTACAAATGGAGATGGGAGCTTAGATGAGACCCCGCCTTTTGCCCAGGCCTCTGGCAGCAGGCAGTAGCTTTATTGGGGCAGCCAGCACTCCAAAATGCACTCTCGTTCACAAGTTCTTTAATAATGGCTGATTAGGTCTATTACAAAATGAATTATTTATTTAATAGACACAAAATTAACAGTCATAAGACTTTAAACAGACTATTTACTACACATGAATAAAAAAAAAACAACTACTAGTAGATAAAAAATACAGTGCATGCTTAAGGTACCTGTTATTACAGCTAGTGAAGAAACAGTACAGCTTAAGATCCAATGTACTTGCCACCTAATTGATGATGGAGTGCACATAGAACCTTTTCTTTCAGTCCCCAGGTAAAGTATCCACAGTGTCACATCTGACCTTATGGGACAAGATCCCCTATAAGTTTCAAGGAGTGTGTAGGAGACTTCTGTCTGTAGAAATTTGTGTAGCTTTTATACTTTGTAAAACAGTGTCCCTCAGTCAATGATATTTATTTTTCTTTTATCTCTTTTCACATCTGCTCTCCAGACTAAGATGTTGATTCTTAGTTGGGGGCCTCAGACCTTTTGAGATGACCCCTTGCTGGGCCTTTGCCTCAGCCTGGGTTATCTCTTCCATATGCACCAACCATCTGTGGTGGGGGAGGGCAGGGGCATCCTGCCACAGAATGGAAGGGTGTTTTAAATGTGGCTCAGCTGGTCACCTTAAGAGGGATTTTTTGCAACAGGGGGAAGGAAAAAAGATGCTTACTACAGATTGTCCCTGATGTGGGAAGGGGAAACATTGGGCTAGTGAATGCCATTCTCACTACAATGCTAAAGAGGAACCTGTACAGTCAGGAAACCACTGGCAGGGGGCAGGTTGTTGCTCCCTGCAGAATCAATCAAATGCGAAGCAAGGTTCTTGGTGAGCAATCTTGTATGGGTATTCTCAGTTCAGTCAGAGAGAAAGAGAAAGGTTTTCTAACCAGGCAAGAGCCTGGGAAACAGTTGGGAAAGAATGCAAGTAATTCTCTATCTCTCTTGTTGTTCACATTGTTTATAGATATGTCTTGCCACTGTGCGTCATTCACTGCACACCAATGGTGTGAGATGTTTTTACTTTAAGACCAAGGAAATTAGTCTGCACAATGTTCTCTATATATAGAGCGGTGCATTTGAAATAAATCAATTCTTTCTTGCCTTCTGATATTGGAGTCATTCTGTTCCCATCCTGCTCAACGGCAACAATCTTACTCCCATAACCGCAGGAAGTGCAGGATTGGACCTTGGAGCCAGCCAGACAGTAACCCTTATGACCTCTACTGTGCACTTAGTTCCTACAGGGGTGTGGGGACCAATTGGGAATAATATGCATGCTTTGTTAACTGGATGCTCTTCCACCACTAAGATGGGGCTTTTTGTGCTCCCTGGGGTTATTAATTCAGATTATGAGGGTGAAATATGAATTATGCTTTGGACCCCTGAGCCACCTTGCTATATACCTGCAGGTCAGCATTTGGTGCAACTTGTTCCTTTTTCCAACAAAACCCCTGGCAGTAAGTGTAAGTGTGGCATGGGTAGTTTTGGCAGCACGGGCCAATCAGAAATTTTCTGGACAAGTTCTATTATGACAGCTCAACCTACCTTGGTATGCAGCACAGATGGTCACAAGTTCAAGGGCCTTGTAGATACCAGAGCTGATATCTCTATCATCAAAAGTAGTGAATGGCCTAGTGATTGACTGACAATTAACTCCACCTTGACCCTAATTGGGGTGGGAGAACTACAGCACCCTAGGCAGAGCACTCATCTCCAGCTTGTTCTGGACCCTGATGGGCAAACTGCCTAAATTGCACCATTTATTGCTGCCATACCATGTACCTTGTGGGGAAGAGATGTTTTGGGGCAATTTGGAACCACCATACAGATAAAATCAGATTCACCTAAGGATCTTTTTCATAGGGGGCATTGATCAGCAGTTCCAATCACAAATATCGAGCATATGCAAACTCACATGGAATACGAATGACCCTGTGTGGGTCAACCAATGGCCCCTAAAAAAGGAATGGCTACAAATTCTACAACAGCTCGTAGAAGAGCAATTGTCCTTAGGTCATATTTGCCCATCTTCTAGCCCTTGGAACACCCCTGTATTCCATATACCCAAGAAAAGTGGTGCATGGCAATTGTTGCATGACCTGCAAGCAGTAAACACGATCATTGAACTGAGAGGGGCTTTGCAGACTGGACTTCTGTCACCTGCAATAATTCCCCTTGATTGGCCCCTGGTAGTCATAAATCTAAAAGACAGTTTCTTTACCATACCTTCACACCCTAATGATGTGCCAGGTTTTGCCTTTTCAGTACCCACCTTGAATCATGCGAAACCAATGAAAATATTTCATTGGATAGTGTTGCCACAAGGCATGTGCAACAGCCCAACCATCTGCCAAAAAGTGGTTGATCTCACCTTGCAACCTGTCCGCCACACATTTCCTACAGCAACCATGTATCACTACATGGATGATATTTTACTTACAGCTAAAGATCACTCTGTTCTGTGTTCCATTCAGGTGGCTGTTATTAAGGCAATTCAGGAAGCAGGCCTGATTGTTGTGCCTGCAAAGGTGCAGCATGAGTCCCCATGGCATTATTTGGGGTGGAAAATTACTCAGCAGACCGTTTGCCCTCAGCCTCTAAAGCTTTGTGTTCAGGACACCTTGACTTTAAATGACTTGCAAAAATTGATAGGTTCCTTGACCTAGTTACATCCTGTTCTAGGTTTATCTACAGAACTTTTGCATCCTTTATTTGCATTGCTTAAAGGAAACCCCCATCTGAATTCTCAGGGACAGTTAACCCCAGAAGCTAAAAAAGCCCTTTTGCTTTGTGCTCAGACACTAGAAAACCAACAAGGTTGGAGATGGGACCCTGATGAACCTGTTTATCTTGTGATAGTTGCTAGTAAATTTCAATATTTTGGTATTTTATTTCAGTGGTTTGTTAATGATAACGATCCTTCGCATGTTTTAGAATGGTTGTTTTTACCTCACACTGCAATGAAAATTCTGCAGACTATTGTGGGTTCTCTGCTTGTTTTTTCTACCTCTGTCGAGGTCGGGATTGAAGGCACTTGAGACGGTGTTTCATGTTCGGACTCAGGTGTTTGTTATTTCTTATCAGTGAAACAACCTCACAGCTGTGAGTTCTGCAGTCCTTTATTAACAAGGCACAAAATGGCTAACTATCTCTTGTTACAAGGTCTTTTAAGACTAAACTATCCAATTAAGAAATGACACCTAAATTATTTTCCCTTTTAACCCAATAACTGATCCCTCGAAGCCTGCAATGCGGACTTTTCTGCCCACTTACAAAACATCACCCAAACTCATGAAGAAGAAGGAAAAAGAAGGTGAAGAAGAACAACCTGCCTCTGCCCTAAAACCACCATCTTGCTTCATATTTATTTTTACATTCTAAAACCCCAAACTCTAAGTTTTCCACCCTGTGATATTACACACTTCTAACCAACCACACACCCATAATCCCAGTGCTATTAATCAATTTTGGAAGTCTTCTCCACAGCCTCAGGTCAAATGCAGTGCTCTCTTGCGCGTCTGTGCCTTTCAGCACAGAAAGTTTAAAATTCTCAGCATCCAGGATTCCAATAGACTATTAATGAGATGTTTGCCCAGCTGATTGTGAGAGGCCATGAGCAGCTGCAGATGCTCAATGGCCAGGAGCCTCATGTTATTTACATGCCTGCAAGTAAGGACAATTTGTCATGGCTGTTATCGGAAAATACTAACCTTCAAATTGCACTTGCAGACTTTTCTGGGCAGTTGTCTATCCATTACCCTCTACATAATCTATGGAAAGAGGTGAGGAACCTCCCCTTATATGCAAAATGCTGCTGCAGTATGACCCCTGTCGACGGATTGACTGTTTTTACCGATGCATCCAGCAGAACTAGCGAAGCTATGGTGGCTTGGCATATAAGTGACTCTGCTTAATGGCATAAAAAGGTGTTGGCAATGGAGAATGCCTCAGTGCAAATTTTAGAATTAACTGCTATTCAATATGCCTTTCAATTGTTTTCACAGGAACCGTTTAATATAGTCACTGATTCTGCATATGCTGCTAATGTGGTCTTTCGCTTAAAATCCTCTGATTTACAATATGTCGACAATCTGCTTTTATTCACAGAGTTACGGATGTTGTAGACCTTGATTAACAGTCAACAGCATGACTTTTATGTGCTACACGTTTGCGCTCACACAGGCTTGCCTGGCCCTATTGCAGAAGGTAATAATTACACAGATATCACTGTTATGCCAGGTATTGTACCAAAAGCTTTTGTACAGGCCAAACTGTCTCATGACTTTTTTCACCAGAATGTTCGCTCTTTACGTAAACAGTTTCAAAATAAACCCCACAAATCACCTTCATCATGTTGCTGCAGCTGTTCAGTAAGCTGCTGTGGCAGGATGTCTTCCCCCTCTCTTTACCCCAGATGGTTTGTGCAGATGGAAGAGATAACCCAAGCCTGGTCAAAGGCCCAGTAAGGGGTCATCTCCTAGTGCCAAAAAGTCTGAAGCCCCAACCAAGAATCAACATCCTGGTATGGAGAGTGGATGTGGGAAGAGATAGAAGAAAATAAATATTAGTGACCAAAAGACCCTGTTTTACACTATAAAAGTCACACAGATTATCATGGAGGTAGAAGCCTCTTACACACTCCCTGGAAACATGTGGGGTGGCTTCTCCTACAAAGCTTGGATGCATCTTCGTAGGTACTTTTCCATAGATTGAGGGTGTGGGAATCCAGGGCATTCCTCTCTGGCTGCCCTGGAAGGTCTGGGACCCTGGCAGGGAACCCCCCTGTACAGAGCCCCGAGAGACACTGTCTCTGATCTCTACCCATGGAAAAGAGTTTTCAATCTTACAGGATGAATTACAAGCTCTGAGTGTTTGATATAAGTAGTAATTAGTGTGGCACGGGTGCAAAAGTAGAATTTTAGGATTCTCGATAAGGGGTTCAAAGGAGGCAAGATGGAGGAAATTGGGCGTGCCTTGTCCTTTTTCTTCTTCTTCATGCCCTCCATGTTTCACTGTGGTGTTGGCATTTTTCTATTGGTTTAGGCTGGGGACACACTGTTCAACATGAGTGTCCTAGGGTGACGGTATGGTGCTTGTATCCCAAATTGTGTGTTCTGTTTATGCCTGATATTATGTTCTGTGCCTTCAGGACTGACTCTGAAAGTGAAGGATTGTTTTGTCTTGTTATCAGCCGGCTCACCTCCCCCCATGGTCTGTGTCTAGGAGAGGCTTGGCTGGCTTGGCTTGCTTGCTTGCTTGCTTGCTGGCTTGCTTGCTTTTGCTTTTGCTTATTAGTTAGTTTAGCTAGGCAGTCCAATTTTTACCCTGGACTGTTTCTTTTTCCCTTCCCTTTCCCTTTCCTGAATATTGTCTGAACCTGCTCTGGACCTGGACCTGGGAAACATCAAGAAACACCGAGAGTCTGCATTTTGTGACCTGCAGCAGCCATCCCCAGCGTCGGAGACTGATAGCTGGGCAACCACTCCCAGGAGTGACTTTCTGAATTTGTCATCTCTTCAGAATGGTGAAAGAGTTTTGTCATCTGGTGTTGTTTTTTTGTATTGGGGAGTGTTTTGCTTGTTAAATAAACAGGTTTTTTCCCACTTCTCTCTGAGGAAATTCTTCCCGAACCAGGTGGGGGAGGGGCCGTGGGGGGTTTGCTTTCTGGGGGCTCCTTCTGGAGGTCTTCTCCCAAATTTGCCCTAATCTAGGACAATGGGTGATAGATATTGGCACGTTATTGTAAATATAGCACACGTAGTTTCTAGTATATAATGTTTGTAACATCCCACTGAGGGGCAGAGCCCCGCACACTGTCCTGCAAGACAGACCTGCAGCAGGTCAGAGAGAAAATATTTTAGATAAGAAGAAATAAACAACCTTGAAAACCAGCACAGGTGAATTACGACTCCTTCTTTGGCAGCGGGGCTGAAAGACAGAGACTTTCTACAATCTCGGGAGCATTTAAATATCACAGATCCCGACACGAGGGAAAGGATCTTGATGTATGCTCCGTCAGCAACTGGATGGTAAGATCCATTGAATCCTTATCTATACTATTGAATTGAGAGAAAAGATTCTATGTGCACTCCATCATCAGTTAGGTGGCAAGTACATTGGATCTTAAGCTGTACTGTTTCTTTGCTAGCTGTAATAATAGGCACCTTAAGCATGCACTGTATTTTTTATCTACTAGTAGTTGTTTTTTGTTTTATTCATGTGTAGTAAATAGTCTGTTTAAAGTCTTATGACTGTTAATTTTGTGTCTATTAAATAAATAATTCATTTTGTAATAGACCTAATCAGCCATTATTAAAGAACTTGTGAATGAGAGTGCATTTTGGAGTGCTGGCTGCCCCAATAAAGCTACTGCCTGCTGCCAGAGGCCTGGGCAAAAGGTGGGAGCTCATCTAAGCTCCCATCTCCATTTGTAACAGCTGCTTAAGGTTGCTGATGCTTTTATGAATGGACTCTGAATGATCACTCAGATTCATGCAACACATACATCAAACTCTTCACATCCATGGCCTTGGGCTAACAGCAAAAAGTCAATGGCTGCCCTATTTTGTCATGTTGCATGTTGTACTGAATCAATGTCCACTAGAAGTGCTGAAAGAGCAGCACTTGTAGCATTAGCTCCTTTTACAATCCAGCAGACAATTTTATTTAAGGAGGCCAAGGCATGAGCAGTATCTATTGATGGTATCATGCTGCCAGATACATTCCGCTGTGTTCCAGAAAGTCACCTTTGGGTCACATCCCTCGTTAAGAACATGTGTGCTACGTTTAGCCTGACACTGTGTCGCTGTTGTATTGAGGACTAGTGAATAAAATTACATATAGACTCCAAGGTCTCAGAATGCAAAATGCCGAGTTTATTAGACACCACACATTCTTTTTATAGACAGTTATGATAAAGCTGGACCAGATTGGTCTTCAATCAATACCCCTCACACCACTGGCTAATTAGGAACAACACCCTTCTTGCACCTCTTACAAGTAAACAACACGTTCAAAACACCAGCTGCAGGATTGTTTTAATTATTTCTCTGAGCTTTCTCAAAACTTCCCAGAAGAATGTCTGGTAAAGTTTTTCTGACTTTCTCTCTAACCAGACTCTCAGTGTCCACAACACTGCACTGCAATAATTAGAGAAATCCGATTTGGGTGAAATAAAGGTAGTACCAGTATGTGTAGCATTAGTGAGGGTGATCCATATGTTTGATCCATCCATCCTAGGGGGTAAGACATTTGCAGTACTGTCGCCAATCAGGATGATGCAACAAATGGTTGCATACACTGTGAAGGAACCCACTTCACATGGTGATCTGTGAAGACACAAGCATAACCCCTGCTCCATGTTAGTAGACCTAAGGGTCATTTCCATTGCCCTGTTAACAGGTCCTTTACCATCACTGGAAGTCTGGGACGAGCCTTTGTATCAAAAGAATATTGTCTTTCACATGCTGTTTGGCCAAACTCATCTTGATTCAAAAAACTGAGAACATACAAGGCTTTAGCTAACCTGTCATGTGTGCACCCCAACTCCCCCTTCTTTTGTTTTTCAAGCATTGTTTTCAATGTCCTGTGAACACGTTCCGCAATAGCTTGACCAGTGGGAGAGTGGGGAATTCCTGTGTTTTAGGAGACGCCCCACTGTTGTAAGAACTGGCAAGTCTGTTCAGAAGTATAGTCTGGCCCACTGTCCATTTTAATAGCATCTGGAAGGCCTTAAGTTGCAAAGCAGGTGAGCCAGTGCTGGATAACATTTCAGGCCTTCTCTCTGGTGTGGGCAGTTGCCATTAAAAAATGGAAGTGTCAACAGATAGATGAACAGACTTCAAATGACCAAATTCTGAAATATGAGTGACATCAGTTTGCCAAATAGAGTTAGCAGTCAAGCCTCAAGGATTAACACCTTCTGCCAAAGGAGCAGGAGCAACTCCACGACAGGAGGGACAAGACGCCAAAACGTTGCAAGCTTGCAAGGAAGTTAATTGTCCTGGTTTAAGACAAAATTTGGAAGGAAACTTCTGAAAGGATGTCTCCTCTAAAGGGCAGATTCCAGCAGCTTCTCCCCCAACTGGTTCAGGAGAAAAATCTCCTTGGAGAAAAGTGGAAAAACCTGCTTATTTAACCAGCAAAGTACTCACAAACATGAAAAAATGAATAATATTAAACAATAAAACCTCTTGTTGCTGTGAAGAGATAGCAAATTCAGAGAAAGAGTCCTTCTGTGGGTGTGTCTTGGTCTCGCTCAGTCTCTCTCAATCCCTCCGGCACTGGAATGCAGCGTCCCAGGCCCCGGTGGGCCACAGGCATAAGTTCCTAGTTTTTTTTCTGGGTTTTCAGTCCATGCAGCAACATGATGAAGGCAATTTGTGGGGTTTATTTTCTTGGTTAGACGACCTCAGTCTTGGGGAATGGTTTAAACACTTAGTAGTGTATGGCCTAGTTCTCTTTGGCGTGTTTTTATTGATTATGATATGTATTCCATGTATCATATCTTGTGTGCAACAAATGATCAATAACACATGGCTCTGAGAAGCACTGGCCATTCAATATACTCCCCACACAATCTTTGAGCAAGAAATTAGCACAGAGGAAAAGCATCCCTGCTCTAGCCTCCAGCTGGGGCACCAGATGCTCAGCTGGACTCTGCCAATCATCCCCTCCTAGTTCAGCTTCAACACTAGCAGGTGTCTCAGGCTCCTGATGAAAAATTCCAGCTAGACCTGTTCCCTGCCAGACAGGGTTTCGTGCTGGCAGCAGCCAGCAGTGACCTGGAGATCCACAGAGCTACTGTTATAGATGAGTAGTGCAATGGTTGACTCACAATTAAGGGGTGAATATTATGTATATGTTAAGAGAAGTTTTGTAGATGTATAGTTATGTTTCCCCTCCCGCTTGCATTGTTATAATGGGATGGCCTTAGTAGTCAGGGCATTGGGGAGGATCGGCTTGTTACTATGACAACACCTGACCTCCAATCAAGATGTAAGAAAATGATCTCCACCACTGGACAGCAAAGAAGGAGTCAACTAACAAGATTTTGGGAGGGGCTAGAGATATAAAAGGCGGAGCATCCATTTTGTAGACAAGCACATGGCGGTTGAGTCCTTTGCTCCCAGTGCTTTAATTTTCCTTATTCAGTCTTCTGTTGTATTTTTTGATAATGTTTTAATAAGCCTTTAAAATTTTAAAAGTGGGCATTGTTTCTCACAAATGGGGTCTTAGTCCGGGATATACACCTCTTCTCCATGGCCCTAGGAGTTTTCGAAAGAGAGGCGCGCCCCGCTGTATGTTCAGTGGCTCAATCGACTTCTCCTGGGACCACTGGTTGTTGCAGGTCAAAACCCCAAAGACAGAGGAAGGCTGTGAATAACGAGAAAGAGGAGGGGGAAGGTGAGTACCATCCTCATAACTATTTTGGCCAGATTAATATTCTGTAATCCTGGTGTACAAACGTCACCTTCAGACAAGTAGTACACAGGACCTGTCCTAGTCTGTTGAAGCTTCAAGATATTGGATGATCAGAAATATAGGGCGGGACATGTAAAAGAGGAAAGCAGGGACCCCATGGCTGGCAGGACGTGTAGGGGAGGAAAGCAGGGACCCCATGGCCAGCAGGACACGTGTGATTGAAGGATTTGCGGGAACTCAAGAGCATCTGGAAACGTCAGTTTGAGAGTCTCCAGGTTGAGAGTGAGAATCGCCCATGGGTGGGGACTGCACTCATATCGGGACGAGGAGTCGCAGCAGCTTTCCCAACCTGCTGGCACACAGGGAGTCAGGGAGCTGCTCCACATGGAGCGGCAGCACGTGCAATGGGCTTCTGGAGTGCACTCAGCGCAATAACTTCCAGAGCTTACCAACACAAGCTAAGCGGGGAGTGGGGCCACTGCCCGGCCGAGCCGGGAGTGGGGCGGAGCCACCGTTAGGCCGAGAGGAGAGCAGGGCAGATGCTGGGCTGTACTGGCTTCCCTGAAATACCCGCTGGCATAAGGCTGTGGGACCAGGGCATCGAGCCAAGGAGGAGAGGAACAGCAGGGACCAATCCGGTGATACGGGGGTCCCTGGATCATAGGCAAGTTGTGTCTTTTTTGCTTTTCAGAAGAAAGGTGAAGTTTTTTTCTTCCTTTCCTTTCCTTTCCTTTCCTTTCCTTTCCTTTCCTTTCCTTTCCTTTCCTTTCCTTTCCTTTCCTTTCCTTTCCTTTCCTTTCCTTTCCTTTCCTTTCCTTTCCTTCCCTTCCCTTCCCTTCCCTTCCCTTCCCTTCCCTTCCCTTCCCTTCCCTTCCCTTCCCTTCCCTTCCCTTCCCTTCCCTTCCCTTCCCTTCCCTTCCCCTCTTGGGAAGGTGGGGCTTGTTGGGAGGGCCTGTGGTTATCTGTCGAGATGGGATTGGGAAGAAGTAGGGAAACCCCTGGGGAAGAAGGAGGAAGTGAAGAGGTACCAACAGGTATATCCCCAGATAGCCCACTAGGAAGGAAACTAGCCCAGTGGAAATATGACCCCAACACCAGAGATAAGGACAAGCTAAAAATGATACAGTATTGCATGGTAGAATGGACTAAAGGGGAAATCAGGACCGATCATGTACACTGGCTGAGATATGGATTGGATGAAGGATGGATATGTTGAGCTTTGAACATCTATGTAAGAGCTAAAAAATCATTAAATCAGGAAGAGGGTAACTATGCTGCCTGCTGGGAAAGGGAGACTACCCTTGAAGGTGACCATGTTTAAAGTATCAGAAAATAAAGAATGGGACCTGGTAGACTATTTGCTCCTCCACTAGCACCAACCACACCTCCCTTGCCCCCTGATGGGCCTAGTCAAAACCCTAGAAACAGAGTGGCATGAGAGGAAAGCAGATCAGGAGATGGGAGCCAAGCAGTAGGATTATATCCTCTGAGGGAAGTACCATTGGGTGGGGTGCAGGAAAGAATTGGATTTGTAACTGTACCACTCAATTCTTCTGATGTGAGAATGCTCAAGAACTAATTAAAATGATTACTAGAGGGTCCCATTAGATTAGCAGAACAGTTAGACCAGTTTCTGGGGCCCAATATTTATACATGGGAAGAAATGCAATCAGTAATGACTATGTTGTTTACACCAGAGGAAAGACAAATGATCCGGGCGGCTGGGGTATGGATATGGGAAAGGGAACAAATGCAAGGACCTCCTGGGGACCTGAAAATGTTCACAGTGTGCCCTACTTGGGACCACAACAGCACCAGGGGAAGGCAAGACATGGAGGAATATAGAACATTAATTATGAGAGGTATCAAGGAAGCTGCTCCACGAAATCAAAATGCTCGCAAAGCTTTTGATGAGCAGCAAAAGAGGGAAGAAACCCCAACAGAATGGCTAGAAAGACTGAGGAAAAATATGAGGCAATATTCAGGGATTGACCCTGATACAGTGACCGGATAGATCTTGTTAAGATAAATTTCATCACTCACGCTTGGCCAGATATACAGAGAAAGTTAGAAAAGTTAGATGGTTGGCAAGAAAGGAGATTAGAAGATCTCTTTAAAGAGGCACAGAAGGTGTATGTCAAGAGAGATGAAGAGAAGGCCAAGGCAAAGACCAGGGTAATGGTAACTGTCATTAGGGGAGGAAACCAGCACGTAAAGAACAACCCATGTAAGGGAAGGGGGACCCCAAATGCAAGAAGATAGATGGAGGGGGGATGCAGCTCCTTGGGATTGGACACAAAAAGGAGAATTTGGGAAACAGGGGACCCAAGGACCAGTTTGCTTTTACTGTAACGAGAATGGACATATCAAGAAAAATTGCCCCTGAAGATAAAAGGACCTGAAGGTCTATGAGACTGAGCAAAAGGAGAAGCAGAAGACTAGGCATGTCAGGGGCTCTACCTCCTGGGGAGAGAATACCATCAGGAGCCCTTGATAACTTTAAAAATAGGTCCCCAGGAGGAAGAATCTGAATTCTTAGTAGACATGGGGGCTGAAAGAATTTGTGTTTGTGAAATTCCAAAGGGGTGTAAAAAAAGTCAAGATACTGTGCAAGTAGTAGGTACAAAAGGGGAAGGGTTTAAAACATCAGTTATAAAGGAAGTAAAGTTTTAATTCACACAAGTCACAGAATGACTAGGTTGGAAGAGACCTTCAAGATCACTGAGTCCAACCCATGCCCTAACACCTCAACTAAACCATGGCACCAAGTGCCACATCCAGTCTTTTTTTGAACACATCCAGGGATGGTGACTCCACCACCTCCCTGGGCAGGCCATTCCAGTATTTTATCACTCTTTCTGTAAAAAACTTTTTCCTAATATCCAACCTATATTTCCCTTGGCATAGCTTAAGACTGTGTCCTCTCATTCTGTCAGTTGCTGCTTGGAGAAAGAGATCAACCCCCACCTGACTACAACCACCTTTCAGGTAGTTGTAGAGAACGATAAGGTCAACCCTGAGTCTCCTTTTCTCCAGGCTAAACAACCCCAGCTCCCTCAGTCATTCCTCATAGGGCTTCAATTCCAAGCCCTTCACCAGCCTCGTTGCCCTCCTCTGGACGCACTCAAGCATCTCAACATCCTTCCTAAACTGAGAGGCCCAGAACTGGACACAGCACTCAATGTGTGGCATCACCAGTGACAAGTACAGGGGAAGAATGACCTCCCTGGTCCTGCTGGCCGCACTATTCCTGATACAGGCCAGGATGCTCTTGGCCTTTTTGGCTACCAGGGCACACTGCTGGCTCATGTTCAGTCAGCTGTCCACCAGTACCCCCAGGTCCCTTTCTTCCTGGGCACTGTCCAGCCACACCGTCCGCAGCTTATAACACTGCAGGGGATTATTGTGGCCAAAATGCAGGATTCGGCACTTGGATTTATTAAACTTCATCCTATTGGACTCTGCCCATCCATTCAACTGTTCCAAGTCTCTCTGCAGAGCCCTCCTACCCTCCAACAGATCAACACATGCTCCCAGCTTAGTGTCATCTGCAAATTTACTAATGAAAGACAGAATACCCTCATCCATGTCATCAATAAAAATATTGAACAGAACTGGCCCCAGCACAGACCCCTGAAGGACACAACTGGTGACTGGCCGCCAGCTGGATGCAGCACCGTTCACCACCACTCTCTGGGCCAGCCATCCAGCCAGTTCTTAACCCAGCGAAGAGTGCTCCTGTCCAAGCTGTGGGCTGCCAGCTTTTCCAGGAGTATGCTGTGGGAGACAGTGTCAAAGGCCTTGCTGAAGTCCAGGTACACAACATCCACAGCCTTTCCTGCATCCACCAGGCAGGTCACTTTGTCATAAAAGGAGATCAGGTTGGTGAAACATGACCTACCCCTCCTAAACCCATGCTGGCTGGGTCTGATACCCTGGCCATCCTCTAAGTGCTGCGTGATGACACTCAATATAAACTGTTCCATAACCTTACTGGGTACTGAGGTCAGGCTGACTGGTCTATAATTACTAGGATCCTCCTTCCCACCCTTTCTGTGAATGGGTGTCACATTGGCCAGCTTCCAGTCATCCGGAACCTCACCAGTGAGCCAGGACTACTCATGATGGAGAGGGGTTTCGCAAGCTCATCTGCCAGCTCCCTCATCACCCTGGGATGGATCCCATCAGGTCCCATAGATTTATGAATATCCAAGCGTCTCAGCAGTTCTCTGACTACCTCCTCTTGGATAATGGGGGGACCATTCTGCCCCCTGATATCATCAACCCACCCAAGAGGACAGCTGTCCTGAAGGCAAATTGTCTTCTCACTACAAATTGAGGCAAAGAAGGCATTAAGCACCTCTACCTTCTCTTCATCTGCAGCTATTAAGTTCCCTTCCGCATCTAATAAAGAACAAAGGTTGGTCTTACCCTGTGGCCGCAGCTCTCTTCATAGAGAGCAGCAGACACAACTTTCCCAGGAATTCCTGGGAGAAGCCTTCAGAGAAGCAGAGAAAGAAGAAAAACAATTCTTATCTCACTTGCTGTTCCTGGTTGTTGTGCACATGTGGAATGTGTTATGGAGATTGTTTACCAAAGAGTGATTTGTTAATTGGACTCTGCTGACGGTTGTTAGGATTCATTGACCAATTGGATCCACGTGTGTGTCGGGACTCACTGCAGAGAGCCACGGGTTTTTCTAGTTAGTAAGTTAGTGATATAGTTCTTGTTACTGTAATATAGTTTCAGTATAATATAGTATAATAAAGTAATTAATTAGCCTTCTGACATCATGGAGTTCTGTGCATCATTTCTACACCGGGGATCGCAGCATCGATATTACCCTTCCTTTTACCATTGATATATTTCTAAAAACATTTTTTAAGGGACAAATAAAATAGGAATTGGGGATGTTCTATTAGTTCCAGAAGCAGGGTCCAATTTATTAGGATGAGATTTACAGGTGCAGTTGGACATTGGAGTGGTGCCAGAGGAAGGGAAAATGGTAGTTAAGCTTCTCACATTAAGGGAAGAAAATGAGGAGAAAATTTATAAAATGGTGTGGGCAAAACTGAAAAACTGAGGTAAATTAAACATGAAACCTATAGTAATAAAAAATAGTTAATGAGAACCATCCAGTTCGGATACAACAATACCCACTCTCCCTGGGAGACAAGGACTGCAGCCGGTGATCCAGGACCTACTTGAAGAGGGGACCTGAGAACCGTGTATATCCCCCCATAATACATCCATATTACCAGTAAAGAAGTCAGATGGAACTTACTGACTTGTCCAAGACTTGAGGGAAGTGAACAAAATAACAGTGAATCAATACCTAGTAGTGCCCAACCCCTATACACTATTGAGTGATATTCCTCCATCACACCAGTGGTTTAGTGTGATAGACCTAAAAGATGCTTTTTGGGTTTACCCACTAGCAGCAGAAAGTAGACATATATTTGCCTTTGAATGGGAGGACCCCAATTCAAGGAAGAAAACAACAGCTTTGGTGGACTAGGTTACCCCAAGGGTTTTCCGAATCCCCAAACCTATTTGGTCAAGCACTAGGAGAAGTACTGCAACTTTTCTCCATCACAACTGAGACAAAACGTATGCAATATGTAGATTATTTGCTTCTCTCAAGATGGGAAGAAAAAGAAGTCCGAGAATCCACCATAGCATTATTAAATTTCTGGGGAACCAAAGACTTGGAGTATCAAAAGGGAAACTCCAATTTGTAGAGTGTGAAGTAAAATACCTAGGACATGTGATTTGTCAAGGGAGCCAGCGACTGAACCCTGAGAGAAATATGGGAATAGTCTCACTTCCGCAGACAAAAACCAAGGTTAGAAGGTTTTTAGGCTTGTTGGGATATTGAAGGCTATGGATTGAGGGATACACTCAGGCCGTCAAGTTCTTGTATGAAAAGTTAGTAGAAGAGGACATTAGGTGGAAAAAAGAAAATTAGCAAAAGTTTGAAGATTTAAAACAGAAATTAGTCAGTGCACAGGCATTGAGTCTTCCTGCCTTAGACAAACCTTCCTATCTGTTTGTAGATGTAGAAAGAGGGGTAGCACATGGAGTATTAGCCCAGGACTGAGGAGGATCCAGGAAACCATTGGCCTGTTTATCAAAACTGCTAGACCCTGTCAGCCAGGGATGGCCAATCTGCATTCAGGCAGTGGCAGCGACCACCCTACTCCTGAAAGAAAGCAAGAAATTAACCTTTGGGGGAAAATTGAAAATATATACCCCACACTCAGTTAGAAGTATCCTAAGTCAAAAGGCTGAGAAATGGCTCACTGATTCCTGAGTGTTAAAGTATGAAGCCATCTTAATAGATAATTATTTAGAGCTAATAGTGAGTAACCAACTCAACCCTGCCCAGTTTTTATATGGGGAACCAGGTGAGGAATTAATACATAATTGCCTAGAGGTTATAAACTATCAAACTAATGTAAGAGAGGACCTAACGGATCAACCACTCCAAGGAGGAAAACGATTGTAATCCAGGGGCACTGGGTATCAGGGTACGCAATGGTAGATGAAGGGTTTGTGGCCATAGAGAAGGGAAAGTTACCTTCCAACTGGTCAGCCCAAGCATGTGAGTTGTATGCCCTAAAACGAGCTCTAGAACTATTAATACAAAAAAGAGGAACAATATATATAGTCTCAAAGTATGCTTTTGGAGTAGTGCATACCTTTGGAAAACTAGCCTTACGGCCCTTCCAAAACATCCAAGTAGACTTTACTGAGCTTCCCTAGGTACAATGGTGGAAGTTTTTGCTAGTGATAATAGATCACTTGACTCATTGTGTAGAGGTGGCACCCACTCTTAAAGCCAATACCAATACAGTAAGTAAAACCCTTCTAGAATCAATCATTCCCTGATATGGGATAGTGAATAGGATTGATTCAGACCAAGGAACTCATTTCACATCGAAGATATTGCAGAAAGTTTTTCAAGCCCTGGGAGTAAAATGGGAGTTACACACTCCATGGCATCCACAGAGTTGTGGTCGTGTTGAGAGGATGAATCGAACTCTTTAAAGAACTCTAACTAAGCTAATGAATGAAACCCAAATGTCATGGATAAAATGCCTCCCATTAGCTTTGTTAAGAAATAGAACCCAACCCTGGTCACATGCAGGACCCTTACTTCTGCATAGGAGTCTTACCCTATGAAATGATGTTTGGGCTACCCTTTCTAACCTCACCCCAAAAAGTTGCCACCTATGAGGAAGGGGAAGCCAATGCCAAGAATTATGTTATGTCTATAGCACAAACCTTAGAAGGGCTAAGACATAAAGGAGCAATTCCTCAAACTACCACCCTGGATTTCAAAATCCATAATATTAATCCCGAGGACTGGTGTCCTAGGTTGACTGTATGATGCTTTTATCCCCAATCGTCTGTTCTGTTTATGCTGAATAATAAGTTTTGCACCTTTAAGACTTGTTCCAGGAGTGAAAGGGGGGAGAAGAAGCGCAGAGTTTGTTTTCAGAAACTGCACTCACTCCTCCACATTCTTTCTCCTGGACTGTGTTGTCTGCGGACAGACAGACAGCGAGACAGAGCTCTCCTTTGCTTTTTAGTTAGTTTTAGATAGCTGAGGCAAAGAAGTTCCCTGGACTGTGGCTTTTCCTTTTCTTTGGACCTGCTCAAACCTGCTCTGGACTGAACACCAAGAAGAGCAGCGGCAGCTCACACCTGTGGCCCAGCAGGCTGGGCCTGGGCCGCGGCATTTCCAGCGCCAGAGAAACTGATAAGAGACTGAGTGAGCCAAGCTGCAGCCCGGGGTGGGGGGGTATTTTTCCGAGTTTGTCCCTCTTTTGGAGCGGCAAGAAGTTTCATTGCTTAATATTGTTTAGGTTTTCTTGTTTAATAAACAGTTTTTTCCACTTTTCTCCAAGGAAGTATTTTTTCCTGAAGCGGTTGGGGGGAGGGGCCAATTGAATCTGCCTTCTAGAGGAACCCCTTTGGGGGTTCTCTCCTAAATTTGCCCTGAACCAGGACAATTGGGTAATGATCAAGTCATGGAGAGATCAGCCTCTAACTCCTCAGTGGGCAAGTCCCTTCTAGGTACTGCTCACCACTGAATCGGCAGTGCGAACTGCAGAGCAGGGATGGACTCATGCCAACAGAGTTAAAGGCCCAGTAGAAGAACCCAAAGAACGGACTATAACATCCAGACTGGGTGGGATAATATTAACTCTCAAGCAGAGACCAGGAGATAACCAGAGAAACACCAGGATGTCCAAAAAGTAGGGTCAAGCTTCCACCAGCCAGCTCGAGGACTGTTTTCCTGTTTTAGTAGATGGGAATTGCAAGCATCTGTTGAGGGGAAGTACACAGGGAACCATAAGAGGTATTGGGGCAGTCTCCTTAAGAACCAACAAGTAGAATAAGACAAAAAATAGAGGGCAAGACCGGGTTGGCCCCTGTGTTCGCCATCAAGAAGATTCCATAGCCCTGTTGCGGGTAACAACACTGTAGGCATGGTAAGGTAGGGACAAAAGGCCGTACTAGACCTCTATCATTCCTCAATTGTCTTTTAATACAACAGGGACTAGAGGGCAAGACTGAGTTGACCTCTGTACTCACCACTAAGATACACCTACTATGGGTAGCAACCCCATAGGCACACTAGATGTAGGTAAAAAAAGGCCATACCAGAGCTCTGTGATCCCCTTTTGTCCATTCCAAATAAGTGTGTCTAAGGAAAACCTGAGACCTTTTTTTCCTGTTCCCACTGTCCTTGCCCACATCAAGAGATGTTAGTTCGACTCATTCAAGAGAGAGAGAATTTTTTTTTAAATCAGAATCAAAAATGAGAGTTAATTGTTGGAGCCAAATGACTTATAGAAAAAGAAAAAGGGGATTTTGTTATAGATAAGTAATGTGATGGTTTATTCTCACAATTAAGGGGTGAATATTATGTATATGTAAAGAGAAGTTTTGTAGATGTATAGTTATGTTTCCCCCCCCCTTGCATTGTTATAATGGGATGGCCTTAGTAGTCAGGGCATTTGGGAGGATCGGCTTGTTACTATGACAACACCTGACCTCCAATCAAGATGTAAGAAAGTGATCTCCACCACTGGACAGCAAAGAAGGAGTCAACTGACAAGATTTTGGGAGGGGCTAGAGATATAAAAGGCGGAGCATCCATTTTGTAGACGAGCACATGGAGCTTGAGTCCTTTGCTCCCAGTGCTTTAATTTTCCTTATTCAGTCTTCTGTTGTATTTTTGATAAGGTTTTAATAAACCTTTGACATTTTAAAAGTGGGCATAGTTTCTCACACTACCATAGGACTGGCACAGTACTTTACAGTAGGGCCAAGGGTTGGCAAGCAAGTCCCACAAAGATGAGCTGAAACAGGCAGGACCAGACACCCCCAAACATCTCTGCTGCTCAAACCCAGCTCCACAGGTCAGGGGATGCCCTTTGGAAGCACAGGTCAGCAAGTCACAGCCCTGCCAGCCACTGGCTCCTCTTTAAATGATCTCTTAACCAAGCCCTAAGCATTGCCCCAACTCACAAAGATGAGACTGGACCATCTTGGCAACCTCCAGTGCTCCTGAGGGTGTGCTTGGAAATCTCCCTTCTTTCTCTTCTCCTTCTGTGTAGGGACTCTTCATGGCTTTACCCACTCATCATCCATGATCCTCCTGGACTGAGGAGACAGGATGTTCAGGAAGCAGCATAATCAGAGGGATTAGTGGGGTGGGGGGAAGGCCTTGATGTGTAGCAGCCCAGTGATGTCACAGACTTTTAGAAAGCTTCCTGGCCAATCCCGCCACTATAAAGCAGCTCAGCGCGGCAGGGTGGGAGTGTGACCAATGAAAGCGCCCTGAGGGCCGGTACCAGCATGAACTTCCCAATGAGTGGTGGTGATAGGGAGGTGGAGCGAGCCAATAAACATGGTGCAATGATGAGCACCCTATGGCCCAAGGGGCTAGGGCCGGGCTGGGGCCTAAGCCGGCTCAAGTTTGCGAGTGCACAGCATGGTAGGACAGAGTGAGCAGTGAGTGCTGGTGTTGGAGATGATACAAAATTTAAAATTTTTATGTAACTTTAGTAACTTTTCACAGAATGAACTAGGTTGGAAAAGACCTTTGAGATCATCAAGTCCATCCTATGTTCGCCTTTGCCCTGGGGGAAGGGAATTGAAGTTTCTTTCCAGGGCATTGTTCCACCAGGTGAGGCCTGATGAGCTTAACATCTCAACAGACTGGGAGTAGCATAGAATATACATAAAAGATAATGGCCATCAATGACCATTAAGGACCATCAACTCCAAACATCGCCCCTGGCATACTTGTAGACACCTGGTCTGGGAAAGGAGAGATAAGAATGAGGACCTATTTAGCATTGGGGGCGAATAAATTAATATCCAATAGGAAGCCAAATACTAAGATTTACGCAACTTGGGACCAATGAACATTGAACCAATGAATGTCTATTGGTTTTGACTGTATAAAGTTTGTGAAATATCTAGTAAAATTCATGTGTCATTGAATGATTTTCTCTGCACACCCAGGCTATGTGTGGATGAAATAATTTCTGTTGCACATCCTGGCCAGAACAACATTCTGACCAGAAAAAAGTAATGCCTTGATTGTCTAACACTAAAAATGTTGTTGAAGATTTTTTGCTATTCACACAGTTTCTGTGACACTGCCCCACAATGCCACTATTTAGACTGTCCACTATTTAGACTGTCGATGGCACTGGCGTTCTGCCGCGAATGACGGTTTGGCCCCTTTACCCCCTGTGAATGGAGGTAAGCCCCTCTGCACCCACAGGGTGACAGGATGTCCGAATGGGGGGTGTTATAGATGGGTAATGCGATGATTGGCTCTCGCAATGAAGGGATGAATATTATGTGTATATTAAGAGATGTTTTATTGATGTACAGTTATGTTATTGTGATTTGTTGTTTGGACATCCTCTGTTCTCCCCATAGTCCCCTTTCTCCCCCCTTTATGGTTGCCAAGGAACAGCCTTAGTAGTCAGGACATGTGGAGGGAGGGCATGTACCTGTGCCCCTTACATTGGGGCATTTGGGAGGAGGGCAGACTTGTTACTAGGAGGTGTGACATGACAACACCTGACCTCCAATCAAGTTGCAAGAAAGTAGTCTCCACCAATGGACGGCAAAGAAGAGTTGACTGACAGACATTGGGAGGGGCTAGGGTTACCTGGTGCAACACCAAGGGTATAAAAGGCAGAGCAGCCATTTTGTGAGTGAGCACATGGTGGTTTAGTTACATGCTCCCAGTGCTGCTCTTCTTTTTCCTTATTCAATCCCCTGTTGTATTTATTAAGGTTTAAAAAACCTTTGAAATTTTTAAAGTGAGCGGTCGTTTCTCACATGCAGGGGTAGGAGGGGGTTTAAACCTCTGCGTTTTGGAGTGACACGGTGTCCCTCTGTGGCTAAGGGAGGTCTGCCCATGGCATGACAGAGTTTTGCTGGGGAGCTTGGAAGGGGAGGTTAAGTGCCTCTGCCCTTTTGTGGGTAGGGAACGAAGGCTAGCTCTGGTGCCCCCATGGAGTGACAGGGCGTCCCTATGGGGCTGAAGGCAGGGGAGGAAGGAATTGGTGCCTCTGCCCCTGTGTGTTTGTCACTGAAACTGCGGGGAAAAGAGAAACTCTCCAACAACATCTTTTTAGTGTTAGAGAATCAAGGCATTACTTTATTCTGGCCAGGATGTGTAATAGAAATTATTTCATCCACACATTGCCCAGGTGGTGCAGTGAAAACCATCCCATTACACGTGTGTGAAAAATGCATATTATATGATTGACTCTTTGCAAATGTTAAAATGCATACTATATGTGTTATGTTGGAAAGTTATTCTGTATTAATCTCTTTTAAGTAGTGTGGTAAATACAGTTTTTAGGATATAGCATAATATTAAAATAGAAACTATGTGATGTAAGATACTTTTTGTAACTAGTGCAAGAAAAGGGAAAGATAATCAAGAAATTCCTCACATTATCCTCTCTGGATAGAGATAACAGCAACAGACACCAAGATTCCAAGAGGAGAATTATTGCCTCCTTATTGGGAAAGCCCAGACTTCGAGGATTCAAAGATGATTGATTTACAAGATGAGGGGGGGAAGCTAAAATTAAGCAGAAACACCATAGTTTGAAAGGAATGTTTGAATCATGTATGAGATATATGAATATGCAACAGGCTATTGCTTTTAAGGGGTAATCCTTTGTTACCAAGGTGTGCTTTGTGGTAGAGTGCAAGGCACCTGGACGTCTGTAATTCTTTGCTTTTTATTGTCTCTTATTATCCTAATTTTTATTACTATTTTCATTAATATTTTCATCACTATTAAATGTCTAAAATTTTAACACAAGTGAATCGCGTTTTTCACAATTGGTGCCATGATTCAGATCTAACACCTCACTGCCGAAACCTCAGAGGATTCTGAGTGAAGGAGGTGTGCCCTGTCAAGTTTGGCAGCCTCACTCTGTTTCTTCTGGTGTGATCGGCAGATGCAGGTTCCTACCCGGTGGACAAAAAGAGATAATAAAACAAAGAAAAGGGAAAAGGCTCCCTAAAACTGTGGTAATTAGCCCCCTAAGACTAGGTGTACACGAAGACCCGGAAAGGAAAAATAATTCTAAGTAACTTTTCGGGGGGGCAGGTACGAGGGGATGAATGTGTGTGTGAATGAGAGGCGGGCTGATTGTCCCAGACCTGCTAAGTGAGTGATGTGTCTCCCATGCTGCGGTTCCATCTTTTCACAAGAAAAATGACCAGTAAAGAGATGAAGCGAGAGAAAAAAGGAGTGAGAGAATCCCCCAGGGTTACTGGGATGGGGTCCCAGGGAGGAGTTGGACCCCTCGGAGGAAGGGAGCAGAGGAGTTTCCTAGCACAATCTACTAGGAAACAGGACAAAAGGGAGGGGCCCCTAGAAATTTTGCCAGGTTGAGGGTCTAAACCACACAAGAGACTTGGGAGTGCTAAACTCAAGAGCACCTAGGCTTAAAAGCTGCTAGGTTGAGAGTAGACACACTAGAAACTCAGGGGTGTGGGATCCAAGAGCACCTTGAAATGGCCAATAACATCTGAGATTTTAAGTAAAAGGTACCTTATTGTTGTCTTGTTGTGTGTGAGAGTGAGTCACACGCAAAATCAGCTTCAGCTTCCCGGGCAGGTGGGGGGGACTGTGGCAAAAGGTGTATGTGACCCGCAAACAAGCCATTGTTCCCTGGGCATGCAGGGAGTGTGGGGAGAGTGAGTCACACGCAGACAGCCTCACAGGTGAACTGGCACCAGAGGTGACCAGATTCAGGGCCCTTCCCAGAGGCCCGGCAGTACTGAAGCCCAGAGAGGCCAACCCTAAGGCAAGGGGGGGCTACAGTATCGTAGGACTTTTTAGCACCACGGCTACGAGGGGTAGTCGTGTGGCCCATTCCTCAAGGTATGGGGTGTGGGAAGTGGGAAGTCCAGCTTGGGCAAGGTGCGGAGGTCTGAACCCCTGACTCTGAGGCTATCTCTAGGGAAGAGGGATAGCCAAACCTCAGGGCAGGTGGAAGGGGTCAGGGTGGGGGCCTACACGGACCAGTGATTCTCTGGCAACAGAAATCCGCTTTGTGTAAGTCTAAGAGGTTTGCTAACGTTCCCTTCCTCTGTCCAATAAAATAAAGGGAAATTTATGGAGTGCTGAACCTAGGTCAGTGGGGAAACTTAGGGGTATCAGTACTTAAGGTTCTGGGGTGTCGAAAAAAAAAAAGGTACTTTGCATAGTCTGGGTGGGCAAGGCAGCAAGAACCAAAAACTTGGCTAAGCAGAAGTCGAGAAGTATGAATGAACAGGCCTGAGGGTGTGAATGAATGTGTGTGAGAGTGAGTGAGAAATAAGTGAGTAAATGTAGATGAATGAAGGTATATGTTATGTAGACTGTTTATATTAAGCTTCACTTTATCTCCTTGGAGGGAGATGCATTGTATTGAACTGTATTGTGAGAGAAAGATGTTTTTGTGTTGTGGGAAGAAGGTGGTATTTAGGTTGTTAGAGAAAGTGGGAAACAGAGGCAGGGGACGAATAGATAAGACCTTGAAAAAATGGGACAGAAAACCAGTAAGCTGGGTATAGGAAAATAAAAAAGGCGATAAAAGGGTACCAGCAGAGATACCTCAAGATAGCCCTCTGAGAGTTATGTTAGCTAACTGGGATAAAAATCCTTGTACAAGGACAAAGGACAAGGTAAAGATGATCCAGTTTTGTATGATGTGAAAAATGCCAATCACTTGGTTTGTAAAATTTTTAAAGTTTAATAATAATAAAATGGTTATAAAAATAGTAATACAATTAGAGTAATAAAAATTTAGAGTTAGGATAATTACAAGACAATAAAAAGCAAAGAATTACGGACGTCCAGATGCTCTCGGGCACTTAAGCCACGACAAGCATGCCTTGTGAACAAAGGAATAACCTTAAAAGCAATAGCCTGTTGCATATAGAAAACACTTCATGATTATGCATATATTTTATTTAAAACAAGAAATTCGTCTGGTACTTGTCAAAAAGTTTCTGTTAATCCCCAGGCGCCTTCGAGTCGAAGTCAGGCTTGAAGAAGTTCATTTCTATTGATAAGGAAAGCCATAAATTCCTCTCCTCTGGAAAATGTAGGGGTTTCTGTAATTGTTATCTTTGTGTGAAAAATTCCTTGATTATCTCATCTCTTTCTTGAGCTAGTTAAAAAGTATCCTACATAGCGTAGTTTCTATTTTAACATTGTGTTATAACCTAAAAATACATTCAACACACTACTTGAGAGAATTAATACAGCATAACTTTCCAACATTACACATATAATATTCATTGTAACTATTGCAAAAAGCCAATCATAAAATATGCATTTTTCACATATGGTATAATGGACAAAGAAGGAAATAAGATCTGACCATGTTTGTTGGCCTAGATACAGGTTTTTTTGAAGTTTGGATTTGTCAGGCTCTGAATATATTTGTAAATTCAAAAGAACCGTTTAATCCAGAAGAAAGAGAATATGCCACATGCTGGATGGTAGGTCTTAGGCAAATAAAAATCTAAAATATCAGAAACTCTCGAGAAAAAGCAAGAAAATAAAAAGGGGAAAGAAAAAGGCTGGAAACGAGGGAAAAAAGAAAGAAAAAGATTGGGATCCTTTACAAGTATTGCCTCCTCCGTTCCCGCTTGTTCCCCCACCGTTCGCGGCTGCACCACTTGCCCCAGCCCCCGTCCCGGCCCCGCTGCTTGCAGCTGCACCACTTGATCCAGCCCCTGTGCCGGCTCCAGCCCCGCCAGTGAATTTGTCTGCCCCAGTCCCAGCCGCCTGGCCTGCGGCCGCTCCGCCAGCTGTGCCGGGGGTCCCGCCTGCAGCGTGGTCTGTGGTCGCCGCACCGGCTGCGCCGGGGGCCCCGTTTGTTCCAGCCGCTCCATCCCCGACGGCTTCTCCCGTGGCTGTCCCCACTGCCCCACCCCCGGCTGCTCTGCCCGTGCCGAATGCACTGGGCGCCACCACTGCTGCTGCAGCCCCCGCCCTGCCTGCTTTGTCTACGCCGGCTGCACTGGGAGCTGCCGACCCAGCCATCATGAACCACATGCGAGCCATCCACGCTCCAGTTTGGTTTCCACCGGAATATCCCCCTCCTTTCGCGGTTCCTGCAGCAGACCCTGCCTACGCCCTCCCCTTAGAGGACCAAGCCTCGGCACGGACCCCTCCCCTCACCCCCCTTCCTTAGACACTTCCATCCGTCTCTGCCCTGCGTCCCGTTCCCTTGGTAACGACAGTTCCTGATGTTCAAGAAAACTTTCTCCCTGAAGAAGAAGCACCTTATCGACTTGAGATGAAAATAGGTTTTTTTCAGGAGGAGAGGCAAATGATCAGGGCTGCTGGAATAAAAATTTGGAAAAGGGAAAACCCTCCAGGAGAAGACAAAATGCCACCAGCACCTCTTGAGTGGACTCAAAATAATGAGGAGGGGAGGAAACACATGAATGACTATCGTAATTTAATAATCAAGGGAATCAAAGAGGTGGCACCCCGACGGCAAAATGCTAAAAAGGCTTTTGAGGGACAGCAGGGGAAAGAAGAAATTCCAAATGAATGATTAGACAGACTTAAGAGAAATATGAAACAATATTCCAGAATAGACCCTGAGACTATTGTGGGACAAGCCCTGTTAAAAATTAATTTTGTCACTAATGCCTGGCCAGATATTAGGAAAAAACTAGAAAAAATGGAAGACTGTCACGAAAGATCACTAGATAATTTATTAAAGGAGACTCAGAAAGTTTATGTCCGGAGAGATGAAGAAAAAGCTGAAGTGAAAGAAAAAATTATGGTAACCACTATGCGAGAAAGTAATTTCCAGAGGAATCTAAAATCCCCAGGCACCTGAAACATAAACTTTAAGGGATTTAGAGATTTTAGAGGAGCTAAGATTTTACTTAGAGATAAGCCTTACTAGAGTTAATTAAAATAAAAGGAGTCTGTAAGTAGGCCTTGATGAAGTTAAGAGTTAGTAGTTAACTAATAATTGATTGCTTGTCAACACAATGTTTAGTTAGCTGGGTTTATAATGAAGAATATAGAAACTGACAAATAGCTTTTAGGAACATAAGACAATTGTGGGCCTCCTCTGTTCTGAAACCAATTGAAAACAGGGAATGGGAGTTCTACCAAGAGTTCATTTGTCATATTTGCATTGAAAAGGTAGAAAGGTCAGAATGAGGAAGACTTCATTTACTTCCTCATTTTGGGACCCCTCCCCATGAAAGGGACCACTGACCCATTTCAAGGAACAAACTATGCAGGCTTAATAGCTTTTGAAATTATTAGCATATGAAGCGAGGAATGGGATGTACCAAAATTATGAATATGTATTTGTATTTTGGGTATTCAATACGTGTATGGATAAAAGGACTCTAATCATTTGAAAGGTGCAGTGTGTATTTGGGAGCTATCCCGCACACTGCCCGGCATCGTAATAAACATACACTTTCTAACTTTAAACTGTTAGAGAGTTTTTGTCCGTCACAGTTGGATATCAGTACTAGATCAATATCCATATTTCGTTAATAAATCTTTCTTTCTTTCTTTCTTTCTTTCTTTCTTTCTTTCTTTCTTTCTTTCTTTCTTTCTTTCTTTCTTTCTTTCTTTCTTTCTTCCTTCCTTCCTTCCTTCCTTCCTTCCTTCCTTCCTTCCTTCCTTCCTTCCTTCTCTTCTCTTCTCTTCTCTTCTCTTCTCTTCTCTTCTCTTCTCTTCTCTTCTCTTCTCTTCTCTTCTCTTCTCTTCTCTTCTCTCTTCCTCTTTGCCTCTTTTACTATTAAATAAAATATATCAATTTTTTGTATCAACATCTAACTTTATTTGGTTTTATCTCATTTGGGTAATATTCGAACCTTCTGGGTTCATTCTGTTCTATTCACAGAGAGTTAGTTATCTTTGCTCTTCTGTGATTAGAGTGGATCGCAACACCTTTCCACCAATAAGGAACAAAATACGAGTAGATATAAATGAAAAAAATAAGTTTACTAACAAACAGAATGTCAACAGGCCAAAAATAACAGTAAATAACAGATAAATACAAAATTGCCATGTGGGGACCCTGGGGGGCATCCCCTAGGTTAGGGAGACACAAGAAGCTTCCCTCAAAAAGTTGTTAAGACCCCATTGGCTCCTTCCCCTGTTCCTATGTCTGTTCTTATGTCCCTGAACCACTCCCTCCCTATTCCCCCATTGGCCCTTGTCTTTGTACTGCCCGGATGCCACTGTCTAGTCCTGACCTCTGGGTAGAGAGAAAACCTGGATTCCCCATGAGTGTGCCTGGGACCCTGAACATCTTACCACGTGGCTGAATAAAACATCTGTGGATACCATGCAAAGGTCCTTTTTGCTTCCTTACCCTGGACTTTACTAGCAGCTATTCAGGCCGCAACACTGACAAATTTCACAAACCCCATGGGAACAAAGAGAGACACAAAATGCTGGAAATACTCTTTCCAAGACAGCATGCAGCAGGGGCAGCCTCATGGCTTGAAGGACAAAAGGAAAATGATGCCATGATGATTTTTTGCCTTTTCTTTTATATACCTTTTATATACCTTTTATGTATCTTCAGTGCTCTTAGCATGCATACTTGTAATTCCTTAAGTCTGATAACTTAGCATAGTCCTAGTATTCTGTTAGGCCAGAAGACCAAACATCCTAGAGGCCTCACAGCTGGAGGCTGGAAAGCCCTACACTATCTTGAGAAACCATGGTCCTCTCTAGAATACATCCTCTAAACTAGGATTAGGCCCATCGGGGGGGAATTCTTCAGGATGGGGGGATATCACGCTATTCCTTCAAGCCTCTCATTGGAGCATCTTTGTTACATATGCTAATTTGCAAGGTCTGTAAAACTGTATACGTGCTCTATCGTGTGTGCATTTTGGCGTATTTCACCGTGGCAAAGTGTTGCACCATAAGGATCCTTATTAAATACCGAGGTAAAAACCCTTTATCCCTTAACTGCATCTGGCTCTCAATTTTAGGACCAAGGAAAAGGCATCAACAAGATGGTGTCAGATTCCTCCTGGGAAGACAGGAGCTTAAGAAGTTCCAGCAGCAGACGAAGAGCTGTGGTCAGCACCCTCCTCACACAAGGCACAGAAGAGCAGGCATGGCAAGGGGAAGCAGCTGGGCTGGGGCCACTCAGCATTTTATCTTGTAATATATGTTATGGAATAATTTGTGCTTATGTAAAATATATATATGTAATAAATGGTGCTTGTACAAAAAAATTCTTAAAGTTTTAAACCACAAGCCGCAGACGGGGAAAGGTTGCAAAACCACAGTGTCATGATTTGACACTGGCGCAATGCCAGCGCCCCCATGAAAATACACCTTCCCAAATAAATGCTGTGAGATGTTATCAGGAACAGAGCAGAGCAGGCCCAAGCTTAATAACAAAGGGAAAAAAAAAAACTTTATTAAACTACTACAGAAGACACATGGACTAAATCCAGGATGAAGACCTTTTAAAACACCCCTCCTCCTCCCAATTTCCAAAACACCCACCATGAAACATCACCCGGGATTCCTGATCAAGTTACCACCCTTCAGATAATCAATACGCAAACTATCAAGGGAGAGAGAAGTCTCTCTTGCACCACAGACCCCCCAGGAAACACAGTTGCCACCTCCTGTGTTTCCCTGTCACACATGGCAACCACCCGGAGAAAATCTGCCAGTGTGACACTCTCCTTTCCATGTCACAGTGCTCTCACCACCATGCATGGACAGACTGCTCATAGGGCTCCTTTAAGGATGCTTTGCCACGGACCCAAAGATACAACAGTTCAGCTTCTCATCCTGGGACTACAGTCCCCCCCATTTTCCCCTGGGGCCAATGGTCCAAGAACAGAAATCATCTTCTTCCTGAAGACAGAGGGCATCACCATTCCCTCCTCAACTTTCCTCTGTTCTTGCCATTCCTGTGCTGGTGGTTGCTGAAGCAGGTCTCCTTGGGTCACCACTGCATCCCCCTAAAATGCAGTCTCTATTGCAGGAGAATTTGGTTCAGTCTATGACTAACAAGAAAAGTCCAGCCAAAAGCTACTTCATCATCTCCTCCCACCTAAAAATTTCTTCTTCTAACATCTCAGGTCCCGGACTGTCTCTCTTCCACTACAAATCAAGGAGGAGTAATATTTTACAAAGCCCTCATTTCCCAGAAAGGGTTAAAAGTTCAGACTCACTGGACGGCTGAAATCTCTGTCCAGCATCCCGTCTCCCACGCTGGGCATCATCCCTCCCCCTTTCTCCTTCTCCTCTGCTGGCAAATCTCCAGGTGCCGCCAGGCTCTCTGTCACTTTCCCTCTGTGGGGGGGGGGAACAAAGGCATCTCCGCTTCTCTCCACCCTTCCGTCTGCAGGAGCTGGCTCGGTTCCAGACCTTCAGCCCCCTCGGCCTACCTGGACAAGGCCACATGGCTTCCCCTCCCCCACCCAGCCTGAGGCTGGGCAGGGGAGAGTCTGCACTCTCTGAAGACCAGAACCAAAGAGACAGTTCTCCTGGGAGTCCTTGCTTTTAACCCCCTGTGTTCTCAGAGGCTTGTCCATACTTTCAGTGGTCACTCCAGGTGCCAATATCCAAACCTGACCACCGATTGGTTTGACCCAACTGCCTGGAAAAAAATTCACTTCCATGTCAAACCACGACACACAGATGGCAGCAAGCAGAAAGACCTCATTTACAAACAAAAAAACATGGCTCTGGGTGGAGATGGGCACTTTCCTGGACCATCCAGGAGACACCCAGCAATGAATACATGGGAGATATCTACGATCAAGATAGAGTCGTCAGGAGCATAGTCAGGAACACGCATCTCAGTACCAGCTTCCTGTAACTCAACATCAGCATCCATCGGTTCCCAGAAACAGCTTTGTCCAGCTCAGCACAGAGAAAAGGAGACCCATGAATATGTGAAGCAAAGAGAAGAATAGGAGAACCTCTGCCTCAGACGAAAAAAAACTGTATAAAAACTGACTGGACAGAGACAGCATTTGTGAACAGAGGTCTGATCTGTGTTTACCCAGCGCCGATCCTGGCCTTGGTACTGCCCTTTTGATTGTGGCTATCTAAGACCGAATCTCAGTCACGAAATAAAAATCTATTTTATTAATTATTAATTCGTCTTGTTCATTTTTACCTATAACACTCTCTTTGGCCGGGCACTGCTGCTGAGCCCCCAGCGACTCGGACTGAAGTGCAGCTGCTCTGCTACTGTTGGTGTGATGCCTCCAGCTACAGACAGGCAGCTGCAAAATTCAACCTAAGGCAGCTCAAAAACGCTAGCTGCAGTCTCTTTAAGACAAAAAAAAAAAAAAAAAAACAACAAAGAGAACCCAGAAAGGGAAAAGTCTCTGCCTAAGCAAAGACCACGCAGCCAGCAAAGCAAAAACCACGTGACTGAAGGGAATGAGCAGCCTGCTTCAGCAGACTTTAAAAGTGCCCACAATAGCAGCCCCCACACAAGGTTCCTGGCTGCAGGGTCTTAAGGAGACAGTAACAATTTTTGTGAAGAGATAGATATGGAATACAATAACATTATGGATTACCCCAGAACAAATGATCAAGACCAGAGATCTTGAGGAGGGTAACAGTGTTCTCCTGGGGTGAGACATACTTTTGTAGGTGCCATGGCATTGTGGATGCACAGGGTGGTCTTGGTGGTGCCATTAGATTGAACTGTGCAGAGTTGGAGCCAGTTGCTGCAATCCCCAGGGGAAAAAAAAAATGAAAATTTGTGACCTCTGTGTCTCTTCAGCTGCAGTGCAATGGGGTTGTCTTCAGTGCTGCCTCAGAGGGACCAAATCCTGGTCCTGGGGAGCCCCTGTACCACACTTGAGGTTGCTGCAGGGCAGGGAGATTCTGGGATGACCTTTGGCAGGGGGATAGGCAGGTTACCTCTCAGATATCCTCCCCTATTGCTTGCCCTGGGGTGTCCTGAAGCCCCCAGGCCCACAGGGAGGGCAGATGGGAAGGCAGAGGTGGGCAGAGGGTAGAACATGCCCTAGCACCTATGTGGGCTGAGTGGTGATGTCAGCTCTGTGTACAGGAGCTGGTAGGCTCCTGCTGGGAAGTTGGTACAGAAACGTGTTGGCATTCAGGAGCTGTTGAGGGAGATGTTGTTAGATGCTCTTTATGGCTCCAGGTGATGCCTTAGGATTTTAGCTTTTATTTATTTTATATATATGTATTTGTGATCCTGTAATTCTTTAGTGTATCGCTCTAAACTCCATATACAGTGCTAGCTACTGTCTTCACATTTTGGTCAGACAAAACAATTCCTCTCTAGGCCTGGGAATCAAGGACACCTTACTGTCTCAGGCCCCAAGAGATATAAACAAAAGTGAGTTGGGGGGAGCAAACTTGGGGTAAATGACTTCATTACCTGAAGCTGTAATTGGAAGATTAATCTCCAATATGCAAATGGACCAAACTTATAAAGGTGTGAAAACTCATTGTCACCATTGAGTAAGAAATTATACAGGCTTACTAGAAGGTTGATTGGTATAACGTGCTGTTTATTTTGGACTGTTCTTTTTTATAAGTTGTTCTGATTTAGGTGGACTTGATTGGTTATTTAATTAATACATTTTACTTGATTGGTTAATTAACAAGATGCTTTTCTTATAAACAATCTTTGAGAAAAACAAGGAAACAGAGAGTAGGAAAACAACACTTGTAGGTTGTTTATAATAATCGGCTATAATTGTTTATCTTCAACTCCCTGAAGTCTCTCGGGCTGATTTTTGGGAAAACTTATCTAGTTTTCTCGCTCTCTGACTAGGTTGTCACATCACATCTACAGCTCATGACTCGTCGTCCATTTTTGGGTGTAGCCCCTGGGGGGACTTTGTCTGCCTGAAATGCAACTGAAGGCCCTTCCACTGCTGCAGCTATCCCCATAGGGCATTAGCCACCATCCAGGAGCTGCTTGCTGGCTGGCGGCTATAATCTTTTCATAAGTCTCCAAGTTCTGATGAGATCAGGGACCAAGTAACTTCAGTTTCCTATTTGACTTGCCTCACTCCCTTTGATTTCTTTGTTGAAGGGCCTGCCTCTTGATCTAACCCCTTCTTTCCTACTATTACTTCCTCTTCTTCTTCTTCCTCTTCTTCTTCCTCCCTTACTAATTGGTGGTACGGGCCTGAAACTTGCCTTGTCCATTTATCGAGTGACCTGGAAGAAGAACCACTTCAGGTGGGGCCCTGAGCAGCAACAGGCCTTTTAGCAGATCAAACAGGAAATAGCTCATGCGGTAGGTCTTGGGCCTGTTTGGACAGGACCAGCTGTGCAAAATATACTCTACACTTGATCTGAGGAGCAGGGCCTCACCTGGAGCCTCTGGCAAAGGACCACAGGAGAAACCAGAGGTTGACCATTTGGGTTTTGGAGCCAGAGTTATCGAGGATCAGAAGCCCACTATACTCCAACTGAAAAAGAGATATTAGGAACCTATAAGGGGTTTTGAGCCACCTCAGAAGTTGTTGGGACAGAAGTATGTCTCCTCTTGGTGCCACGATTGCCCATTCTACACTGGATGTTCAAAGGAAACATTCCCTCAACACATCATGCAACCAGATCTACATGAAGTAAGTGGGTAGCATTAATTACACAACAAGCCCGAATGGGAAAGCCCAATTTCCCAAGAATCCTAGATGACATTTTGGATTGGCCAGAAGCCAGAGATTTTGGAGCACTGCCTGAGAAGGTGACCCGTGCCCAAGAAGCACGACCATATAATGAGTTACCAGAAAATGAAATAAGCTATGCTTTATTTACTGATGGATCCTGCCGAGTGATAGGAAACCATTGGAGGTGGAAAGCTTCTATGTGGAGTCCCATATCACTGTTGAGGCAGGGACGGGAATGAAATGACTCCATGTTCAGAAGGCAAAGAATGAACCCTTTATTCAAAGCATGTCTCTCTTTTATAGAGAACATTGTGAAGACTAATTTCATTGGTCTTAGAGTAAAAAGATTTCACCTGCTTGGTACACTGCACTTAGGTCAGTGTGGCAGAACATATCTATAAACCATATGAACAGAAAACAAGATAACAGATGGTTTACATTCTTCCCGGACTTTTTCCCAGGCCTAGCCTGGCAGAAATCTTTCTCCTTTTCTCTCTGACTGAACTGAGTATATCCATAATTCCACATTTTTGTTTAAAGAAGGAGGCAGTGTATGTTGCCCTCCTGCAGGGCCCTCTGCAGAAAAGAGAACAAACACAGCTCAAGCATTTTATCAACTGTCAATCAAAACCTCAATCAGATATTGGCTCAGAACGGTCGAAGAGATTCCAAACTTATATTATAAATTCCAAGAAATGAGTTACCAACTCTAGTATAGTAACAACCCATTGTCAGTCTGCCAAAGGACTGGCAGTCCAACTTGTCAAAACCCATTTCCCAGTGTGAGCAGATGCCCACATAACAGAAAAGAAGGTATTAACAAACAGGTGCACATACCCAAATCAGCCAAATTTGGAATTTGGCAAAATTAGTAATATCTGGTTGCTGCAGCTGCAAACCCTTTAGGCCTCTGGCATTTATCCCAACCAGTAAGGTGCAGCAGGTCAAGTTTTGGTTGGCATTCACCAAAATTGCTTTTTGCAAGGTGTGTGCACTTGATAGAAGAATCATGCAAGGCTTTTGGCCCATGCAGTCATGTCCTCAATGAACAACTTGAGTGATAAAATTGAACTCAGGTCCAAATTGCATCCTCAAAGTTTTCAAAACTATTGAGTAGAATTGACCAAATTCAGAAACACTTAAGAAATCTCTGAAATGGCCACAGCCCTTAATTCAGTCACTTGGGCCGAGGCTGACTCGTGGCTTTCCAGTACTTTGAGCTGTCAGTGAAGATGCAGCTCTTTCCACCTTTTTTTTTTTTTTTCAAAAGAGCCAGCAGCACCGGCGGGCTTTAGGACCCTGTGGTGCTGGGCGAGGCGGGGGACCCGACCCAGGGGGACGGGCCAAGTGCCCCAGACCCGGCCAGGGAGGCGGGGAGCCCAGCCCCTCTGCTGAGCCAAGATCTACTCGGCTCGGTCCCTCCCCCCAGCTTCTCATTGGTATCACTTGGGGACCCTGGATCTAGGGCCCCTGGGACACCCCATGGCCACCCGCAGATGGGCGACCCATTCCAACCCTATTTTTCGGTGCCCGCCCCCACCAGGCTGTCAGAGTCTCGGCAATTCCTCTGGCTTTTCGCCCTCCCCCCGCCCCACCAGGCCATAGATCAAACCACAGCTTCTCGGGATCCCGCTCCTCCCGCTCTGCAAACAGGAGCAGGATGCGCAGGGTGCGGGCAGGGAAGGTTTTCCCGCGAATATGAAATTCCACCCTGGATTTGGGGCTCTTGGCACCGCCCATGCCTGCCCAGTACAAGGGGCTGATCCTCGCTCCCTGATCTGTAGCCCCACTCCCATCCCCAGGCACGGTACCAGCAGCAGCGATGCTGCTGCGGACCAAACGGGTGCTCCCTTTCGGTGCCCCTGCCTCTGCCTCAGAGGCACACAGCTCGGGGCAGTCTGGGGGAAGTGGAGGGGGTGGTGGGCTGGGTGCAGGCTCTGAAACAAGCGGTCTGAACGTGTCCAGCACGGGGCTGCCGGCCGCTGCCGGCGGCAGATCACAGAGCGGAGTGGCTGCTGATGAGCCGGCTTCAGGCGGCGAAGCTGGAGCCCGAGGCACAGCGAGTGGAGTGGGGGACGCAGTCTTCCCCGGCGCTGTGGCGGGAGCCGCCGCGCCCTGTGGGCGCTGCCCCCCCTGCAGCATGGCACACCGCCAGTCTGAGCGAAGCGGGCGGGGTGGCTGCGGCGGCTTCTCTTGGTGTTGGTGGCCGCGGCGGTGGCCGCAGCAACTCTGCCGGGCCCGGGGTGGGCGGCGGCGGCGGTCGCGTCATTGCCGCCCGAAACAGGAAAAAACTGACTGCTCTGTCCGAAGCGGTGGGTGGAGCAAAAGGCAAGGCTGCGGCTGCCGGAGCGCTGGGCAGCACAGCAGGCGCTGGCACCGCAAAGGACATGAAGTCAGCCAATCCACATGGCGTGCAGGGGGGCGGACCGGGAGGTAGTTGCGTCTGTCCCGTCGGCAAAGCCGGAGCCCCCGCGGGCAGCGGGGGGTGTGCCAGGGGATGGATCAAAGGCTCCATTGCTGGTCCCAGCAGTACAGGGGGGCGGGACCCGTACATCTGCGCAGGTTCCATAGTCGATAGCGAAGGAGCCGGGGGGGCAGCAGCCCCCACTGTGTCACGGGCCGTGGGCGGCGCTGGCCCCCCTCCCAACTGCATTCCGGAGAGGGGGGTCAGCAGCAGCTGAAGCAGTGAAGCTGCCGGGTCAACAAATGGGCGGTCTTCAGTCCTCCGCGGTGAAGACGGAAAAAACCCCGGCAGCCACCCAGGCTGCAGAGCCGCGGGCTGTGGTGGCTCCTGCCGGGCCGGGGTCGCCCCGTGCAACCCCTGCAATGTCGGTTGTGCCGAAACTGATAGTTGAGACAAAGGCACCCCCGCTGCCGCCTGAAAGGCGGAGAAAGTCGCCGGCTACATTCTCGGGGCGGGATGGTCCAGCCCGACTGACCGCGACATGGGCTGCGGTGCGGTCAGTGTCCGATCGGTCGGCAAAGGATATTTCTGCTGAACGTAGTCACAAGGATGGGGATACTTGGGCTTAACATAAGTTCCTGGTGACATATAAAGTCCGCGGGGCGTCCCGGTGTCTCTCGCTGCCCCGCGCTGCACCGGGGTGGGACTGGGCATGACCCTGCCTGCCTGTTGCCTGCTGAATCCCGAGATGCCGCTGCATACCGAGATGGCATCTTCACTTCCCGAGAGCTCCCTGTCAGAATTGCTGCCTCTCGGGGTCTCGCCCCGTAGGGCTGTTATAAATTGAGGCGAATAATTTGTTCAGCCTTTCAAGAGTCAATCATAAATTTATTGATTACAGCAAGCGATGGCAAGCAAACAGCGCTGGGTGTAGCCGGGGAGTCCCCGCTCCGCAAACGGCCCACCCCGTTTCCCCCTTCCCGCAGTGTTTTTATACCCTTTTTTTTCTCCGGGGCCGCGGTATCTCTGGGTGTACTCTGCGCTTGCGCCCTCTGTTGCTAGGGGGTCGTCTTCTACTCTCTGTTGGGCGTTTGAGGAAGGCTCCTCTCTTCTTCCTTGGTGAAAGTCCACGGCCCTGTAATGGTCTTTTCCATATAAGGTTATATGTTATATGCACCTAAGTTCTAATTACTCAACTAGCTTAAGTAATCAACATACTAGCTAGTTTCTGTCTGGCAGTTTTCTGTTATCTACACAAGGCTTCTCCTTTGGCTCTCTGTTATCTTACACAAGGCTTCTCCTTTGATTTTCTGTTATCTACACAAGGATTCTCCATTCTGTCTTGATGAACAAAGAGTCGTCTCTAACTTATCACAGGGCCGTGTATATGCACCCCCAGACTGTGAACAGTGAGGACGCTAATGCGTCCCCCTTGTTCAACTTCATCATGAGGCAACGACCCAAGTCACACCAAACTCACCGATCCAAGGCGTGTCTGAGATCCTCAGAAAATCCATGGTCCCGAGCCCAACCCAGGAGGAGAACGAGCTCGGCATCGGACACTGGGATCCCCAGCTGAGGGATATAACCCTGCCAGGAGGACAGAACCAGCTGTTCAGCTGTAGAAAGTTGGTTCCCCATTTCCACGGAAACCCTCCCTTAGCAGATGTCCACTTCATGAGACAAACAGTCTGCTATTTCAGGGAAAACCATCCGGCTCAGTTCTCAGCTTCTAAGAGCCGACCTGCGGTCCGAACAGGACCGAGTCTTTTCCAGAAGACACGGGGTTTCAGCGTTACCTCACTCAAGAGGGCAAATATGTCTGACCGGAGTCTCCAGACTCATGGTGTTCAGCCTCGGCTGACAACTCCCCCCCGCCCTCGATCTGTCAGGGTCTTGGGTCTTCAGCCGAGGCTGTGGTCATGTCCGGGTCCACCAGATGTCACTGTTGAGGCAGGGACAGGAATGAAATGACTCCATGTTCAGAAGGCAAAGAATGAACCCTTTATTTAAAGTATGTCTCTCTTTTATAGAGAACATTGTGAAGACTAATTTCATTGGTCTTAGAGTAAAAAAGTTTCACCTGCTTGGTTGTCCTGGCTTCTAAGATAAGCATATATTTTATTTGCCATCTGTTGGGCAGTTTTCTTATCTTTTCCAAGAACAATGTCTCCCTCCGGGGAGATATCTTCTGTTAATGGGCCATTGAATGACTCACTGCATGACTGATAAAGTTACATCATCCCATTGTGAGATGCTCCACCCAGAGGGAGGAGCCAAGCATCCCTACCTGCATAAAATCAGCATTTTTTGGGACATCAGAACAGCCTCTTCACTGGATTCCAAAAGGAGCAGCTTCTTCCCCACTGAATTCCTAGAGGAAGACCAGGCCCATCTACTCTATCACCAGACCTTCAGAGAAAACTACACCTTTCTATGGGATCACCACTTCAACAGCATTTCATCTGCCACTACAGGAGGAGCAGCCACCATTTAACTGGACAATCACCAACACCCTGACTCTATCAGTAGTTTTGTTTGTACTAATTACATTCTTTTAAATTTAGTTTTTTCCTAGTAATGAACTGTTATTCCCATTCCCATATCTCTGACTGAGAGCCTTTTTACTTTGAAATTGTGGTCATTCAGAGGGAGGGGGTTTACCTTTTCCATTTCACGGGAGGCCCTTGCCTTCCTTCACAGACTCCTGTCTTTTCAAACTTAGACGGAAGGAAAAGGAAAAAAAGTTAATGAAGGTTTCATGAGTGAGATAAGGATCGGGAGAAATATTTCAAGGGCAAAACAGGCTCAACTTTAGTTGAAAAGTGAATTTATTACTAACAGAATCAGAGGATAAAGAGAAATAAAATAAGCCCTTAAAACACTGTTCCCCCCCCCCCCCAGCCCCTTCCTCCTTCCCACCGACAGTGCAGGGAGACAGGGTGTGGGGGTTTTGGTCAGTTCATCACTGAGATTTTCTTCTGCTGCTTAGGGAGAGGAGTCCTTCCCCTGTGAGGCCGTGGGGTCCCTCCCACTGGAGACAGCTCTCCGTGAACTTCTCTGGCATGGGCCCACTCTCATGAGCAGCAGCCCTACTGCACCTGCTGCAACGTGAACTCCCCCCACAGGCAGACAGTCCTCCCAAAACTGCTGTGACGTGGGTCACTCTTCCATGGGGTGCATTCCTCCAAGGACAGGCTCCTCTAGCCTGGAAGCAAGGGTCCTCTCTCTCCACTGGGTCTCCCACTGGATCACAGCCTCCTCCAAGCATCTACCCTGCTCTGGCTTGGGCACCGCCCCCACGGGCTGTGGGTGGATCTCTGCATCCCACGTGGACCCATGGGCTGCAGGGGGACAACCTGCTTCACCATGGTCTTCACCATGGCCTGCAGAGGAATCTCGGCTCTGGTGCCTGGAGCACCTCTTCCCCCTCCTTCTCCACTGACTTTAGTGTCTCCATGTTGTTTCCCTCACATGTTCTCACCTCCTCCTCCTCTTCTCTGACTAGAAGCAAAACCCCTGAGTTTGTTTTGATTTTCTTCTTAAATATGTCATCACAAAGGCGTTACTAGCCTCTGTCATTGGCAAAGTTTAGGCCAGCAGAATGTCCATCTTCAGAGCCATCAGGGATTGGCTCTGCTGGACATGGCAGAAGCTTCCAGCAGCTTTTCACAGGAGCCATCTTTGTGGCCCCCCTGATACCTAAAACCAGGCCACACCAAACCAATACAAACCTTTTCCTGATATCCAACCTAAACCGCCCCTGACAACTTCATGCTGTTTCCTCGAGTCCTGTCACTGGTCAAGAGAATGAAAAGATTGGAACCTGCCCCTCTGCTTCCCCTCCATGAGGATGCTGAAGACCACAATGAGGTCTCCTCTTAGTCTCTTCCAGGTTGAACAAACCAAGTGACCTCAGCCACTCCTCATATGGCTCTCCCTCCAAACCCTTCACCATCCTCCTGGCCCTCCTTTGAATGCTCTCTAATAGTTTAATGTCTTTTTCATATTGTAATGCCAAAAGCTACACACAATATTCAAGGTGAGACCACACCAGTGCAGAGCAGAGTGGGATAATCACCTCCCTTGATCGGCTGGTGATGCTGTTCCTGATGCACCCCTGGATACAGTTGGCCTTCCTGGCTGCCAGGGCACTTCTGACTTATTCAACTTGCCATCAACCAGGATCCCCAGGTCCCATTCTGCAGCGCTGCTCTCCAGCCTTTCGTTCCCCAGTCTATACACACAACCAGGGTTGCCCTGTCCCAGGTGCAGAATCCAGCACTTGCCCTTTTTGAACTTCATACAGTTTGTGATTGCCTGTCAGCGATTGAGAGATGAGACTCTATTATGGCCTGGGGTTCCCAGGGTCTATCAGACCCCGGCTGCTGTAGGTGTCCTGGATAGCACTGGGCTGATAAGCACAACCTGTCCAGGTCCCTCAGGCAAGCTCCCAGCCGCAGGCAATCTTAGCAAGCAGCTCAGCTCTTAAGTGAGATCAGTTCTTTGGTGAATTCAGCTCTTTAGTGATTTCAGCTCTTTGCTTGCTAAGTGCCACAGGCAGACACGTGGGGAGAGAGAGGAGAAGGCTGCATGAGGCTCCACAGTGGTGTCTTTATTGGCAGCTCCAGTGAAGGGTTTCAGTGACAGCTCTTCTGCCAAACTGGGAAGAAATGGAGGTCTATATAGGATACAGAGGTTTTAGAAATTGGTCCAATAGTAAGGGTCGAGGCGAATATGACCTATAGTCTTACAGAGAGATAACAAGGGTCTGAAGGTGGAAGAGGGGCTACTTTGGTCCAGTCATCATGACTAGGCATTTATCTTAGGCAAGTGACTGCCAGGGAGGCCTTGCAGGGCCTCTGGCTTTTACAGGACTCCACTTAGTGCAATCAAGAAGTCGTTTATTGTTTCTAAAGTTCGGTTTATATACTCTTACAGCTTTGAATAAAATTTTCCGCTGCCAAGCAATAACTACATTATTAATACAATCTTGCACCTGCAGTCTTACATGGCTTCCTTAAAACAAAGCACAACATTCCTTTTCCTTCCTCCCTCAGATTTCTGTTTCCCAAGGCTTTTGGCTTACCAAGGCCAAGATGTCCACCTCATCCATCAACTCTCCATACTCTCTGCTCCACTGCCCAGCTGCTTCCCCATAATTGCCCATCTCTCTCATTTGTTCAGGTCTCTCTGGAGGGCCCCTCTGCCTCCAGGGAGTCGACAGCTCCTCCCAATTTAGTGCTGTCAGCAAATTTACTTAGTATTCTTTTGAGTCCTGCATCGTAGTTGTTAATGAAGGTGTTGAAGATCACTGGGCTGAGGACGGAGCCCTGCAGAGCCCCACTAGTGACCAGTCACCAGCCTGATGTTACCTCATTTACTGTAACCCTTTGTGCCTGACCCATGAGGCAGTTGCTCGCCCATCATGTAATATAGTTATCCAGCTGTGCGCTGGACATTTTGTTCAGAAGGATCCAGTGAAAGACTGTGGTGGTGCGTGGCTATGCAAAATGAGCAGACAAGCTTTGTGAATTGGAAGTTGGAATTTTTGTTTCGTAAATCTGAAGTTGGAGTTTCTATTCTGTATTTTTACGTATATTCAGCCTCCCCCCTGAAGTTATTCCCATTGGATTTCACCTGTGATGTATTTAGACTGGACTCTGTTTCTATTGGATTTACCTTATCTCTTATATTCCCTATAAAAGCTGTGACGCAACCCCCTCCCATCGTCACTTGTACGTGCGGTGTTCGAGCAAATACAACCTACTTCGGACGACACACAAGTGTCCAATCTCTTGAGTCTCTTTATCTCGGTCTTAGTCGCGCTGGCAAAACCATTCTGTCCATATCGGAGCAACGAACAACAAGGTGGTTGTTGCTCACAAACACGGCCACTCCCAGAAGCCGCTGGTCGGCACCCGGGAAACAGAAGCCGTGTGGAAACAGGAACCAAAGAGAAAGCAACAAAAGACAGTATCAAAAGCCTTGCTTTTGGATATCAGGTTTGACAAGCAGGACTTTCCCCTCATGAAGCTGTGCTGGGTGTGACCAATGACTGCGTTGTCCTCCAGGTGTTTTTCAAAATGCCCTTTCTCTGGCACACATGAACCCATACAGCCTTGTATGGTGCATAACAGTGGACACCAAAAAGTATGAGGGATCCAGCATCCTTGGCTAAGCATGGGGCAGAAATGCATTGACATGGGGAGACTGTCCTTCATTTGCCCCCCAACCTGCTAGAGATCTAGCCAAGCATTCACTGCTTTTATGAAGATGGCACTGGGCATCATCCTGCAGCCAGAAAAGCTCTTCCCATGAGGAGGGACTGTGTAGGAATACAGCTAAAAAGCTGAGCTGGGAGCACTGTTCAGCTCATGACAGAAGTGGATATGATAGCATTAGTAGGCTGCAAGCCTTGGCAACAGAAAGCAGAACTTTGAAGAAGGAATGCAGAAGTTAGCGGTGCGCTTGGTAAGCAGAACTTATGTAAGACGGTACATACCTGCACTAGTTTATATGAGGCTTTGAATTAAGCAATGTTACCTAGTTACATAAATGTTATAGTTGTGCTATTTTTAGTTACTGCCGAAAAGGTATATAAACTCAGCTTTGTGTATCAATAAATGGCTTCATGTGTGCAAACCATGGAGTCCACATCTCTAATCAATCACCGTCAAATGGTACCCTCGTGGTGAGGAAGTGATGATTGCCTAGCTGAGTGACTGGTGATGAGCCCTGCAGAACAAAGTGCTGCTGTGAGGAAGCAGAAAAGCCGGCCAGTGACAAACCCCTCTGGGATACAGAAGGTTAGCCACTGCAGGGGACAATGGGTCAGGGGATGTCTGCCCAGGAGAGATGTTTTTGAACTTACGTCTAAGTTGCTGTGACAGCATGGCAAAATTTTACCCTCACATGACTTAAAAGTCCTATTATGATGGACAGCAGCTGATATGCTAGGAGTCACTGAGTCCATGGTCTTTACAACAGATCTGTGGGACAAAGCAGGAATTAAGCTATGGGATTCTGCTACCAAGAGAAATAAAGTGGCTGCAGAAATGCTACCCTCCTGGCGGGTGATTTTTGGGGCCTTAAAGGCTCAAGAAAACTCCCAGGCTACGGGGAATGCCTGCCCTCCCACTGTGGCAGAAGCTCAGTGCTCTTTAAAATCTGAAGAGACTGCTGCTAAAGTCAAACAGATTGCCGTTTGCTCCCCCTTTACGGCGGCGTCTGAGAATGCCTTACATTCCAAAGAGACTGCTGCATCTCCCACCATAGCAAACACAATCCACAGCCCCAGTACCCTCTCTTATGAGGGAAAGAGAGGAGGGCCCTTTGCACTCTGAAGGGGCTTTCGCTGCTTGCTACAGTCCAGAAAACAGTGAGGAAAACAAAAAAGAGGATCCCAAGGAGGATCCCTTTGATCCCAGACACATTGATCCTGACAAAGAACCTGATTTATATCCCCCCCACCCTCATGACAACTGGGTATGCTTAAAACAAGCATTAAGGGAGGGGGGTTTTGACATTGCTGAAAGAATTGTGGCACTGATAATATATTTGGGACCCCAAAAGCGAACTGCCTATTGGGAACAGCTGTCTTTCCCAGAACTTAAAGAGCTCCGATGGGCAGTTACAGAGCTCAGTATCAGCTCACCTCATTTTACAAACATGCTAGATTCTGTGTTTGCTGCTCACATAATGACCCTGCACGATTTAAAAACTCTCACTCGGCTACTGCTATCCCCCATTCAATACAGCTTGTGCGAAAAGGAGTGGGAGAAAGGTTTGCAAAACCTTCTTAAAACTTATATGGGTCGTGCTAATCAGACCCTGGCAGGCGTCACAATGAGACAGCTTATAGGAACGGGACCGTACACAGATCCTGCCGCCCAGGCACGAGACTGCCCAAGGGAAGCCCTTGATGGAATCCGGGATGCAGCTCGCCAAGCCTTTTTTAAGGTCCCTGATGCAAAAACTCCTCAGAAAGCATTCACAACCATTGTCCAGAGGCCTCAGGAGCCCTACATGCAGTTTATCAATTTGGCGTTCAAGTGCTTGCTTAAGATGGTCAATAATGTAGATGCCTGTGAAATTTTGCTTTTAAAACTTGCTGTTGAAAATGCAAACACAGACTGTAAAAAACTCCTTAAGTCCCTGCCTAACCAAGAACCAACTCTTATTGAAATTATTGAAGTGCGCAACTATATTTGGACAATAGAACTTCAATATGAAGCCATGGCCACAGCTTTTGCAGCCACCAAAGGTGCCTTTGGAACTCCGGCAGTTTGTTTCAGCTGTAGCAAACATGGCCACCTTAAAAAAAGACTGCTTTGTTCAGAAAGGGCCTAAGCCAAAAACCCCTGATGCATGTCCACAGTGTCATAAGGGTGGTCATTTTGCTAACCAGTGTCACTCTAAGTATGATTCTGAAGGTCGCCCGATCCAGGGAAACTGGAACTGCAGCACAGACCTGCACCGCGCTCTGATACAAATACCCCAGCTGACACAAATACCTCAGCCACCACCGCAGATGCTGCCACCGCAGATGCCAACTGTGCAAGCGCAGCCACCAAGAATACTCAGCAGAGGATTGCCTCAAGTCTTCACCCAGCAACTGCAGGCAGTGTCAGACCGGACCTGTCAACCTCAATCACAGTAACGTTGCTCAACTCTTCTGTTCATTTACTCCCTACAGGAATTTTTGGCCCACAAGGACCCCAGAAAAGTGCTCTGCTGGTGGGGAGGTCTTCAACTACCCTTTTAGGTCTTTTTTTCCTCCTGGGAGTTAGACTCAGACTCTGTTGGGGAAATTAAAATCATGGCTTGGACTCCCTTTCTGTGAGTTTGAGGGCCCCAAGTTGGGCAACTCCCTGGGGGCTCCCCTGGCAGGGGAGACCCTCCTGGAGCAGTTCTGTGTCAGGAACGAGAGACGCATTGGACTTTTTTGGTCTTCAGCTTCTGTTTATTGTTATCTTATCAAAACTTCAGCACGCTCTCTGCACCAGACTCTGCGTGCAGGAAAAACAGCACAAAAATGGCTAACAATCTCTTGTTACGAGGCCTTTTAAGTCTAATCAAAAACTAAGCTACCCAATTAAGAAGTGACACCTAAATTATTTTCCTTTCTAACCCAATAACTGACCCCTAAAGACCCACAATGCAGATTTTTCTACCCAATTACAAGATACCACCTAAACCCAAGAAGAAAGAGGAAGAAGAAGAAAGAAGAAAGGAACTCGAGACAACACCCTATATCCTCCATCTTGAACCCATCTGTAACATACAAAAAATCCTAAAACCTAAATTTCTCACCCATGTGACATACTAAACTACTCTCTACAATCTCTACAATCTATTTCACACTTTTGTGGTTTCTAGTTTACCTTGAGGCTTTGGAAGTTTTCTCCATGAATGAGGGTCAAAGTCAGTGCTCCCCTGGGGGTCAGGACACCCCAGAGCAGACAGAAAAATATTCCCAGTGCCCTGGGTTTCCACACCTTTCCACCCTGTACTGTCCCTCAAGGTACACATATCACACAATTGATTCCTTTTTCACGCAATTTGTCATCCCCTAAACAGAATGCAATACAAGGGTAGGAGGATTTGGTTCTTCAGGAACCCCACAAATATTAGAGGTGCAGACAATTTCTGATGAATGTCCCACTTGCAAATGTACCCTGTCATTACAGGGGGGACAGATAACACTCACTGGTATTTTAGATACTAGAGCTGACGTCACTTATTGTGGTAGTGCGTAGCTACACAAAAGGGGCAAAAAGCTTTGTGAATCTGAAGTTGGAGTTTCGTTTCTGTATTTTTCTGTAAGTTCATCCTTCCCCCTGAAGCTATTCCCATTGGATTTGACCTGTAAATGTATTCAGACTGGACATTGTTTCTATTGGTTTAACCTTATCACCTATGTACTCCCTATAAAAACTGTAACCAAAACCCCTACTCCCATCACTTATCCTTGCGGCGTTCGAGCAAATACAATCTTCCTCGGACTGCAAACAAGTGGCCTCTCTGGTCTCTTTGTCTCGGTCATGGTAGTGCTCTCAGAATAGCTCTGTCTGTATCAAAAATTGAACATGAAACCTATAGTAATAAAAATAGTTGATGAGAGCCATCCAGTCGCGTACGACAATATCCACTCTCCCTGGAGGGGAGACAAGGACTATGGCAGGTGATCCAGGACCTACTTGAGGACGGGACCTTAGAACCATGTAAGTCCCCTCATAATATACCCACATTACCAGTAAAGAAGTCAGATGGGACTTATAGGCTTGTCCAAGATTTAAGAGAAGTAAACAAAAGAACAGTGAATTGGTACCCAGAGGTGCCTAAACCCTATACACTACTGAGTAATATTCCTCCATCACACCAGCGGTTTAGTGTGCTAGACTTAAAAGATGCCTTTTGAGCATGTCCATTGGCAGAGAAAAGTAGGGATATATTTGCCTTTGAATGGGAGGACCCCGATTCCGGGAGGAAGAAACAGCTTCGGTGGACTAGGTTACCCCAAGGGTTTTCCGAATCCCCAGACCTATTTGGTCAAGCCTTGGGAGAAGTACTACAACTCTTCTCCATCAAACCTGAGATAAAGGTCATCCAGTATGTAGATGATTTGCTTCTCTCAGGACGGGAAGAAAGTTCAAGAATCCACCATAGCATTGTTAAAATTTCTGGGGAACCAAGGACTTCGAGTATCAAAAGGGAAACTCCAATTTGTAGAGAGGGAAGTAAAATACCTAGGACATGTGATTTGTCAAGGGAGCCAGCAGTTGAACCCTGAGAGAATCACAGGGATAGCTTCACTCCCACGGTCAGAAACTGAGGGAAGTTAGAAAGTTTCTAGGCTTGTTGGGATATTGTAGGATATGGATTGAAGGATACAGGCAAGCTATCAAGTTCTTGTATGAAAAGCTAGTAGAAGAAGAGATTAGGTGGGAAGAAGATGATGAACAAAAGTTTGAAGTTTTAAAGCAAAAATTAGTCAGTACACCAGCACTGAGTTTTCCTGCCTTAGACAAACCTTTTTATCTGTTTGTAGATGTAGAAAGAGGGGTAGCACATGGAGTATTAGCCCAGGACTGAGGAGGATCCAGGAAACCGTTGGCCTATTTATCAAAACTGCTAGACCCTGTCAGCCGGGGATGGCCTATCTGCATTCAGGCAGTGGCAGCAATTGCTGTACTCATAGAGGAAAGCAAAAAATTAACCTTTGGGGGAAAATTGAAGGTATATACTCCTCACTCAGTTAGAAGTATCCTAAGCCAAAGGGCTGAGAAATGGCTCACTGATTCCTGAGTGTTAGAGTATGAAGCCTTCTTAATAAATAGTGATTTAGAGCTAATCGTGAGTAACCAATTCAACCCTGCCCAGTTTTTATATGGGGAACCAGGTGAGGAATTAATAAATACTTGCCTAGAGGTTATAAACTATCAAACTAAAGAGAGGACCTAACGGATCAACCACTCCAAGGAGGAAAACAATTGTACATCGATGGATCTTCAAGGGTAATCCAGGGGCACCGGGTATCGGGGTACGCTATAGTAGATGAAGGGTTAGTGGCCATAGAGAAGGAAAAGTTACCTTCCAACTGATCAGCCCAAGCATGTGAGTTGTATACCCTAAAACGAGCTCTAGAACTATTAATACGAAAAAGAGGAACAATATATATAGACTCAAAGTATGCTTTTGGAGTAGTGCATACCTTTGGAAAAATTTGGGAAGAGAGGGGGCTATTAAATTCAAAGGGAAAGGGACTGATTCAGGAAAAGCTTATTTTGGAGGTATTAGAAACCTTACAACTACCAGAGGAAGTTGCAGTAGTATATGTTAAAGGACATCAAAAAGGCGTGACTCAAGAGCCACAAGGGAATAATTTAGCAGATTTAGAAGCTAAGAATGCGGCCAAATCGGGGACAGAAAAATTAATGGTAGTGTTAACCCCCATTAAAAAAATGCAGGAAGTCCCCATATTCAGTGAGACAGAAGAGAGAGTACTCCTTAAAATAGGAACCAAGAAAGATAACAAGGGGAAGTGGAGATTAGCAGATGGGAGGCAAGTGTTAAACCTCTTGCCAAGAAAATGCTAGAAGGCATGCATGGTACAACACATTGGGGTACTCAAGTGCTAAGCGATCAATTTCTAAGGGATTTGGGCTGCATAGGAATTTTTGGGATAGCTAAGCAGGTGACTGAATGGTGCGTGATAATTCAACAAGTAAATAAGAAGGTCCTAAAAAAAACTCAGGGGATGGCGAGAACTAGCCTTAAGGCCCTTTCAAAACATCCAAGTAGATTTTACTGAACTCCCCCAGGTACAACGGCGGAAGTTTTTGCTAGTGATAGTAGATCACTTGACTCATTGGGTAGAGGTGGTACCCACTGTGAAAGCCAATGCCAATGTTGTGAGTAAAACACTCCTAGAATCAATCATTCCCTGATATGGGATGGTGAATAGGATTGATTCAGACCGGGGAACTCATTTCACATCAAAGATATTGCAGAAAGTTTTTCAAGCCCTGGGAATGAAATGGGAGTTACACACTCCATGGCATCCACAGAGTTCTGGTCAGGTTGAGAGAATGAATCAAACTCTTAAAAGAGCTCTAGTTAAGCTACTGATTGAAACCCAAATGTCATGGATAAAATGTCTCCCTTTGGCCTTATTAAGAATTAGAACCCAACCCCGGTCAGATTTGGGGGTGTCACCCTATGAAATGATGTTTGGGTTACCCTTCCTAACCTCACCCCAGAAGGCTGCCACCTGTGAGGAAGGGGAAACCAGTGCCAAAAAATGTTATATCTATAGTACAAACCTTAGAAAGGCTAAGACATAAAGGGGCAATTCCTCAAAGTACCACCCTGGATTTCAGAATCCATAATATTAATCCTGGGAATTGGATGGTGATTAAGTCATGGAGAGATCAGCCTCTAACTCCGTAGTGGGAAGGTACTGCTCACCACCGAAACGGCCATGCGAACTGCAGAGCGGGGATGGACTCGTGCCAACAGAGTTAAAGGCCCAGTGGAAGAACCCAAAGAATGGACTGTAACATCCAGGCCGGGGGAAACGAGATTGACTCTCAAGCAGAGACCGAGAGACAACCAGGAAAACACCAAGACACTCAAAAAGTAGAATCAAGCTTTCACCAGCCACCCCAGGAACTGTTGTTTTTTTGTTTGTTTGTTTTTCATGTTTTAATGACGAATAATTATGAGTATCTGTTGAGGGGAAGTACACAAGGGACCATAAAAAGTAATGGGACAGCTTCCTTAAGAAAATAAGACAAAGGAAAGAGGGCAAGACCAGGTTGGCCCCTTTGTTTGCTACCAAGAAGACCCCATAGCCCTTCTGTGGGTAGCAACCCCGTAGGCATGGTAAGGTAGGGACAAAAGGCCATACCGGACCTCAGTAATTCCCCAACTGTCTTTAAATACAAAAGGGACTAGAGGGCAAGACTGAGTAGGCGTCTGTACTCACCACTAAGAGACACCTCCTATGGGTAGCTGTGGAGCCTTCCCGTTCTGAGGAGGCTGTTATCTGATCTTAAGACTCCTCCCATAGTGTCCCAGATTGAAAGGCAAGATGTATTCCATTTGCCATTTATATGGCAGTTGTCTTCTGTTAAGTGGGCAGTTTTCCTTATCTCTTCCACAACCAATCCTCTCTCAGGGGAGACATCTGCGGATAATGGGCTATTGAATGTCACTGCGTGACTGATAAGAACTATAACATCCCATTGTGAGATGCTCTGCCCAGAGGGAGGAGCCAAGCATTTCTACCTGCATATAATCTTGAGTTTCTGGAACACCAGCATGGCTTTTTCTGTACTGGATTTCCCAGAGGAACAGCTGCATCTTCCACTGCAGGAAGACTACACCCTTTTCTACAGGATCACTGCTGCAACAGAACCACACCTGCCACTCCAGGAGGACTGCAGCCATAATTCCCAATTGGATTGCTGCCAACACCCTGACTAACAGGGTGTCAGGTTGTATTCTGACTCTGTCAGTGTTGTTTTGGTTCACTGCATTTTTTTTTTCTTCCCTAATAAAGAACTGTTATTCCTGCTCCCATATTTTTGCCTGAGAACCCCCTTTAATTTCAAATTTATAACAATTCGGAGGAACACGGTCTACTTTTTTTTTTTTTTTTTTCCATTTCAGGGGAGGCTCCTGCCTTCCTTAGCAGACAGCTGTCTTTCCAAACCAAGACACATGGGACACCTGATAAAACCCCACGGCCCTGGGTCTGCTCGCTCTGCTCTCAAGCTCTCTGGGCTTTGCTCAGACTCCTGGGCCTCCCGCCCCCTGCTCCCCCCGGCACGGGATTGGGGGGGGAAAATAAAATGGACTCTCGTGATAAACAACAAAGAGCCTTGTCTTGTCTGTTTTCCCTGCCATCGGTTGTGGCCTCTCTGGACACCATTGTCACTGCTGCTACAGGCTGCTACAGGTAGCAACCCCATAGGCAAGGTAGGTGGGGGTAAAAGCCATACCGGACCTCTGTAATGACCTTTTGTTCAATCTGGATAACGGTGTCTAAGGAAGCTTTTGTTTCTTTTCCCTTTGGTTCCCTCTGTCCTTTCCCACATCAAACGATGCTAGTATGACATATTGGGTTAAATTGTTAAACTGACTCTCACAATTATCATGTATATAGGTTAAGAAAAGTTTTATAGATTTAGTTATGCTTTACCCCCCCTTGCATTGTTATCAAGAGACAGCCAGGGTTGGGGCATCTGGGAGGGTCAGCTTGTCACTATGGCAACATCTGACCTCCAATCAGGATTTGAGGAAGTGATCTCCACCACTGGACAGCAAAGAAGGGGTCAATGGACAGAACCTTAGGAGGGGTTAAAGGGTTAAAAGGTGAAACCTCAATTGTGTGGGCAAGCACATGCTGAGGAAAATTCATTGCTCCTGGCGCCATAACATTTTCTCTATTCAGTCTTCTGTTGTATTTTTGGTATGGTTTAATAAACCTTTCTAAAATTATGAGAACTGAGTAGCCATTTCTCACACTTCTCTCTTTTTCTGTTTAAACTTCTCATAAGATTACAGTCATTTCAGCATCTGCTTATTTTAGCATAGAAGCTTTTGTTTGATATTAATTTAAACACTTTTATCTCTTTATAGTTTTATGCATTATAAAGAAAAAAGTATTTTTTCAATAGCTTATAAGAAGGTTTCAGTTCTAAAGAAAAAAAGCATTTCCTCACCCCTCCCATCTAAAACTTAACTTCTTCCTCACTGACCTCAATATTTTTATGTTGTTTCTTTACATACTTACATCTTATTCCTTTCTCTCACTCAAAAATACTAAAGTATTAAAAAAGTTAACATCATGCCTAAATTCTTCAAATAGTCACCTGACCCCCAATCAAGCTAAGTGTTCTAAATAACAGCTAAAAGAAGCAGCACACATCTAATCAGCTAAACTAAAACTCAGCAGCAACACACCAAAATTAAGAGAAAAAAGTAGCCTTTTCTTTTCCCCTGCCCAATAGTTATAAGCAACTTCCACAAGAGTAAAATCCCAACACTGACCCGGGGCTGCTCCCAGGGTGCAGCGGGTGGGGCTGGGCCCCAAATTAAAAAATTATAATAAACAATTAAATATTAATAAAACTAACTCAATTCAAGTCACAACACCCCCTCTCCCTGCCCAAAAACAGATTAAAAATAAAACCAAACCAGCAGGCAGCCCAAAAAAAAAAAGACCCCAGCCCCACAGCAAAACCAGTAGACCCAGCCTGAGACAAAACCCATCCAGCCATGTTACCTCATTCTTGACCAGAAAGTAAAAAAAAAACAGTTTCCAAGGTTTTCTTTGTCTTTAACACGTGTATTTCACAAAAATGTGTCCAACTTCTCAATAGTTTAACAAACCATCAATTACACAAAAAGCTTTACATCACTTTTCTAAATTTCCTCCCCTTCCAAGCTATAACAGAGGGGTATAAAAGGTTGGGCTATAGAACAAGAAGGGCAGATGCTTGCAGCCTTCTGAAATGATATGAGCTGGCTCTGGCACAGTGTTATGAACCAGTTTAACACAGAAGACCAAAGGAAGCTAAGTCTCTGTGAATAAAATGGATTGATCCCAGAAAGATTTGAAATACTGTTTTGGTTTGAAAAAACAGGTGTTTGCTTATGGAAGGCAGAAGCCTTCCTTGAAATGGAAAATGTAAACCCTCCAAATTATTATAATTTTGAAATTAAAAGGCTCTCAGGTAAAGATATGGGAATAGGAATAACAGTTCTTTACTAGGAAAACTAAAAATAAAAATGTAATAGTACAAAAAAAAAAAAACTACTGACAGAGTCAGAATATTACCTGAAACCCTGTGGGTCAGGGTGTTGATAGCAGGCCGTTTGAATGATGGCTGCAGTCGGCCTGGAGTGACTGATGTCGTTCTGTTGAAGCAGGGATCCTGTAGAAGGGTGTAGGTTTCCTCTGAAGGTCCAGTGGTGGTTTAGATGAGCCTGGTCTTCCTCTGGGAATCCAGTGGGAAAAGGCTGCCTGTGGTCTTCAAATCTCTGATTATATCCAAGTAGGAAAGCTTGGGTCCTCCCTCTGGGTAGAGTTTCTAACAATGGGATGATGTAATTTTATCAGTCATGCAGTGAGATTTAATGGCCCATTAACAGAAGATATCTCCCTGGAGGGAGGATTGTTTGTGGAAGAGATAAAGAAAACTGCCCACTTAACAGAAGATAACTGTGCCACAGATAGGAATAGAATACACACATCCATTTCCAACCTAAGACAAAATTACCCAAAAAATGTGATTAAAACCAAACTAGTTTAGAGGTTGGTGCGAAAAAAAATATATATTTTATTTAATCGTAAAAGAGGCAAAGAGAAAGAAAGAGAAAACAAAGAAATAGAAAAAGATGGGGGGGGGGGTTGGGGAACAGGGAGAGAGTGACAGGGGTTAGGTAGAAGCATATCACACTTCTGGGGGTCCCAACGATGTCTTGTTTCTCCCCTCCATCTGGTCTTCTTGGTAGTGAGGGTCCAATGCTGCTGCTGCCGCCGTGCTGAAAAGTATAGAATCCAATGGATCAATATATGTTTGGGCCAGATGGGAACGCCCATCTGAACAGCCATCCTGAGGGGGTTAGGTTTGACACTGTCCCTTGCAACACTGTCTATTTGTTGCATCACGTTGCAGTGCTCTGGTGCAGGGTCCTGGGGACCCCTTTGAGGAGACCTTTGATGGGCCATGACTCTGCTGTCCTTCTCGTAGATGCGGCTTTTCCCAGGATGAAGGGGATCCACAGCTGAGCTCCTCTGCACAGCAGAGGATGGAAGATGGATGTTAGCTGTCTCTAACTAGAGGCTTTTTCACCACACACCCAAAACCTCTCATCCCTATGGATATTCTCAGTTCAGTCAGAGAGAAAAGGAAATATCTCTGCCAGGCTAAGCCTGGGAAAAAGTCCAAGAGGAATGTAAACCATTTATTATCTCTCTTTCTGTTCGTATTGTTTATAGATATGTTCTACCACCGTGTGCTATTCATAGTGCACCAATGGTGTGGAATGTTTTTAGTTTAAGACCAATGAAATTAGTCTTCACAATGTGCTTTATTAAAGAGCAATGTATTTGAATAAAGATCATCATTCTTTGCCTTCTGAACTTGGAGTCATTTCCATTCCCGTCCCTGCCTCAACAGTGACACATCCCCCCCCACCCTTTGTTGTGAGGGTCTCTTCCAGCCTGGCAGCTGATAGACCTGGGGCTGTGGTCTCCACCCCAAAGGTGCTAAGCTCGATTCCTTTGTGAATGCATTTCTTCTTTCTCCAGTCCTGAATTTATCTTATCTCCATCATGGAGCAGTGTAGGGCCTCAGACAGAAGGCCTATTCAGGGTGTGGTGGTCTTCTCTGCAGCTTTTGTAATACAGCTTTGCCATAATAGGCAAAGGTCCTTCATGAAGATATTTAAGCCATAAATTATAACATTCAGTCTCCAACACACAGGTGCTCTGTGATTGCTCTGGTGTAAAGCCCTGGTTCAGCTGTAAAAGCTGCAGCCATGAGCCCTCAGCCAGTGGACAGCATGAGAAGTGATGTTTCTCCTGGTGCTTGTTCCTGCTCTAACGCCAGAGGCTTTTCCTGCAGAAGGGCATGCAGAATATATTACTATATACCTCAGAAACAGCAAGTTAGATCCTCCTCCTTTTCTTTTGCAGAGTGTTTGGTGAAGGCAAGAAGGGGAGGGCTGGGCCTCTCCCAGACTTGGATCAGAGGGGTGAGTGTTTAGCTTGCTGAGCAGGGATGAACCTGTGCCAGCCCACTACTTGGGAAGCTCGAGGCTATACTCCTGCCACCCCGTCCCTTCCCCAAACATTGCTCTCAACTTCTCTTCCTCAGCATTTTTCCCTTGCTGAAAGCCTGAAGATGATTGCAGCTGCGTGTACCCTAAAGCTGAGTTATTAAGGGCACAAGGATTTTCTTGCTGCATTCCCACATCACACAGCTTGCCAATGCAAGGCGGCATGCAGCTGCCATGGCACCCACTGCCCCGGCTGCTGCCAGGGGCTGGGGTACAGCGGGGTGGCACTGCTGACACCTGCTCTTGGCTTTGTATTGGGGACTGGAGATGGGGACCAGCCCCTGAGACCTCAGCTTCCAAGAAAGCTGGGTGCTGTGCTGCAGCGGCAACGTTGTCCCATGACAGCATAGCCTTGTGGGGGCTGTTGCTGGTGGGGGATGGAACACGGGTTGTGTTGTCGTGGGTTGATGCTGGCCAGATGCCAGGCATCCACTAAAGCCACTCTCTCACTCCCCTCAGCAAACTGAACAGGGGAGAGAAAATATAACAAAGGGTTCATGAGTTAAGGACTGGGAGAGATCACTCATCAAATACTGTTGTAAGGAAAATTAATCCACAAACACCAGAGGTTTATGTCCAAAAAGGAGACAGAGTTACTTTATTCGTATAAAGGGAGAGGCCATGGGGCATTTCCCCTGGGGTCTCTCAAATTTTTGGAGGACGCAGCCTCCTTTTTATCCTAATTTCCTGGCTGCATTTCCCTCTCTCTTTCCCCACTGGCTGAGGTACTTGAGAGGTACAGACTCCCCAAAATGCCTAAGACCCCCTTCTAATGTATACTTCGCCTCCTTTGTCTTTTCCTTGTGTCAGTTAGTGGAATTCCTTATGGAATTTATGGTTCTTCCCATTGTTTCTTTCATCTCTCAGTATTCAATTTTATTTATCAGCAGACCTACAGTTTGTAAAGACAAATCTCTCATTCCATTTATCAATCAGTGGAATCCTTCCCATTGTTTCTTTTATCTCTCAGTATCTACCTTTATTTATCAGCAGACCCACAGTTTGTTTGTAAAGACAAGTCCCTCATTCCTTTCACTGTCATGGGCAAAACAGGCTCAACTTAGAGATATAAATTAAGTTTATTACTAACAAAATCAGTGCAGGATAATGAGAAGTAAAAGAAACCCTTAAAAACACCTTCCCCCCATCCCTCTCTCCTTCCAGCTCTACCTCCTCTCACCAACCGTGCAGGGAGACAGGGAATGGGGGTTACGGTCAGTGTATCACCCAGGATTTCTTCCCCTACTCAAGGAGAATTCTTCTCCTGTGGGGTCCCTCCCATGGGAGACAGTTCTCTAGGAACTTCTCCAATGTGAGTCCATCTCACAGGCAACAAGTCTTCCTCAAACTGGTGCAGCATGTGTGTCTTGGTTTTGCATGGCCTGATTTTTGGTAGCAGGAGGGGCCACAGAGGTGGCTTCCGTGAGAAGCTGCTGGAAGCTTCCACCATGTCCAGCAGAGCCAATCCCTGATGGCTCTGAAGATGGACATGCCACTGGCCAAGCCTGGGCCAATTAGAGATGTTGGTAACACCTCTGTGATAATATATTTAAGAAGAAAATCCAAACAAAGTGGGGCACAGTTTTTTTCTAGCTAGAGAACAGGAGAAGGTGAGAACATGTGAGGGAAAACAACACAGTGACACCAAGGTCAGTGGAGAAGGAGGGGGAGGAGGTGCTCCAGGCGCTGGAGCCGAGATTCCTCTGCAGGCCATGGTGAAGACCATGGTGAAGCAGGCTATCCCCCTGCAATCCATGGGTCCATGGGGGATGCAGAGATTCACCCACAGCCCCTGGGGGAGGTGCCCACGCTGGAGTGGGCAGATGCCTGGAGGAGGCTGTGATCCAGTGGGAGACCTGGTATGTGCCTCAAGGAGATTTAACCTTAGAGTAAGAATAATCTATGGTGTAAGTTGTATGTTGCAGGAGGTAAAGTAGCAGGAGTAACATGAACTGATGAAGAAGGAATTTTGCGGAGCAAGGAGAATGCAATGATGAGCTGGGACAGTGTCAGTGGCCAAACATCAAATGTACTACTTCTCCTGTCCTGACCCCTCATCCTGCTGTAATGGAGACCTGGAGGGATGTGAAAGGACTGGCTATAGTAGTTAATGAAAAAAATGTATGTATGGTATAGAGATGGTTTAAGGATGTAGTTTAAGCTGTATGTGGGGGTAAGAAAGGAGTCCAGTAATGAGAAATACATATAATGGAAGAGTTGGAAGATATATAGATTATACGGGATCTGAGTATGACGCAAATGGTATGGAAAAATGGGTGGAGATTGAATTGGGTCTGACTGAGGTAAAGTTCACAGCCCTCACAGTGCTGTGCTTTGCATTAGTAGCTGGACAGGTGTTGATAACAGACCAGTGTTTTGGCTACTGCCAAGCAGCGCTGTCCCTCTGACATTCCTTCCCCTATCAAAGGGGATGGGATTGGGCAAGATCCTGTGAGGGGACACAACCAGGCCAGCTGACCCAAATTAGCCAAAGGGATATTCCATACCATAAGACGTCAGCTCAGATATATAAAGCTAAGGGAGAGAGGAGGAAGGGGGGGCATTTGTGATTCTTCAATGTTTGCCTTCCGGAAGAACCATTACATGTGCTGAAGCTCTGCTTTCTGGGAAGTGTCCAAACATCATTGCTGATGGGAAGTAGATTGACTTTTTTTCCCCTTAGCTTATGTGCATGCAGACTCTCGCTTATTTAGTTCCTTTCACTGTAATAAAACTGCCTTAACTCACTCACTGGTTGTTCTCCATGTTATTATTCTCTCCCCTGTCCTATTTGGAAAGGGAGTGATAGAGTAGCTTAGTAGGCACCTGGCACCCAGCCAAGGTCAACCCACTACAATGGGTCACTCTTCCACTGGGTGCAGTCCTTCAAGGACAGGCTGCTCCAGCAGGGGCCCCTCTCTCCACAGGTCTCCCACAGGGTCACAGCCTCCTCTCAGGCATCCACCTGCTCCAGTGTGGGTCTTTTCCACAGGCTGCAAGTGGATCTCTGCATCCCCATTGATTTCCATGGGCTGCAGGGAGACAGCTTTTTTCACCATGGTCTTCACCACAGGCTGCAGAGGAATCCCAGCTTCAGTGCCTGGACTTGTTGGGGTTCAGCGCAGTGTAAATAGGACTACACAGGATCCCACATCTCCACTGTAAGTTTTATCTTCCCCTCTGATGCTTGCTGCTGTTTGGGGTACCAGCTGTACTGTGGTGCTGAGGAGACTGTCCCATGCACTTAGGACAAATTGATCATTCCTGCCCACAGTGGTCCCATCCTGGAGCTGGACTGTTTCTAACCTGGGACCACTGTACCATGTCCAACCATGGTCCATTCTCCTGTGCCAAGCCCACAGCTGAGCCTCAGCTATGCCAAACAATGGAGTGCAAAGCACTTGGGGATGGCCCTGGCCAGCCTCCTGCCTCTTCACAGGGCTGGGGCTGTTCCCAGTGTCTGAGGGCAGCTGGGCAGCATCTGCCTGCATTTGTTGCCTACAAAGCCCCAGCCAGCAGGAGAAAGACATAAAGCCCAGGGCGGAGCTTTCTTGTTCAGATATGTTGAATTTGCATTGCTGTGTTTTGGGATTTTTTAAATTATACACATATATAGAGAGCTCATTGGATAAACTCCATAAGGTTTTTTCCCTGCCTGTTTTGTGGTTTCTGGAGTGGTGCACTGTGTGTGTGCATGTGTGCGTGCATATGTACATACATACCACAAGCATGGGTGTAAAAGTAGAGCCAAACGTGAGCAGAGCTGGGGTCTTTCAGTAGTGTTTGTATTCAACCTTCAGGATTTTACTAGGAAGATAAATGTATGTATATATTTTTCTACAGGAACAATTAATTCAGGAGGCATTTTTGGGTGTTAAGGTGGAACTGGGAGGCGCATGAGGCAATCTGGCTTTGTTTTTAAATGCAGTATTTTTTTAAAAAACCTTTGTATTTCCATTGGGAGAATTTTTATAGTCCTTACCTTTCTTGACCCACTCTGCCTTGTGCCTTTTTCCTGGGAAGGGCTCCTACAAAGTGGAAGGCACATTTGACTGACCTTTGTATTCTTCCACTACAGTACCACAGAGAAAACCTCTGGAATAATCTGCCAGGAATCCTTTTTTTTTAAGGAGGAATCACTGACTTGAAACAGGAGGTCCTTTTGGACAGGGGAGGAAGGGCAAGCATCAGGTGTCCATTGGGGGCTAGGTATACAGCTGTATATTGCATTGTACAGGGCATGGAGGCTGGCTGCTGCCACAGCTCTGGCACAGGGTAAGGAGACTTCATTAGGCACTGTTTAATTTATCACCTGGTTTGAAAGACAAGGGTATGCCACTGGTTCACTCCACTGGTCCTGGTGGAGTTTGACATAGAGAAACCTGGAGGGAGAAGACAAGTTAGTGCACAGATACAAGCTCCTTTGTTTTCTCAGTTTTAATGAGACCTGAATGTTTTATAGTAGGTTTTTTTAAAAATATTTTTAAATGTCAGTATTGAGAGAAAAAATAAAGTAAAAAATATACCTCCTTGGGGTGTGTTGTGATGGGAGATGCTGGGGCTGTGCTTGCCCTGGCCTGGGTGCAGGCAGCAGGGCTAGGGAAGGGGCTTGTCTCTCACTGGTACCAGGGCAACCCCATGGGGGTTCTGCATCCCCTTGGGGCTCCCAGGATGTGGCCAACAAAGGCAGGAGTGGGGGCCAGCTGAGGAGAATCTATGAATGGTAGGGTGGTGGAGCTGGGATAGTGAAGGGGGCTCCTTGCTGACAGAATGCCTGAGGGGGCTGGAGAGATGCTGGTGCTCAGCTCTTGAAAAAGAAAAGGTGGCCCTGGGGCTGGGTAAGAGGCAGCAGCACATGTACCCAGGGACATTCCCCACTGAAATCAGGAAAAATGTTTGTTCATAAGGCACCAAGCAAGAGCAGCCGTAAAGGCAGATGGTTTGAACAAAATCCCATGGGCATTGTGTTTGGAAGGGGCCTGGGCAGAGGCTGCCAAACCCCAAATGGGGGACATGGCTCACTGCCCTCTGCTGTCAGGAGCGCCCTGCTAAGCCCGGAGACTTGGGGTGCTGCAGGGCCCCAGTCTCCTGGGTCAGGGACCAACCTCTAATGACAATGCCTTGGCCGGGGCAAGGGGATGCAATCCTTCATTCTGCATACACCATGGCTGGGCTACACATTGTGGATGCTGTCAGCATCCACAACACATGGCCCTCTGTGGAGCCTGGCTGTAAGGCTGGGGGCAGGAGATGGACACGGGACACACAAGGACATGGGGATGTAGCTCTGGGGCCACATGGGGAACCCCAGGGGGCACGAGAAGATGCCGACCACTGCAGTGAAGAAAGGGCCTCCCTCAGCTGCTCACCTCACTAATCTTGCTCCATTCAGGACAAGCTCCAGCTGACAGCACCTTCCTCCTGCCAGCACCTTTGGGGCTGCCCAGTCTCCCCAGCAAGATCCTGGGCAGGGGAGAAGTATGCTGTGGAAAGGCTCTTGCCCATGCAGCTCCCAGGGGTCCCTGCTGCAGGGATGGCCCCTGGAAAAGAGCACAGATTGGGGCCAAATACAGTCCTTGGGGCTGCTGGTGGTGGAGATGCATGGGGGTGAGGGAGACCCTAGTCAAGCTCCCTGATAGATGCAGGTGTTGATTTGGGGGACACCCTCTGCCCCCCAGCAGTTTTACACAGCTCCAGTGCAGGGCGGATGCTCTCAGTGCCACTGTGGGTGCTGTCCCCACAAGGAACCATGGAACCATGTCCCACAGGTGGCAGGGAAAAAAAAAAGATGAGGGTTTCCAGCCCTTGTGATGGATTTAATTAGCATTTGCAATTATGAGAGGTAGCAGGAAAGGCTTTGGGGAGCTGGGACACATGCACCCTACTCTCCTATACACTGCTTGTCCCAGCCTCCACAGCAGAGATGCCAGGGTAGATCTTCTGGGGGCTTGCTGAATGGTCACATCCCCAAACTGGCAGGAAGAAATTCACCCAAATACCAGAGCTGAGGAAGGTTTTTGGAAGAGTCCTAGAGAGCTCCCAGCAGGGATGGAGAACCTTCCCAGGTGGCTGGTTCCTTCCCTGGCTGGATCTGCCTCTCTTGGGCTTGCACTGATGAACAGGTAGGACACAATGAAAGCAAAGCCAGTACTTGCATCCACCCTGCTTGAAGGAGCACAGAGCAGCAGAGAAAAGTACAGGCAGGGAAGCAGCCCTGGAGTAAAGGTTTTCAGGTGCCAGTTATCCCCAGAAAGGGAAGTGCCAGCCTGAGAGGGACAGGCTATCCTTAACCCTGCTGCTATAGACAATGGCCAGCATTTTCTCTGCAAAGCAGAACAGAGGTGGCATAAGGACAGGGCAAGAGTGGTGCTGGCGGGGAGACAGCTCTTAAGCAAGACAGAGGACCTGAGAAGGGGCTACCCCCGCTTCCCAGGGGCTTACATGTTCTACCACAACAGGTGTTCTTTTTCCCCATTGGTATGCACTAGTCCCCCTCTCATGGATAGTCCCATCCTTCTATCATTTTGAGACAAGACTCTTGCATGTCTCCCCTCTCCCCTTAAATATAGCCAGGTTGCTGAAGTTCTCCTAGGTCTGCCAAGCTCTGGGGCTGAAACTTACATTGCTCAGGCCCCACATAACTCCTGCCACAGGGGAAGTTGCCCTCTTCAGTGTGGCTCAGCCCGAAAGCCTAGGGCACCCTTCTGCCACACAATCAACATTTAAACTTTGCAGAAATCCTCAGTTCCTGCACTCTCTCCAAGTCAATAGCACATGACCACTCTGCACATCTTATGGCCATTGTCTCAAACAGGCTCTCCCCTTCAGTTCACAGCTGGGTCATATCCAGCATGCCACACTGCTCCTGTGTGCATGATGAGACCAGACCCAGGGCTTCTCTCATATAAAACACTGAAGTACAGCAGTACAGTTAAGAGAAGGGAAAATAAACCAAGGAGCAAGGCAGCAACCTGTAACCAGAAAGGAAGGATTAGAACTATGATCAGAACCCAACTACAGAGTATGAGGCAAAAAAAGGGGCAGGCTGGCAGCAGAGAGCCATGTCTGTCATCAGAACTCCAAAAGTATTGCAGGGGAAGGGGGAAAATCTCTCCACAAAGCCTGATGAACAGTGCTGTAGCATCCCCTTTTCTAACAGTAGGGTCATGCTGCACCACAAACTTCAGAGACAGCTGAAGAGCCCCCTTCTACCAACCTTCAGGCAGGGCAGATAGAACCAGGATTACTGAAATCCTTTGCTGCAGAGGAGCCAAAGCAGCAGGAGACCCGACAGCTCAGGGCCAGCATCAGAGAAGCAAGAGATACCTGCTACCAGGCTCTCTTAGTTGGTGCTTCCTGCCAAATTGAAGCAGGAAAGAGACAGACTGCCAAACCAATTTCTTCTGCTAACTTGGGCTAAGAGACATAACAATGAAAAACAACCTCAAACACATCAGGGAAGCATGCATATAGATAGGCTCCACCAGACTGAGGAGTGCTCAGATAGCATGAGACATGGAGTTTACAGGGACAACACAAACTACACTGTACCAGGCACACGCAAAGGAGTGTTGTGGGATTTTTATTATTTTTTATCATTTTTGTGGGATTTTTTTTTAATACAGGCTAGCATTTTATTCTTTACTAAAGCTGCTGATTCTGCCACATAAACTAGCACAGAAATTTCTCTGAAATTAAGTCAGTTCCCCTCCTTGTTAATTCACTGTCTGCCTCCCAATTGAACACCACTCTGGATTTGTGTTTGCAGAAAATATTCCCTGTACAAAGTCTGGTGTGCAGCTACACTGTTCTGACTGAAGAATGAAGAAGCTAAGAGTCCACTGAACACTGGATTTTTTTGCTGTACAATGTGGCCTGATGTGGAGCTGGTCCACAAAGCTGAGAGTTAACCGTAGAGATCGTCGTCATTGTCTTCGCTGTACACGTTGCCCCCGCTGCCACCTCCTGTGCCTTGGCTCGGACCGGTACTGCCCTGGTTGCCTGATGGGAACCTGCATGCAGCAGTGCAGGACAGGAGAGAAGAGATGCTGTTCAAAAGCCTCCTTGCAGCTCAGTGCCATACCCTCCCTCTGTGCCAAACCCCAGTGACAAGTAGGACAGGCAGGAGGAATGGGATGAAACCTTACAGCAGATCATGCAAAAGGTTTATATGACTTCTGGGTATCACTTGTCCTAGGTAACCCAAAATATTATTGTAGTCCATATCTATCTGTGCCCAAAGATTGTTACTGTCTCTTTAAAACCCTGCGGCCAGAAATGGAGCTGTGGGGCTGGGGGATGCTTGGGCTTTTTGAGGTTGGGGCATGAAGGCAGAGCTCTCTCTTGCCTCTACTAGCAACAGTAGCAACATGAGAAGCTGCATTTCGCAATCAAAAACTGCTACAGAGTGAATTTTGCCAGTCGAGGTTGGGCCACCATTCTTAGGTGCTCAGAAGTCCATTTTTTTTCTCCCCCATCAATCAGAACAGGGACCCGAGACAGCAGCACCAACACCAGCGGCTTGGAGGCTGCAGTGCCGACACTGGCTGGATCCAGCTGGCCGAGAAAGAGGCAGAGAGAGAGAGAGAGAGGAAGCCTGCTGAGCCACCATGAGAGCCTGTGTCAGCTCCCTAGAAGCATTGACTCTTTTTGGACAGAAATAGTTTTCCCAGGTTTTGTTTGTCCCTGCTCTGGTTGTTCGTTTGGGGAGGCGGGGGGGAGGGAGCTTTGGAACTGTGGAGGCTTGTTTGCCACGTTGATTCCTTTGTTCTCTCGCTCAAACGCATGGCCCAGAAGGAGGATTCTCTGCCATTTTGTCATTGTTCCATGGGACAATTAGGGGGACCTCCTCTGCATTTATGGGTGGAGAATAAACCGTTTTGCCTTTGTTTCCCCACACGTGGTCATCTGTGGAGGGCAACATCTTCAGGGGGTTTACTCTGCCATTTTGAGTTTCTCTTCCTGGGGACTCTCAGATTTAGCAACTTTGTAACTAGTGATTATCACCGGGTTTTTTTTGCCTGTTGCTGTTTTGTTTTTTTAGTAAACTTTTATTTTTTTCACTTATATCTACTCATGTTTGTAACTCATTGGTAGAAAGGGATTATTTAAAGCTATAAGGGGAGGCAACTCATTTTAGAGTGTTCCCCTTAAATTGTCTTAAACCAAGACACTTGCGTTAAAGGAAAAAGGGTTGTTGGACTCCAGGAGTACTAACAGAGCAGCTAAAACCAACCTGCAGCACAGCCTACACCTGCCACACACTCAGCTTTCTGCTGTACATGCTGGGGAAAATGCAGTGGAAGAGGGAATTTTTTATCCAGAATCCAGCAGAAAGGTGCCTCAGTGCTCTGTTCTGGGGCTAACTGAGCCACACTGCCCTTCTCATGTTTACCTGAAGCTGCCAAAGCCACGGCTCTGCTGTAGGGTCTGTGCAAACATCTCATATTTCCTGATGTCGTTGTCACTGACAGAGCGGCGAGCAAAGCGCATGGCCTCCTCAAAGTGATCCCTGCGTATCTCGGGAACCGGGTCATCCTCCTCCACCTCCTGCAGCAGGACAGAGGAACCAGGTGAGCTGCATGCCCAAGCTCTGTAGCCCAACAGCCATCCACAGCCTCCTACTAGATCAGGAGGCTCCAACACCCACCAAAGCTGGAGCTGGAGAGAGACACTATGGCAGACTAAGTCAGGGCTGCAGCAGGGGCTGGCTTTCTGAGCAATGCTGACAGTGAGGTACCCCAGGAGGACCTCATGCTCCCATTCCATGTTCTCTTCTGAGACCCCACTCATCCCCAACCGAGGATTATGAAGAGGAATGCATCCTGCCTCACCCACAGGCAGGGGTGGGCTGCCTGTGTCATAAGTGGGGAAAGCTCGGAGTATCCCACTCACCATGGCAGAAGGGTTGGTCTGCCTCTCACGTTCTCGCCTGATCTCACTCTCGATGGATTCGCGGATGGCCAGTTTGCAGGCACGCTGGCAAATTTCTGTCAGGTCAGCCCCCGAAAAGCCATTGGTCATCTTAGCTAGGAAATCCAGGTCAACATCCTAGTGGAAAAAAACCCAAACAAAACAACAAAAACAACATCAAAAACCAAACAAAAAAACAACCCTCAAGAGAGGTCTGTCCTTTATACTTTACATCCTCAGGTGACAAAAAAGTGTCTTTAGATCTCATGGTATAAAGGTGCTGCCTCAACTTTGGCCAATTTTGAAAAGATGAGCTGTTAAGGTTCTTGGTTTTGGGAAAAGTTAACCACATATAAAGGCAGGCCATACTCCCCACACACCCAATAAGATCCTGGGAAGCAGCTGTAAATCACAGAATGGTTTGGGTTGGAAGGGACCTCAAAGATCATCTAGTTCCAACCCTCCTGCCATGGGCGGGTATCGCTGTTGAGCAGGACGGGAACGAAAGACTCCAAGTTAGAAGGAAAAGAGAATGAACTCAGATTTATTTCAAATGCACCACTCTATATATAGAGAACATCGTGCAGACTAATTTCATTGGTCTTAGAGTAAAAACACTCACACCATTGGTGTGCAGTGAATGATGCACAGTAGCAGGACATATCTATAAACAATATGAATAACAAGATAGATTAGAGAATTATTTACATTCTTTCCCAACTGCTTCCCAGGCTCTCGCCTGGTTAGAAAACCTTTCTCTTTCTCTCTGACTGAGCTGAGAATATCCACAGGCGGGGACACCTTCCACTAGACCAGGCTGCTCAGAGCCCTATCCAGTCTGGCCTTGAACACTTTCAGGGATGGGGCATCCACAACTTCTCTGGGCAACCTGTGCCAGGGCCTCACCACCCTCATAGTAAAAAATTTCTTCCCAGTATCCCATCTAACCCTGTCCTCTTTCAGTTTGAAGCCATTTACCCTTGTCCCATCACTACACACCCTGACAAAGAATCCCTCCCCATTTTTCCTGTAAGCCTCCTTTAGGTATTGGAAGGCTGTAATGAAGTCTCCCCAGATCCTTCTCTTCTCCAGGCTGAACAGCCTTAGGTCTCTCAGCCTGTCTTCATAGCGGAGGAGCTCCAGTCCCCTGAGTATTTTTGTGGCCTCCTCTGGACTCACTCCAACAGGTCCATGTCCTTCCTATGCTGGGGGGCCCAGAGCTGGACACAGTACTCCAGGTGGGGTATCATGAGAGTGGATTAAAGGGGAAAAATGCCTCTGCATTGTTTACCCTCAAGAAGATGCAGGTTGTCTTGTGGATTTAGGATATGATTTACTCTGGTCTCAGCATAAGGAGTCAAATGAAACACTGTCAGACTAGAAATAGGAATGACACACAGGCAGACCAAGACAACCAATCTTCTGCTCCTTCCCTTCAACTGAGAGAGTAGTACTTCAACCTCCTTTGAAGCTTTCCTTCCCAGCAGCACCTAAAAAGGTAAGCTTGGCATGAAATAGCTTGAGCTCTCACTTGACATCTGTTTTTCTCTGATCAGCTATCAGTTTCATTATTGCCTGCTCCCTATGCAAGGAACATAGCTCTTGCAACAATTCAGTTCAGCAACAATTAATTTCAGTAGTTCCTCTTCAGTTTCCATTTCCCACCTGTTTTCTACATTTACTTTTCTTTCAGAGTACAATATTCTTTTCCATCTTGCCATAACAGGCTTTCCTGTTCCCACACTGTGGGCAGAACTCCACCATGTGACAAAGACCTGCTGTGCTTACACACCAACACCAACCTTTATTAATACCTACTCTCAGAGCTCAAGCCTCCCCCTACTTCTTCACTTCCATCCTTCAGGGACTGAAGGTTTCCCAGGTCTGGATTGCATTGAGCAGTCACCAGCCCTCTGCTCTATCCCCAGCTTGTGAGGAGCATGTGCAGCTTACAGCAAACCAAAGCCAGACACAGTCAAAGCACAGATCCTTACCTTGGCAACTGGTGATTTCCTCAGATTGGCCTTAAGAATTGCAACCCGGGACTTCTCGTCAGGCAGGGGGATGTAGATGAGCTGATCCAGGCGGCCAGGGCGCAGGATGGCTGGGTCAATGATGTCTGGCCTGTTGGTGGCACCAATGATGAATACATTTTTCTTGGTGGACATGCCATCCATCTCGGTCAGAATCTGGTTGATAACACGATCTGCAGCACCGCCGCCATCACCGATATTCCCACCTCGGGCCTTGGCGATGGAGTCCAGCTCATCAAAGAAGAGCACACATGGGGCTGCTTGACGAGCCTGCAGAAAGCAAATGGGAACAATTACTCCAAGTTTATACCACTAGGCAAGGAGCATGCTGACTTCACAGTAAGCCTACCCTACATTTAAAGCAGCTTAGAAGAGTACAGCAGAGCTCTGCTGCCACAAGGACAGCTTGGAGGAGTTGCTATGGAACAGTCTCCTGCCACACAAACACTCAAATTCTCCTGAAAAACAAGCTGCATTTCCCCAAAACTAAGAGCACTGTGAACCAGGCAGAAGGGTGGGAACTCCAATGCCTAGAGGAAAAGCTGGAGCCAATTTGCCTGGACCAGATCTCCCTCCAGGATTGGGGACGTCAATTGGTTATTTAGTGTCTTGGGGTGGCTTTATAATACTGTATCCTCTATTGTATGCTTTATGCCCAGGAATGGGTCCTGTAACTTTCAGCTGGGTCTGAGGGGGGGGGGAGCCGGGGGAATTCTTTTGGTGGTCTCTGTTCAAACACACATCCTCTGCCATGTTTTCTCAGTTGTGTTGTGTAGCACGAAGACGAAGTACATCTTTGCATTTAGCTAGCTTATTTTGGTTAGCTGAGGCAAGAAGCTTTCCCAGGACTGCATACAGCTTCTCTGTTGACTTCTGTTGCTTCTTTTGTGAGAAATGACCCTCACTTTTAAAATTTTAAAAGGTTTATTAAACCTTAACAAAAAAATACAACAAAGGACTGAATAAGGAAAAATTGCAGCGTTGAAAGTCTCCATGACTAGCAGCCATGCGCTCATCTACAAAATGGATGCTCTGCCTTTTATACCCTTAGCCCCTCCCAAAGTTTTGCCTTGATTGGAGGTCAGGTGTTGTTATGTCCCACCTCCTAGTAATAAGCCAGCCCTCTCCAAATGCCTTGACTACTAAGGCTATTACAAGGGGGAGGGGAAAGAGGACTATGGGAGGACATATTACAATAACATCACTATACATCTTAACATACACATAATATCTATCTCTTAATTGTGAGAGACAACCATTACATTACTCATCTATAGCAAACTCTCCTTTTCCTTTTCTATAAGCCATTTGGCTCGAACAATTAACTCTCATTTTTGATTATGATAATCTAGTCCTACTTCTCAAAAATGATAAAGAAATAATTTTTTTTTAATGAGTCATACTAGCATCTGTTGATGTGGGCGAGGACAGTGGGAACAGGAAAAAAAATCCTAGGTTTTCCTTAGACACACTTATTTGGAATGGACAAAAGGGGATCACAGAGCTCTGGTATGGCCTTTTTACTCCCATCTACCATGCCTATGGGGTTGGCTACTCATAGCAGGTGTATCTTAGTGGTGAGTACAAAGGCCAACTCAGTCATGCCTTCTAGTCTCTGTTGTATTAAAAGATAACTGAGGAATGATAGAGGTCCAGTATGGCTTTCTTGCCCCTACCTTACCATGCCTATGGGATTGCTGCCCGCAACAGGGCTATAATCTTCTCGGTGGCGAACACAGGGGCCAACTCGGTCATGCCATCTATTTCTTGTTTTACTCTACTTGTTGGTTCTTAAGGAAACCGTCCCAATACCTCTTACAGTTCCCTGTGTACTTCCCCTCAACAGATGCTTGTAATTCCCATCTATTAAAACAGGACAATTACATCAATAAATGTTACAGTTCAAACTCCCCGCTCAAAGTGTTAGTTAAAACAATCTTCAAGCTGACTGGTGGAAGCTCGACTCTACTTTTTGGATGTCTTCGAGCTTCTTTGGTTATCTCTCACCTGGTCTGGATGTTATAGTCTATTCTTTGGGTTCTTTTACTGGGGCTTTAATTCTGTTGACATGAGTCCACTCTTGTTCTGCAGTTTGCACAGCCGATTCAGTGGTTAGCAGTACCTGAAAGGGACCTCCCCACTGAGGGGTTAAATTGAAGACAATGCACATAGCACTGCCTCATATGTTTAATCGAGTCTTAAAGTAGTTACTACTGTTGACACAAGGGAACTGCAGCCTAGGAAGCATTAGAATCACAGAGAGGTTTAGTACTTGGTCTAGCATCCCATTTTGATGGCAGCAGTTTTTAGGGAACATGGGTTAGAACAGCAGTGGATCACAGTGATTGTAGATACCCCTGTTTATAGGGATTTAACGGAAACTTAAACACTATTAAATTTGATGGAAATCACTGTACACAACTTTACATAAACTTTTTGGCAAACTTATACATAGAGGCAAATTTTTTCTCCTTACAAGAACAGAGTTTACACAGAGAGCTAGGGGCCACTCTAGCCAGCAGAGCTAGGTAGTGACACACACACAAATACATATATATACACACATCTGTTTTTCCAGGTGGGACAGCAGCCGGATGCACAGAGCTGTGTATCTAGAGCTATGTCCCTGGACATGCCCAGCCTGTGTGTGCATACAGGAACATGTGCAGAGCTAGTGTACATACACATAGGTGCCTGCTCACCTGCACAGAGCTCTTGTGCACTATGGTACTTGCTAGCAGCACACACTTGTGTACACCTAACCTGCCACACTAGCACACGTGCTACACAGACACTCACTTATGTACAGTCCCTACTAATGCACACATGCCTACAGGCAGAAGACCTGCTTGCACGTAGAGCTTGAGTACACCAATGTGTGCAGTGTCATACACATTAATATACGCATGTCCCACTCAGAGCCATGCTCACACTTGCACAGCTTGTGCACACTCACAATCACGGAGCTGTGCATAGACCCACTCATACCTGAGAGTGTGTAATTTAACACACATGTAAACAGCAGTGCACACATCACGTATACATGTCAGCAAATCTATATGAATAGTGCTGTGCACACTAACACACATGTACACTGTGCAAAGCAGGACATGTACACTCACATCTGGGCACACCAGAAAACACATGTGCACACAGAGCCGTACACATGGGCATACACATGTACAGCGCTCTCTCAGAGCTCTCCTGGCCCAGAGGCCCCCGTGGGTCTCTCCTCGTGGGATCATGTCATAGTGGGGATGGGGACAGGAGAGGGGAGTATGGGTGGGACATTGTGGCACAGTTTAAAGAGCACCCTCTGTGCCTTTGGGGTGGGAACAGACAGGCCTGTCTTAAAGGAAAGGTCAAAAGGAGACTATGCTGGATTCTTGCTTTTTGCCTCTCACTCTACAAGGGCAAAACTGAGCACTTTTTGCTGCCTTGTTTTCTCTAGGAGCTTGACTAGCACAAAGGAGAGGATTAGAAGGATTTATTGAGGATCACTGCTAGCACATAGCACACGTGGTGTTTCTCACCCCTTACATTATGATGGGATGTTGGGGTAGGAACTAACAACAGCCTTACTCCACTGCCTTGGAAGCTTGTGTTTTGTCAAGAGGCACCTTTTACTTCTTAACTGAGGAGGGGTATTTGTGGCCTTTATTACTGTGGAGGGTAGCTCACAGTCCTCTGGGGGTACATTAAGGAAAGCTTCAGGCCTCTTTGCAGAGGTGACAGTGACTTTGTTTCAAAGTTTTTTATCAATATTTAATCTCAGACTGAAAGAGGGAAAGGTATCTTTGTTATGCATGGAAATTTGAGTGGAAAACAACTGTAATTTCTAATAAATAATTCTCATCGATATAAGGTCTCCTGTTTTCTAAAGAAGCTTGGTTCAGTCTGACAGAAAATCACTTCCTGATGTACAGCTGTCAGTGCTGACTCAAGGTACACTTTTACGAGGTATATATTTAGTTTTCTACAGCAATGCCAGAGATTCCATGAGCATATGCATCCTTGCAGTGTAACAAAGCACGTGAGCTCTGACAGACAAAAGAACATAAAATATAGATACACTTTGGGTTCAAACCTGAAACATTTGTCTCTTGGGAATTCCATTTCCACATGAAGTGTGGCTGGATGAACACTACTGAAGCACGCAAATACCAAGACCACCACCACAAAACTGCAGAAATTATTGAAAATTCTCTTCTACTGGCAGTAAGAGTAAACCTGTCTAAAGGTTTCTTTGTATGGAGAGCAGCTACAATGAACGGTTTCAACATCAAAATCAACTGGAAAACAACAATTTCAGGTAAAGTGTTAAAAAATTAACACTGTATTTCAGGGATTTTCTCAGTCACATTTTTAAGATGATGTACACAAACTAAACTGCCTGAGGGAAACAGAGCATTACAGTGTACTGTAAGACTCAGCTTTTTCAGGGAGAGGAGGGAAGAGCAGAAGCTTAGCAAAGACTTGCCAATTTTCTGTCCCCTTACAGAGAATCTAAGTAGAGCTTAAAATAAAAGTGACTGCAGTAATGACCTACCAGTACTACTCAACAGTATGCTACAAGAGCAGATCGAAAAATAGTATTCACAGAGAAAGAGACAAGAAGGCAGGAGGTGGTAAAAGAGAGGAGGAAAACAAAGTACACTCTAAGCTAGTGGGTTTTTTTCTGGAGTCTAGGATTTTGTTTGGATGGAGTGTAGAGTAGTTAAAACTTGATACATCTACTTTTCTTTTGACTCACACTATGGCTAGTACATATATTCAATCTCCTTCTTAGTGTATTTTATTACATAATATTGCATACTTTTGGTGTTGGGGTCACATCTCTACCAGGTTTGTTTTCTTCTCAGTGGGTTATCAGGAGGTATACCTGTTGACATCTCTGTATTTCCTCCTTCTCTCTTTGGGGACTTCCTATTTGTTCTCAGTCTTATCTAACTACAGGCTCTCCCGAACGATCCAGGAGATCATTTGTGAGAAATGACCCTCACTTTTAAAATTTTAAAAGGTTTATTAAACCTTAACAAAAAAGTACAGCAAAGGACTGAATAAGGAAAAATTGCAGCGCTGGGAGTCTTTGTGACTAGCAGCCACATGCTCGTCTACAAAATGGATGCTCTGCCTTTTATACCAAAGTTTTGTCTTGATTGGAGGTCAGACGTTGTTATGTCGCACCTCCTAGTAATAAGCCGGCACTTTCCAAATGCCTTGACTACTAAGGCTATTACAAGGGGGAGAGGAAAGAGGACTATGGGAGGACATATTACAATAACATCACTATACATCTTAACATACGCATAATATCTATCTCTTAATTGTGAGAGACAACCATTACATTACTCATCTGTAACATTCTGGAACTGTTCAGCTTTGCTCTGGTCCAAGAACAGACCATCGCCGGGAGCCGGCGGGGGAGGCCCCAGGATGCTGCATTCTGGCTCTGGACCTTGGGAGGAGCCGAGCCACACCTACAGAAAGAACTCTGAATCCACCAGCTTTCTCTGCAGCAAGAAGGTTTTACTATTTAACATTATTTGTTTTTTTCCCGTGCCTGTGTGCACTCTGTGTGTGTGCTAAATAAACAGTTTTTTTCACGTTCTTCCAAGAAATTCCTTTCATATCAGTGGTGGGGGAGTGTTGTGGTTTGAAATAGCTTGGTTTTAGTTAAGGGAAAAAACCATCAGGTACAGAAGTAATTCTCTCTGTAAAGAACACTACAGCTTCCTCCGTGCCTGGCAAAACCAATCTCTGGCTGGCTTTGATAACGGATACACCAATTAGCCAATTTGAGAAGCTAGAACCGCCTCTATGAATACCATATTTAAGAAAGGAGAAACCGCGAAAAGTTCTCTCTTATTTCCTGCTTTCTGCAAAAGAGTGGAGGCCCTCCCCCCTACCCTTCCCGGTAAGGCCAGGCCGGGCCCGCGTGGCCCGGCTGCCAGGCAGCAGGAGGGGAAGCCCAGGCCAGGCCGGGCTACGGCGCGGCTGCTGAAATCCTGCTGCTGCTAAGCTCCGCCCACAGTCATCGGGCCAGGCCGGCTCTGCTGGGCTCCGGGCCGGCCGGGCCCCGTTCCAGATGCAAGCTGCCGAGCCATCCTGCTGGGGGCTGTCCTGGCGCCACGGGGCACCGTGCGGCTGAGACCAATGAGCAGCTCTGCAGTCTGCGCAGGAAATGGCCCCATGGCTGGAACTGAGAGCGGCCGGGGCCGGAAAACAGCCATGCGGCCAGAGCGGCCGCCGCCATCCTAGCCCAGCCAGCGAGAGACTTTGCGTGCGTGTCTGCTTCTAATCTGCCTCACTGCAGACAAAAGGACAGAAAACAGCGCCCGGAGCGGCTTGTGCAGCGCCGGGGAAGATCACATGACCAGCAGCAAGAGGCAGAACACGCAATTCCTTGATGCAGGGCCTGGACGAGATTAACCCTTTCCGTGCTGTAAAATTCCACTTGAGATAAAGCCTACAGACGCCAAGCTCTGATCTGACTTGAACAGAGAGAGAGAATCTTTGCTTTCAGAGACAGACGAGAACCTTTGCTTTCAGAAATAGAAAAACAGAATTTTTACTTCCAGAGACAGAAGAAGAGAACTTTTGCTTCTATAATAGAACAGCTCATCCTTAAAATTATACCCCAGTAGCCAAAATGGCCCTCGACAGCAGTTGTGGGAAAAACTGTAAGTCAATGGGAGGGACTTTCACGAAGCAAACAAGTTTTTAACGGGCAGACTGTTTAACTGTGAACTTAAAACCACAAGGAAACTGTTTCTTGTGGCTTGACAGAAGAGACTCCTATCCTTAAATGAGCTGAAAAAATTCTTTTTTAGAAGTGGCAAACTGACTGATAATCACAGGTTTTATCTCTTTATGTTGTTAGTGAGAAGGAAAGAGGGGCTGGGGGAAGAAAAGTGTTCTAAAAGTTTATTTAGCTCTTATAATTCTTATTTTAGTTCTGTTAATAAAGTTTTCTTTATACCCTTTAAAATTTTGAGCCTATTTTGCCCCTCAAGCATTTTCTCCTAATCCTTATCTCAACCCCATGAGCTTTAGTGTAACTGGGTTTTTTCCCCCCTCCTCTGCTCCAATTATAGCAGAGGAAGATGACTAGACGATTTTCGTGAATGCACTGGCGTTTGGCCAGCGGTCAACCCACTACAGGGAGGGAGTGCCAAAACCTGCCTTCTTCAGAGAAGACGTTCCTTTCGGGACATTTCCTCCTAAACTTGTCTCAAACCAAGACATTTAGGCACTTGAGTATCAGTAGGTAAGAAATATCAAATGGAAGGGGGAAATCCAATCTGTCTTCAGCTACCTAATATGTAGAGTTATAGGGAAAAGGGAGCTATATCCTTCTTCAAAATGCACAGTGTTATAAATAACTATGTATTTGTTTGCTTTCGCTATTATGTATTAGCTTTTGCAAATTATTATTAACAACGATTTTGATGTAGTACAGTTTGTAATCACTTTTAAACTGTTTTTGATATAATTTGTCAGCTTTTGTGGCCATTTCCCTGGCCATGTGTACCTTATCTATGTATTAATGTGATAAATATATATTGTAGTTTAGGCTTTCGCAAAATATTAAAATAGAGACTATGGAATGTTAACTTTTGCAGGATGCTTTTATTTTTAGCTAACTGACAGTAGTGAGAATAACTTAGATAAGTTTGTGGAAATAGCTAAAACTGTATGATTAGATAACATTGAAAAAACCACACAGATAACATGGAAAGAAAGGATGTGAAAAGTACTTCTGCCACTGACCCTGGGGCTATCAATAATTCCCCGTTTGACGTTATGAGGAAATGGCATGCACGTTGTGAGGAAATGGTATACATGTTGTGAGGAAATGACATACACGACTCCCAAAAATCAAAGCTACACTATTGCACGACGGGTCAGGGGTCGAACAAAGCTAAAGAATTTCCAGAACATGTAAAAGTACTCAGAGGAATGTTTGAATATGTATAATCTTCATGAATATGCATTTAACGAATGTAATGAAAAAGTATATAAGAAATTTGTTTTAAGCTAACGGTGTGCTTTTGGCAGTTTGCCAAGCACCCCAGCACTGGATATTGTCCCTTTTATCCCTTATTAAACTTTTAAAAATGTTAAAGAGTGAGCCTTGTTTCTCACACACAGCAAAAGGATGAAAGACCAGAGACACAAATGGCTGCAAAGAAAATTGCAGTCAGAAATAAGGGGGGAAAGAATCCTCACAATGTGAGAGCTCAAACACTAGCACAGGAACCAGAGAGGTCAGGGATTCTCCATCTTTAGCACATGTTCATAACACAGGGCCCTTGTTGGAGGTTAGGTTTTTCTCCTTTTTTTTTTTCTTTCTCTCATGGAATTTTGTCCCATTTGTTGCTGAGAGACAATAACCACAAATACTTGAGAGACAAAAGATGTGGCTGGGAGGAGGAGGAGAGGGAAGGGTGCAGCTGGCTACTCGCTTATCTGAGGGGTTTTCTCTTGGGAAGGGCAGAGATACCGCGAGATTTTGGCCTGGGGGTGAGGGGCTGGGCTCAACTCCTCTCTCTCTTGTGCTCGAGATCAGAGGGAACAGTTGAGCTGCTGCAATCGCTGCCACTGCAGAGTCCAGCCCATTACTGTTCTATCCTACTGCAAGTGAGTATTTTGCTTGTACGAGCAGCCGTTGCACTGAGACCTTATTAACACCCTATCTCTCTGGAAAGGACCTTCACCATCTACTCAGGTGCCTCAGGGGAAAACCCAGGCCCCTGAGCCCCTCCCCCTCCAAGGGAGCCTTTCCTGGCAACGTTTGGAAGCCCAGCTTGCTGATGCCCAGCCCCACCGTTTTTCTGCCACTGCTCTGGGGTTTTTGCTACACTGCAACCCAGCACTGTGCCTACCAGGACACCCCGCGGCTCCTGCTACAGATGAGGAGTTTCTGACACATTCTGTTTGCTACCCCAGGTCTGCTCGTCCCTGCCATTCCAGCTTACTGCTTCCGAGGCTCCTGCTACAGCTCATTTTGCTATCCGGAGGGGCACCAGGACTAACTGCCCCTGTGTGAGTTTGTAAAGGAAGCCCCTTTTCCATCTCTTCTGCCGGCTATGCCTGCCATTACCCACGTGAGAGACAGCTGAGGTCATGCCACAGCGCCTCCTGCAGCCGCGAGTGAATCATTGCACCTGCCCTGCCCAGACAGGAGTCAACAGTGCCCCTGCCGCCCGTGACCGTAACTACACCAAAGGGGAACATGCTTGACAGCCGACAGAAGGCTGTTACTGGGTTTTCTGGTTTTGTTTGCCTTGTTATATGTGGATATTCTCAGCTCAGTCAGAGAGAAAGAGAAAGGTTTTCTAACCAGGCAAGAGCCTGGGAAACAGTTGGGAAAGAATGTAAATAATTCTCTAATCTGTCTTGTTATTCACATTGTTTATAGATATGTTCTGCTACTGTGTGTCATTCACTGCACACCAATGGTGTGACATGTTTTTACTCTAAGACCAATGAAATTAGTCTTCTCGATGTTCTCTATATATAGAGCGGTACATTTGAAATAAAGAGAGAGTTCATTTTCTTTGCCTTCTGATCTGGAGTTCTCTGTTCCTGTCCTGCTCAACAGCGTCAGTTATACACATACATATTAGTAAAGAACTGTTATTTTTTCCCATATCTTTGCCTGAGAGCCCCTTAATTTCAAAGTTATAGTAATTCAGAGGGAAGGGGGTCTTATTTTCCATCCCAGCAGAGGTTCCCACCTTCCTTGGCAGACACCTGTCTTTCAAACCAAGACAGTCCTGAGCAATCTGATTGAATTTCCAAGCTATCTCCCTGCTCTGGACAAACAGCTGAACCAGATAGCCTCTGAGGTTCCCTCTCAAGCTAAATTTTTCTCTCTCACTCTCTTTCCAACTTTGCTCTTTCAGCACCTTCCCTGACCACAGGAATGAGGATTCTCAGGATAATCCATGCAGATAACCTCCTGGGACAGGAGGTCACACTATCTACAGGGAAACTGGGCAGTGGAAGTGGGCTCCTTTGCAAGCCATATATATTGCAGGAATAGAATAGAATAGAATAGAATAGAATAGAATAGAATAGAATAGAAAAGAAAATTTCAGTTTGAAGTGGCCTACAATGATCATTTCGTCCAACTGTAGAAAAATAAGAACCCATAACATCCTTTAAAAATCTGTAGATGGTGATGGTTAATGAGGTGTTGAAATAAGTTTTCAGGGATGCAGAGAATATCTATGCCATCCTAATGCTAGCCTCCCTGCTAAGACACTGGGGCATTTATAATCCTGTAACAACAGATACAAATTCCAGTGGGAGAAAACCATCTAAATATCTATATTGCCAAAGAGAATTCATACCTGTCTTAAGTTGCAATGCAAGGTGTAACCAAAAGTATGTATTCTATTACTATCTCTTAAAACCAGGTGGGGCAGTGTTCTTTATCTCTTCCACAAACAATCCTCCTTCCAGGGGGATATCTTCTGTTAATGAGCCATTGAGTCTCACTGCATGACTGATAAAATTACACCATCCCATTGTGAGATGCGCCACCCAAGGGGAGGAGCCAAGCATTCCTACCTGGATATAATCAGATATTTGGAACACCACAGGCAGCCTTTTTCGACTAGATTCCCAGAAGACCAGACCCTTCTACATCACCACTGGACCTTCAGAGGAAACCTACACCCTTGTACAGGATCACTGCTTCAACAGAACTACATCTGTCACTTCAGAAGGACTGCAGCCACCACTTAACCAGACTTCTACCAACACCCTGACCAACAAAGTGTGTGGGTATTCTCAGCTCAGTCAGAGAGAAAGAGAAAGGTTTTCTAACCAGGCGACAGCCTGGGAAACAGTTGGGAAAGAATGTAAATAAATCTCTAATCTATCTTGTTATTCACATTGTTTATAGATATGCTCTGCCACTGTGTGTCATTCACTGCACACCAATGTTGTGACATGTTTTTACTCTAAGACCAATGAAATTAGTCTTCTCGATGTTCTCTATATATAGAGCAGTACATTTAAAATAAAAAAAAAAAGAACTCATTTTCTTAGCCTTCTAATCTAGAATTCTCTGTTCCCGTCCTGCTCAACAGCATCAAAGGTGTTAGGTTGTATTCTGTCTCTGACAGTGTTTTTTGTACTACTGCATTTTATTTTAATTTTCCTAATAAGTTGTAGGGGTTTTTTTTATTTATACATACTAGTAAAGAACTGTTATTCCTATTCTCATATCTTTGCCTGAGAGCCCCTTAATTTCAAAATTATAATAATTTGGGAGAAAGGAGTTTGCATTTTCCATTCCAAGCAAGGCTCCTGCCTTCCTTAGCAAACACTTGTCTTTCAAACCAAGACAATACCCTAACATCAAAGGAGCAGCCTCTGCTCTCAGTGCAAGCAAGGAAAACAAAACCAGGCCAGTAAGATGGGTGCAGTAGAGGGTTTGGGAGTACCTCAGCACAAACATAGCACAAGGAGTAGAAGAAATACTTACTTTGTCAAAGATCTCACGCACGTTGGCTTCAGACTCACCAAACCACATGGTCAGCAATTCCGGCCCCTTGATGGAAATGAAGTTTGCCTGGCATTCATTAGCAATGGCTTTGGCCAGGAGTGTCTTACCACAACCAGGTGGCCCATAGAACAGAACCCCTTTTGATGGGGTCATGCCAAATTTGAGGAATTTGTCTGGGTGTTCCACAGGATACTGAAAGAGAACCAAACAAACAAATTAAAATCTCTCAATATAAGCTAGAACAGGACTATATCTTAGAATCACATAATTGTTTGGGTTGGAAGGAACCTTCAAAAATCCTCTAGTCCACAGGCAGGGACACTTTCCACTAGACCAGTTTTGTTTCTGCTCCTACCAGAAGCACTACCTGAGATGACTTGTGCAAAGCATTGGACAGTGTCCCACATGCCATCCTGGGCTCTAAACTAGAAAGATTGGGATTTGATGGGTGGACCACTCAGTGGATAAGGAATTGGCTGGATGGTCACACTCAAAGAGTTGCAGTCAACAGCTCGATGTCCAAGTGAAGACCAGTGAAAAGTGGTGTCCTCAGGGACCAGTGTTGGGACTAGCACTATTTACCATCTGTGTCGGTGACATGGACAGTGGGATTGAGTGCATCCTCAGCAAGTTTGCCAATGACACCAAGCTGTGTGGTGCGGTCAACATGCTGGAGGGAAGGAATGGCATCCAGAGGGACCTGGACAGGCTTGAGAGGTGGGTCTGTGCAAACCTCATGAAGTTCAACAAGGCCAAGTGCAAGGTTGTGGATGCTGACAGTTTAGTCAGAGAGAAACAGATAACTTTCCCAGGCATCATCCTGGGGAAGTTGTAAGAAAGCTCAGAGAAAGAATTAAAACAATTCTTATCTTAACCTCTGCACCTGGTGCTTGTGAACATGTGGAATGTTTGTACATGATGTTTATGGAAAGGTATTTACAAGAAGGTGTTGTTCCTAATTAACCAATGGTGTGAGGGGTGTTGTTTAAGTACCAATCAGGTTCTGGGTGAATGATTCTGTCTATAAATGTGTGTAGTTTCTAATAAACCTTGCTTCATGCCTTCTAAGAAGCATTGGAGTCTGTGTCGTCTTTTCCTTGTCATTCCTAACTCAACAGCAACATCTGGTTACCCCTCCAGAAACTGCAGGATGAATGGGATGCTTCGGATCGACCCCACCGGGAGACGCCGCAGTGGCCCCGCCGGTCCTCGCAGGACAGACTGGATGCCCTCTGTCCTCCATTTAAGAGTGGTAACAGTGATTTTCCCCGTGCCTCCTTGAGACAGCTGGTCTTTTCATGACCATGGGTAGCAGCCCAATGCCAAACAGCTAGGGTGGAACGGCTTTTCCCAGCATAGCTAAAGTGTTTACATCCCAGAGTAGACTACTGCTGCGTGCGGGCTGCTGGGAAGGGTTTCCTTCAATATGGGGAACCAACTTTCTACGGAAGAGATTAGTTATTTCTGCATGGAAGGATGCTTTGCCACGTAAGGGGGTTCCTGTGTCAGATCATTCCCTGTGTGCCTTACTTGCCTGGGTGAGGCCCCATGACTTTTCAGTAGACGCAAACAATGCATTTAATCCAGAGACTTGGCCACTGCCTGTGGGACGAGGTCATCAGGGGAGATAAGACCACACCTCAGTTAGCAGTTACCTGGGGAGTCTTTTCGAGAGCTTTGCAAGGTTGGACCCCAAGGGGAAGTGAAACGGAGATGGGGGACTGAGAAAGTGAAGATGCTCTCTCCATGGACACACACACCCTGGCGGGAGAGGGAGCCGGGCAGGGGGCTGCCGGCTCTTTATCGGCTCCGCCCGGACCCTCGAGAGTCATGGAGATTCCCCACAGAATATATCCCTCGCCCAGGGACTGTGTTCCGCTGAAATATCCTTCTCCTGCGACGCTGCCCCCGACGACTTCGGTAGCCGTGTCCCGATTGGACCTGGCAGAGCGTTCCCCTCTATTCGCGCCACCTTCGCCTCCCCCAGCGCCACAGGTGGCGGCCGGGGTGTCCCTGCCACAGCCAGCGATTCTGGCTCCCCCTGCACTGCGAGACATCACGGGAGGCCCTCGCCGCAATTGGTTTCGCCCTCCCCGTCAGCGCCAGTTTTCTCTGCTCCGCAAGCGGTAAGCAGCATGTCCTTGTCACAGCCTGCTACACAAGCAGCTTAGCTCCACCCACCGGCCCCTCCCCTCTCTGCACCACAGCTGGCCGGGAGACAGCCCTTGTACGGCCAGCCAGCTTCCCAGACCCTGCCGCCGGTTCCTTCTTCCCCTGCACTGCAGGAGGCGGTGCAACCGCCTCCACCACCGGCGAGTGACGTGGCTGGAACGACCGCCCCTTCAGCTCCTCCGTTCCCATCCGCGGAATGAGTGCAAGTGTATGCACCACCCCCCCCCCGCATCGCCATCGCTTGCCGTTGTGCCTTTGTTCCTGCCGACTTTGTTTCCCCCGCCAGTCCCCTCCTCCTCTGCGGTGCAAGCGCAAGCGGCAGCGGCAGCACCTTCACTGTAGACAAATGATGCGACCGGAGACGCGATCTCTTCTGCCCCTCCGCTTTCACCTGCGGAAATGGTGCAACTGCCTGTGCCTACTCCTCCTCCCTCTGCTGCGTGCGGATCAGCAGGCATCATACCTCTTGCAGCTTCACCGCCACAGCCCGCACCGCCCGCCATGGCCGGGTCCCCCGCTCCGCTGGCTGCTGCCAACTTCCCTGCCTCAGGGCTTGCAGCCGGCTCCACCGCTTTGGTGCTTCTAGCCGGCCCACCATCCTCCACCTCCCGCAGGCTGTCCCGCCCGCCCCCACCCCGGGACACGGACAGTGACAGCGACAGCGACAAAGATCGGCAACCTGCCCCCCACCGGGGGCGTGGCCTGGTGGCGGAATGCCGGCACCGACAAGCAGCGACATCATACCAGAGTCATCACTGGACATTGCCCCCTTGTCGGGTGACCGTGTGACCGACGAACCCTCGCCGGTTTTGGGAATTGGTCAAATTGCGGGCTCTGGAGAATGGGGATTGAGACCTGTTAGAGAAGGTGGGAATGCCCGGGGGCGGACTCATCAACGCGATAAATGCGGAGGAAGGGGCCATAGGGGACAGTCAAGTAGTTAATCCAGCATCTGAGGAGGGGACACAGGTGGATCAGGGAGGCAATGCTCCGTCACAAGGGGGAGTCCAAGCCTTTCCCGTGTATAAAGCTGTCCCAAATACAGGACAAGCCGACAAGCACGGTGTCATAGAATGGCGAGTCGTGCAGGATTTGCAAGGTAAAGTAGAAAAATATGGGCTTGGTTCTTCACAAGTTATGCAAATTATCTGAGTGATAAACACTGACCTGCTTGCTCCATTTGATATTAAACATATAACTCAAAGATTGTTCCAACCTGTACAATTTAAAGTTTTTAAGGACAACTGGAGGAAGATGGCTGATAGGGCTGCAGCAGAGAACCTGCGATTGCCTCCGAATGATCCCAGGTATGCTGTGGGAGTGGATGCTCTCATGGGGAAGAATGCCTTCTCTAATCCTGATCTTCAGGCTACCCGGGACCCTGCCATTCTCGAGCAGTCAAAAGATAGGCTTTGGAGCACTGTTAAAAACTATAGAAACAGCCGTTCCCAAAACACTATATGTGAAAATAACTCAAGGAATAAGAGAACCATTTCTACCATTTGTTGAGAAAATTGCAGCAGCCCTGGAAAAGCAGGTTGAGGATGATAATTTGAGGCAGATTTTATGTAAGCAATTAGCAAGAGACAACACAAACAACAATTGTAGGAAGATCATGGATGCTCTTCCAGGCGACTCAACATTAACAGACATGGTCCAAGCATGTTCAAAAGTAGGTTCTGTAGACTACAAAATGTCTGTTTTGGTGGCTGCTTTACAGCCAGGCCAGACATCCTCAGGGGATGGACAACAGAAACAGGTGAAAAATAAGGGCAAGCAAAACCAGGGAACACAGAAACAGAAAAGAAATAAGAATAATTTCTTGTGTGCTAAGTGTGCAAATACAGATCATTATGCAAACCAATGTAACTCTAAATACCATGCCAATGGTCAGCTTTTGGTAGGTTCGGTGTTGGGAAGGATGAAAGTTTGACAAGAAAGTTTAACAGATATGTATGCTTGGCAGAAAGATCTCTGAATGTAGAACCTGAGAATGGAATAGAGATGGAAGCAAGTTTTGATATAGAAGAACAATAGATGTATAAATTGAGGTTTGCTGAGCCAGTCTTGCTGGACAACTAAGAAGGCAAAGATTATGTCGAGTTGGAAAGAGGCTTTATGACTTAGAGCAAAGGATAAGCTGACCACAAACAGAAAGGTGTCTTTACCAAGCAGAAAGATACCACAGGCAAACAAGACATGTTGATTTGGCAAGTAGAAAAAAGGTCTCAGAATTTTCCACTGCAAGAAAACTGAAAAACAACTTCTAGCTTAAACTGTAACATACTAACTCATGTGATTGGATAGTATTAACCATAATATGGTAATGACAGTAGTTATGATAGGCTATAGGTAAAAGTAAAGGTATAGATTGGTTCTTATGTATTAAGATGGTCAGCAAAGTATATAATGCAATGTAACCAAAACTAAAGCATCTTCTGGCTTGTCGACAGCTGGAGCTGACAGCTGTAGGTGCAGGCTCTGTCACTCACGACCCCGGACTGTTGTAAAATCTTGGATACAATAAACTGCATTTTGAAGACCCGCCTGAAGTCCCGCATCTCTCATCTCAGGCTCTTACTGTTCAGGAAATGGGAAGACAAGCGCAAAGGGGAACTGCGCTCTGACACAAATGATTCCCCAGGGCATGGTACCAGCACAGGCTTACTCAGCCAGCGTAGGGGTAGCACCCACGGAGCAGCCGGGGTGGATGTGCACACTGCAGCAACAATCATCTTAGAATCTTGTTGTGTATATAAGGTTCCTGTGGATGCCTTTGGACCTTTGGGTCAAGGATTGAGTGCACTGCTTGTGGGAAGATCTAGTGCCACCCTCCAAGGAATCTTTGTGCATCTAGGTGTCATTGACTCTGACTTTAAAGGTCAAATTTGTGCTATGGTTTCCATGCCCACCCCCCCGTCACTATCCCGGCAGGGACTCGTATTGCTCAACTTGTGCCTTTTCAGTCATGTGTCCCCAGGACTGACCAGCGGACTCGTGGAGATGGCAGCTTCAGATCCACAGGACTGCCAAGAGTCTTCTGGACTGCAGATATTTCTGCTCAGCGACCACAGATGACATGTATCCTGATTCTACCGAGTGCCAGCCTGCCTCAGATCCAGCTCTGAGGTTTGATTGACACAGGGGGTGATGTGACAAGTCATTTCCTTCTCTGCGTGGCCTCCTACATGGCCTTTGGCTTCCATAGGTTCGTCCATTGAAGGGGTGGGGGGTGCAACACAGACCTTTGTAAGTCAACAGTCTGTGCTGATGAAAAACGTAGATGGGCAGACAGCTATAGTTCGGCCGTGTCACTGCAGCTCCGATCAACCTCTGGGGGTGGGATGTACTGGTAGCCTGGGGGGTTTTGATTGGGACACATTTTTGATTGGGGTCACTGCGCTGAAAGGTGCAAAGTATCCTACGCTGCCTTTACAGTGGTGTCATAGTTTGGAATGGGAGGAAATTCAGGGAAGTGATGCAAAGCTTTTTGTGTAACTGACAGTCTGTTGAAACACTGAGAAGCTGGACATGCCTCTGTGAAACACACATGTTAAAGACAAAAACACCCAGGAACTCTCCCTTTTCCTTTCCGGTTAGGAGCAAGGTAACACAGCTGGGTGGTGGGCCCCGTCCTGGGCTGGGCTCACCAGCCCTGCTGCGGGGCTGGGCTCCCTTTCCCTGGGCCGCCTGCTGGGTCCCCCTCCCTTCCCCCATCTGCTCCCGGACAGGGAGAGGGGGTGCCGGACAGGGAGAGGGGGTGCCGCGGGCCAGATGGAACTGGCATTACTAACTTCTAACTGCTTACTACAACTCCCCAGCCCGGGGCCCAGCTGCACCAACTGCGCCCTGGGAGCAGCCCCGGGGCGATGCCGGGATTTTACCCCCGTGGAAGTTGCCCGCAGCAACCATCGGGCAGGGGGGAAAGAAAAGGCCACTCCCCCAATCCCGGGTGCTGCTGCCGAGTCTTAGCCTAGCTGATTAGATCCCAGCCACCTCCCCCAGCTGCCATCTATGCCATCTAGAAGACCCAGCTCGACTGGGGGTCAGGTGACCATTTGAAGAGCCCAGGTGTGATGTTAACCCTTTCAGTGCTTCAATCCTCCCTCGAGTGAGAGAAAGGAACAAGATGCAAGCATGTAAAGGAACAACATGAAGACATCAAGGTCAGTGAGGAAGGAGTTAAGTCCCAGATGGGAGGGAGGAGGAGATGCCTTGTTTTTGGAGCTGAAATCCTCTTGTAAGCTATGGAGAAAGGACTCTTTTTCCTTATAATGCATGAAACTATGGGGAGATTAAAGTGTTCAAATTGATATCGAGCAAAGGCCTCCATGCTAAGATAAGCAGATGTTGAAATAGCTGTGATCCCACTTGAACAGAGACAGAGAGTAGTCTTCTGCTTCCAGGAGAAGAAGAAGATCTCTGTTCCCAGGGATGAAGATGATTTTAGAAATAGATAATGAGAACTTTTGCCTTTGAAAAGCTCATGTTTAAAACAATACCCCATAAGTCAACATGGCCCATCAACAAGCTGTGGGAAGGCTTGTGGAAATGGGAAGGATTTCAGGATGGCAGGGTTCCCCAGGTGGCTGCTATTCGTGATGAAATTGAGAACCACTAGAGAACTGTTTTTTCCTCTTGTGGAGAAGTCTCCATAACCTTAACAAGAGGGACTTCTCTCTCTCCATGAACTGAAGAAAGACTATTTTGGGGTGGTAAACTGACTGGAAATCTTAGGTTTGGTTTCTTTACATTGTCAGTGGGAAAGCAAAGGTTGTGGGGGAGAGAAGTGTTCTGAAGGGTTTGTTTTGATTCTTACTACCTTTTTTTTCCTTCTAGTTACTTTTAATAAAATTCTCTTTGTACCCTTTTAAAGTTTTGAGCCTGCTTTGCCTTTCTCCTAATCCTATCTCACAGCAGGAAGTGAGTGTATTGGTGATGAGCCAGCACCGAACCCATCACAGGTGGCTAGCGAGCAGACCCATCTGGGAGAACCAGTGGCCCCTAACAAAAGAAAAATTGGTTGCCCTTCATGAATTGGCTCAGAACAATTGCAACAGGGACACACTGAGCCTTCTACTAGTCCCTGGAATACTCCTGTCTTTGTGATAAAGAAAAAATGTGGGAAATGGAGGCTGTTACAGGACCTCTGAAAAATTAATGCAGTGATGGAAAGTATGGGAGCATTGCAGCCTGGTATGCCCTCACCCACCATGCTCCCTATGGGATGGGAAATTTTGATCATTGATTTAAAGGATTGTTTCTTCACAATTCCTTTGCATCCTGATGACAAACCAAAGTTTACCTTTACTGTGCCTGCAATTAACAATGCTGAACCTGTGTAGAGATATCAATGGAAAGTGTTGCCACAGGGCTGTAGAAACAGCCCGACTATTTGTCAATGGTATGTGGCTCAGGCCTTGTCCGGAGTCTGGGAGCAGTTTCCTGATGCATATTGCTATCACTACATGGACGACATCCTGGTGGCAGCATCCACCCAGGATGAGTTGCTGAGGATACAGCCTCAGCTGTTCGCTGCTCTGCATTCTTATGGACTGCAAGTGGCTCCGGAGAAGGTTCAACAGCATCCTCCTTGGAAATATTTTGGAGTCAAAATTCTGGATCAAACCATCCAGCATCAAGAGGTGCAATTCACAGATTCTATTAAGACTCTGAATGATGCCCAGAAATTGCTAGGTGTCATCAGTTGGTTACGTCCTTATTTAGGGCTAACCACGAAACAATTGTCCCTGCTGCATAATATTTTAAGGGGGGACCCTGACCTGAATTTATCGTGGAAATTTACTCTTGAGGTGTGACGAGTGCTGGAGGAAGTCCAACAAGCTGTTTCTGCTCGTCAGGTTTATCAAGCAGATCCTTCCATTGATATCACTGTTTCCATTACCAATCCAGATTTTCATCCTACAGGTATCATTGGCCAATGGAGTAACAAATAGTCTGATCCTTTGCACATTTTGGAATGGGTCTTCTTGCCCCATCAACCAAAAAAGACAGCACCCACATTGTTTGAATTAATCGCTCATTTGATAATCAAATGCCATCAACGGTGTTTGCAATTAATGGCAGTTGATCCCTCAAAAATTATTCTTCCAATAGAGCGGGAAGTCTTTGAATGGAGCTTCATTAACAGTACTCATTTGCAAAGTGCACTGCAAAATTTTTCAGGGCAGATTGCCTATCATCTGCCCAGTCATAAGTTATTGCAGTTGGCAAAATCAACCAATCTGTCTTTGAGGCCAAAAAATAGTCAGGTGCCGGTGCAAGGACCCACCGTCTTCACTGACAGCTCAGGAAAAACAGGGAAAGCCATTGTTACTTCGAAGGATCAATCTGGGTGGCAAGTGCTGGAAGGCCATGAGTCAGGCTCGACCCAATTGGCTGAGTTAAAGGCTGTTGCCATGGCATTCCTGAAATTTTCTCAGGTGCCTCTGAACTTGGTCACAGATTCTGCTTATGTCGCAGACATAACCAAACATTTGGATTGTTCACTTCTGAAAGAAGTCAATAACGCAGTTTTGTTTCAGTTATTGAAAACTTTGTGGTGTGCAATTCAGACCCAAGTTCATTCATATTACATCTTGCACATTTGGAGTCACACCAATTTACCAGGTTTCATAACAGAAGGCAATGCCAGGGCTGACAGGTTGGCTAACCCTGCGTGGGTAGCACCTCAGCCTGACAAGATTGCGCAAGCCAAAGCATCACATTATTTTTTCCATCAAAGTGCACATACCCTGCAGAAACAATTTCAGTTAACACCAACTGAGGGTCGTGACATTGTCACTTCTTACGCTGACTGTCATGGACTTGCTGCACCTTTACCAGCCGGGGTAAACCCCAGAGGCCTAAAAGCCTTGCAGCTTTGGCAAACAGATGTCACTCATATTGCTGAATTTGGCCGACTTAAGTATGTGCATGTGTCTATTGACACCTTCTCCTCTGCTATGTGGGCATCTGCTCACACTGGAAAAAAGGGTCGCGACATGATTGCCCATTGGAGGATGGCTTTTGTGATTTTGGGTATACCTTCTGTGAAAACTGACAATGGTCCCACCCATGTCTCGCAGAAGACGCAGCAGTTTTTGCGCTTATGGGGAGTCTCACATAAACTTGGTATTCCGCATTCTCCAACTGGTCAAGCTATTGTTGAACACGCTTATGGTACTTTAAAGCATGTTCTGGAAAAACAAAAAAGTGGAATGCCCGGAGAAACCCCGCACAGCCAATTGGAAAAAGCTCTATATACAATCAATCGTCTTACAGTGCCACAAAATTCAAACAATCCTGTCATTTTAAATCACTTTTTCTCATTGCAGTCTTCAGGTGAGACACACCTGCCTCAAGTGAAAGTCTGGATACGGGACCTAACCACTAATAAGTGGGAGGGCCTGTGTGAGCTTATCACTTGGGGTCGTGGGTATTGCATGCATTTCCACAGATACTGGGGTATGGTGGATACCTGCAAGATGTGTTCGCCCTGAATTGCGACACCAAAACCAGAATGTGGCCAACAGGCAACCTTCAAACGATGATCAAGATGACAATCATCAATCAGATGGTCCCTCTACGAGTAGGGAATGAGCATTCTAACTCTTTCTTTGTTTCTGGAAAAGGGTTGTTGACAAGTTAGACTGCCAGTTTTTTGAGCAGACTAACAATGTTTTATTATCATATTAGAATTAGTAAGGATTTCTTGTAAGAAGGAACAACAAGACTTGATATTGGTAAAAGGATGTGATTGTAAAGAATTCGATGGTATGTGTTGGAGAATCTCCCTGACCATTCTAAGTCAGCGTCTGATTGAGGTTCTGACTGATAACTGGCAAATTGCTAAAGGGACCTCTTGAGCTATGTTTGTTCTTCTTCCTGCAAGGGGCCCCACAGAGGATTACAAACACCGCCTTCCGCTTTAAACAAAAAAGGGGGACCTGTGGATGCTGACAGTTTAGTCAGAGAGAGAAACAGATAACTTTCCCAGGCATCATCCTGGGGAAGTTGTAAGAAAGCTCAGAGAAAGAATTAAAACAATTCTTATCTTAATCTCTGCACCTGGTGTTTGTGAACATGTGGAATGTTTGTACATGATGTTTATGGAAAGGTATTTACAAGAAGGTGTTGTTCCTAATTAACCAATGGTGTGAGGGGTGTTAAGGACCAATCACGTTCTGGGTGAACGATCCTGTCTATAAATATGTGAAGTTTCTAATAAACCTCGCTTCATGCCTTCTAGGAAGCATTGGAGTCTGTGTCATCTTTTCCTTGTCGTTCCTAACTCAACGGCGACACAAGGTCCTGCACCTGGTTGGGGCAATCCCAAGCACAAGTACAGGCTGGGAAGAGAATGCATTGGGAGCAGCCCTGTCAAGAAGGGCTTGGGGGTGGTGGTTGATGAGAAGCTCAACATGAGCCAGCAATCTGCACTCGCAGCCTAGAAACTAACTGTGTCCTGGGCTGCATCAAAGCATGGCTATCAGGTTGAGGGAGGAAACAGCTCTTGTGCAGGCACATCCTGCAGCAGAGCAGGAGATTGCAGCAAACAGTGCGTTTCTAAAGGCAGGGTAACCCCAGGAGAGCATCAAGACCCATGTGGAGCTTGAACAAGAGCAGTTGCCTCAGCATGGGCAGGGCCAGGAGTGACAGCAGCTGATTTAAGCTCAGTCTGTCACTCACAGAGGTGAACAGCTCAGGTGCAGGAGCCCCCAGGGAGCATGAGAGACCAGGAGCACAGCAAACAGAGGGAGCAAACAGGACATGGCATGTCAGTCAAGGTGGGGCACAGCAATTTGCCACTGCAGTTGACAAGGAAGGGCTCCTCTCCATAGGAGGGCCAACATAGTAGCAGTACCAGAGAGCAGGAAATAGGAGCAGCAGTTAATGGCAAGGAGCAAAGGAAGCCCCTTCTTTCCCAGTCTTACTAGTGTGAGCTCCCAACATTATGGTGATGACACACTGTAGAGCTCATTCCCCAGTGGCTGTTGGAGTTGCTGCACCAGTGGCAGACCTTCTGACAGTACATGTAGCTCTGCAGGCCTCTGGTTGTAAGGAGTGCCTGATGCCTGTCTGGGAAGCTGGGGCTGAGTCATCTTCTCTGCAGAAGGTGTGTCCCTGTCAAGGAGCTATGTCACCAGGTCAAGGAGTTATGTGAGTAAGCAAGCGGACTGCACAGCATTCATGAAGATGAGAAAGAGATAGGATATTATCAGAGACCCTACAGACTCAGGAGTTTCAGTCCCGCTCTACATTGGAGATGCATGTAGGCTCTGCATCATGTCTCAAGAAATCCAAAGTCAAAAGAATGCTGGAAACTAACCACTCTGTACAAGGAAGAATTCTCTTTTTCCTCCTGAAGACTTGCTATTAACAAACAGGTTTAGTGCCCTCCAAGCCAAGGAGCTGGGTAAGGATTCAAGCAAAGCAGTAATATATATTTGTTTTGAGATCTTGCAGGAAAAAAGAAGCTTGGGAAGTAGCTGAAAAGAAGCCGTTTGTCAGACTCCAGAGCAAAGGACTACAAGCCTACTTAGGTATGGCTGGATGGTGTCAGTTATGGATTGACAGTTATGGGGTACTGGCAAAACCCTTGTACGATCTTCCACCGAAAAATACTTGGTATGGACTCCTGAGAGTCAGAGGGTCTTTGAAGCCCTAAAAGAACCTTAATGACAATGCCTGCACTGTGACTCTTACATTTGAACCAAACCATTTGAGTTATTTGGGCATGAAAAGATGCACCTGGCACTAGGGGGACTGGTGCAGTATTTGGGGTCATGGAAGCAGCCTGTCCAAACAATTGGAACAAAAAGGAAGACATTGGATATTGCCAGCAGGATGCTGAAATACCAGCAGGACATTGTTGAGCTGCTTAAGGTAATCATTGCTTTGAACCCAGCCATGTTTCTCCAGGCTTCAGAAGAAGTCCAGAGACCTTTGAACCATGACTGCCTGGTAACCATTGGACAAGTGTGTTCTGGCAGACTGGATCTCAAGAGCAATCCCATCCAGGACCAGGAACTGCACCTATACACCAGTGGGAGCAGCATGGTACGAAACAGAAAACGGGCAGCTGGGTATGCAGTGGGAGCCTCTACCCAGACAATAGAAGCCCAGGGTTTACCTTTTAACACATCAGCACAAAAAGCATAAGTAATGACTTTACAATGAGTGCTAGAAATCACTGAAAGAGTAAACAGATGGACTGATTTAAAATATGTTTTTGGAATAATACACACCCATGAAACCATATGCAAGGAAAGGGGATTGTTATTGGCACAGAGGTCTCCTATTAAGTACAAAGAAGAAAATAGTCAACTACTACAGTGTGCAAAACTCAGAAAAAGTGGCCATGATGCCCTTGTAAAGCCCATCAGTTTGGAGACTCCCCAGTTAATACAGGGACTCAATTAGCTGACAAAACAACTAAAGAGGTTGCTGAAAAAGGTATCCTTGCACTAATACCTAGCAAAAAGTTGAATGTCTGGGAACAAAAACCAAATTATAGTAATCAGGACAGGCAGTTAGCCCCATCATTAGAAGCAATGGGAAATCTCAGCAGGTGATTGGTAACCTCATGTGGGCAGGTAATTGTACCTCCACAATTAATGTATAAGATAACAGAACTAAAACATCAGGAAACACATTAGGAAATAGAGAATATGGTAACTAGTTTATCAAGGAACATAGCACAAAGATGACAGAAAATAATAATTAGTTGAAAAATGTGTGATTTGTTTTGCAAAATAATCCCAAGAAAGGAAAAGGGCCACCGCCGGGATAGTAAAACAGGGGAATTCACTAGGTGATAATTGGCAAATTGATTTTGAAGAACTGCCCAGGCAGAATGGGGACTGGTACATTTTGGTATTGGTAGATACTTCTTCTGGATGGCCAGAAGCTTTCCCATGTTGCACCAACAAGGCAAGGGAAGTCTCAAAGATTTTGCTGAAATTAATATTTAATAGCACTGGAACTAACTCTTTTAAGTCTTAAAAGGTACAACACTGTCAACAGATAATTTGGGCTAGACTTGCCTGTACATCCTTTCTGACCAGGAGATACAGTGTATATCAGAACCTTGAATTTTGGACCAGTTCAGGAGAAGTGGAAGGGACCATATCAAGTCCTCCTGGTAACCTACACTGCACTCAAGGTAAAAGGAATCAAACCCTGGCTTCATCACATGTGGGTAAAACCATCAACCATACGTTAAACACAGCAGAAACAAGACTGACTAACACCTTGGAGGTTTTTCATCTAAATCCTAAAATTTCAGGTATAGAATATTATTTTCTAGGGGGATACTATTTATTGGACCTAGATGAAGATGATAAATAATTGCATATTTATAATAATAATAGAAACTACGATCTTAAATTCTTGGAAGGGGAATATGGTCCTAAAGTCAGATTACAGAATGTAACTTCTATAACAGCTTGTTTACCAATACCAATCTCTGCAGAAAATCCAGTTCCGTGGGGAACTTTAGTCAGCAATTTGACAAAAATCTGGGAACACATGTGAGAAGGATACGAAAACTATAGTGGGATGGATATAAAAATCCATCTTTACTCCTCCTCAAACATTTACCTTTAGGAACAGACTAGCTATACACAATTTGACTCTGCAAATGGAAGCTTTAGCAAATACAACTCAATTGGGGTTTGCTGAAATAAATGACCAATTGCAAGGCACAACTAAAATGACCTTACCAAACAGATTTGCTTTAGATTTATTGCTACTACATGAACATGGAGTATGTGGATACTTGAATTTAAACAATATTTGTTGCATGCACATTCTGAATGTGACTGCTAAATTGTATGATCAGATAGAGAGGATAAAATCAGTTGCTGCATCTAGCAGAAAATTAGGGACAAAATTAGAAAGTAACTGGTTAAATAAAATATTTAAAGGACTTGCATTTTCTCTGAGTGGTTGGTTGGCCTCACTTTTGCAAAGCATAATTGTGATCGTAGTAATAATTGTGATTATGATGTTTGCTTTAAGCTGCATAAAAAACATGATGGCTAATGCAATGCAAGGAACTTATATGATGTTATTAAAAATCAAAGTAAGGCTTATGAAGGCTTAACAAGACAAGCTTCACAAGCCTCAAAGGGGGGGAATGTTGCCAGATGAAAAATTGTCTACACCTGGTGAGCTAACACAATGCTTGTTCTCCAAAACCCACTGGCCTATGGAACTGCACAATGCCCATTGTGTAAGAAGGAGAACTGGAAGTTCACTAGTCCCAGTGCCCTGCCAACTTGACCAGATCAGGTATTACATTGGGGTCCTCAATCACTAGCAACCACCAAAGAGACCCCCAGGACAAAAGAACACATACGTAAAGGGGAGGGAAAATATGTTAATGATTTCAGGAAAATGATTATGATATGCATGTTTATTCTGGGATAATCAATGAATATGTATGTAAAATACAGTATATAAACAGAAACTTTCCTGTACTCACTGTGCTCAACTTTAGGAGGAGCTATCCCTTCATGCATCTGGCCAAATAAGGAATGCCTGCTTCTTAATGCTACATTGGTGTTAAGGAGTTTTTTATTTTACCAAATTTTTGGTAACAGAATGATGTGCTGCTTGACCTCATACTAACAAACAGGTAAGGCCTTTTTGGAGATGTAAAGGTTGGGGGCAGCCTTGACTGTAGTGACCATGAGATTGATGAGTTCAGTATCATGCGAGGAAGAAGCAGGGCAGCAAGTAAGATTGTAACCATGGACTCCAGGAGAGCTAACTTTAGCCTCTTCAGGGATCTTCTTGGAAGAATCCCATGGGATAAGTCCTGCAGGGAAGAGGAGCCCAAGAGACTTGGTCAATATCCTCCTGGCTCAAGAATGGTACATCCCAATGAGCAAGAAATCAGGCAAAGGGGACCCAAGCAAAAGCAGGAAACACAGGAGATGGAAGCAGGGTCAGGCCACTTGGACTGAATATAAAGAGGTTGTCAGAGTAAGTAGAAAAGAGACAAGGAAGGCCAAGGCCCATCTGGAATTAAATCTGGCCAAGGATGTCAAGGACAACAAGAAGGGCTTCTTCCAATACATCAGTAACAAAAGGAAAACTAAGGCTAATGTGAGGCCATGAGTAAATGGAGAGGGGACCCTGGTGACAGAGAATGCAGAGAAGGCAAAGTTATTGAACGTCTTCTTTGCATCAGTCTTCACTGACAAGACCAGCCCTCAGGGATCTCTGACCCAGGAGACCAGGGTAAAGGAATGTTGGAAGGAAGACCTTCCCTTGGTCAAGGAGAGTTGGGTCAGAGAACACCTAAACAAACTTGATATCCACAAGTCAATGGGCCCTGATGGGATGCATCCACAAGTGCTGAGAGAGCTGATGGACACCAGAGAGAGGCTGCTCACAATCATCTTTGAAAGGTTGTGGCAATCAGGAGAGGTGCCTGAGGACTGGAAGAAAGCAAATGTCACCCCAGTCTTCACAAAGGGCAAGCAAGAAGATCCAGGGAGCTACCAGCCAGTCAGCCTCACCTCAATCCCTAGAAAGGTAATGGAGTTCCTCCTTCTGGAGGCCATCTCTATCCACATGGATGACAAGAAGGTGATCAGGAGTAGTCAGCATATATTCACTAAAAGGAAATCATGCTTGACCAACCTGATTGCCTTCTATGATGAAACAACTACATGGATGGATGAGGGGAGAGCAGTGGATATTGTCTACCTTGACTTGAGCAAGGCTTTCGGCACTGCCTCTCACAACATCCTCATAGGCAAACTGAGTGTTGCGGTGTGTCTTCTCCCTCCTAGATATGTAAGCCCTTCCCCTTTCCCCCACTCCAACCCCTGCTGTGAGCCCTACTTGTCAATCTTGGAAGAAGTCCAGACAGGGCGTCGAGTGATTGGTAGATTCAAAAGATTCCCCCTGCCCCCCAGGGAGTATTGGGCAATCTAGGTGCCTTTTTCTCCCTGGGACCCATCTCCCCTCACCTGGTTGGTTAATCCCCTGCCCCTGCCCTCCCCCCTGCCCCCAGGATAAAACCGGGCACCCCCATGCGGTCGGGTCTTCTGTTGGAGCTGTTACTGGGTTCAGAAGCTCGTAGCTGGAATAAACACTCTGGATTTAACCCTCTGGCAGAAGTGACTCCTTCCTTCACCATAGCCCAAAGTCTCTCCACTGAGGAATACTGTCCGCTGGGGTTTCTGGCAAGCTTTCAGCCACCTGCAGCCTCTGGGTGAGCCAAAGGGTGTCTCTGGGGTTAAACCACCCCAGCTGCCGCCATTGAGCTCAGCAACGGGGCAAGCCCGGGCGTGTTCCTGCAGGAAATATTGGTATCCCCAATACTCAGGAAGTGTAGACTGGATGAGTGGACAGAGGTGCATTGAGAACTGGCTGAATGGCAGATCCCAGAGGGGTGTAATCAGTAGCACAGGGTCTAGTTAGAAGGCCTGTCACTAGTGGTATCCCCCAAGGTTCAATACTGGGCCCAGTATTGTTTAACTTGTTCACCAATAACTTGGATGAAGGGGTAGGTGCCTCCTTAGCAAGTTCGCTGACAACACAAAGCTGGGAGGAGTGGCCAATAGCCCAGAGTGCTGTGCAGGCATTCAGAAGGACATCGACAGGTTGGAGAGATGGGCAGAGAAGAACTGTCTGAAGTTCAACAAAGGCAAATGCAGGGGCCTGCGCCTGGGGAAGAATAACCTCAGGCACTGGTAACAGGCTGGGGGTGACCTGCTGGAAAGCAGCTCTGCAGAGAAGGACCTGGGGGTCCTAGTGGACAACAAGCTGTCCATGAGCCAGCAGTGCCCTTGTGGCCAAGAAGGCAAATGGGATCCTGGGGTGCATTAAGAAGAGCACTGCCAGCAGGTCAAGGGAGGTGGTCCTGCCCCTCTACTCAGCCCTGATGAGGCACATCTGGAGTGCTGAGTCCCATTCTGGGCTCCTCAGTACAAGAGAGACATGGAGCTCCTGAAGCGGGTCCAGTGGAGGGTGACAAAGATTATTAAGGGACTGGAGCATCTCTCTTATGAGGGAAGGCTGAAGGAGCTGGGCCTGTTCAGCCTTAAGAAGAGACAACTGAGAGGGGACCTCATCAATGTGTATCTGTATCTGAAGAGAGTATCATCAAGAGGATGGACCAGGCTCTTCTCGGTGGTGCCAAGCAATAGGATGAGAAGCAGCGGGCAGAAACTGATGCACAGGAAGTTCCACCTGAACATGAGGAAGAACTTCTTTACTGTGCGGGTGACTGAGCACTGGAACAGATTTCCCAGAGAGGTTGTGGAGTATCCCTCACTGGAGGTATTCAAGAACTGTCTGGATGCAATTCTGTGCCATGTGCTCTGGGATAACCCTGCTTGAGCAGGGGGGTTGGACCAGATGATCCACTGCAGTCTCTTCCAACCTCAACCATTCTGTGACTCTGCCCCCCTGCTCTGCTCTTCTGAGACCCCACCTGGAGTACTGCATCCAGTTCTAGGACCCTCAAAATAAGGATGTAGACCTGCTGATGCAAACACAGCAGGGAGATGATCAGAGGGCTGGAGTACCTCTCCTATGAAGACAGGCTGAGAGACCTGGGGCTGTTCAGTCTGGAAAAGGCTCTGGGGAGATCTTAGAGCAGCCTTCCTGTACCTAAAGGGTGCCTACAAGAAAGCCAGAGCGGGACATTTTACAAGTACATGTAGTGATAAGACAAGGGGGAATGGCTTTAAACTAAAGGAGGATAGATTTAGATTGGATATTGGGAAAAAATTCTTTACTGTGAGGGTGGTGAGGCACTGGCATAGGTTGCCCAGAGAAGTTGTGGATGTTCCATCCCTGGAAGTATCCAAGGCCAGGCTGGATGGGGCTCTGAGCAACCTGGTCTAGTGGAAGGTATCCCTGTCCATGTGTATTCGGTTTGCATGGCCTAGTTTTGGTAGCGGGAGGGCTACAGGGGTGGCTTCTGTGAAAACCTGCTAAAAGCTTCCCCCATGTCTGGCAGAACCAATCCCTGGCAGCTCCAAAGACGGACATGCCGCTGGTCAAGGCTGGCCCAATTAGAAATGGTGGTAACACCTCCATGATAAAATATTTAAGAAGAAAGAAAAGTTATTGTGCAGATGTAATTGCAGCCAGAGAAGAGTGGGGTGAGAATATGTGAGAAGAAAAACTATGGAGACATCAAGGTCAGTGGAGAAGGAGGGGGAGGGGGTACTCCAGGCACCAGAGCTGAGATTCCCCTGCATCCTGTGGGTAAGACTATGGTGAAGCAGGCTGTCCCCCTGCAGTCCATGGAGATCAATGGGGATGCAGAGATCTACCCGCAGCCTGTGGAGGACACCCATGCCAGAGCAGGTAGATGCCTAAGAGGAGGCTGTGACCCTGTGGGAGGCCCGTGGAGAGAAGAGCCCTTGCTGGAGCAGCCTGTCCTTAGACAACTGCACCCCATGGAAGAGTGATTCAAGCTGTAGCAGTTTGAGGACTGTTGCCCATGGCATGGACTCACGTTACAGCAGTTCACATTTAGCTATTGCTCGTGAGATGGACTCACATTGGACAAGTTCATGGAGAACTGCCTCCCATGGCGAGGGACCCCACAGTGCAGCAAGGGAACGACTCCTCTCCGTAAACAGTGGAAGAAACCACGGGTAATGGACTGACCAAAACCCCCATTCCCTGTCTCCTTGCACTGCTGGGGTAGGAGGTAGAGCTGGAAAGGAAGGAGGGGTGGGGGGAAGGTGGTTTTTTAAGGGTTCATTTTACTTCTCATTGTCCTGCTCTGATTTTGTTAGCAATAAATTCAATTCATACTCTAATTAGAGCCTATTTTGCCCACTATGGTATTTGATGAGTGATCTCTCCCAGTCCTTGTCTCAACTCATGAACCCTTTGTTAAATTTTCTCTCCTATGGCCGGCTGCAGAGGGGAGTGAGAGAGCAGCTTTGGCGAGTGCCTGGCATTCAGCCAGGGTCAACCCACTACACCATGGCTGGGAGGTTTGGAATGATCTTTGAGGTCCTTTCCAACCCAAATAATTTCGATTCCTGGTGGTTTAAACACAAGAGTCTGCCTGCTCAGTGCCACTGGTGTTTTTAAATGGGCACTGGTTTGAAAAGCATCACAGCTAAATTGTAAAGCCTATGAACTAAGTGCCAGTTCAGGTAGTTTTCCAGCACATTTAACCCCAACTTCTGTCTGCCCTGCAAAAGCAAATGAGAACAGCTAGCTCATTATCTAACCTATTTTCTCTGCCCTCCAAAGACAGTCAAGATGTCTGATGTGAGCATTTATCCTTCCAACATGATCAGAGATAGGTGATGATTTTAATGCCAGAAGTTAGATTGAAAAGTAGATTCTTTTATTCACAGACAGGCTGTTTCTACAGTGCAACTGAAAGCAGGGATGTATCAAACCCAAACCACCCCAATTCCGCAGACTGTTCATGACTTTGTTCCAGTTTCTCCTTTCATAGAAGGCTTCAATTACTTCTCACCTCTATCTATGCTAACACTGCTGCAAACTTCAGAGGCTCTCTGCATGAGAATCTTCATCTACTTTCTAGCATATTAAAGCCATCACATAACAGGATTCTTGGCAGCAGTGCTATTGCTAGTCTCCACTTAAGAGAAGCAGAACTGCTGCTGTTCCTGCATGTACCACAACACCCACCCAAGATGTCCCTGTATACTCAGCTCAGGAAAGCCTGATGCTGCTTCCCAGCACCTCCCTCTCCCCAGGTTCACTAAGATGGAACAGCATGATATTTTCAGTCCATTACACAAAAATACCATATAAACTTTGCATTTACCCTGGTCACAGCCCGAACAGGAATGTGCAGAGGTTCTGAATTTTATTATTGTCCTGGTTCTGGCCAGGACAGGGTACCACCTCATGTCATGCAGGGGGCAGAGGAAGGGGGTCCCTTTTGGTCGGATAGCGTGAAGCAAGCAGTTGGGGATATTGTCATGTTCCGTATGGTGAGCACTCACATGTGAATCATTCACCTGCCCTGTACACTGTTATTAATATGTTCATTTTCTTATCTCATTGCTGTTTCCAGTAAATTGTTCTTATCTCAGTCCACAAACTTTACCTTTTCTACCTCCAATTCTCCTCTCCATCCTGCCACAGGGGAGGGGAGAGTGAGTGAGCAGCATGTGGTTTGGAGTGTTTCAATGGGAACACTAAACTGGGGAATACCATTCCTAAACCATGACAATCATTATTTTTCAAGCTGACTAGGAAAAAATCTGTTGGAAACCCTTACCTGTACAAGTTCCTGGAGTTCTCTCTTTACATCTTCTAGACCACCAATATCTTCCCAGGTAACTTGTGGCACCTCCACCACAGTCTCCCTAAGAGCAGAAGGGTTGCTCTGGCTCAGAGCCCACTGTCATTAGAAGAAACAGCATTATATAAATTCTAATATTTTATGTTCACTTGCTTCAGATAAGCAATTAGACATTGCACACAAAAGAAAGAAGGGCACTCCTCCATTACCCTGAAGTCATCCATGGTCACAGCCAGCGAGTTCATCACTTCAGCATCAATAGTTTCATCTTCTAGGTCTATGAGATCCATCTTCTTTCTGATAGCCTGAAGAGCAGCTTCTGAGCAAAGAGCAGCCAAGTCAGCACCAACATGGCCATGGGTCTCATTTGCCACCTGAAAGCAGAGCATTAACTATGACTCTCAGGAACACAAGCAAGCACTCTGCAAGGGCAATGCATGCTCTGGTCCCTCATTCAGAGGTGCAACAAAACTCTGAAGGACGGAAACATTAGTGCTTTGCTGCAAATTCAAGATAACTGCTATCACATTTAGCAGACAGAGACACTGCTGTTCTACCTCTTACTTGAGAACAAAGTTGCAACTGGAATAGATAGTGTGCAGAAAGATAACCCTGAGGACTGCAGTTCTTCATTCAGGACAGAGATTAGATCCATCCAGTATTACTATAATGTTCAACCAGCTCTGTGAGTGCTGTTTCAGGCTTGATTTGTTTTTAAAGAGAATGCCACAGCAAACAAACACAGGACAGTGGCAAGGCACTTCCAGACTGAACTGGTACACATTTCTTTCACTTAGCCACAGCATTCTTAACTAGCAAGTGAGGATTTTTGGTCACTGGTAATCTAGTCAGAAGGAAGCTCAGAGATCACATATTTGCTCAGTTTCACACTGTCCTAAATGAGCAGAGGCAAGCTTTCATAATAGCATGCTACTTACCTGTTCCAGATCCACATCATCAGCCAGTTTCATATTTTTTGTGTGAATCTGCAGGATCTCCAGGCGCCCGGTGGCATCTGGGATACCAATATCTACCTCTCTGTCAAAACGACCTGGGGAGTACAAGCACACATTGAGTTGCTGGTTCTGCAAACTAAGGGAGCTACAGTTGATACCTTCCTCTGACACAGGAACATGATGACAAGCCACAAATAATTTCAGAAAATGCCAGAGCTTTGAGTTTCTCTGCAGCATCAATCAGCACAGTAGCAGAGTCAGATCAGAGAAGGCAGAAAGGCTTATAGCCATTTAGGGAAAGTGAGACTACTGCATTAAGTACAGTTCAGGATTATATAAACACAGAGGATTTCTGTTTTTTTCCAAGCCTAATTTATAGGAAAATATGCTATCCTAACCAACACACCATGGGACATTTTTATTTATTCCTACCTTTGTGTCCATAAATACTGAGAGATTACATTTTTCAGAACTTTCACAGCAGTACCCAAGTGGTGAAAAACATTAACTGCCCCAATATCTGAGGAAGCAGGAAACTCATGTATTACTGCAATATTAACTAGGGCATGTACATCTATCATTTTCTTCTAGCTATAGCTGTGCATTCAAATGCCTCACTAGACATTTAAGAGGCCATTTTTCCTGCAAATTTGACTTTACCAACTGGTCATACAACAGACGTTCATTTATACTGCAAAGTTTTGAAAACCTGAATCTCAGAAACTACCAGACTTTTCATCAATAAAAGATAAATGGGACAATTCAGAGCCTCCTGCAGCCTGAGGCATGAACAACCCCTTAAGCATTTGGTCCTGAAATAGCCTCACCTAACTGATGCAGTGAAAAAATGTGCTACCCTCTAAGTATTTTATTATTTCTACAAGTTCTAATCTAATAAAGCACAAAAGATTATACCAAAAGCTGAAATCTAGAAATTATTCCCAAACAAGTAGCTGGAGAGAAGTTTATATAACACATAAGATGCTTAATATTAATTTCTACTCAGTCTTTCCAAGGCCCCTGAAGCACAGTCCATAACAAAGTATCTGATACACAAAAAAAGAGATGGCAGTCATGGTTACCAAATCGCCTGAGAGCTGGGTCAATGCTGTTAGGTCTGTTGGTGGCTGCCATAACGATCACATGTGCTCTCTGTTTCAGTCCATCCATAAGAGTCAGCAGCTGAGACACGATGCGACGTTCCACCTCTCCGTGTGTCTGTGGAGAGAGAAAGTAATATTTAGACCAAAAGCTCTAAAACACAGCACAGGAGCTAGTACTGCACCAAAGCAGACAGATACAACAGACATGAGCTGTTAAGAAATACTGTGAACTACATCAGATTCTTCTGATACCCAAATTCTGACATCCAACTGCTTTCAAGCATTAAGTTAAATACTGCTTTACCCTGTAGTCAAATGCAGAGATTCACGCCAGCTGCTAACAAAAGGGATGCACTCCTTTACCTTCTAAAGGCTTTCTTTACCTTCTCTCTTTTAGGAGCAATGGCATCCAGTTCATCAATGAAGATGATGGCAGGAGCATTCTTCTCTGCTTCTTCAAAGGCTTTCCTCAGGTTGCTCTCAGACTCACCAGCCAGCTTGCTCATGATCTCAGGACCTAAAAAAAATAGCAACTGTGGCACCCAGAAGAGAGGCAGCTAGCCCCAAAAACATGCAGCTGATTTTTTTTTTAGTACAAGGTTCACATGTATCTATGTTTGAAGCCAAAGCAAATACTATCAACCAAGTTCATTAAATTTACATCTGAACAGGCAAGGCCAGCATGCAGAATTACTTACTATCATCATTTCAGTGTTTTTAGTTTAACAGAATGCAACACTCGCCAATGAGATACCATTAGCTGCCTCTTCCCTTACCCTATTTCACACTCGGTGAGCTTCTCTGTAATGTGCCACCACACACAGTTAATGCTCATAATGGAAGCAATCAAATTATATGGTGACAAATTATCAGGGTAGGGAAAGAAAAAGCTGTAAGATACCAAAGCTGTCTATAGCATGCATTACACAGGTATGCATTTACCTCTATAAGATTTTATAAATGAGTTCAAAAAAACCCAACTGTTGGGAGGAATGGGTTAAAAAGCAAAACACTGGTGAATGCTCAAGTGACCTTGCAGCTGGAAATAACCCTTGATAAACGTGTGTGAACAGTAGCCAGTGATCCTCTGGCGTGAACTAACAGTGCCCATGTCTGTGCTTGTGTGCCCCTGTGCAGGTATTGCTTCAGGGATCTCTCAGTTAGTGAGGTAATGGAAATAAATTTACTCTATGTTTTAGCCATGGGTTTATGGTTGCCCTGGCTGCCTGTCTGTATTGACTCACACACCAACTAACCAACCAACCAAAAACAACAAGCCACCACTAAAAAAAACAATACCCCAAACCCCATCTCCTCTCAAAGAATAAATAATAAAAATGTGCAACCACATTAATCCCAGAAGGAAGGGCAGCATTCCTCTGAGATCTCCTATAATTGCTGAACACTAGTGCAGGCTCACAGATTTATTCTGTTTTTACAGATTTTCCATCATGCTGAAGGGAGTGGTAATGAAGAAAAAGTATGCTTCTAAAGGATCCAAGAAAAAGAAACCTGACCCTTGGAAGTGCAAGGCTGCCAGCTGACTGAAGCAGGCCAGCTGCAGAGACACTGGTACAAGCAGGTACTAAGAATGCTTCATTACAGGTAACTCACTAATTCATACCAGCTTCATCTACAACACTGCAGCTCCATGCTTGGGACTAACAGACAGAGAATGCATTGCTAACTCTGACAATGTTATTTTTATTATGCAATAGAAATACAAGTGTCTAAAATGTCTGGTTCATTAGCATGCAGTAACACCTTCCACATACTTAGAAAGTATATGACAAGGACAACATATGGCTAAAAACAGTCAATTTACATCTGATATCTTGAGATATAAAGCAAGTCACTTCCCTACTGCTGTTCACTGCTATACTGTGCTATATACTTCTTTGCTTTCACCTTCATGGGTCTAAGTGACTGAAATCAGAGAAGAAAAGCATCTGTTATGGTTTGACACTGGTGCAATGTTAGTACTTCTATGAAAATGTACTTTCTTTAAATAAATGTTGTGAGATGTTATTAGGGATAGAGCAGAGTAGGCTCAAGCTTAATAACAAAGGAAAAAAACTTTATTAAACTACTACTAATATAGAAAACACATAAACTAAATTTAGGATGAAGACTTTTTAAAACTACTCCTCTTCTTCTTAATTCTAAACACACTCAGCCATGAAAACATTACCTGGGATTCTTGATTAAATTACTACTCTTTAGGTAATCTATGTTTAAATTATTAAGGGAGAGAGAAGTCTTTCTTGTACCAAAGGCCCCCCAGGAAACACAGCTGCTCTTCTGTGTTTCCTTGTCACACATGGCAACTGCCTGGAAGAAAAATTTGCTAGTGTGACACTTTTTTTTCTATGTTACAGTGCTCTCACTACTGTGCATGGACAGATTGCTTATAGGGCTCTTTTAAGGATGCTTTGCTACGGACTTAAAGATATAACAGTTCAGTTTCTCATCTTGGGACTACAGTCCCCCCCATTTTCCCCTGGGGCTGAGGGGTCTAAAAACAGGACTCATCTTCTTCTTGAAGACAGAGGGTATCACTATTTTTTCTTTAGCTCTCTTCGTTTTTCGCTATTTTTGTGCTGTTCGAAGCTGAAACAGGTCTCCCTGGGTCACTACTGCATCTTCCTAAAATGCAGTCTCTATTGCAGGAGATTTTGGTTCAGTCTATGGCTAACAAGAAAAGTTTAGCTAAAAAGCTACTTCATCATCTCTTCTCACTTAAATATTTCTTCTTCTAACATTTTAGGTCCTGGACTATTTCTCTTTTACTATAAATCAAGGAGGAGTAATACTTTTAAAAAGTTCTCATTCTCTTGAAAGGGTTAAAAGTTCAGACTCCCTGGACGGCTGATATCTCAGTCCGGTGTTCTGCCTCCCACGCTGGGCATTTCCCCCCGCCTTCTCTTTCGCCTCTGCCGGCAGATTTCTAGGTGCCACCAGGCTCTCTGTCTCTTTTTCTCACATGGGGGGGGGGGGCAAAGGTATCTCTGCTTTTCTCTACCCTTTTGTTCACAGGAGCTGGCTGGGTTCCAGACCCTCAGCCCCCTCGGCCTACTTGGACAAGGCCGCGTGGCTTCCCCTCCCCCACCTAGCCTAAGGCTGGGCAGGGGGGAGAGTCTGCACTCTCTGACGACCGGAACTAAAAGAGAGAGTTCTCCTGGGAGTTCTTACTTTTAACCCCCTGTGTTCTCAGAGGCGTGTCCATACTTTCAGTGGTCACTCCAGGTGCTAATATCTAAACTTGACCACTGATTGGTTTGACCCAACTTCCTGGAAAAAATTCACTTCCATGTCAAACCACGACACTCCACCCTTCGCCTCTGAGAACACACATTTCTAAAATTATTATCAAAATTACATTCAACACACTTATACATAAAACAATAACTTACACTAACCTTCTACTTCTATATTGGCACTATAACTTAATACATGCTTTGTTCTTATTCTTTTTGATCTCATCTCACAGCTCTCATCTTATCTTTATCTCATCTTGCCCAGAATTTGATTTCCCGGTCAGGGAACCAAAAATGTTATGGTTTGACACTGGTGCAATGCTAGCACTTCTATGAAAATGCACTTTCTTTAAATAAATGCTGTGAGATGTTATTAGGGACAGAGCAGAGTAGGCTCAAGCTTAATAACAAAGGAAAAAAACTTTATTAAACTACTACTAATATAGAAAACACATAAACTAAATTTAGGATGAAGACCTTTTAAAACTACTCCTCTTCTTCTTAATTCTAAACACACTCAGCCATGAAAACATTACCTGGCATTCTTGATCAAATTACTACTCTTCAGGTAATCTATGTTTAAACTATTAAGGGAGAGAGAAGTCTCTCTTGCACCACAGGCCCCCCAGGAAACACAGCTGCCCCTCTGTGTTTCCTTGTCACACATGGCAACTGCCCGGAAGAAAAATCTGCCAGTGTGACACTTTCTTTTCTATGTTACAGTGCTCTCACTACTGTGCATGGACAGACTGCTCATAGGGCTCTTTTAAGGATGCTTTGCCACGGACTTAAAGATATAACAGTTCAGTTTCTCATCCTGGGACTACAGTCCCCCCCATTTTCCCCTGGGGCTGAGGGGTCTAAAAACAGGACTCATCTTCTTCCCGAAGACAGAGGGTATCACCATTCCCTCTTCAGCTCTCTTCGTTTTTCGCTATTCTTGTGCTGTTCGAAGCTGAAACAGGTCTCCCTGGGTCACTACTGCATCCTCCTAAAATGCAGTCTCTATTGCAGGAGATTTTGGTTCAGTCTATGGCTAACAAGAAAAGTCTAGCTAAAAAGCTACTTCATCATCTCTTCTCACTTAAATATTTCTTCTTCTAACATTTTAGGTCCTGGACTATTTCTCTTCTACTATAAATCAAGGAGGAGTAATACTTTTAAAAAGTTCTCATTCTCTCGAAAGGGTTAAAAGTTCAGACTCCCTGGACGGCTGATATCTCAGTCCGGCGTTCTGCCTCCCACGCTGGGCATTTCCCCCCCCTTCTCTTTCTCCTCTGCCGGCAGATTTCTAGGTGCCGCCAGGCTCTCTGTCTCTTTTTCTCACATGGGGGGGGGGCAAAGGCATCTCTGCTTTTCTCTACCCTTCCGTTCACAGGAGCTGGCTGGGTTCCAGACCCTCAGCCCCCTCGGCCTACTTGGACAAGGCCGCGTGGCTTCCCCTCCCCCACCTAGCCTAAGGCTGGGCAGGGGGGAGAGTCTGCACTCTCTGACGACCGGAACTAAAAAAGAGAGTTCTCCTAAGAGTTCTTACTTTTAACCCCCTGTGTTCTCAGAGGCGTGTCCATACTTTCAGTGGTCACTCCAAGTACTAATATCTAAACTTGACCACTGATTAGTTTGACCCAACTTCCTAGAAAAAATTCACTTCCATATCAAACCACAACAGCATCACTCCTTAAGTACAAATGTTCAGTTATTCCAACACTGAATGTAAAATGGCACAGAAAAGCACTGAGGAAAAGTTACAGTCTGACCCTTACAGGACATAAACCAGTATCCACCTCGACTGCTACAGGTGAAGAGTGATCAATAGGAGGTTCTGTCACTTGTAGCTAAGTCCTAAGGTACTCATAGCTTTCAGGATAGTTCCTCACAATTAATGTTATATGAAACAGAACAGGTCTTGTGCTTTACTTGAGGGAAAAACAAATCCACAGCAGATCAGCTTCTTTTCTGAATGGAACATGCTGGCAGCAACAGAAACAAGCGTTCTGCATCCATATTCATAGAATAATCTCACCACTCCCAGCTCTGCCCTCAACAACATATGCAAACACTAAGCCAGACAGATTCCAGGTCCCTGTATTGCAAAGTAGTCTTTCCAATGAGCCAGCTACAAAACAATCAAGCTTAAGGGAAGTGCCACTACAGACACTTCCACACAAATGGCCTCTAAGTGTCCCCAGATGCACACTTCAAAGAGGTAAGAAAGGTTGTCAGGGAGACGGCATGCTCTACAAGCCCTATTGACACCATTCCTTACCATAAGATGGACAAGTGAGCACACAGCAGACCTGGGGCCAAAGCAGTCACAAAACTTACCGTTGATCAGGAAGAAGAAAGCCCCTGTTTCGTTGGCCACCGCTCGGGCAATCAGTGTTTTGCCAGTGCCAGGAGGACCATACAGCAGGATCCCACGTGGAGGCTGAGGACAAAGGCAAGGGATTTAGGTGGTATCTGAATGCCTAAGTAGATTCACAGCAAATCTGTAAGCATTTGATAAAGCCAGTCTGAAATTGTGATGCAATCTTATGCAACAGCTGCCATGTCAACATTGCTATCAACACCCTTACTACTTCACACAACACACAACAAAAACCTTGCCAGTAACTGGCAGCACTGATTCAAAGCACCCCTCTGCTTTGCAAGTTGACAGTACTTTTATCTGTGTCCAAAACATGTAAGGAGATACTTTCCTAACACCAGCATTTAAAAAAGTCCCAAACATAAGCAAACCAAACACCCCCCAAAAAAACCCCAAATTACTTATTCCCCTCCCAATACCTCATGAACCTCTGATATCAAGTCATCTTCAAGGGCAAGCCCACTCATCTACCTGGTGCACATGGGGACATACCTTCACCCCTATGGCCTTGAAGAGAGCAGGGTGTCGGAGGGGAAGTTCCACCATTTCTTTAATTTGAGCCAGCTGCTTCCGGCAGCCACCAATGTCATCATAGCCCACTTCATTCAGCGACTCCTCTTCATCCTACCCAGGAGGAAATACATTAAACATCTGAGTTAAAACAGTAGCTCAACAATCCATCCTAGTCTATAGAACCCAGGTTTTTGCTCATTGTAATTTCTTTGATGTCTTGAGATTCTCATTTTCAAGTCTTTCTGCTGTCTTCTACAACTGTTTCTTAGTTCTCTCTTCCTAGACATGCAGAGGGAAATTCCTCACTGAAGCCTACCCTCTTGAATGACAGCCTCTGCTGCCAGGGCCCCTACAGACTAGTGCAAAACAAGTTGTGTGACCCTCTGATTTGGCTAGCAAAGTTGATAAGACAATGAAGCCCAGCATAAAATATACTTATTCCTTAAACTCTAAGTGGTATTTCTAACTGCCTGACATACCCTAGCTACCATACAGTTCTCCAGCATAGTGTTTTCTCTTGGGATTGACTCAAATTAACAGAAAATGTTACAATCCAGATGTGCAGATAAGACCACCTGTAACCAACTCTTTCAGTATAGCTCTACAGCATCCATTAATTTGGCTGTCCAAATTTCTATTGGCCTTAGTTATCTGTAACATTAGGCCATGCTAAAATAAAATAACACAGCCTGGAATCTCAGAGGGGCTCAGTCCGAGTCCCACAAACTGGAACTACTACACTTCAAGCAGGTTGTTCAGGGTCTAGCCCTACCAAGTTCTGAAGGTCTCCAGGTCTGGAGGTTCCTGCCCTCTCCAGGCCTTGTTCCAGGGTTTGGAGAAACCTTTTTCCATTGGGAATTTTCCTTGATCCAGCTTGTGTTATTGCTTCTAGTCCTGTCCCTGGGTGCAGCTCTTGGGAGAGCCTGATTATCCACACCTTCCTATCAGGCAGTTGCCAGTAACCCTGAACTTTTGCCTTCCCTTCCTGCTGCATCAACCCACTCCCAGCTGTTCCTCATTCATTCTGACCTCCAGCTCCCTCATCAAATTTGGTGGCCTTGACTGAACTTGCTCCTGTCTCTGTTGTATCCTGAAGAACCCAAACTGGACTCATCTAGTGCCCAGACATGACATATTTGCCCTCACAAGTGTCAAATAGAGGTGATTTTTTTTTGAAAAGGCAGCGCTAACTACAAACTAAGACTCACCCCGATCTGCAGGCAGTAAAAAGGCACTTACTTTATGAAGCATACAGCTACCTTAGCCCATTTCTGAGCTTTCCTACTCTGTAACAGTAAGGTGGCCAAGACCTGACACACAATCCACTCAGGCTGCCTCAAGCTTGGGACACTCAAGGCTATACGCCTTTAAGGGATTGGGAGGAAAAAAGAAAAAAAATCCATAATTTACATTTCAAATTTCTCACTGAAAAAGTATCAATTGCTTTCTTTCCACATGGCATGAAATTCAGCAACATTGTAAGCCCTCCCTGCTAGGTATCAAGGGAACTTTGGAATTAAAAGATTAATCTAAGTCCAGCATGAGATATATGGAAGCAGATGCAAAAGAGCTGCTGCCAAAGTATGGCATCTTATCAGCAAACCTATGCGCTGGTGCTATCTCAGCATATGAGGAAGGATGCTGGAAGCACATTTCTCTGACTATCTTCAGCAGCAGCTCATCTCCTGAAACCAGAGGTTTCAATCATTACATTCAATACACAAAATGCCAAAACAGGAACTGCAAACACTGCTGCTCTTAAGGAGTGTCACTAAAACAATTTCAGAGGGGATTCAGTAGAACTGCACAGCAGGATTCTGCTCACCTCTCTTTTGATGGGCTCTCCCTCACAATGGATCACTGTGTCCGGAGCCACTATGCAGTATGGGCTTGGATCTGTCTCCACCACTTTGAACTCCACTGCACGCATCCCTCCACGCACCAAGAAGATGTCACCTATAAAACCCCACATTTCAGTAGCCTGCTGCAAAATGTCAACCCTTGTACTACCAGCAGCCCCAGAGAACAACAAAGTGGGTTACACAGGTATACACTGCTGGCATTTTTAACACTACTCTGCATTTTAAATTCAAGAGCTGCATGTACTGTGACCACTCGAGCACCATCAAATTTCGAGAAACAAACAGCAAACAATAGAAAAATAATATTCTGCCTAAATACAAAACATAAAGGCAAGGAATCATGTTTCTTTTTCATCCAGCTTCAATTTAACATTTCTAAAAATGGCAAAAAGCCTTGACTTAATCTAAATTAATTTTGAAGTTATTATAACTAGACTGGTTGTCTCCAAAAACAGAATAATATATGATACTGCACTATGAATCCTAGGTAAACTGGACTACAGAAGCTGGATAAATTCAACTTGTGTATATATTGTATTAGGACCTATTTGTTCCAGCAGAAGTGCTACTAGCACAACTCTAAACGTATATTTGTTTTTTATGCACTTTCCCAGTTATTAATTAAATTACTTTGGAAAAAGTGCATTTAGTCAGGGTGCCAGCTAGTATATCTAACCCACTGATTAATATGTAGGCAACTCCCCAATCCCATCAAGTGGTAGCAACTCAGGAGAAAAATCTCATTAAACTGACTTCGACCTAAGCCTTTTCTGATGTCCTCCCATCCCACGTAGCAAAAATCCACAGGAGAATGTCCTGGTGTCATCTGGGATAAGAGTTCATTTTCTTCTGAGTAGCTGGTACAGTGCTGTGTTTTGGATTCAGTATGAGAATAATGCTGATAACACACTAATGGCTTTGGTTGTTGCTGAGCAGTGCTTACCCTGAGACAAGGGCTTTTCAGTGTCTCATGCTCTGCCAGTGAGGAGCTGCACAAAAGAAACCAGGAGGGAGCATAGCTGGGACAGTTGATCTGAACTGGCCAAAGGGATATTCCACATCATAGAATGTCATGCCCAGTATGTTAACTGGGGGGAATTGCCCAGGAGCCACATATTGCGGCTTGAGGACGGGCTGGGCATCAGTGGGTGGTGAGCAATTGTATTGTGCATCACTTGTATCTCTTGGGTTTTATTCCTCCCTCCCTCTCTCTCTCCATTTATTATTAGTATTATTATAATATTATTAAACTGTTCTTATCTCAACCCATGAGTTTTACTTTTTTTCCAATCCTCCTCCCCACTGGGAAGGAGGGAGGAGGTGTGAGCGAGCAGCTGCATGGTACTTAGTTGCTAGCTGGGATTAAACCATAACAGAGAACTATCAAGCTGCTCTACCAGCCAGCAACAGATATTACTCTTTCTTCTGAAGTTTAGGAAAAAATTAAATCCACAACAGCAAAATCTTACTCTACAGTTGTCAGTCTAATGCTCCATGGAGATCTGTGCAAGCTTCCAGAAATTCTTTTTATTTGGATTCAGGACTAGCTTGCATTCACTGCCATCAGGACTTCAATAACAGGTGCTATTACCTTTCCTGATGGGTCTGTAAGCTTCCAGGAAATATGGCTTGAGATAGACCTCAAACAGATTCCCTGTGATCCCTTCTACTGTGTCATCAATTGGTAACACATGGATACGTTTGCCATATTTGACATCTGGGCAAGGCTGGATGCTGCAACAGAAGAAAACTCCAGTTAACCATATCATGCTGGACTTAAACCCAAGTTTGGAAAAGGCAGTGATGTCCCTTCTCAGGCCAGTATAAATGCCAGAAAGGACCCTCCAAAGCCCTATGGAGACTTCCCACATGCATAAGAATGCTGACAAGGCAAAAATCATGCCCACCAAAGAGCTACTCTTTTCAATACATGCTTTCCTTCACTCCTCTCAGCCCTATCCAAAACTGCTGAAGGGTTTTGTACTATCCCCCCCCCATCTTCCCCCCCAATCCCTGCTCTTCTGTAGCTCCCCTTTGCTGTCCCCAAGATACATTCATGAGTTACTAATGCAGCCTCAAGACCAGTAAGAGTCATGAGCTAACTGTTGTTTCAACACATGCTCCTGCATCTGGGTCAGGGCAATCCCAAGCACAAGTATAGGCTGGGTGGAGAATGGATTGAGAGCAGCCCTGCTGAGAAGGACATAGGAGTGTTGGTGGACAAGAAGCTTGATATGACTTGGTTATGTGTACTTGCATCTCAGAAACCAACTGTGTCCTGGACTGCATCTAAAGCAGCGTGGTCAGCAGGTCAAGGGAGGGGATTCTCCCTCTCTGCTCTTGTGAGACCCCACCTGGAATATGGTGTCCAGCTCTGGCCCCCCCAACATAAGGAGGTCATGGACCAGTTGGAGCAAGCTCAGAGGAGGCCACAAAGATGATAAGAGGTCTGGAGCCCCTCTCCTATGAAGAGAGGCTGAGAAAGTTGGAGCTGTTCAGCCTGGAGAAGAGAAGGCTCCAGCAAGACCTTATGGCACCTTCCAGTACCTAAAGGAAACCTACAGGAAGGCTGGAGGGACTTTTTACAAAGGCATGCAGTGACAGGACAAAGAGGAATGTCTTCAAACAGAGAGAGAGATGATTTACATTGGATAATAGGAAGAAATTCTTTACTGTGAAGGTAGTGAGGCCCTGGCACAGGTTACCCAGAGAAGTTGTGGATACCCCATCCCTGGAAGTGTTCAAGGCCAGACTAGATAGGGCTCTGAGCAGCCTGGTCTAATGGAAGGTGTCCCCGCCCATGGCAGGAGGGTTGGAACTAGATGATCTTTGAAGTCCCTTCCAACCCAAACCATTCTGTGATTCCATGAGCTACTGCTAACTAACTGTAAGGGAAAGGGAGTTGAGAGGAAATCTTTGTTCCTTCCTCTCTTCCTCATAACTTAGAGTTCCTGTTGCTGATAAACCTGATTCTGAACAAAGGTTCTCAGTACCAACCAGGGATAGCTAGGTGTCTGTCAATCCCTTTTTGTGGAAATTAACATTTAGGTTAAAGTCTGAAGGCCCCTCCCCCCTTTTTAGATAAAAATTTCAGCTATTATTTCACAACGTAGGCCAACAGCCTACTGTAGCAATACATCAGAGCATCAAGCTGTGGCAGAGGCAGAAAGCTCAAACTGGCTTTGCCAGCGAAAAAAAGCCTACGGGCAACTGCAGCTGAGCACACAAGTTTCATGTTAGTTTGTTAGAGACTATAAGGAGATTCTTTAACTACATGCTTTACAGTGAGGATATAGCAGAAGAGTAAATGAAAAGACAGACTGACCCACAGAAGGAAAACAGCTGACTACAAACAGGAAGCAATTAGTGCATGAATCTGGATTTTGGCAGAAACCAAGCCAAAGAAATTAACACAATAAGTACTTAAAGATCAGGAAGAAAAACTTTGAGGGCAAAAGATGTGAAAATTCTCTGACCCTTGCAATGAAGCCAAGACAATCAGTAACACATCTGAAAGGCTGAGAATTATTACAGACAGTCCAAGCAGAGACGGGGATAGCACCAGCTGAACTGCCACACTAGAAATTACTCCAACAGTAACCTCATATAAAGTAAGGATTCACCTTTATTTTAAATCCACAGACTAGCTCAAAACACTGTTCCAACTACAGTCATGTTTAAAACCTGCATTTTCTAATGGTAGAGAGATGGGTGGAACAGACTTGTCCCTCTCCTCTACAGTTCATATGAAACACATTTTTATTTAAAGATTATTTCATATATCACCCCAGGAAAGTCTAGTGTCAGAAATCAGGTTCCAATTTTCCCAGAACATGCACAATATTCCAGATTAGAAGAATGCTCAGGAGAAATAACTGTCTGCTCTCACATATCTAAACCTGCAAAATTAGCATTTTTATGTTTAAGAAATGCTGACATATTCTTTTTTTCCACTCCCATCATAGAATGCAACCTGCCTCCTGTAAGCCAAAACGTATCCTTCAATGCTTTCCCACTACCTTCTTCAAGCATTGTACAAAATTCCTGCAACACTTCAAGCATTCCTAATTTTAAAATCATTTTATAACAAAAATTGGTATATAAACAACCTTCAGGAATTTTTAATATGGATATTTGACTGCTTCAAGTTTTAACTTCTGTTTGTTATAGTGCAGCTCAGTGCTTGAGCTAGCCATACTATAGGATCAATTACAGTGTTGCTTACTAGTTTTCCGTTATCTTGCGAACATAAAAAATTTAGATGGAAAAAACTTGTGAATTCATTTGACAATGTAGATTTGGGAAGAATACTATGACAACAGTGGGGTAATTCAACTACTTAATGACAGGACCAGGGCTTGTGAAGGTCCCAAAGAGTCTTCAAGAATATTAGTATTAATCTGAATATGCATACAGCCAGAAAGACATGCAAAAGTAAACTGAGATCCCTGATGTAAGACACATTTGAAAACATTTCTGTGACCTCCTCCAGAAGATTCAAGAATACTTCTTGCAGAACCTGCTATGGACCAAAACAATTCAAAGCCAGGGCACAAATTATTTAGGCAACCCAGGGATACACAACAGTTAACAAACTAGTCCTCACCTGATGACATCACCCAGGCGCACTCTCAAGTTGTTTCGAACAACCCTATTCATGCGAATCTTCTCATCTGAGCAGGTATCATCTGACAGAACAATGCAGACTGCTTCTCTCCTCTTCTTTCCTTTTAGCAGGACAGTATCTCCTCTAAACAGCTGCAGTTCATCCATTTTTGCCTGTAACCAATAACAGCATTAGAACAAACTTTTGACAAAACAATTGAAGGAAGCAGTTAGTGACCTGCTGAGCCCCTTACACCCTCACAAGTCTATGGAGCCAGATGAGATTCAGCTGAAAGTACTGATGGTGCTGGTGGAAGAGCTCACCAAGCTACTCACCATCATTTATCAGCAGTCCTGGTTAACAGGGGAGATCCCAAAGGACTGGAGGTTGGCCAATGGGATACCCATCTGCAAGAAGGGTTGGAAGGAGGATCTGGGGAACTACAGGCCTGTCAGCCTGACCTCGGTGCCCAGCAAGATTATGGAACAGATCATCTTGAGTGCAATCACACAGCAGATACAGGACAACCAGAGGATCAGGCCCAGCCAGCATGGATTTAGGAGGGGCAGGTCCTGCATGACCAACCTGAGCTCCTTTTCTGACCAGGTGACCTGCCTAGTAGATGAGGGAAAGGCTGTGGATGTTATCTACCTGTACTTCAGTAAAGCCTTTAACACTGTCTCCCATGGCATTCTGCAGAATGCTGCAGTCCACAGCTTGGACAGGTACACTCTGCTGGATTAAGAAGTGGCTGGATGGTGTGGCCCAGAGCGTAGTGGTGAATGGTGCTGCATCCAGTTGGTGGCCAGTCACCAGTGGTGTCCCTCAGGGATCAGTGTTGGGCCCAGTCCTGTTTAATATCTTTATTGATAATCTGGATGGGGAGATCAACTGCACCCTCAGTTAGTTCTCAGATGACATTAACTTGGGTGTGAGTGTGTATCTGCTGGAGGGTAGGAAGGCTCTACAGAGGGATCTGGACAGGCTGGATTGATGGCTGAGGTGAATGGTATGAGGTTCAACAAGGCCAAGTGCCAGGTCCTGCACTTGGGTCACAACAACCCCATGCAGTGCTACAGGCTTGGGGAAGAGTGGCTGGAAAGTGGACCAGTGGAAAGGGACCTGGGGGTGCTGGTTGACAGCAGCTGAACACAAGCCAGCATGTGACCAGGTGGCCAAGAAGACCAATGGCATCCTGGCTTGTATCAGAAATAGTGTGGCCAGCAGGCTGAGGGAAGTGATTGTTCCCCTGTACTTGGCACTGGTGAGGCCACACCTCTAGTACTGTGTCCAGTTTTGGGCCCTTCACAAGAAGGATGTTGAGATGCTGGAGCATGTCCAGAGAAGGGCAACAAGGCTGGTGAAGGGTCTAGAGAGTCAGTGATATGAGGAGTGGCTGAGGGAGCTGGGGTTGTTTAGCCTGGAGAAAAGGAGGCTCAGAGGAGACCTTATCACTCTCTACAACTCCCTGAAAGGAGGTTGTAGCCAGGTGGGGGTTGGCCTCTCAGGCAACCAGTGACAGGGTAAGAGGAAATGGCCTCAAGCTGCACCAGGGGAGGTTCAGGTTGGACATCAGGAAGAATTTCTTCACGGAAAGGGTTGTTAAGCATTGGAACAGACTGCCCAGGGAAGTGATAGAGTCACCATCCCTGAAAGTGTTTAAGAAACAACTGGACATGGCACTTAGTGCTATGGTTTGGGTGACATGGTGCTGTTTCATCAAAGGTTGGACTCAGTGATCTTGGAGGTCTTTTCCAACCTTAATGATTCTATGAATTCAAGCATTTGAAGGAGAGCGAGTTGACTTTGAAGGATTACATCTTAGTAGCAATATACTAGATCAACAAAGACAGGAGTTTTCACTACACTAGTCAAGATCTACTCCTAAAGCCAGACTAAGGGCATGAGCTCAAGTGAATCCTAAAAGTTAGAATCAGAATGTATGTTATCATTTATTAATAATTATTATATATGATTATTTATTTAACCCACCTGCCTCACTTGTAACTGCTGCAGCTTCTGACACAAATACTTAGATTCATGTTGCAAAATTAGATTTCAAGTTAAAAGACAACAACAGCTTGCAAATTGTTAGAGTAAATGCTTTGCTTTTATAGGTGACACACCTGGGACAGTGACACAACACTGTTGTCTTCATTGATGGCTTCATCAACAATTAATCGATTAGGCCTGTTCTTCTGCTTCAGAATAGCAGTTGATAAGTCATCGGCTTTAGAGCTGGGAGAGAAAACAGAAGTTAAGGAGTCCAAGTGATATTCCTCTCCCTTTCACACCCACCCCTGTTTTGTTCTCCATTTTCTACAGGTTTCTTTGTTGTCTTGTCTTTTAGAAACTATACTTGTTTGCAAGTGTCCTGGTTTTGTCTGGGATAAGAATTAATTTTCTTCTCAGTAGCTGATACAGTGCTGTGTTTTGGATTCAGTATGAGAATAATGCTGATAACACACTAATGGCTTTGGTTGTTGCTGAGCAGTGCTTACCCTGAGACAAGGGCTTTTCAGTGTCTCATGCTCTGCCAGTGAGGAGCTGCACAAAAGAAACCAGGAAGGAGCATAGCTGGGACAGTTGATCTGAACTGGCCAAAGGGATATTCCACACCATAGAATGTCATGCCCAGTATATAAACTGGGGGAGGTACCTGGAAGAGGAGCCAATCTGAGTTTGGGAAGGGGATCTGGCATCAGTCAATTTACTACTGAAATGGATACAAGCTATGAAGCTATCTATAAAAAGAAGTGGTCAGTGAGATGCTGTTGACTCTAAGATGCTTTGCCTAAAAGAATTGGTCAGACTCATCTGAAATCACATATAACTGCTGCCACAGAAACAAAAGTTCAAGTCTATTTAGTGTCAAATCCCAGATAAATAGGGGAATTAAAGGACAATGCTGTAGCTCTCCTGACAGGAAGAGTTTTAAGAGTTTAGCCTGTCAAAGCCTATTAGTTAAACCTAGCAAGCCAGTAGAAATATTCAAGTGCTCATGAAAAATCGGGTTTACTTTTTTTTTGGATATAAGCACCTTTTCATAATACCTTCACAGGACTCACTGCAGCTCTAGCCTACTACACCATAAGATATGTGACATAATTCATTTGCCTTGACAAAATTGAGCACACCAAACAACAAGGAAATGGAAGAAAAGCAGATTAATTTATTTACTTCAAAATCTAATATAGCAAATAGTTCATTTTACAAAATAAATATGAACTTGAACCAACTGATTCCTAAGGCGCTCTTAGAAGTTGTATATTAGCCAGCCACAATAGCAGCAGATTACTGTAACTTGCCTTGGTGGGCATCTGACTACTCTCTCAAAGCAGTCCAGATGTGCCAGTGACTAAGGTCGAAACAGAAACTTAGCACAGTTTGGCTTGATTCTCACAAAAAAAAAAAAAAAAAAAAAAAGTCTTCCTTTGTCCTAAGCAAACAGCAAGCACCAGCAAAGAGTAGGAAGCTTTGCGGACAATGGTGCTGGATGTACACTTTGGCTCCATTTTGCTGTTTTAGGGACAAAATAACCAGAAGAAATCAAACCTTGAGTGGAAGTGGCAGAGCAAGCAGCTACACAGCATAAACACAGACTGTATCAGTAGTGCATCACTCGACATGTTCACTGCATTTTTAAAAGCCACCTTTTCCCTCTCTTCATTAAAGAATGCAAGAGGTGAGAAATCAACATCCATCCCTTTCAATGACCATGTGAGATGTTACAGATTCATTTTCTAAACCCAAAGAAGACACAAGAAAGGCTATTGGATACCTCCAGGGAGGAGCTCATGAATTCATTCCATCTTAAACCTAAAATATGGTCCTGGTAAAGTCCTAAAAGGTCTGGGATTTCCAGGAAAACTGAGAGTGCAACAAGAAACCAATACATCATCAGGCCAAACAGGATCTTGTGCTTAAAACAGTGGATAAAAACAACCACCTACTTGCAAGGACCTTGCCTCAACATTCCTGGACACTGGAAATTAACTTAGCATGTATATTTTAAAACTTAAGCTAAGGGACACAAAAAAAACAATTTAGCCTATTCAAAGTGTAAATGCAAATCATATCCTTCTGCACATGAAACGTGGATCCAAAAGGCCTTTTGATAAGAAACCACTGCCAGACTTTGGCTATATAAGTCATCACTGAAACTGAGCAGCTGTCTTTCAGGATGCAGAAATTGCTGTGCAGCCTAAAAAATGGTCTGGGATACAAGATAAAAATAAATGGAAGAGGAACTGGGCAGCAAGTGGAAGCTTTTGGACCAAAACTTCCAATAAATCAAAAGTTGTATTATATATATTTGGAAAAAAAGTTCAGATACCTTTGAACACACAGCAGTGCTGAAGAGCACAGCAAGATGTCCACTTAGTTCTGCTGAGTGTGAGAAAAAAAGTTTTAGTACTGAAGAACTGAATCTGCAGTTTCCTAAGTAAGAAGCAAAACTGGATCAATGTTGTCAGTACATTGCTGCACTTAAAGCAATTGAAAAGCTTGGAGGCATTAAGAATGGAATAAAGCTCTCCAAGAAACACAGCATGTAAGCATCTAAACGCATGGGGTCAGCTTCAGTTATCTGACCTAACAGTTCTGCTGAAAAGAAAAAAAGGTGTTAAGAAATTATGACAGCTACACAGGAAAGTGATGTTATTTCTCTTACAGACAAGAGTAAGGACTTTGACAGACAAGCACTACCCATCTTCCAATAGCAATTTAGAATATTATTATCACCATTTGCTATCACTACATCTCTCCTGAGGGTTCATAAAATCATAGAATGCTTTGGATTGGAAGGGATCTCAAAGATCATCTAGTTCCAGCCTTTAGCCCTGGAAGTGTTCAAGATCAGGCTCGATGGGGCATTGAGCAACCTGGTCTAGCAAAAGGTGTCCCTGCCCATGGCAGAGGGGTTGGAACTACATGATTGTTAAGGTCCCTTCCAACGCAAACCAGTCTGTGATTCTACAATTACATCACTTCATCACTTTTCTGTGTCAGAGCTTTCCTTGTTCAGCATGTGATAATGCCCAGAGGCTATGCATTGTGGTAGACAGTATGAAGACTGAGATCAGAAAGTAATTACTGAATCTTCTGAAAACAACCACCAACCTTCGGAGCTCCACATAAAGTAGGGAACTAACTTGTTCCTGCATGTCTGTGTTAAATATACAATGAAAAGTCACCAACTCAAAATTATTCCAGCTTTAGTAACAAAAGTGAAAACAGTCATGCCTCCTGTATGCTGGTGTACCTTTTTATCAATACCCTCATGAACTCACTTCCTAGATAAAATCTGTCAGTGTTTTTTTACCACCCTGAACATCCTAATTACAGTCTGAACTACTTTCTTTGGCTAAGTATTTTTAAAAATCCCTTGAAGTAAATGAGTGGAATATCTGATGATTGCAGCCACTTTACTGGAACACCACATGACAAGCAGCGAGTTCATACCCATGCTCAAGATGCCAAATTCTCAGATACTGTTTCAGACAGGTACACACACGAATCCAAGAATTTTTTCAGAAACACTCTATTAGGTCTTGCAATGCTATACTCTGTGATAAAGCTCAATTTGAGAAGATGGCTGCCAACAGCATTGACCCAAAAATTGTAACTAAGTAACTGTTTTCCAGTTGTACAGGAACTTTTTTTGATTCCTATGTGGTGAGAACAACTTTGTAAAAACATATTTTTTTTTAATAACACTGCTCACCTCAGACTCAAAATACACCTCTGAGACCATCACTTCCATCACAAGCTCTACCACAGACCTTAAATTCTTGGCACACCTTGCTGAGACTGACTTAATAAGACCAAGTGGGTCGAAATTGCAGAAGTTGCCAAAGAAAAGGAGAAGATAAACCACAGACACTAAAGGGACTGAAAGAGTGTCTGGTGAAGCCAACAAGTCACTTAAGTATTCTTGGATTTGGAAATTAGCTTTAGGTTTTATTTTTACTCCCCTCAAGGGACTGTGAAGTGACTTGCACATATGGGCTGGGCACAGAGAGGCCAGTATTACTCAACTGACTTTTGAGGAGCACAAAATATGATCCTCAGCCTGGAACTGAAGACAGTGAGGCAAGACACTAGAGACAAAAATATAACTGATTGCTTCAGCTGCCAGAGGGGCTAGTCCGGTACAACAAATCTTCCTCTTCCAATGCCAAGTCTCTTCCAGCCCCGGATCCGAGGGCCGCTGCGGACCTGCGGGGAGGAAACCAGGACACGCCTCTTCCCCCTCATGTCCCGGCCAGCCGCTCACCCCAGCGCTCCGGGCTCTGGAAAACAAAGCCTTCCCTGGATGAGGCCTAGCCCAGGCGAGACGGCCCCGGCCAGGCCTCGCCCCCCATTACTCAACACTTCCCGAGGAAGCCCGGCAGGCGAGGGGCGGCGGTACCCAGGGCCCCGCTGCGGACAAGCTTCTGGCTGGGCAAACACGAAGAGCAGCCCATCCCCCTCCTGGCCCCACCCCCACTTCCTCAGAACCTGAATGACACAGCGGGATCGGGAGGAGGATTGGGCCCGCCGTCAGGCCCAGCCTGGGTAGTGTCGCGCGAAGGCGAGATAAGGAGAGCTAGGCCGAGCCGGGCCCAGCGCCACCGCAGCCGGGCCTAGGCCGCGGCCTGCCGGCGGACGGCCCACACTTACTCGGATCCTGAGGCCATGGCGCTGAGAGGAAAAGAGGTGAGGCGGCCAGCAACAGCTCCTCAAGACGGGTGACGGTAGGTCTCGGACAGACTCGCAGAAGCGATGGTACGTCGGGACGCTTCGCGTTTACTGAACCTCGGAACCGACTCATCGGAAGGGGAAACTCCGCCTCGCGCTGCCTCACCCGCCTAACAACAGCGTGCGCTGACCAATCGGAAATTTCGTCCGGCCACTATCTCAGCCAATCGGAAAGGTGGAAGCGAGGAGACGAGGGAAAAAAAAAAAAAAAAAAAAAAAAAAAAAAAAAAAAAAAAACCGCGCACTCTCCCTCTTCCTCCCCGCTCCTGTTCTCTCCCAATCATCACGAACCAATAGCAACACCCGTCAGCCAAATGCAGCACCTTCCTTGCTGTGGCTGTTCTATAGGGCAATACGGGTCGAGCAGCCAATGGCAAAAATCCACCAACGCGAAAATCCAGGCGGAAAGTCCCACTACGACAGCCATCCGAGCTACCCTCGCCTAGCGATTGGCTAAGCACCCGAGGAAAGGGAAACGTGTGGGAAGGATTGCAGCCAAGCAGGAGGGGCGGGAGGTGAGTGCTCGAGTGCGCTTTGCGCGCCCGGGCTCGGCTGACTGGACCGCGCGCCTAGGTTCGGGCAGTGAGGCAGGTTTGGACCCGTAGAAGGTGGTCTCTTTGCTGCCTCGGCGAGGCTTTGTGGGGAACATGGCCCAGAGGCTTGATTTCCCCCCGAGTGAAAAGGTGTGTGTAGAGACGCAGCCCTTCCTCTCCACCCAAAGGTACCTGTAGGACTCCTTTCCTCATTTTTTTTTTTCTTTGCAGGTTTTTCTTTTCCCTGATTGATTTTTTAGGCAAGACTGGACTGTCCCACCAGGCCCCACTGCAGGACTCGTTCCTAGCCGCTCGTCCCAGCACAGACCCTGTTCTACCAGAGGGCTGAAGCTCTAGTTCCCCTTGAACCACCTGAAACAGCCATCCCACAGCTCTTCCATCACCAGTCACCCCTCCACAACCACTTCTCGGTCTGTTTGGGCACTCACATCCTCACCTGGGTGGCATTTCCTTAGGGCTAGAAACATTGCTGCAGCCAAGTGGCATTGCATCTACAGCCCCAGCCCTGCTCATATCAGGAGGAACCAGACATGTATGATGCTTGTTCTCAAGCATCCAGTGCTGGCAGGCACTGCCTTGTTTTCTCCTAGATGCTTATGAATAATTTAATTATCTGGTGGTCTCTTCCAAGGAGCCGACTAGTACTTAAACCCTGCCTCCTCTCATCTGCCCTCCTTTTTTTAAAGCCCAAGCAGTAAGGTGGGACTGAAGAAGAGCAGCCGTTGGGCTCTTCCAGCCCAGATGAGTCTGTCTGCTGAATTAAACCTCTCCCAGCAAGGTGTTTGTCATGGTTTAGGAATGGTACTCCCCAATTTGGTGCCCCCACCTAGACTCTCCCAAACCACAGGCTGTTCTCTCTCCCTCCCTCTTCCCCTCCCGCTTCCCACTAGGTCATTAGGATCGAGTTGAGACTTTGAGGCACAAAAGGTGAAGAACATGGGTTGAGATAAGAACAATTTACTGGAAACAACAATGAAATCAGAAAACTGAACAGTAGCAGCAACAATATTAATAACAAAAGGTATAAGAAAAGAAACAATTTACATGGAAAGCCCCCAACAATAAACAAATGCCAGATTAGTCTGCCATGTTTTCTCAACCTGGAGGAACTCCTCAGAAGCAAGAATCCCTTTCCCCCACACCCAGCAATGATGTGAGGTGGTATAGAATAACCTCCCTCCCGACTACTGCAAAAGTGAACCCTGTCCTGGCCAGAACCAGGACAGCATTTTCCCCCAGCATCTGGGTTTTCAATCCCCTCTGTTCATCCCTCACTGTCCGAGTTACTTTTTCTGAAGGAATTGCAGGGCAAAGTCCACTTAGGGCCCCTTCAGCATTCAGAGGAGGCCACAGCAGCTCCTACCTCGCACTTCTCTGTCATGTCCTGTTTCCTCTCCCTCAACTCACCCTTTGCCTTGCAGTTCCAAACTATTTCTTCCCTCTTGTGGGAGAAAAGGCTTGCCAAAAGCTTGGCTAATGTGGTTGTGGGACCTTCCTCATACAAAATTAGCTGCACCAAACACCAAGTGGGAGCAGGTGCCCCTTCACCCTTGCTCACTGTCACACAAAGGGGCCCAGAGCCATGCAGTGTGGTTAGGACAGACCCCTCCACCCCAGGGATAGAGGGGACACACAGGCACAGGTCTCAACACTGCCACCTTCCCTGGCTAGTGCAAGGTGATTGAAGTCAGACCTAGAGCTGCGTGCTTCAGGCAAAACCACTTCTCTGAGCTCCAAACTACAGTGATCGAGTGAAGCACCAGTATACAAAGCACAGGTAGGACAGACAATTTGACAAACCCTTTGCATTATGAGATGGTCTGGCTCTGATACCAGCTCCCTGGAGCAGGGAGAACAGAGCTGGCCCCACTGTATACAGCAGCAGAGTCAATGCCAATTCCAAAGGAATGAGGACATTTCTGTCCTTGATCTCCCACAAACCCAGGGCATAGCCCACAGGCTCACAGCAGCTCTAGGCAGCATCAAGGCCATGACTGCAAATGTTCACTCTGGAAAAAGGACACAGTAAAACTTAAATTAATAAAGCCTCAGCTCTATTAGAAAAGATCTAGTCTGTTTCACTCCTTTGGGAATCAAGCTTTATCCGAGAGTAATTTTGAGTCTCATTCCAACCTGGTGCAGGGGGACTTCAGCAGCTGGGGATGGGGAGACTGACTGGGTTAACTCAAAGGGTCCTGGCTTGTAGTCCCAAAGTAAACCTGTATGCTTCTGGCAAGAGACTCACTGTGTGGAAAGGTTGTCTGCTTCAGACACTGTTGGGAGGAAAGGTTTAAAAGTAGAAGAATGGTGAGAAGTGTTATGAACAGTTTCCAGGTGTTCCCCAGAGACGCGGGCAGGGCCTTCCTAGTTCCCATGGCAACACTAAAAGAAAACTACTAACTCTAGCTAAGTACCGATATTGAAATGCTAATTAGCTAATTGCTCTGTTTGTTTTCTCTAAACTACCTGGGGACAACCGGCCCCCCACCCCTCCACGCTGCCACTCTGAGACTAACATGCTAATAGAAACCCCTTAGGATCATGGGAGTATTTTTAGAAGGAAAAAAAAGAATATAAATCAAAAACTGAACACAGTAGAGGAGTCTAGGCAAATGCCCTAGCTGAGGAAGAGGGAAACACATCCCCTGATTGACTTTTAACTGTCGCCATCACCTAAGAAGGAACAGACTATATTAGGCTCTGAGAAGCAGGGAGATAGAGACAGAGAGCCCTGGTGCTGCCACCGGGGAAGGAGCAGGGACAGCTGTTGTTCTGGACTTCAGCAACAGACTCTGCACGCCACGCCTCCTCATCTTCGGGCCACCGGTGTGCCACCAGGAAAGTAGGAAGGACAGCTGCTGCTCGGGACTTCAGTGACCGACTCTGCACGCCGCCTTCCTTCCGGCTGCCTGGGAAAGCTACAACCGCGGGGGCGAGCTCTGCGTCGAGCCCCCTGCCCAGCTGATCTTTTTAATAAAGAGCTGAACATTAATAAAGGCATTAGCCCTGTTCATTTCAAGAAGGATGGTAGATTTCCTCAAGGGACCTTGTAGCTGGGAATGCCAATGCCTAGAGAATAACAGTGTGGGAAACTCCATGTATTATGCCTACTGCTGTTTATCTTCTGTCTGTTATGAAAAGTAGAATCTCTGTGAAGAGATAACGTAGGTCTTTGAAGAGACTTGGAGGCCCTCATGCTTGAGCTCCCTGTTTTGGGAGAGAGAAGAGCAAAGCTCAGAAATCATAAAAAAGCACAGAAATCACAGCATGGTGGTAAAATACGTGTGCGCAGGCCCTTGATAAATGGGTGCAAACAGCAGCCTCACTGCCTACTAGCGTGGACTGAGCCTGAAGGTGCTGTGTTCCTGTTTGAGTGTCTCCACCCAGGTGTTGCTTTGGGATCCTCTGGATAGCGAGGTAATGAGATAAATTTACTCTTTGCATTTCAGCCATGTTTTTGTGGTTATTCCGGCTGCCTGCCTCTGTGAACTCACACAGACACGAAACCACGTACAAAGGGAAAGGCCTGAAAGAGAGGGAGTATCGCAGCATTAAGAAGTTTACCCCGCCCCCAACTTCTGCCCTCCCATTTGCCATCACAGAACCCGGCTTTGGCTTGGTGTCAGCTCTTTTGTGCCCTGGGGAGTCCTGCAAAGCTACAGCCCATGGTCTCTCAGAGCAAACACATGGGGAAGCTCTTAATACAGACTGGAGCTGTGGGTGCAGGCTAGCAATCGACGAGCTAAACTGTCCACAGTTTGAAACACAGTGTGATAAACTGTGGTAACTTGTTTGTTCATCAAAAGAATTGGAATATTAAAGGAGGAAATATAAAAATTAAAGTATAAGGGACTAGCCTGCTTGTTAGGACATAGGGGAGTACAATAAAAAAGCAACTGCTACAAACCGCAAGGCTATAGACATATTGCAAAACTGCAAGATCACAAGTATGATTAATCACCATATAGGGAGCTTTTCGTAGCTTTTTTGCAGACACAGGCTAAGGATGTCGGGGGATGGCCGGAGCTGATTATGAAATCAGCGACCACCAGGCAACGGCCACCGGACTAGACAACGTAGGAGTGCTCCAGGTACGCCCATCACTGTCCGGAGCCGATTGTGAAATCAGCGATCACCTGCCTCGACACAACGCAGAAACGACGCAGAGAGATGCTCAAGCTACGCACACCGCTATCGCAAAAGACACGAATGAAGAAACCTCCAAGAAACTAAAAAAAGAAACTGAATAAGGGATTGGGGTGTGGGGCACTGCAGTGTGGGACACTGCAGGAGGGGCGGTTAGGAGACCCCTACCCACCCAGCGCTGTTTTGCTTGCTACTGCTTGCTGTAATTAATAAAATTCTAATTGACCTTAAAAAGGCTGAATCAAATTATTCGCCTCAATTTATCACAACAGGTGACCTGGTTTTGTCTGGGATAAGAGTTCATTTTCTTCTGAGTAGCTGGTACAGTGCTGTTTTGGATTCAGTATGAGAATAATGCTGATAATACACTGATGGCTTTGGTTGTTGCTGAGCAGTGCTTACCCTGAGTCAAGGGCTTTTCAGTGTCTCATGCTCTGCCAATGAGGAGCTGCACAAGAAGCTGGGAGGGAGCACAGCCAGGACAGCTGACCTGAACTGACCAAAGGGATATTCCACACCATAGAAATCATGCCCAATATATAAACTGGGAGAGGTACTAAGAAGGGAGGCCAATCGTGTTTTGGGGACAGCTTTTGGCATCAGTCAGTGCGAAAAACAACTATTCACTTTGAAAATTTCAAAAGGTTTATTAAACCTTAACAAAAATACAACAAAGGGACTAAATAAAGAAAAATTTGCAGTGCTGAGACCTGCCCTCATGGGTACCACACAGCTACCTCATCTTCAAGATGGATGCTCAGTCTTTTATACCCCGGGGGGGGGGGGTTTGCATCAGCCAACCCTGGCCCCTCCCAAAGTCTGTCAGTCAGCTCTTCTTTGCCATTTATTGGTGGAGATTGCTTTCTTGTAACTTAATTGGCGGTCAGGTGTTGCCATGTCGCACCTCCTAAGCAAGAAGCTTTTCCTAACTGCCCCGTGGAAGGGGCACATGTGCATGCCTTCTTTTTACCTGTCCTAGACAACCCAGGCTGTCTGATGGTAACAATACAGGGGAGGGGTGGGGAAAGGGAACTATGGGGAGAACAGAGGACATCTAAACTACAATAACATAACTATACATCAATAAAGCTTCTCTTAATATTCACACAATATTCATACCTCACTTTTAAAAATATTTTTATTATAATATTTTATTTTGTTTCAATTATTAAATTGTTCTTATCTCAGCCTACAAGTTTTACTTTTAGTTCTCCTCCCCCTTCCGCCAGGGTGAGGAGGAGGTGGGGGAGAATGATCGAGCAGCTGTGTGGTGCTTAGTTGCTAGTTGGGCTTAAACCACGACAGTCCTTTTTGGTGCCCAGTGTGGGGCTTGAAGGGTTGAGATAACAACAGATCTGACCAGAGCATGTTAAAACAAGATTGTTATAAACATTAATTGTACTGGTTTAATAGTTGCAGGTTACAATGTGGATTTATTTGCTCTCACAGTTGTTGAATTTTGTCTCGGGGTTGTGTTTTGTAATACCAGTAATACCTTACTTGCAGTATGTGTTCCCTGGCATAATGTTTATTGTCCTTGGGGCCTGGGCTAAGACTATCATTGTGGGGTACTTTTTAGTATTGGCTTATGATATGACAACATCACTGGTCAGGACACCAATCTGGTGTATGTATTCAGTATTGCAGGCACCCCTGTACTTTGGGAGGCACCTATAGGGAATGATTAATAATCACAACTTCAGCCTTTTCTCCTCAGAGGAACAACATATGGGGGAGACACCTTCCTACATCTTTCTTCCCTCCTTCTTCTCCTTCTTTCTTTCCTTCCTTCTCCTCCAGGCTGATTGCAGTAACATTTGATGACTTTGAAGATTTTGAATACCTTTGAAATTAATCTAGTCTTTTTGCTAGGAGCCAGCATGTTGCTGCATATGGTTCAGGTCTTCTTTAAGGGATGTCCAGTACACCTTGAATCGACTACCCCAGGGGTGGAAACACAGCCTTACCATCTGCCGTGGACTGATAGAGACTGTACTGGAACAGGGTGAAGCTCTAGAACACCTGCAATACATTAATAATATAATTGTGTGGGTGTCACAGAGATAAGAGGAAGAGTTTAACATGAAGGGTGACCAAAAATCATATATTCCATATCTTCTCTAAGTCAATCCGCCCAAATTTGTTTACTGCCTTTAAGACCCGCACTCGGGAAGCGGAACTTCTGTGCTTTACCCAAGTTCACAGAAGGGGGAGGGGGGTGGTGGGGGTGGAGGTGCAGGGTCCCTTTAAAACAGGCAACAGACATAGAGAGCGCTCTCTATTGTTCTTTCTAGGCTCTCGAGGGGGTTGCCTCGGGCAGGTCTCCGAGTCACAACCCAGGAAACTTCATTTCGAAATCCGAAGCTACTTTGAAGTGTATTTCACGATGTGAAAAACATGTTAATTCTCCTGTGAAAATTTAAAAATTTTAATAAAGGACAATAGGAGACAAGGACCATAGAGCAAAGGTTATTACGGCCGGCACTCAGCCAAGAGCACACTGTTATCTTCGGAAATACCCCTTAAATACCTTTTTCCTTACACCAGCCTGTTGCATATTCATAGACACTTGTGCATAGTAAACTTTTCCCCCAAACTAGTTTACATGTTCCAAGAATTGTTTAGCATATCTCCTCCTTGGATCCGCCTTTTTAGAGTATGCATATTCCTTGGTTGTGGTTTTAGTCCTTTTTTATCATCATCTTCAGTTTTGGCCCCGGCCCACATTGTCTTCAGACGGTGAGTGATGATAATTGACATATCTGTAGCAGGTGTCCTCATCCTATGTTCACTGGATGTTATACCATCCAAGCAGGCATTTTAACACAAGCATACTTATATCAGCTATTTCACTAAGCTTAATTAACAACAGAAATAAATACTATATCTTTATAACAAAGTTACTTTAACACTACACATATGTGAAAAATGCATACTTTATGACTGGCTTTTCGCAAATATTACAATGAATATTATATGTGTAATGTTAGAAAGTTATGCTGTATTAATTCTCATAAGTAGTGTGTTAAATATAGTTTTAGGTTATAACATAATGTTAAAATAGAAACTGTGCAGTGTAAGATATCTTTTACTAGCTCAAGAAAAGGGATAAGATAATCAAGAAACTCTTTGCACAGAGATAACAGTGACAGGGCACATTAAGAGTTATGGCCTCCTTATCAGAAAAGACAAACATTCTTCCACCTTCTCTCCATCTTTATGGGACCACCAGGATTAAGGGGAAGAAGTTGACAAAAACCAGGAAAATTCTTAATTTGCGAGGAATTTATGCATCATGTATGAGATATATGAATATGCAACAGGCTATTGCTTTTAAGGGTTATTCCTTTGTTCGCAAGGCATGTTTTTGGCAACTTAGTGCCCAAAAACATCCGGATGTCCGTAATTCTTTCCTTTTTATTGTCTCATAGTGTCCTAATCCTCACTGTCCAAATTTTTATTACTCTAATTTTATTACTAATGTGGGAGGGGTTCCTGCTCTCCCTTGGGAGGCAGCAACAGTTTAGAAATCAGCTGCTGCTCTCCACCCCAGAAGAGCTGTCCATCAATGTTTAGCATACTCCCCAGTTCCAGAAAGTTCAGTTATTCTGTTACCCCCATTGGCTCCTGTTAGAATACCACTCCTCCTCTGTACCCTGATTAGTTCTCTGTATGTCACTCCACTCTGTCTCCCCCCTTTTACCCGTTGCCTGTTTTGTACCCTAACCACACCCACTTCTTTGCCCTTAATACCCAGCCCCGCCTTTCCTCGGGGCTTCCGGAGTTCGCTCCCTTCTGGAGAGTTTGTGTCCCTCGTTTCACCCTCCTGTTCCTGCGACGCTCCTGAAATAAAGCCTCTAGGAATAAAGCCACTTCGGAGCCCTCTCGTCCTTACGGTGGAGCTATCCGGGTTCCGCCACATCCTCCCCGCGGACCAGTCCTCTGAGGGTTTTCCCCCGGACAGGCTGGGCACCTGGGTGAAGCCCGGAGGACTTGTAGTTTAATACGTGTCCTCAGATGCCCTTCCCAAATCAAACCTTGGCTTTATTACTCCACTCCATGCCTTATGGAGGGATGTTTTCAATCCATTGAATTTGGTGCCACAGTACCTTTTTACCTCAGAGGTCCTGGGATGTTGATGCAAGGGTGTCATCAAAACTAGTGTTTCTGCCCAGGGGTGAGTTCATAGTGTCCTGAGCAATTGGTGATAGAAGAGGTGCTTGTTCTGATGTTTAACCATTTATTTTGCCTTTTAGTGATGGAGTTCCTTGAATTCCTCTGTTTCAGTAAATCGGAGGTAGTGAGGTATTTCTTGAGAGCTGTGGCTGGAAACCTGTGAATGGAAAAACTCTGGTTGCAAATTGCATTGCACTAACTAGCATTGCCTCAAATTTTTTAGTGCAGGCAAGGAGGGGTGATTGGCAGACTCACCTCTCTGGGATGTTGGAATGTAGTGATGTTGGAATGTAGATGTTAGAATGTAGAGTGATGATGTCTTAGTGCTAGAAGAGGACAAGTGTTTGAATGCAGTCTCTGCATAAAGGGCAGAGAAGTGTCTTAACACATGGTTGTTAGAAAGTTGTTCAATGATATGTAGACTAAAGAAATAGAATGCCAAAAACACCTGGGGACACCAAGTTTAGAGTTGTCGAAGTTGAGAAGTGTTTAGCTGCTCTCAGGGGCTGTGGCAAGAACTGATTCATACTTGAGAGAATGAATACAGCATAACTTTCCAACATTACACATATAATATTCATTGTAACTGTTGTGAAAAGCCAGTCATAAAATATGCATTTTTCACAATCCCTCCTCTTATTCTTTATAAATCATTTGGCTTGAGCAATATTTCTTATCCACTTGCATTCTTTGGACTCTGTTGGTAATTAAACATGGGATTAAACAAGGAAGAAACATCAAAACAGTTGTAACACATAAAAGGAAGAATCTTAATCTACCATCTCATTCTCAATACATTACCCCACCAGTTTGTTTTTGATTTTGTTTTCCTATTTTTGGACTGATACCTGGGTTGTAATTTTTTTATGATATCCTTTGTTTTTCTCAGGATGACCTCCCTATTGTCATCTATTTTCAACAATCTGATATATTAAACTTTCTACAAACACCCCCTTCGACAGCCAATAAATAGTCTAAAGCCAACCTATTCTGATACACTACAGTTTTTGTTTGGCTTTGCTGACTTGATATTAATTTCAATGCCTAAGCGGCTTTGCTTGTTATCATCTTTATAACTACTTGGAGTCCTATAATACTATTCAGTATATAATTTGGGGTCAATATAGAGCTAGATTGTTGTGCTGGTATCACCTTTTTGTTTTTTTTTTTACTAATTGCCTTTTTACCGAATCTTGGACTATATCTCTGAGATCAAATGTAAAACAAATCCATCTCTCTCCTTTTGGACATTCAATGCCCCATCTATTACCGCTTTTTCCTAAGTTCCTTTGTAATCTTGTATTTTTCCCCATTTTGCCTGCAGGTACTTAATTTGGATGGGTCATAACTGGCTGTTGACATGGGTGTGTGTAACAAAAAAGGAATGTTGGTTTCTTTCCATGTAATACTTTCTGTAGCATTTGTGACAACATCTTGCTGGTATCTCGAAAGGTAAAAGACAACAAATGAGAGACAGAAACAGGAATAACAGAGGTCTGGTATGGCTTATACGCCCACCTCCCCTGCCTATGTAGTTGCTTCCCATAGCAGGTATGTGTGATCTTCTCGGTGGCGAGTATAGTGGTCAATCCAGGCTTGCCCTCTGTTTCCCTTGTCACTCCTTTTTACTAATAGTGGGGTTTTTTTGGCAAGTCCTTTTTGACACTCCTTAACTGTGGTTTCCCACCATTCCTCAGGTTTCTCTCAGTCAACAGGCATGGATAATTCCCATCTACAAAACAAAGTTTTTACTTCAGTTGTTTTGAGTTCTATCTGTATAGGGGATAGATTCAGTACTCAATACCTCTTGCAACGAGAGCATAGATTTTGTGAGCTCCAATACCAATTATTCCCATAATTTGAACATTTACTTATAACCCAGTTAACGTGTCCAGTATTAAGATGAATCAAATAAAGTATGCAATATAGTACTAATCGCAATTTCCCTTCTTCCCTGTACAAGTCCTAGGCTAAGGCCAGAATATAAGAACTCTTTGATTAAAATAGTCTTGATCTTCTTGTTTGAAGTGGCAGTATTCCTCTCCCAAGGAGGTGTCAGAGACGTCTTAAGGCTTATTCACGCAGTGCTTAAAACCAGTGATGTAAGCTTTGCCTTATTTTTCAGTTAGGTGTTATTCTTTGTACCTTCCTTGGATCGTTTGGGTCTTCCCAAACCGTTACCACCCAGTCCCAGTTGAAAGTCAATTTGGTATCACTCGGTTTAGATGTGATAATCCATTCCTCAAGTTTCTTCACAAGTTCTTTGATTTTGCTGGCATGAATTCACCCTCTTTCTGTGATTCGGATTGCTGCTTTAGTAGTACCTGGAAAGGATTTCTTAATAACACAGTGTTAAAAGACAGTACTGCATTAACTTTTACCATTAGTTTTCTTCAAAACTTCTTGGGTTTAACTAAAACTGTTTTTCTACAGCTGCTTCTTGTATCCAGCTGTGTTAATAGCTGCAGAGGCCAATTAAACACTAGGCCAATTCTAACACGAGATGTATCACATCTCTTGCTTTTTACTTTTGGGTGACATTTAACTGTTTTAGCCTTACAGACCCATTCTTTAGAACAAAAGCCTCCTCTTCTTAACAACAACAAAAAAAAAAAAACAGAAAGAAAAAATCTTGTCAAAAAAACCTATTTTGTGAGGTTTTGGAGTGCCAACTATTTTTGCTTTAATCCTTATCTCTTCTTTTTCACAGCTTTGCGTTTAACTCTGTTCTTGGCCTCTCTCTCTACCTTGTTGTCACTCTACCTAGTGGGGGAGAACTTACAGACAGCCACGGGCATGGTGACTTTGGGGGCTTATTTCACTATCCCCTTCACTCTCTCTCTCTCTCTCTCTCTTTCTCTCCCTTTCTCTCTCTTTCTCTCTCTTTCTTGACTTATGTGCCGGGGCAGAGGCTGCTGTCCTGGACTCGGGACCCTGGCAGGCTGGGAGCTGCCCCTGGCAGCTCCGCCACTGAGCCAGCTCACTCCTGGGCGGCAAACCCGCACAATCCACGCCCAGCCCCGCTACTGGACCGACGAGCGCCTCTGGCAGCTCCTCGCTCTCTGGGACCCTGGCACAACCCAGCCAGCCCCGAACCTCAGTGGCACCTTGTGCTGTGCCACTTCCACCGGGTGGGCGAAACACTGGGAGTTGCTGTGCTGGGTAACCTCCATGAATCAGTTCTTGCCGCAGCCCCTGAGAGCAGCCAAACACTTCTCAACTTCGACAACTCTAAACTTGGCGTCCCCAGGTGTTTTTGGCATTCTATTTCCTTAGTCTACATATCATTGAACAACTTTCTAACAACCATGTGTTAAGACACTTCTCTGCTCTTTATGCAGAGACTGCATTCAAACACTTGTCCTCTTCTAGCACCGAGACATCATCACTCTACATTCCAACATCCCAGAGAGGTGAGTCTGCCAATCACCCCTCCTCCCGCTTTTTCAACTTCTTCTGCAATCATGCAATTCACAGCACCCTCCACCAAGGCTTCTAGCCACTCACAGCTGACACAGTGCCAAAACTAAAGACTTGCTTTGCTATCACAATTTTTTATTCACAACCTTGAAAAGGTGGCAGGAACAAGGTAAACTACAACTTACTTCCAAAGTGACCCTGCCTGCACTAAAAATTTGAGGCAATGCTAGTTAGTGCAATGCAATTTGCAACAGAGTTTTTCTATTCACAGGTTTCCAGCCACAGCTCTCAAGAAATACCTCACTACCTCCGATTTACTGAAACAGAGGAATTCAAGGAACTCCATCACTAAAAGGCAAAATAAATGGTCAAATATTAGAACAAGCACTTCTTCCATCACCAATTGCTCAGGACACTATGAACTCACCCTTGGGCATAAACACCATTTCTGATGACACAGTTGCATCAACATCCCAGGACCTCTGAGGTAAAAAGGTACTGTGGCACCAAATTCAATGGATTGAAAACATCCCTCCATAAGGCATGGAGTGGAGTAATAAAGCCAAGGTTTGATTTGGAAAGGGCATCTGAGGACACAGAGCATGAGTTTTACAAATCCATATTTTGAAGAGGGAATGGACAAAATATGAGTACAGTGGGGGGACAGTGTGAAAAATGCCAATCACTTGTTTTAAAAATTTATAAAAGTTTAATAAAAATAAAATGGTTATAAAAATAATAATACAAGTATAGTAATAAAAATTAGACAATTAGAGTTAGGACAATTAATGAGACAATAACAGCAAAGAGTTACAGCCCGGGCTGGGTACCTCTCTCTGGACAAAAACAAGCCAGAAAAAGGACCCCGTTAAAAGAGAATTTACTCCTTAAGAGGGGTAACCTGTTGCATATACAAAACACTTCATCATGATGCATATATTTTATTTAAAACAAGAAATTCATATGGTACTTGTCAAAAAGTTTCTGTTAATCCCCAGGCGCCTTCGAGTCTAAGTCAGGCTTGAAGAACTTCGTTTCTGTTGATAAGGAAAACCATAAATTCCTCTTCTCTGGAAAATTTAGGGGTTTCTGTAATTGTTATCTCTGTGTGAAGAATTCCTTTATTATCTTCTCCTTTTCTAATAAAAAGAATATCTCACACACATAGTTTCTATTTTAACTACTAATGCTTAATTTTGATTACAAAATGACATTTACTATATTATTAAAATGTTAATACAGCATAACTTTCAGCATAATACATATAGTAAATATCTGCGTAGAGCCATATAATATGCATTTTTCACAATCCTTCCTCTTTCTTTTTATAATTACTTTGGCTCAAGCAATATTTACTGCTTTCTAGTCTTCATTTTTTGTTCATTTTCTTCATAACTCAATCTAGCTTCTTGAAAGGGGTCTTCTATATTATTTTGTTTCTTTAATACCATAATCCTTTGCACCGTTTTTGTTGTATCCAACTTTTGATCCATGGTCACTATTTGCATGCCTTGAACTACACTGGTGATAAGTCAAATGAAACAGGGGATCAAACAAGGAAGGAATATTAGACCAGCTGTAGCGCATAAAAGAAAGAAGCCTAGTTTTTTCCACCATTCTATTCCCAGCACATTATCCCACCAGCTAGTACTCAGCATTGACTCCCACCTTTGAACTGGTACATGGGCGATTTTTCTGATATCACTGACTATATCCAGGACAGCATCCCCGTTATCATCTAGTTTTAAGCAGCAATCCGATGTATTGAATTTTCCACAAACACCCCCTTCTTCAGCTAATAGATAATCTAAAGCCAACTTATTCTGATACACGGCTGCTCTGGCTTGGGTTTGTTGTCTTGATATTAATGCCATTGCCCGACCAGTTTTGCTTGTTATTATCTCTACAGCTGCTTGGAGTCTTATAATACGATTTAACATATAAATTGGAGTTCGATATCCCCAACTCCCATCTTGTGCCCAGGTGGCTGGCCCATATGTTTCCAATATACGTTCAGGGGGCCACTCCTCGTCTCCCCATTTTTGGAATCCTCCAATTAAGTCTCTCTTGTTTCTTTTTAGATCCTCATAAACTGGTATCCCTAAGTGATCCCCTTCAGGCCCTGGAAAAAGAAAAAATCCTGGCTATATGACTCCCAGAGTACAGCTCCCTCTCCACTGAGAGGGAAGTTTTGGGTATGCTCTTTTTCCACATATCCAGAATAAGCCATCTGGAGCTTTCCAATAATCAAATTTTTGCTCATCTATATTCTCCCAAAATTTAGAAATCTCTGGGATGCCAACGTAAGGATTTTTGCCTGTGTCATTACATTGGGAAAAGTCTGATTTTATTATTATACTTACAATTTCCTTTTTTTACTTTTTCTTGGGTCCAATACATGGTAGGTTCTTCTGGGACCCATCATACAGAAATTCCATTACTAACCTTATATCTTTTACAGGGAGTTTTTCCTACTTCATGAAGGAACTTTTTCCCATTGCGCCAAAGACATTCTTGCCCTATGACTACTGAACTCAAAATCCACCCCTCTGGTCGGTTTTCTTCTCTTAGACTTGTCTGGTTCCACTTAAGGAGCTCAATTTGGCCTAAGCTGCTGCCTTTCCATGGCCATTCTTCTGACATCAAGGCCCCTCCACAGACCCAACAATTGGTTATGTTAAGTTCCTTACTTATTCTTTCTCCCAATTCCACAAACTGATTTTTACCCATCCTTGAAATATCTATTTCTTTTTCTAATTGTTGTTCCAGTTTTGTATACAAATCGTCAAGTGAGATTGGTACAGGTTTAGGTGGCGGTGCTGGCTTAGCCTTTTTGTTTATCAATTGCTCTTTTACCAAATCCTGTGCTTTATTCCCAATAGCGTATGTGAAACAAATCCATTTCTCCCCTTTTGGGCATTCACTTCCCATCCTGTTACCACTTATTCCTAAATTCTCCGTAATCCAGTACTTTTGTCCATTGTGCATGCAGTTTCCTAATTTGGATGGGTTATAACAGTGACTGTTTACATGAGTGTGAGAGATAAAAAAGGAGCCTCGGTGTCTTTCCATATACAGCTTCCAGTAACACCTGTAGCATGGCCTTGTCAATATCCCAAAAGGGAAAAGACAGAAAATGAGTGACAGAAAAAGGAGAGGTCCAGTATGGCTTATACTCCCACCTCCCATGCCTATGGGGTTGCAACCCACAGCAGGTGTATGTGATCTTCTTGGTGGCGATTATAGAGGCCAATCTGGTCTTGCCCTCTCTTCTCTTGTCACTTCCTCTTAACTAATTTCCAGGCAAATTGTTTTTGACACTCCTTAACGGTGGTTTCCCACTGTTCCTCAGCTATTTCCCACTCAACAGGCACTAATAATTCCCATCCACAAAACAAAGTTATTATTTCAGTTGCTTTGAGTTCTACTTGGATAGGGGATCTAGTTGGCACTCGACACTTCCTGCAACGAGGGCATCGATTGTGTGAACTACAATACCAAATTTTCCCACAACTCAAACATTTACATTTAACCCAACTAACGTGCCCGGTATTTGGGTGAATCAAACAGGGTATATTACGTGGCACTGATTGAGGTTGTAATTCACCCTCCTCTTTGTATAAATCACAGGTTAAGGCCAAAATACAGGAGTTTTCTGTCCAAAAGAGTCCCGATCCTCCTGTCTGTGGTGGCAGTATTCCTTCCCAAGGAGGGTACCGGAGGCGCCTCAAAGTTTGTCCAGGCGGTATTTGAAACCACTGATGTAAGCTCGGTCTAACTTCCCAGTCAGGTGTGATCCTGCGTATATTTCTTGGATCATTTGGGTCTTCCCAGTTCATTACCACCCATTCCCCGTTTAAGAGTTAACTTTGTATCACCCGGTTCAGATGTTATCGTCCAGTCCTTAGGTTCTTCCACAGGTGCTTTGATTCTGCTGGCGTGGATCCACCCTCATTCCCTGGTCTGGATCGCAGCCTCAGTTGTCAGCAATACCTGAAAAGGATCTTCCCATTGTGGAGTTAAAGATTGTTCTTTCCATGTTTTTACCAATACCCATTCCCCTGGGTGAATATTATGGATTTTAAGGTCTAAAGGTGTGGTTTGAGGGATTATTCCTTTTAACCTCAAATTTTGAAGAGTTTTTGCAATGGTGTTAATATATCTCTTAACACTCTTTTCCCCTACCTCATAGGTAGCGTTTTCATGTTGAGTGGTCAAAAATGGTAATCCAAACATAATTTCATAAGGTGACACTCCCAGGTCTGACCTGGGTTGTGTTCAGATTCTCAGTAAGGCTAAAGGTAGGCATTGTACCCACGACATTTGGGTTTCAACTATTAATTTAGTTAAAGTTCTTTTTAGAGTCTGGTTCATCCTCTCTACTCGGCCAGAACTTTGTGGATGCCATGGGGTGTGTAACTCCCATTTTATCCCCAAGGTCTGAATTAATTGTTGTAACACTTTTGACGTAAAATGTGTTCCTCTGTCCGAGTCTATCCTATTAAACATTCCATATCTTGGAATAATCTGTTCCAAAAGGGTTTTACTTACCACATTGGCTGTGGCCTTGGCAGTGGGAACCGCTTCCACCCAATGAGTTAGATGGTCTGTCATTACTAATAAATACTTCCATCTTTGAACTTGAGGAAGTTCAGTAAAATCTACTTGGATACTTTGAAACGGTCTAAGAGCTAATTCTCGACCTCCCAGTGTGGTTTTCCTCATTACCTTTTTATTTATCCTTTGGCATGTTATACATTTTTCAGTTACTTTCTTTGCTATCCCAAAAATCCCAATACAGCCATAGTTCCTTAGAAAATGGTCACACAAGGCCTGAGTACCCCAGTGAGTTTTCTGATGCATGTCTTCTAATATTCTTCTAGTAAGTATTTTATTAAGTAATTGTCTTCCATCAGGAAGTTTCCATTTCCCTGATTCATCTTGTTCACCTCCTATCTTGTTTAATTCTTTGTCCTCTGCTTCACTAAATTTTGGAATTTCCAATTTCTCCTCATTTGGAGTTAATATTAGCATAACTCTTTCAGCTCCAGTTTCTGCTGCATCCTTAGCTTCCTTGTCTGCCAAATTATTTCCCCTTACTTCTGGAGTCACTCCCTTTTGGTGACCCTTAATATGTACTACAGCTATCTCTTCCGGTAATTTTAATGCTTCTAAAACCTCTAAAATGAGCCCCTCATGTACTAATTCTTTTCCTCTTGAATTAAGCAATCCTCTTTCTTCCCAAATTTTCCTGAGATTGGGGTCTGAGATTGGGGGCTTTGTAAGGCACTTATTATTTCTCTAGCCTTTTCTACATGCTTCTGTGCATTGCATCTGCTGGCTATGACCTCATAGACCACCCTACGCACTGGAAGAAGTTTTGCTTCTGCTGTGTTTTTAAGTGTAGCAGCATTGTATAGTCTTAGATTCACAGAGTCCCAGAAAAAATGGGTTGAAGAGAGCTCCTGGATCTGCATTTGGGAATCATTCTTGCACCCAGTGTAAAAGATCTTTTAATTTGTCTCTTGGGACAGTAATGGGATGTTCCCTGACCATTGAATCTAGGAGATCTAAGGCATCTCTTTGTGATCTGGACATTACATTTCCCATTATCTCTCTATTGGATTAATCCTGAAGAATAGAAAGTGTACCTGACTTCTCGCTGTCAGTTTCTGCTCCTCGGTACCCTGTTCTATGATCGTCCTGCAACCATGTTCCTGGTTCAAAACCGTTCTCACCAACCTCTTGGGATGTCTGAGTTTCTTTTCTCCTTTTTTCTTTTCCCTGGGGATTTTTCCTTTCCAGCTCACAGCTGCACATTATCTCTGTTTCTTCAGGGAGGTCCCGACCTCAACAGGTGTCCTCACACTGGGGGCACCATTAAATGCCGGGTTTTGGCTTCTTTTTTCTACCTCTGCCGAGATTGGGATTGAAGGCACTTGAGACAATAGTTCATGTTCAGGCTTAGATGTTTATTGTATCTTATCAATGTTACAGCCTCACAGCAGTGAGTTCTGCAGTATTTCAGTAACAAGGCACAAAATGGCTATCTTTTGTTACAAGGTCTTTTAAGGCTAAACTATCCAATTAAGAAATGACACCTAAATTATTTTCACTTTTAACCCAATAACTAATCACTCGAAGTCTGCAATGCGGACTTTTCTGTCCAATTACAAAATACCACCCAAACCCATGAAGAAGAAGGAAGAAGAAGTTAAAGAAGAAGGACCAGCCTCTGCTCTAAAACCTCCATCTTGCTTCATATATATTACTATATTCTAAAACCCCAAACTCTAAGTTTTCCACCCTGTGATATTACACACTTCTAATCAACTACACACCTGTAATCCCAGTGCTATTAACCAATTTTGGAAGCCTTCTCCACAGCCTCAGGTCAAATGCAGTGCTCTCTTGGGAGTCAGTCTGTCAGCACAGAAAGTCTAAAATTCTCTGCATCCAGAACCCCAACAACACAAGGAGAAGACAAAGGGGGGGTATACATTAGAAGACGGTCTTTGGTATTAGGCGATTTGGGGAGTCTGTACCTCTCAAGTACCTCAGCCAATGGGGAAAGAGAGAGGGAAATGCGGCTGGGAAATTAGGATAAAAAGGAGGCTGCATTTTCCAAAAATTTGAGAGACCCCAGGGGAATGCCCCATGGCCTCTCCCTTTATTCAAATAAAGTAACGGGACTCCTCTGTCTCCATTTTGGACATAAACCTCTGCTGTTTGTAGATTAATTTTCCTGACAAGTATAAAACACATTTTTTACATCTTGCCCTGTTTGGACTGGCCCAAGGGCTACAGCATGAACTATCTCCTGCTTGAGTTTTTCAAAGCCTTGTCGTGGCTCAGGGCTCTATCGGAAATCATTATTCTTCCTGGTCACTTGATAGAGAGGGCTGACAATCAGGCTGTAATTTGGAATGTGCATTCTCCAAAATCCCAAAACACCTAAAAAAGCTTCTGTTTCTTTCTTGTTAGCTGGTGGAGACATTGCTGTTATCTTGTTAATAATGTCCATTGGGATCTGACAACATCCAACTTGCCATTTTATTCCTAAAAGCTGGATCTCCTGGACAGGTCCCTTTACCTTACATTGTTTTATGGCTAAATCAGCTTTCAGAATTATTTGAATTATTTTCTTCTTTTTCTGAAAAACGTCTGCTGTGTTTCCCCACTGTATACTTTAAGACAATTATACAGAGCAGGCTCCACAATGAGTTACTGCCCCTTAGTTTTAACCACTCCCCTTTCAGTAATAAGGGGAGACAAATGTGAAAAGATATAAGTGAAAAAATAACAGTTTACTAAAAGGAAAAATAGAAACAACCAAGATAACTGCAATAACCACTGTATACAAAAGTGCTGAGTCCTGCCTGTTATAGATGGATAATGAGATTATTGGCTCTCGCAATTAAGGGATGAATATTGTGTGAATATTAAGAGAAGCTTTATTGATGTATAGTTATGTTATTGTAGTTTAGATGTCCTCTGTTCTCCTCATAGTTCCCTTTCCCTGCCCCCCCCCCCCCCCCGTATTGTTACCATCAGACAGTCTGGGTTGTCTAGGACAGGTAGGTAAAAAGAAGGCGTGCACATGTGCCCCTTACATGGGGCAGTTGGGAATGGAAAAGCTTGTTGCTGGGTGGGCACAGCATGACAACACCTGACCCTCCAATCAAGTTGCAAGAAAGCAGTCTCCACCAATAAACGGCAAAGAAGAGTTGACTGACAGGCTTTGGGAGTGGCCAGGGTTGGCTGATGCAACCCCCAGGAGTATAAAAGGCTAAGTATCCATCTTGAAGATGAGGTAGCCATGTGGTAGGTAGCCACAGAGGCAGCGTCCAGGCCTGTTTTTTCCTTATTTAGTCCTTTTGTTGTATTTTTGTTAAGGTTTAATAAACCTTTTGAATTTTTAAAATGAACAGTCGTTTCTCACATGCCCCTCCCTGGAACAAAAAAAACAATATGGCGGAGAAGCCGTCTTCTCCAGACCATGTGACTGAATGAAAGAACAAAGGAAAAACAACAGAGAAACTGTGCCTCTGCGTTTCCAGAACTCCCTACTTCCCCCAAGAACAACCTGCAGGGGACAGGGACAAAGCCAAAACCTGGAAGAATTATTTTTGTCCAAAAAAAAGAGTCACTGCTGCTGAGCTGCCCGCTCCATGCCACCTGACAGGGGCTCTCCCAGGGGCAGAGGTCCGGTTGGTACTTGGGGGTTACGAAATACCATTCTCTGAGGCTGCGAAGGTCCTGCGAAGGTCCTGTCGGCAGTAACAGCTGTGGGCTGTGATGAAAAAGTCCGAAGAAGTGTCTCCGGCAGCTTCGGGCAAGCTTCGATCCCCCTTCCCTGGCAAACGGCAGGCAGCTGAAACTTTCGTGGAGAGCGGGTCTGACCCCTCCTCTGCAAAAGAGCAGGCAGCCACAGCGAAGTTGTCACTGTTATAGATACATATTATAATATTGGCTTTTCGCAAATATTAAAATGGATTTTGTATGTGTGAAAAACACCAATCACTTGGTTTTTAAAATTTTAAAAGCGTATTAGTTGTATTAAAATACAAGTCCTCCGGGCTTCACCCGGGTGCCCAACCTGTCCGGGGGAAAACCCTCAGAGGACTGGTCCGCGGGGAGGATGTGGCGGGACCCGGATAGCTCCACCGTAAGGACGAGAGGGCTCCGAAGTGGCTTTATTCCTAGAGGCTTTATTTCAGGAGCGCCGCAGGAACAGGAGGGTGAAACGAGGGACACAAACTCTCCAGAAGGGAGCGAACTCCGGAAGCCCCGAGGAAAGGCGGGGCTGGGTATTAAGGGCAAAGAAGTGGGTGTGGTTAGGGTACAAAACAGGCAACGGGTAAAAGGGGGGAGACAGAGTGGGGTGACATACAGAGAACTAATCAGGGTACAGAGGAGGAGTGGTATTCTAACAGGAGCCAATGGGGACAACAGAATAACTGAACTTTCTGGAACTGGGTAGTATGCTAAACATTGATGGACAGCTCTTCTGGGGTGGAGAGCAGCAGCTGATTTCTAAACTGTTGCTGCCTCCCAAGGGAGAGCAGGAACCCCTCCCACAACTCCCCCTTTCTGATTTATTAAAAAAACATTCCCCAAGTTCCTCGTTAACATTTTCTTAAAGATAGTTAAGGCTACAGAAATTAAGAAAATAATAATCAAAATCCAAATTAAACCTTTAACGATTGGCATGGCCCACCCAGGAACACCCCACTGGGAGAAGGTCTTGTTCACCGCATCCACAGCCCTGGTTTCAGTCTTTAAGTCTTTGACTAACGCCTGGATCCGCTGGATGTTGGCTTGGATGGATGTGCTCTTCGATGTCAGATTGAAGCAGCACATCCCTTCAAAGTCCTCGCAGCTATGGCCATGGGCGAGCAGCAGAAAATCGATGGCCGCTCTGTTCTGTAAGGTGGCGTGCCTGGTGGTCTCTTCTTCTGCCAAGAGGTCTGATAATGCGGCAGACGTAGCATTGGCCTGCTTACTCATCCAACACCCCAGGTGAGAAATCTCACCGAGGGCTTTTGCTGCTGCGTACCATGGTAGAAAAATAGAAGCGGCAACCCTCTTTCCCTCACTCCAATCATAAATTTCAGAATCGCAATTTGGGTCAAATTCACCATACGATCGCTTTTTGCGTGCCAATTGACTTTTCTTCTTCCAATCCAGAATTTGGGTTTTATTGGGGGTTAGCGTCGTAAGCTTGCCAAGGCTACAGGGATCCCCTTTGGTATTGGAGGGGATCCCAGCCCACGCCCTGTCCCCACAGATGAGAAACACACCCTGAGGGAGCTCCTTAGGGAATGGGTAGAACTTGGACAACACAGGGCCTGTGTAATTGCACCACTCATTTATGTATTTTCTATTTGCTGGTGTTACGTCTTTGATGTTTTGCCCTGGTTTTGTTTGTGGGGCCTTAGTATAAAACCGAATACAAAAGTGGACCCTTGTGGACCCCAGTAGGTCCAATTCCTGGGGTTCCTGTGGTGCCTGTGGTAGTGTCCTCATCCAACTCATCCAGGAGTCCGCCGGGTTGAGTTTCATCCCCGTGAACGGAAAATCATTTTCGGACAGGGGGACTCCCACCAGGCATGTAGACAACGGATTGTCTACACTGCCCATGGCCATGCAAAGCTGTTCTTGTCCTATAGACTTTGCCAGCGTGACCCAGACGTTTTCCTTGGGCTGTGGCACGAGCCAGCTTCCTGCCAGGTGGAGCCATAAGATGGTGACGAAGGCAGCTGCAGGAAGCCGGTCGCTGCGGGGTGTTCTGACTGATGTAATTGCCATCTGGGTGGTCGGTAATCTAATAACTCAGACATACAAAAAGAAGTAAGACCAAGGGTCCCCTCAAATCCCCATCCTCCCCCGTTTAAACTAACATTGAAACAGAAAAAATGTGGGGTCAGGTGTGAGGGTAAGGGGGGCGAGGAAAGTGGTAGGATGGGAAAGGGTAAGGAATGGTTGGGGATGGGGTCAGGGGGTAAACTGTCCAAGCCGGTGGGAAGTATCGATTGGTTATCAGAGTCCTTGTGGCGGTGTCGATGGGTCTGCTTCCCTTCCTTTTCCTCCGACTCTAGGTGACGGTGGTATCCGCTGGAGCTGTCGTCTCGGGGGAGTGGTCCGGGGGTGGCTTTCCTTCACGATGTCTTCCCGGTATGGTTTTATAAACTTGCCTGGGATCCACCTGGGGCCCTGTTCTGTGGAGACACAGCCATACCCTCTCCCCCACGTTATCAGCGGGTATGGACCTTTGATGTTTCTGGACTCAGGGTCTTTAACGAGCACTGGTGGTCTTTCTTTCAACTGCGACCTGGTGTTATTGTGAAAGTGGCGTAGTATCGGGGGGTTTGGCTCGCGGTCCGAACAGTTCATGAAATTGAGAACATATAGGGCTTTGCACAACCTCTCTACAGGGCTTGTGGTAAGGGCCAAATCGTTTTGCTGCTCTAGTAGTTTTTTAATTTCTTGATGTTTTCTCTCCACAATTGATTGTCCTGTAGGGTTGTGTGGGATACCTGTAATATGGTCAATGCCCCATTGTTGCACGAATTCCATGAATTGTTTGGACACAAACCCTGGTCCATTATCTGTTTTGATAGTTTTAGGGACACCCAAGGTGGAGAAAGCCATGTATAAGTGTTTGATGATGTCCTTTGTTTTTTCCCCCGTGTGGGTGGAGGCAAACACTGCCCCCGAGAACGTGTCTACAGACACATGGATGTACTTCAGCCGCCCAAAGGAGGGAAAGTGTGTTATGTCTGTTTGCCAGGTTTCCAATGCCCCCAATCCCCGAGGGTTAACCCCCGTCGCTAAGGATGGTAAGGCGTGGGATTGGCAATTGGGGCAGGTGGCTAAGATGGCCCGCGCCTGCTCCTTGGAGATTTTAAACTGACGGCAAAGCGCCGGAGCATTCTGGTGGAAAAAGGCGTGGCTCATCTTAGCCTGCATGTGGACGTCTGGCAAGGTGGGTCTTAGAACTGTAGGGTTTACAGAGGTGGAGGTGGCCAGCATCGCCAGGGCGTCTGCTCTCCGGTTTCCCTCAGTGATGTCACCTGGCAGGTCTGTGTGTGACCTAACATGCAGAATGCGATACGGTTGCTTCTGGTGTGAGATAAGCCAAATGAGTTTTGAGAGCAAGCTGTACAATGCTTTGTTGTGAATTTCTTTGAGCAGGGCATGTTCAGCCCTTTCTGCTATCCCGGCCACATAAGCTGAATCAGTGACGAGATTGAAAGGTTGTTGAAATTTTTTGAAGGCTCTCACGACCGCTGCAAGCTCAGTGATCTGGGGGGAACCCTGAACTATTTGGATGTCAGACTCCCACTTCTGACTGTTCGGGTCCTTCCAGGTGATCACCGACTTGTGGGATCTACCTGACCCATCGGTGGACACCGTGAGAGCACCTTTCAATGGAATCTTACTTTTGAAAGATTTTGGGGCCAAATACAAGGTGTCTTTAAAAAGTTTGTGTTTGGGATAATGTATTAAAATTTGACCAGGATAGCTGTCTACCGAAATCTGTACATTTTCATTTGTTTGTAAGAGGAAATCCAATTGGTCCAAATTTAATGGTAAATAGATGCATGCTGGGTCACACCCTGCGAGGGTCCGGAGGCGCTGGCGGGCCTTGATAATAAGTTTTGCCATTAATTCCGGAAAAGGTGTAACCGTTTTTGCAGGCTGATGTGGGAGGAACAACCACTCTATGATTAAGAGTGAGTCCCTCTGGCTGTCGTCCCACTGGAATAAGAGGGCATGTAAGTTCGGGGACTTACCTAAGATGGCACAGTTGATGGGGAGGGACCGCACGACCCGATGTGCCTGGCGGGACTTGATGGCAGCCGCGACTCTCTCCAGGGCCTCACGGGCATCCGGGGTGAGATGGTGTGGGGATGCCAGGTCACCGTCGCCTTTCAGCAGTTGGAACAGCGGCGACAGCTCCTCTGTGGTGAGTCCTAGGAGAGGTCGGATCCACGTGATGGTGCCGCAGAGCTGCTGCAAGTCCCGCAGGGTTTGAGGGTTGTCCTTGATGGTGAGGGACTGGGGCGCGACGGTTCCTCCCGTGATTAGGAAGCCCAAATATTTCCAGGGGGATGACAGCTGGATCTTCTCCTCTGCAATTTGGAATCCTGAGTCTTTGATGGTCTTTACTGTCTTTTCCAAGGCCGCTTTCAAGTAGGTCGCGTCAGCGGCGCAAATTAAAATGTCGTCCATGTAGTGCAAAAAGATTGCCTCGGGAAAGAGGCAACGGACCGGGGAAAGGACCTGAGCCACAAAAGTTTGGCAGAGCACAGGGGAATTTTTCAATCCCTGGGGCAGAGTGGTCCACTGATAGCGTTTATATGGCTCTCCTCGGTTGATGGAGGGAACCGAGAAGGAAAATCTGGGAGCATCTCCGGGATACAAAGGGATGTTAAAGAAGCAATCCTTGATATCAAGGATTGCAAGCTGCCAATCCTGGGGCAGCATGGACGAAGAGGGAAGGCCTGGTTGCAAGGGGCCCATATCTTCGAGGACATCATTAACCCTGCGTAGGTCTTGGAGCAGGCGCCACCTGTCTTTGCCGGGTTTCTTAATCACAAAGACAGGTGTGTTCCAGGGGCTGGTGGAAGGTATTAAATGCCCCAGGCGCACCTGCTCCTCCACAAGTTCATTAAGCGCCTTTAATTTTTCAGATGGTAAGGGCCACTGGTTCACCCACACCGGTGTGTCTGTTTTCCAATTGAGCGGTGGGGAGGTGCGCTCTGCAGTGGCCCAGACTAAAAATCACACGCAGGACTAGGGATGTCAAGTCGGGCACCCCATTGGGACAAAACGTCCCTACCTAACAATTTGATATTGGAAGCTACCACAAAAGGCCTAATCGTGGCAACTTGACCCTCCGGCCCCTCCACACATACCAGATGCTTGCTCCGGCGGGAATTGACAGCACCTCCCACGCCGGAGATTGTGCCACAAGGGGACACCAGTTCCCAGTCGCGAGGCCACTCTGCCTGGGGAATGATGGTGACATCTGCGCCGGTGTCTGCCATCAGGTCTAGTGAGATGGACTTTCCCTGTAAAACAAAAGAAGTCTTAATAATAGGTCTCTGTCTGCTTATGTTTTGCACGAAAAAGGCAGAAGAGTCAAGATCCAAAGGAAGGTCCGTTAAAAGGTCCATGCCGGTGTCTTCTGTGTGGACATGCAAGATGTAGCAAAGGGCTAAAGGAGACCCCTTAGGCAATGAGAATGGAGGCTGGTAACATACCACGGAGACGGTGAGCTCTGTCCCCGGCTCGAAGTAGACGACCTCTGGGATGATGGTGAGGTCATCCGGCGTGTTGGCGGTGTCTCCTAACAGCAAGACAGTGGTGGGGTAGTCACAGTAGGGCAGTGGCAGGAATCCCGCCGGGACGCGAACCAAGTCCTCATCTGGAAATATGACGTGAAGGCTGGTCCAGAGGACTTGGCGACGGGCGCAGTTCAGTTGCCTGGTTCTTCTGAGGAGCCGGAGCCCGTCCTCCTGGCTGCGGACGTCCTGAGAAACGTACCGTTGGGGCCGTGGTTCTCCGGGAGGGATGGCAGCCCCGGGCGCAGGGACAGGCCATTTGGTGTCATGGCGCGGCCCTTCATCGCGCTCTGCCTTCCGTTTCCCGGCCGATGGAAGCGGGGATTCCTGTATGTTGGTCTCGGGGAGGGGTTGTAAGGGTGGTAAGACCTATCTGGCGGCCAGTGTGGGCAGTTCGCTTGGATGTGGCCCAACTGGCCACAGCCGAAACAGCGAGTGTTCATCAGGTCTACCATCGCCTCCCCCACCCCTTTGCTCACCGCAAATGCCACTGTCTGCTCCATCAAAGTCGCCTTGGTGCATGCCTCTACCATCTTAGCGATGGTAGGCTCCGGATCCTGGGGAAGAGCTCTCAGGATCTTTTTGGTCTCTGGGTTGGCATTGGTCAGGGCCATCTTTCACAGAAGTTTTTCTCGGGCCTCGACGTTCTCAATTTGCCTGTCGATGGCTTCCTTTAACCTGTCCACGAACTTGATAAAAGTTTCATCAGGGCCTTGAAGAACTGATGAAAAGTTTTGGCGGGGGGTGGTACCATCGGGGATTTTCAGCAGTGCCTCCTTCCCAGCGTCCCTTATGTCACTTAACAAATTCTCGGGAAGGAGGATTTGGTCCTCAGGTCTGCTAAATTCCCCCTCCCCTGCCAAAGCTTCAAGTCCCTCCGCGCCGTCTCCTAACACCTCCCTGAGATCATACTTTGCTAGGAGAGGCTTAATCAATTTTTTCCAATGTATCTCCCACAGAAGGAATTCTGTGGGGGACAGCAGGGCCTTCGCTACGTAGCGAAGGTCGTGTTGTATAAGGGAATGTCCAGAAAAGGTCAGATCTAAAACGTTTTTAAAGAAGGGAGAATTTCTCCCTTAATCTTTTGCGGCTCTCCTCAACTCCTTAACTTCCACGTATGGTAACTGTTCCCACCTCGGCTCTTTTCCCCTCTTATGCACAATTGGTGCCGCAAATGGACCTAGATCCCTAGCGAGATCTAGGTCCCCATCCTTAATGGCCTCGGCCCGGATCCGGGCCCAGCCCTCCCCCGGCTTGGTTGTGGGCCGGGGCTTGTCACTATCCTCATCCTCTTCCGATGATGAGGCAGGACGGGCTAGGGCGCGGAGCCTCTCCCTTGCCGGTGGGTCCCAGTGCCAGGAGACCCTGCAGGCCAAGATGGCCTGCTTCCGGCTGGGCCTACTTTCGGTTCCGGTAGCGTGGGAACCGGGAGCAGCAGGAGAGGGGGCGTGGCCTGACCCACCCACCGGGGCATAGCCTGACCCACCCACCGGGGCGTGGCCTTCCGGCAGTCCTGTCCCACCCACCAGGGACCCACCCAGGGGCGTGGTCAAGGAGGCAGGATGGGAGGGTCCCGACGTCACCGAAATCGATGCGTGATGGGGGGTGGGACCCGACGCGGGGGCGGCAACCGACGGAGGGGGCGGAGATGTTACAGTGGCGGGAACCCGAGGGGGTGAGGAGGAGGAGGAGGAGGAGGCGCCCTTTTGTGCTGTGTGGCGACCGGCCACAAGGCCGTCGCCATTTTGAGGTATTAAAACAGCATTGGAACAACCATGACAACTGGGGATACAACTGAGGATATAACTGGGGTCAGGGACTCGTGGAACGAGGGAGTGGGTAGGGCTCGTGCTGGGGTGGCCAGTCCCAACACAAGGAGAGGACAGGGTGGGACGGGAGGCAGCAGGGAGACGGCAGCAACCCTGTGCCTCATTCTGGCAGGATCTGTCTCCCGATCCACCCTTAGGGGAAGTGGGGTTAGGAGCGGGGGGGGCGGAATGAGGGGTAGGAGAACTGGGACCCAAACTTTCCCCTTTCGATTTAACTAAATTAAAAATGGAATCATAAATTGGAAAAAATCTCCCCACTTTAAAATTCCCCGTAACTTGAACATCATAAGTGTAACGTCCAACTTTCCCCCAAAATGAAACAGAAAAGACATCGTCCATGGAGACGTTGGGAAAATGGTCAAAAATAAATTTAACAAAAGATTTTAAAACCCCCTTTTTAAAGGAAACATTCCCCAACAAAAGGGCGGACTTAACTTGGATATAAAACTCCCGTCGTGCAGGGGAAAGGCGGTTGCCCATTTTTCCCGCTGCAAGAGAGATCCCCGGCCAAAGCAAAAAGGAGAAAAGAAAAGAAAAAGCCTGCGTCGGCTGCTCGCCTCGAGCAGCGAAACTCACCAGCACCGGGACGCGGCGAAAAGAAGAAAGCTGTGGCGGGGCGGTGGAGTGCTGCTGGTCTCGTGAAATCTGGCGCTTCCCCCGAAGCTGCAGGGTCGGATCTCCACGAGTTGTCAGCAGCGCCAGGAGGCAGAAGCCTTCTAACAATCAAAGTAGAGCTGCCCCTGGAAGCGGCGGCGAATGGCGCTTGAAATCCCGGAGCGCGGCGTCGCGGATCCGGACGCTCACGGGAGACGCTCCTCGGTGACCAGGGCAGTGGTCGCCGTGTTCGGGATGCCACCTGTATTAAAATACAAGTCCTCCGGGCTTCACCCAGGTGCCCAGCCTGTCCGGGGGAAAACCCTCAGAGGACTGGTCCGCGGGGAGGATGTGGCGGGACCCGGATAGCTCCACCGTAAGGACGAGAGGGCTCCGAAGTGACTTCATTCCTAGAGGCTTTATTTCAGGAGCGTCGCAGGAACAGGAGGGTGAAATGAGGGACACGAACTCTCCAGAAGGGAGCGAACTCTGAGAGCCCCGAGGAAAGGCGGGGCTGGCTATTAAGGGCAAAGAAGTGGGCGTGGTTAGGGTACAAAACAGCCAATAGGCAACGGGTAAAGGGGGAAGACAGAGTGGGGTGACATACAGAGAACTAATCAGGGTACAGAGGAGGAGTGGTATTCTAACAGGAGCCAATGGGGACAACAGAATAACTGAACTTTCTGGAACTGGGGAGTATGCTAAACATTGATGGACAGCTCTTCTGGGGTGGAGAGCAGCAGCTGATTTCTAAACTGTTGCTGCCTCCCAAGGGAGAGCAGGAACCCCTCCCACAAGGACACAAAGTATTGGTTTTACAAATCCGTATTTTGAAGAGGGAATGGACAAAATATGAGTATAGTGGGGGAATAGCAAGTAAGGAATTTGTCTCTGCAATACCCTCCCTTCGACTGCTAGGAAACACTGTCTAAAGAGGTTCCTGTGGTACAAACAATAACTGGATGGGAAGAGGCACTCTTGAATTTCATAACAGGAAACAGCACCTGAGCACTGCAGTGGTGAAGCACCTTGCTTGCAAACTCACTAGAGGCAAGCGACTGCTGCCACGCTGCAGGGCTACCTGCAGCACAGAGGGAATTATGGCCAAGCCCTCCCTGCAGGCCTGGATAAACCACACAAGGGACCCACAACTTCCTCACAGCTCTCTAACTCACTTAAGAAATAAAACTACAGTAAGCAGAGATCTCCCCCCACTATCTTTTTTATTTGTGCGTCACACACCCACAGTAATGCTGAAAGTAACAAATTAACAGCTTACATTAGAAGATACTGAATCTTTTTCTTCGTCTAGCTTTGTAGGTTCCCTTTTATATATGTAGCCACCTCCAATTCTGGGTAAAAAAATGAGCCTTATTTTTCAGAAGGGCTATGCATGCACAACTCTAGCTGCTGTTCCAGGTGCACTGCAAGTAATCAGTACTTCCAGAAAAACAAACAAACAAAACAAAAACTAAAAAAGCAAAAACACCTTTGGGTACCTGAAAAAGGATGGCTGGAAGGAAAAATGTTTCTCATTGACTTACTAATTAGCTGGTGTTACTTTTAGTTTAACTTTACACACTGAGAACTACTTGATTGAATAACCTGGCCTCGACTTAAAATAAATTAAAACCAGGTTTTGCTATGTCACAGCTGTAAACTAGTTTTTTTTTAATTTTAGAGTACAGCAAGTTATGTATTTGAAGATGAAAAATCACAATGCAAATTGGAATAAATAGTTTAAACTACTTGTACACAGCAAAGGGAAAAGAATTAGCTGAATCAACAGCTCCATGAAGACATCTGCTCCATATGAAGCATCCTCCCCTATTTCCTTCTCCAGCCCAAACTTCCTTGTTAATTTTTCTTTACCTTCTTGGCTTAATATTAAAACTCTGGCTGTCATTTTCCCATCTTCTGGGATAACCCCTATTCTTAATTTTACTTGTAAATTTCATTCTAATAAGTTGCTACCCTCCCCTGGGACTAATAAGACATCTTTTATTTAAAATTTAGTTTCTCCCTCAATTTCCACATCTTTGATGACAGGAACAGTGAAACTCTCTCCTTTTGCTCTTGTTACTTTTACAGTATTTTTACTTACACTATAACCTTTTGGAATATTTAACAAACAGGTTCTTTCTGCTCCTGTATCTACTACAAATTCGAATTCTTCTTGGGGACCTATTTTTAAAGTTATCACAGGCTTTAGATGGTATTTGTCCCTTAGAAAAGAGAGCCTTTAACCCCCCTATTCTTCCTCTGTGTTCATCTCTTTGAAGATTTTCAGATCTTTTGCCTGTTTAGGGCAGTCCCTCTTATAATGTCCTTCGCCCTGACAGTAAAAACAGACATTCCTGGAATGCTCCTGAGGTTTGGTTTGTATTGGGGTTTTATTCTTTTCTGTTCCCCTGTCTCTACGACCATCATATTTAGGAGTAGTGCCTGTGTGTTTTTGAATTCTCTTGTAATTGTTTTCTCTCATGGTGACTGCCATTCTAATATCTGGCCAAGTATTTGTAGCAAAGTTAATTCTTAACAAAGCTTTTCCCACATCAGTTTCAGGATCTATTCTGGAATATTGTTTTATATTTCTCTTAAGTCTGTCTAACCATTCAGTTGGGGTCTCTTCTTTCTCTTGCTGTGCCTCAAAAGCCTTTTTCTTCGAGGTGCTGCCCCTTTGGGCCGGTCGGGCAGCCGCGAGCAGCGAGGCGGGGGCCGGTACCGAAGCGGCGGGCGGCGAAAGAGAGAGCGGGGGGGGCTGCTGCGGGCAGCGGGGCGGGAACCTGCAGAGCCGCCGCCGCCGCGGGCAGCGAACTCGCGCCTGGGACAGAAATTGGGGCATGAACACGCGGCAAGCCAGGACCTGGGGTAGGCGCTGGGACCGGGACAGGCACCGACACCGGGGCCGGCGGAGCTGAAGGGAGCAGCTCGCTGGGACCTGAAACCGGCGCTGGGGCCGCAGGTGGTGCAGGCGCGAATGGGAAGGGAGGGGGTATAACTTGTAAAGGATCCCATTCTTTTTCTTTTCTGCTTTTTTTTTCTCTTGTTCCCCTCCCTTCTCTTTCCCTTTTTTCTTTTCTTGTTTTGTTTCGGGGATTTCTGATACCTTAAAGATTTTTATTTTCCTAAAATCCCCTGTCTAACATGTGGCATATTCTCTGTTATAAATTGAGGCGAATAATTTGTTCAGCCTTTCAAGAATCAATCAGAAATTTTTTGATTACAGCAAGCGATGGCAAGCAAACAGCGCTGGGTGCAGCCGGGGAGTCACCGCTCCGCAAACGACTCACGCCGTTTCCCCCTTCCCGCAGTCTTTTTATACTCTTTTTCTTCCGTGTCTGCGGTATCTCTGGGTGTACTCTGCGCTTGCGCCCTCTGTTGCTAGGGGGTCTTCTTCTACTCTCTGGTGGTCGTTTGAGGAAGGCTCCTCTCTTCTTCCTCGGTGAAAGTCCACTGCCTTGTAATGATCTTTTCCATATAAGGTTATATGTTATATGCACCTAAGTTCTAGTTGCACAATCAGCTTAAGTAATCAACATACTAGCTAGTTTCTGTCTGGCGGTTTTCTGTTATCTACACAAGGCTTCTCCTTTGGTTTTCTGTTATCTACACAAGGCTTCTCGTTTCTGTCTTGATGAACAAAGAGTCCTTTCTAACTTATCACATTCTCTTCCTTCTGGATCAAACTGTTCCTTTGAGTTTACAAATATATTTAGAGCCTGACAAATCTATCTTTCAAAAGAACCATATCTAGGCCAATAAACGTGGTCCGATCTTATTTCCTTTGTTGGCCATTCAAGCATACAAAATTGTATCATCTTTACTTTGTCCTTTTTTCTTGTACAAGGGTTTTTTTCTCAGTTGGCTAACATAACTCCCAGGGGACTATCCTGGGGGATCTCTGTTGATAATTTCTTACTCCTTTTTTTCTCTCCTCTATTCTCCTTACTGGATTACTGTCCCATTTTTCAAGATTTTATCTCTTCACCCCCTGCCTCTGTTTTTCACTTTCCTCTCACCACCTAAATACCACTTTTCTTTCGGCTATATTCTAAAAAAAAACCCCTCCTTTTTCTCGCACTACTTTTAAATACAACACTTTCCTCCGAGGAACTATAATAAAGCTTAAAATAAACAATCTACATTACATATACTTTCGTCCGTCCACATTTTCTCCACTTTATTTTTCCCTTACTCTTACACACAACAAAGCAACCACAACAACAAGGTACCTTTTATTGTTCAACACACCTATTACACCTTTAGGTGTCCCTGGCCAGTCCTGGTGTTCTTGGATACCCCTCAATCTAGCTGTGTTGTTCCCAACCCCAGATCCTCTCAGGCTTATCCTCAAACTGGCAAAATTTTTGTCTTCCACTCATTTCCATTTACTCACCTTTATTTTCCACTCAGTCTCGCACACACATTCACACCCTCAGGCCTGTTCATTCACACTTCTACATTTCCCTTTATTTTATTGCACAGAGGAAGGAAACGTTAGCAAACATCTTAGACTTACACGAAGGGATTTTTGTTACCAGAGAATCGCGGATCGTGCAAGCCCCACCCTGACCCCTTCCACCTCCCCGAGGTTTGGCTATCCCTCTTCCCTAGAGATAGCCTCAGAGTCAGGGGTTCGGACCTCCGGACCTTGCCCGATCTGGACTCCCCACCCCCCCCCCCCCGGGGGAATGGGTTATACGACTACTTTACGCAGCCGCGGTGCTAAAAGGTCCTACGATACTGAGCCATCCTTGCTTTGGGGGCAGCCTCTCTGGGCTTCAGTACCGCCAGGCCTCTGGGAAGTGCCCTGAATTTAGTTGCCTCTGGTGCCAATTCACCTTTGAGGCTGGCTGCATGCGACTTACACTTGGTGCGAGTCACAGCTTCCCCCTCACGCCCGGGGGAACAAGGCTAGGTTTGCGGTGTTTTGCCTCAGCTCCCACCCGCGGGGACTTGTTGGTGTGGGACCCACCCTCGCATACACAACAAGAAAACAAGGTACCTTGCTCTGGCCAATCCCAGAGCTCTTGGATATCCCTCAATCCAGCTGTGTTTTCCAACCCCAGATCCTCTTGGGCTTATCCTCAAACCGGCAAAATTTTTATTCCATCCTGAGTACTCTCGAATTTTCCCCAATACCTTTTATTTTTCCCCAATAGATTATGCCAAGAAAACCCTCTTTTAACCTTTTATTAATTTATTTTTTTTCCCAATTAATTACCTTTTTATTTTCCTCCCCTGTGACAAATTGAGGCGAATAATTTGATTCAGCCTTTTTAAGGTCAATTAGCATTTTATTAATTACAGCAAGCAGTAGCAAGCAAAACAGCGCTGGGTGGGTAGGGGTCTCCAAGCCGCCCCTCCTGCAGTGTCCCACACTGCAGTGCCCCACACCCCACCCCCCTTATTCAGTCTCTTTTATAGTTTCTTGGAGGTTTCTTCATTCGTGTCTCTTGCGATAGCGGTGGGCGTAGTTTGAGCATCCCTCTGCATCGTGTCTGCATTGAGTCGAGGCAGGTGATCGTTGGTTTCACAATCGGTTCTGGACAGTGATGGGCGTACCCGGAGCACTCCTACGTTGTCTAGTCCGGTGGCCGTTGCCTGGTGGTCGCTGATTTCATAATCAGCTCTGGCCATCCCCCAACATCCTTAGCCTGTGTCTACAAGAAAAGCTAAAAAAAGCTCCCTATATGGTGATTAATTATACTTGTGATCTTGCGTTTTGCAATATGTCTATAGCCTTGCAATATGCCTGTAGCCTTGCGGTTTGTAGCAGTTGCTTCTTTATTGTCCTTTTTTTTTTTTTAGTAAAACCCACAAGTTGCTGGTTCCCAACTTCACAGATGCTTCCCCTATCTCCTAACAAGCAAGCTAGTCCCTCATACTTTAATTTTAGATTTCCTCCTTTAATATTCCAATTCTTTTGATGAACAAACAAGTTACCACAGTTTATCACAATCCCCCATTTTCTCTTTTACCATTTTGTTCATCAAATCGCTTTGCTGCTTCGTAGGTTAGAAGTAAAGTGTTCAGCATTGTCCTGACTAGAAACACCACTAGGACAGAGCAATAGAAAACTAATAATTTGCCAATAAGGGTGGAGTCCTAGCCTTGTTTTTGTTTCGTAATATCCTGTTTTCCCCTTTTTGGCTTGCTGCTCCCTTGGTGTTTCAGAGGCACTTAGACTGGTCCTTTGAGGGATCCTAGTACTCGGCTGGCAATAGTTGGAGCATTTCAGCATTGTTCCACTTAGAGGGGGCTTGGCCTTTCCTCTCTGCCTCGCTCGCCGACTCGGGTGCTTCGAGCCGCGAGGTCAACCATCTTCTCGGCAGCAGCAGTAGTACTCGCCTGAGCGTCCCCTTTTCCGCTCCTGCCTAGCCTTGTACTGTTCCCAGTTCTTATCTTTGACCAGAGGTGGGTTGCAAGGAATCCCCTTCAGTTCCTTTCGACAACACCCTTTTATTATCTGAGCAGCAGATGGAGTGGGCTCGTTAGTATGAAAACAAGAATACTCAGGGTATACTCCCTTGGTAAATATTTCCCACCACTCAGATCCAAAACTGACCCACCGATTTTCCAATTCTCCTATCCTTAGCACAGTTTCAGTTAGTTTTCGCTGAGTTTTATAGCACTCAGTACAAACCCCAATTGGTGGTCTTCCCCTCTGGCAATGGACCCACCACCGTTCTTGGCAAATTTTACATATAAAGAACACAAAAGGATAACAATCTCCACAACCTTCCTTATTACAAATCACTATATAGTCTTTAGCTAGTTTGTAATTGTATCCCTTTTGCTTCCCCTTATGGTTGATTTGGATAATGTCCACAGAGTTCATTAGTTTTTCTTAAGAGTCGCTTTCAAGTTCCCACGCTGGCTAGTCACTCTCCACTGGTAATTTGTGGCAACCGGGCCTTTCACTCGGCTGGCGTGAGTCCACCCCTTTTTGGCCGTCCTGACTGCCGTTTCTGTGATACTTGATCCCCTGGTTTTATCTTATGGATTGTGATATCCAGAGGTGGTCTCTGTGCCAACACTCCTTTCTTCCTCAATTCCTGCCTTCTGCTCATAATTTGGGTGATGTAAAATTTAATATGAGAATCTTTTAGGCAGGGGTGATCTGTGGGGGCTTCCATATCATAAGGCATTCCAAATAACATTTCAAATGGAGAGATTCCCACATCAGTTCGGGGTTGAGTTCGAATGTTCAATAAGGCAAGAGGTAGGCACTTAACCCATGACATTTTTGTTTCCAGCATTAACTTTGTGAGTTGTTTTTTTATTTCTCCATTCATCCTTTCCACCCTCCCCGAGCTCTGTGGATGCCATGGGGTGTGATATTTCCATTGAGTCCCCAAAGCTGTCAGGACATCTTTTGCAATTTTAGAGGTGAAATAGGGTCCCCGGTCTGAGTCTAAACACTCAATTAATCCATACCGGGGGATAATTTGCTCTAATAATACTTTTACCACAGTGTTCGAAGTAGCTCGGGCCATAGGATAAGCTTCCACGTAATGGGTTAAGTGGTCTACCAGTACCAATAGATATTTATACCTCCCCACTTTTGGTAATTCTGTAAAATCTATTTGTATATGTGAAAAGGGTCGTTGTGCCAGTTCCCTTCTGCCCATTGGTCTTTCTCTTAATTGTTGTTTATTTATTCTTTGACAGGTTAAACATTGTTGGGTTACCTGTTTTGCAAGATTATAGACCCTTATGCACATATATTTAATTGCAAATTGGTCAACCAGGGCTTGAGTTCTCCAGTGGGTTTTCTCATGGATTGCTTGCAGGACCCTCATTGCCATTCCTTTTGGGAGTACCTCTCGCCCATCCGGTAGTATCCACTTGCCTCCCTCTTTTTCCTTCACCCCCATTTGGTTTAATTTTTGTTTTTCCTGTACCGTGAAGGCTAACACATGGTTAATGGGTCCATGGAACCGGCAATGTTTCTCTTGGGGGTTATCACAGGCATACTGTATCGAATCAATTCCATATGCATCCCAACAAGCCCAACATGGTTCTTCCTCTAAGTCAGCTCCACAAGTGGAGCAATCTTCCCTTTGTGCGACCCCCCCCTTATATGGTTTTAAATTCATTAGAGCTGCCTTTTTTGCCTCCTGGTCGGCTAAGTTATTTCCCTGTACTGAGTTTCCCATCCCCACTTGAGGTCCTTTTACATGAACAATAGCTATTCTTTCCGGACCTCTCAAGGCCTGGAGCACTTTCCGAATTAATTCCCCATGTATCAACCCCTTTCCCTGTGAATTGATAAGTCCCCTTTCTTCCCAAATTTTACCAAATGTATGAAACACCCCATAAGCATATTTTGAATCAGTATAAATGGTCCCAACCTTTCCTCTTAGCAGTTCTAAAGCTCTGAGTACTGCATACAATTCACATGCTTGTGCTGACCAGCTGGGGCTAAGAGGACCAGATTCTATTTTCTTAAGAATCTTCCCATCCACAATAGCATACCCAGATTTCTTTTTCCCTTCAAGGACCCGAGAGGATCCATCTACATAATATCGATATCCTTCCTCTAATTCCTCCTCTTGGAGATCTGGTCTTATTTTTGTTTGTTCCTCTATTTGCAAAAGACAATCATGAGTTAGTCCCACAACTGGTTCCCCATATAGAAACTGGGCTGGATTTTGTAAGCTTGTGGTTTCAATACTTAACCTAGGAGAAGAAATTAGGATGCCTTCATACTTTAGGAGTCTGGCATCTGTTATCCATTTATCCGCTTTTTGTTGTAGTACTCCACGGATGTTATGAGGAGATAAAACCTTCAGTTCACTCCCAAAAGTTATCTTTCCTGCTTCTTCTACCAAAAGGGCAGCAGCCACTATCGATTGCAGACAGGCAGGCCACCCTCGACTAACAGGGTCGAGAAGCTTTGAAAGATATGCCACTGGTTTCTTTCCTCCAGCCCATTCCTGGGCTAACACCCCGTACGCCACCCCTTCATTGACATTAATGAATAAAAAGAATGGTCTTTTTAGATCCGGGAGGCTGAGAACCGGGGCATTGACCAATTCAGTTTTTTTAATGTTTTTAACCGGGTCTCATCCTTGGAGCTCCATTTTAATAGCCCGTCTGTTGTTAATTTTTCATACAGAAATTTAACTTTCCCACTAAAATTTTCAATCCATTGTCTGCAATACCCAAAAAGTCCCAGTAACTGTCGAACCTGCCTTTTAGTTTTTGGAGCTTCCAGGGAAAGTATTCCTTGGACTCTATCAGTATCCAATTTCTTAGTCCCCTGAGTCAGCCAGTGTCCGAGGTATTTAACTTCCTCTTCCACGAATTGTAATTTCGACTTTGAAACTTTGAGTCCCTTAAGGCTTAAATAATTTAGGAGTTTTATAGTTTCTTCCCTTACTTTTTCTTCTTCTTTCCCTGCAATTAATAAATCATCTACGTATTGTAGAAGCACAATCCCCTCCCCCTGTGAATATTCTGCCAATATTTGTTCCAGAGCTTGCCCAAACAAATTTGGGGATTCGGTAAACCCCTGGGGAAGGACTGTCCACCTCAATTGTTGTTTTCTATGTGTATCCGGGTCTTCCCATTCGAAAGCAAAATAATCTCTAGAAGTTTCCCTAAGGGGACAGGCCCAAAAAGCATCTTTAAGATCTATTACACTATACCACTGGTTTTCTGGGCCAAGTTGGCTTAAAATAGTATGTGGATTGGCTACGACCGGGAATCTTTCAACTGTTCTTTTATTGATTTCCCGCAAGTCATGCACCAATCTGTAACTGCCATTCGGTTTCTTTACCAGCAGGATGGGGGTATTGAAAGGGGACATGCAGGGTTCTAAAAGTCCCTTTTCCAAAAGTCTCTTTATTTCTGTTTTTAGTCCTTCCCTCCCCTCCTTGGGTATGGGATATTGCCGAATCCTGACAGGGATTTCTGGGTTCCTGATAGTTGCCTCAAAGGGTTCAATATTTAATTTCCCCACACTGTCGGGGGTATACCAAACTTCTGGGTTAATCTTTTTTTTTCGTCTTCAGCCCGGAGAGGATATAGTTTTACTGTTAGTTCTCCCTTTTTTGCCTCTATCCCTATCCCCAACTCGACCATCAAATCTCTCCCTAATAGATTATAATCTGCTTCTGGAACTAGTAAAAATGACCCAATTCCTAATTTAGAATCACTTTCTAAGAGTACATCCTTAATTACAGGTACTCCAAAGGGTTCCCCTTTGGCCCCAATCACCTGTATTATTTCAGGTGAAACCTTACACCCTTGGGGAAGGGTCTGGACGGTTGATCTCTCCGCCCCTGAGTCCACAAGGAACTCATATTCTTGTTGCTGGGGACCTATTTTTAATTCTACCAGGGGCTCTGTTCTTTCTCTTGTCCCCAGCAGATAGAGCCCCCGACCCCCCTAATCTTCTTTGAACTGTTCCTCATCAGCAATCCTCTGCCGACACTCTCTCCTCATGTGTCCCTTCTTCCCACAATAGAAACAGACAATGCTCTCTCCACCTCCCGACTTCCCTTCAAACCGACTTCGCTGGACGTCAGTCTGACCTCTGGACTGACCTCCAGTTCTTCTTTGGGGATTCTGTTGTCCCTCCCTTACTGCTGCCAACATGATTTTAGACTGCTTTTTAAAACTCTCATCTTCTCTCCTAACATACACCTTTTGAGCCTCTCACAACAACTCATCCAATCCTCTCGCTTGCCATCCTTCTAATTTCTCCAACTTCTTCCGAATGTCTACCCAAGAATCGACTACAAAATGCACCTTCAAAAGTGTCTCACCCTCTGGGGTATTGGGGTCCACCCCTGAATACAACTGGAAAGCTTTCTTCAATCTCTCCCACTATCCAAAGAGCTACATATTCACTCTCCTCTTGGTTAAAGGGCTCTTTGGAGTTAACCTATATATTTAGAGCTTGACTGATCCAATCCTCAAACGACCCAAATACGGGCCAATATAGTTGGTCTCCCCTTATTTGTTTACCTCCCCAAATTTCCATACAATAATGGATCATTTTAACCCTATCTTTCCTTTTCTAGAAGGAAAGGCATCCCAATACTTTACCATTGAGCCTAGTGGACTTTCCTCTGGGATCTGAGGAAGTTTTACCGAGATTCTCCCACCCATGGGTTCAGCAGATTTACTTTTTCTCTGACCCATCTTCTAGAGTGCCTTCTCACACTCAACACAAATAATACGGCAGTCGCTTCCCCCAATTCGTGGCCCACTCCGTCGCCGGATATGGGAAACACACTACTATGGGGTCCACACTCACTTGGGGAATCTGAGCTGCCAGTTCCCCTCTCACACACACGTTCGCATTCGCTACACTCCAGGACTCCCACCCCTGACCGAGCGACCGAGCGGACCGGACTACGCACGTCTTTCCGGCGCCTCCGTTTCTCGACCGGGGCTTCGCCCTGTGTGTCTTCTCACTCACCTCAATCACCCCGGGACTACGCACCCCTAAACGACTCTTAAAGACCCCGTTTCCGGGGTCGAGGCTTTGTCCCTTTCACACGCACTCCGGAGCCCGCTTGTACGGGGCCCACCAAGTACATACACTTATACCAAATTAGTAAGCCGAAACTTGGGGAAGTTTCTCCAGGGATCCCCCGCCCCAGGAACTTTGACGCAGTCCACCTCCACGTCTGGGTTAGGCCCGCTTGCTCTCCTCCTAACCCAGGAGCCTCCCCACCGAGGGTAACTCAATGCCGAGGGGGTGCAGCTCTCCCCCTCCTACGTCACCCAACCCTGGAAAAAAGAGGCCCACCACCCACCGGGAAAAGAGGCCCACCGCCCACCGGGGGCTAATTATGCTTCCTGTGTGTTCACTCTTCCGCGGTTCTTCGTGCACAAAGATTAACGGGGGTAACTTTGCTTGCTACTAAGTTTTAGGTTCGTCGGTAAAGGCCCAAGGAGGAAGCCCCCCTTTAGGCCCACCGGAAAAAGGCGGTGGTGCGCCTCACCATAGTGGGGCCTCCCTCCTGGGTTTCCTTTATCCGAGTCACGGCACCAAATTGTGACAAATTGAGGCGAATAATTTGATTCAGCCTTTTTAAGGTCAATTAGCATTTTATTAATTACAGCAAGCAGTAGCAAGCAAAACAGCGCTGGGTGGGTAGGGGTCTCCAAGCCGCCCCTCCTGCAGTGTCCCACACTGCAGTGCCCCACACCCCACCCCCCTTATTCAGTCTCTTTTATAGTTTCTTGGAGGTTTCTTCATTCGCGTCTCTTGCGATAGCGGTGGGCGTAGTTTGAGCATCCCTCTGCATCGTGTCTGCATTGAGTCGAGGCAGGTGATCGTTGGTTTCACAATCGGTTCTGGACAGTGATGGGCGTACCCGGAGCACTCCTACGTTGTCTAGTCCGGTGGCCGTTGCCTGGTGGTCGCTGATTTCATAATCAGCTCTGGCCATCCCCCAACATCCTTAGCCTGTGTCTACAAGAAAAGCTAAAAAAAGCTCCCTATATGGTGATTAATTATACTTGTGATCTTGCGTTTTGCAATATGTCTATAGCCTTGCAATATGCCTGTAGCCTTGCGGTTTGTAGCAGTTGCTTCTTTATTGTCCTTTTTTTTTTTTTTTAGTAAAACCCACAAGTTGCTGGTTCCCAACTTCACAGATGCTTCCCCTATCTCCTAACAAGCAAGCTAGTCCCTCATACTTTAATTTTAGATTTCCTCCTTTAATATTCCAATTCTTTTGATGAACAAACAAGTTACCACAGTTTATCACATCCCCTACCAAGCAGTCCCACTCTTTCCCTGAGACCCAGTCCTAGTTTCCCGTGGGGGTTTCTCTCACTCTTTTCAGCACTCGCTTCGTCTCTTTACTGGCCGCTTTTCTCGCTAAAAAGACGGAAGCGCAGCATGGGAGACTTCCGCTCTCGCTTAGCGGGTCTGGGATAACCAGCCCGCCTCTCATTCACACACATTCATCCCCCCTTTATCCACCCCGTCCCAACAAATACTTACCTATCCTTTGTTCTTGGGTCTTTGTTCTTCGTGTACACTTTAGTCTTAGGGGCTAATTACCGCGCTTTTAGGGAATCTCTTCCTTTTCTTTCTTTTATTGTCCCCTTTTGTCCATCGGATCGTAACCTGCGTCTGTCGGCCACACCAGGGGAGTATAGTGAGGCTGCCTAACAGGGCAGGACGTGTCTCCCCCACTCTGACTCGCCTAAGGCACCGGCAGAGAGGTGTTAAGAACCATCCTCTGCTACCATAATTGTGAAAAACACCAATCACTTGGTTTTTAAAACTTTAATAATAATAAAATGGTTATAAAAATAGTAATACAATAAGAGTAATAAAAATTTAGAGTTAGGACAATTACAAGACAACAAAAAGCAAAGAATTACGGACGTCTGGATGCTCTCGGGCACTTAAGCCAAGACAAGCATGCCTTGTGAAGAAAGGAATAACCTTAAAAGCAATAGCCTGTTGCATATACAAAACACTTCATGATGATGCACATATATTTTATTTAAAACAAGAACTTCGTCTGGTACTTGTCAAAAAGTTTCTGTTAATCCCCAGGCGCCTTCGAGTCTAAGTCAGGCTTGAAGAAGTTCGTTTCTGTTGATAAGGAAAGCCATAAATTACTCTTCTCTGGAAAATTTAGGGGTTTCTGTAATTGCTATCCTTGTGCGAAGAATTCCTTGATTATCTCATCTCTTTCTTGAGCTAGTTAAAAAGTATCTTACATAGCATAGTTTCTATTTTAACATTGTGTTATAACCTAAAAATACATTCAACACACTACTTGAGAGAATTAATACGGCATAACTTTCCAACATTACACATGTAATATTCATTGTAACTATTGCAAAAAGTCAATCATAAAATATGCATTTTTCACACTTTGTTCACAAGGCATGCTTGTCGTGGCTTAAGTGCCCGAGAGCATCCGGACGTCCGTAATTCTTTGCTTTTTATTGTCTTGTAATTGTCCTAACTCTAAATTTTTATTACTCTATTTGTATTACTATTTTTATAACCATTTTATTATTATTAAACTTTTAAAATTTTAAAAACCAAGTGATTGGCGTTTTTCACAGCGCGGTCCCACGGGAATTCCTCAGAGACCTTTTGTTTCAGCTTTGAGATTGTGCACGGGATCTCTCCTTTTCACAAAATGGCGGCATCCTCCACCCTTCTGCCGTACAGCAAAATGGTGGTGCCTTGCACACCTCTTCCGTACGGGAAAATGGCGGCGCCCTGGGTACTTCCGCAAACAATGCATACGTACTTCCGTCGACGCCATTTTGCGACCAACACGACAGTCAACCTGCTGCTGCAGCGCCACCTCCGGCCGGTTCTATTATTGCACCCTCCAATTCAAATAATATAAAACAAATGCAACTACCATTCCTTATACAGAAGGAGAAGGAATGAATACAGCTTCGAAGCATGAAGAAGGAGCATCTTTGCAGGACACAAACCCACAAAATGCAGAGTAATAGTCCCATTTCCTCATATTCCAGAAATCGTCTCAAATAATAATACAAAAGATCCTTCAAGAAACCCATCAAATTCTACCAAGTGGGCAGAGATTAGAAGAAAAGCATTAAAGGAAGGAGATTTTGACATGGCATCAACACAATTAATGGCCATGCTGATAAAATATGGCAGACAAAATGCAAATCCCAAATGGATGCCACTGGCACACTCTCCCCCTCCTCTTTGCACCAAAAACACCTCTTTGACAGCCCTGTTCACGGCCCGCCACATGCATTGAAAAAGGCATGGCAAAATGAGCAGAAGAATTACAAGCCCTACTAAAATATAAAAAGCTGTTTTCAAAAGTTCCTTCCACAATGGTGAGAGGTCAAAAAAATCAAACATACCATTCAACCAAGACCCAGTAACTTCTCCGAGTTTGGCTATACCTTCTTGCAATTGCTTTATGTCTTCATGAATCAATTTTGAATGATCAGACAAGTTCATGCAGCACATCCCCTCAAATTCTTCACACCCGTGCCCATGTGTCAGCAATAAATAATCAATTGCTGCTCTGTTTTGAAGAGTTGCTCATCTTACACTGTTGATGTCTGTTAACGTGTTACTCAGTGCAAGAGAGACGGCATGAGAGTGCTTGCTCAACCCAGACCCCATTTGATCCAATTGAGTCAAGGCTACTCCTGATGCTGATTGTGGTGAGAGTATTGCAGCCACAATTCTCTGAGCCTTGTTCTATGAGTGAACATTATCATCACAACGTGGATCATATTGTTTAACTTCTCTTTTCCCTCTATGTTTTTGTTCTTTCAAAATTGTCAAATCAGGTATTAACAATGAAATTTTTCCAATGCTGCATGGACCACCTTTGGCATTTGCAGGGATAGCAGGCCAAATTCTGTCCCCACAAATGAAAAAAATTCCTCGCGGCAATTGCGCTGGAACTTGGGAGGATGGTTTGTCTGACACCTTGGTGTAATTGCACCAAGAAGATGCATGTCTGTAAATGAAATGGTTTGGGGTGGCATCAATAGTTTTGTTCTCTGTTTGTGTCACTCCTGTAAGGCTGAACTTTATACAAAAATTCATTTCCACCGAACCGAGAATTTCCAATTCCTGAGGCTCAAAAGGAGCCACTGGGAGAAATTGTGTCCAAACATGCCATCCGTCCACAGGATTCAAAATGACCTGCGAAACCTTTGGAGGGATGTCCTTTGGAATTGTCCATTCGTTCACTGGTAAGCCTACCAAACATGTTGAAAATGGTTTTTCGGCCTTGAGTGTGTCAAACAGATGGTGTCTAAACCTGCTGCATTGGCCAAAGTTTCTCAAACATTTTCTTTTGGTTGGATCATGTGCAAATCTGCCAAATTGTCCAAGGCAATTGAATTGCCTAAGGCAATTGATAATAGAATGAAACACAAAACCAACATCTGGACTTTGCAATGCAATGACATCCAAGTCCTGAAGCTCTTGATTGAAGAGATGTTCACGGTCTTGATGTTTGCTCACGTCTGCGTGCTTGCCTCTTTGTTTTTGGATTCAGTGTCTGCTTGCATCTGGGTTTGATATGGCTTCACGTATCTCGCCGAAACCCACTTCAGTCCTCGCCCTGTGGAGGCACAAGCGAAACCCTTGCCTCAAGTTATTAATTTGAAAGGGCCTTTAATCTGTCCTGATTCTGGGTTTCTGATCAAAACTAAAGTATTCTCCCTTAGTTTTGCCTGTTTACTGTTTGAAAAATGCCTGAGAATTGGTGGAGTGGGCTCTGAAAAAGAGCTGTTTAGAAAATTCAGCACATACAAAGCCTTGTTCAACCACATGTGAGGCGTTGCCTCTGCCTCCCCCCTTTTCTGTTTGTCCAAAAGGGATTTCATGGTGTGATGTGTTCTTTCAATGATTGCTTGACCTGTGGGAGAATGGGGAATACCAAAGGTGTGTCTGACACCCTACATTTTCAAAAATTTGTCAGGCACTTTCCCTATATAAGTTGGACCATTGTCTGTTTTAATTTCTTGTGGCACCCCTAATGATGCAAATGCTTGTAAAAAATGTTGACAGGCATGTTGTGAGGTTTCTCCTGTGTGCAATGATGCAAAAATCACTCCTGAAAAAGTGTCAACTGAAGCATGAATGCTTTTGAGTTTTCCAAAAGATGGATATTTTGTGACATCAGCTTGCCACAACTGGACACTTTGCAATCCTCTTGGATTAACAACTCCTGTGGATGCAGGTGGTTGCACAAGCTGACAGTCTGGACAAGCACTAATGATTTCCCTTGCTTGGCTTTCGGAAATGTGAAAGGATTCCATCAGTGCCTGTGCATTCTGACGAAAAAATGAGTGGCTCAATCTTGCTTGTTCAAAAATGTCTGGCAAGGTCTGTGAAATGGGCATGGTTAGTTCGTCTGCATGAGCATTCCCTTCTGCCAAGAATCCTGGAAGAGAGGAATGTGCTCTGATGTGGGCAACAAAGTATTTATGTTTTCTGCCCTCTAATAATGTTCTCATGCACACTAAGTATGAATATAAAATTTCATTGTTTGTTTCTCTCAGAAGTGACCCTTCCAGTCTTTTGACCACATTTGCAATGTATGTGGAATCTGTGATCAAATTGAAGGGTTGCTGAAACAATTCAAAAGATCTGGTCACTGCTGCTAATTCCACAATTTGTGGTGAGCCCTGCACAATTTTTATGTCTGACTCCCATTCCCCTGTATTTGAGTTTTGCCATGTGATTACCGATTTGTGAGTTTTTCCCGAACCATCGGTAAACACAGTTATCACATCCAATGGTTCCTCACTTATTTTTGGCTTTTCCCTAAAGCTTATTTTTGCATTCAGTAATCTATGTTTTGGAAGACGAATTGAACAAACACCAGGGTATTCTAACAAGGCGATTTGTAAACCTTTTGATTTCTGTGATGCCCAATCAAAATACTGTTTCTTCAAGGGTAGATAGACTACTGAAAAAACTTTGCCTGCCATTGTCAGCAACCGTGTCCTTGCTTTTATGATAATTTGAGCTGTCATCTCCCGATCCGTGAGGATTGTTTTTGGGGATCTGTAAGATAGAAAAACCCACTCTATAACCAAGAGAGGATCTCTTTGAGATGAGTCCCACTGAAGAATCAAACCATACAACTGTATTTTTTCCCCCAACACTGCTAGATAAAAAGGCAGTGAAGTCACAAAACGATGCACTTGTCTTTGTTGAATGATCTTTGCAATTCTCTCAAGGGTTTTCTGTGCCTCGGGTGTGAGAGTTCTGGGATATTTAATGTTGTTGTCCCCTCTCAGAAGGTTGAACAGTGATTCGAGATCGTCATCATCCAGCTGATTTCTCCTAGAAGTTGTTGCAGGTCCTGGAGGTTGTTGATCTCTGAACTGATTTCTATTTTTTGAGGTCTGATGGTCTGCTCCGTGATCTTCCATCCCAAATATTTCTTGGTGCAATCTCTTGAATTTTTGAAGTGTTGGTTTCCAGTCCTACTTTTTGCACTTCTGCAACCACACAGTCACAAACCTTTTGAAGTTCCTGTTGTGTTGGTGTCTGTTGCAGTGTGCAGCTACGCAAACGGAGCAAAAGGGCTTTGTGAATTTGAGATGGGAGTTTCTATTTCCTAAACCTAAAGCTGGAGTTTCTATTCTGTATTTTTACGTGTATTCATCCTTCCCCCTGGAGTTATTCCCATTCGATTTTACCTATAATGTATTCACACTGGGTATTGTTCCATTGGTTTCACCTTATCTCTTATTTTCCCCTATATAACCTGTAACTCAGCCCCTGATCATGGTCACTTGTATGTGCGGCGATTGAGCAAATACAACCTACTTTGGACTGCACAACAAGTGTCCAATCTCTTGAGTCTCTTTTTCCCGGTCTTGATTGCACTCTCTAAACAGCTCTGTCCGTATCAAACGAACCCACAAAGGTGTTTGTTGCCTCTCTCTCTCTCTCCGGCTGCTCCCGGAAGCACCTGGCCAGCGCCCCGGGAAAGCGGAACGGGCGAAAACAAGGAAGTCGGAGAGAGAAGAAAAGAACGAAAAGCAACAAGTGGCACCCGAATGCGTGGCTTTGATGCGGGAACTGTTTTCATAGCGCGGCAGATAGCGCTCTGGTTTGGGGCTTTTCCAGACGCTGATTTCCACCGCCGTCACTGCGGGAGACACGGCCCCTGGCGCCGCCACCATTGAGCCGCCAGCGCCAGAGTCCGCCCGGTGGGAAAAGCCGCTTGGACCACGTCGAGTCCGAGGGGGCTTCCGCTCCCTCCGCTCAGCCCCGCAGCGCTATCGCCGCTGAGAAACTCTTCTGGCTCCTGCCGGGTTCCGGGTTTCCAGCGGAGCGAAGACGCAGCTTCTGCACACCCCAGAAAACTACTTCAGACCGGGAACCGCTGTTGTTTTTTTGTTTTCTAAGGGTCGATGGTTCGGAAAGATTCAAAACTAACGCAGGAAGGCCCTGGTTAGTAGATCTGGGTGGAGGTAACCCCGTTCCCGCGGAAGGAAAGGGCACGCAAGCACGCAGCGTGCGGGGTGCCGCCGTCGGGTTTTAGACTTTTTTAGGTTTTTTTTCTTTGTTTTTTCAGCAGCAGGCGGGTGAGGCTTGCTGGTGGGTAACATGGGTGAGAAGTTGTCCAAACAGCAAAAAGAGATTTATTACCAAGTAAAAGTAACCCTGACAGAGTCAGGAGAAAGTTTTTCTAAAAGTTTTGTGAAAAAGTTTATAAAGTGGTTGATTTTAAAGTTTCCAAACGTCTCAGCTCAGGATGTGAGGCAGAAAGTTTTTTGGAAGGGGGTTGGCACAGTTTTAACGGAAGGCACCAAGAAGGGGGATCCTTCAGTGAAAAAGGGTTTCATGAGGATCTTTTTGTTAGTTTATGACATTATTAAAGAGGGTGCAGACAGTCGGGAAACGTGGGAAACTGAAAAGAGTCCATCTGCTTTAGTTCCCCCGTCTCCCCGACCCCCACAGTCTGAAAATGCTAATTGCTCTGTTGAAACTTCTGTTCCTAAACCTTCTTCTGATTCTTTTCACAGTTGTGGCTGCTCCCAAAACTTCTGTACTCCTTCTAACCCCTTCCCTCACCCCCCACGGGACGAACCCCCACAAGATGGCGGCGGCCGCGTGGCGGGGGTCTTTGTCTCATCACAAGATGGACAAAGAAGCGCGGCGGGAACTCCTTCTTCCCAGGTAACCCCCCCCCCCCAATCCCTGACCCTCCTTCCCTTTGTCCTGGCCCCTTCTCCTCCTCTCTTGCGGCAGACCAAACTCCTCCCAAGTGCTATTGCAGGCCTCCACCCACAGCACCGCCCCTCCAGGTGGTTCCTTCAGCTCCACCCCTCGAGCTTCCATCACCTGATCCCGCCCCGCTCGACATGGCATCACCCACCTCAGCCACTCCCACACAAACCTCCACCCCCGAGCCTCCGGACCCTGCCCCCCCTCCTCCTGTTTCCCAAGGCCCGGCCTCTGGTTCCCATGGTGATGGGAAAGTGGGGAGGCCGAAGCTGGGAAACAGAAAGCAGGCAAGGATTCAAACTCCTTGTTTCTCACGCCAGTGTTGTACAACGCGAGAGGGCAAAACCCCAGATGGGAACCACTTTCATACGAAAGCATAACGGAACTCTGCAAAACAAAACGTGAATTCGGACAAAAAAGCGAATTTTTTAAGAGCATGTTAAAAGCAACTTTCAATTCTAACACCTTAGTTCCCACTGATTTAAAGCGCTTGTTCAGTTGCTCGCTCCCTCCATCAGAATACAGAATGTGGGAAAGAACTTGGAAAAGGTTTGCAGGAGACCTTCTTCCAGGAATTTTGCAGAGTCCCGATTATGCAACAGATATAGAGGATGATGAGATCACCCTCGAACATCTTGTAGGTGAAGGGGACTGGAATCAAGCCCAAAAGCAGGCAGCAGGGATTCCAAAACCAGTGTTAGATCTCACAAAAGACGCAGCAGAACGGGCATTTCTTAGTATGCCCTCAAAAGAACCTATAATACCTTATATTGCTCTCAAGCAATCTGTTTCAGAGCCATTCATGGATTTTGTTGATCGAATGAGAGACATGGTCGAGAAAAAGGTGGAAGGGCAAGAAGCACAAGACGAAATCACATTTGAAATTGTCACCACAAATGCAAATTATGCCTGTCAGAGAGTCATCATGGCTCTCCCAGCGTCACCTCCACCTACGCTGGATCGGCTCATCGAGGAGTGCACAAGAAAAGCCACACTGATGGCAGGGGACTTGGTGGAAAGTCCTCAGGAAAAAGTGGTTGCTCCAACATCAGCAACCCCAGAAACTCCAACATCGAGTTCTCCTCCTCCCAAACTCATGTGTTATTACTGCAATGAGGAAGGCCATTTCATCAGGCAGTGCCCCTTTCAGGGGACAGCGCCTCCTCATGGGGGGAGGGAGGGGGGGGAGAATTCTCCAACCAGCAAAAAAAACTAATTGGGGAGCGCAGACCTACCCTGCGTGATGATACAAATGGGGTGGGTCAAGGGGTTGTTGGAGACCCCACAGATGACGCAGTGGCGTCAAACAGGAAACGCCCCAAGGGAGGAGGAGAACCCCAATTCCTGTTTTTCCTTTATACTGGCAGAATTTTTATAGTTAGTTTACCCTGTTGTATGATTTCATTTTTCTTTCAGATTAGCAGGATGTCAATTTCTAAGTTCCTGCTCCTCGTTTGGCTCCAGAAAATTACCTTCTACCTGTCCACAGGGGACGCATGGATCGTCCCTCAGCCACGGAAAAATGTGTGGGTCACCCTTGCCCAAGCCTTGAAACAAGAACACCTGTGTTTAGCCACTGCCTCAGCAGAAAATCCAATGTCCACATGCCTGGTAGGGATTCCAAGCAAGGGGCAAGAATTTCCAAATTCTTTGATCCATTTGCAAACTGAGTTGAATGAAAACAATCCCCCGAATATCTGGGCAGGTTTCTACAAGCACAAGGATGTTGTAGAACGTGTTAAAATACCTGATCAGAATCCCCTGCTCCTGTGGCAAAAGTTTGTTCTAGACTTGCCCGCTGCTGATGGGGAGCCCCAGGAATTAGAACTACTGGGCTCCACAAAAGCTGAATTTTGCATTCAATTTAATTTTTCACCAGATAAAGAAATAAAACTATATGTACAGGTCAGACAATACAAGATGGAATTCAGAGCGGGCCAATGGTGCACAGCTGTTGCTGTTTTAGAGGTCCCTAGCACCACGGATTTCTATCCCCGCAAGCTGGAAAAGGGAATGTTTTTCATCTGTGGGGATAGAGCATATCCCTTCTTGTCTGGTTGGAGGTCCATGCACTCTGGGGCATCTTTCCCTTGCTTCCCCCAACATGACTCAAATTCCAATCGGGCAAACGAAAAGTGAAACGAAAATTACTAAACGGCGTGCAAGTCAATTTGATGAACATTGTGACGCTGAAATTTACCATTGGGCAAAATCTAAAAGGGTTGCCGTCTCTGTGTTCCTACCATGGGTAGCGGCAGCCAAAGCATTGAGTGAATTAGGCAATTTGGAATGCTGGGTGACGAAGCAGGCAAGCTTAACATCAGCAGCCTTGAGTGACCTGCTTGCAGACGAGGAAATTACCAGGAAAGCCACCCTGCAAAACAGGACAGCTATCGATTTCCTGCTGTTGGCACATGGGCATGGATGCAAAGAATTTGAGGGATTGTGTTGCTTTAACTTGTCATCAAAAGGCCAAAGTGTTCAATCGTCCATCCAGGAGATTAGAAACCTCATTGGCAGCGTGAAGCAGGAGAATGAGGACTGGTTCAAGGGCATGTTTAAGGGCTGGGATCTTTCTGGGTGGGTGTTGTCCCTTCTAAAGGACATTTGTTATTTTGTAGTTGCAATCTTTTTAGTTTTGATATCATTTGGGATTCTCAAGCGAATCATTTTTAGCATTGCTTCCTCCAAGTTTGCAGCCTCCACACCTGTTGTAGTTGCTGCTGCCACCACGGGAGGAGAATGGTGGGAAGATGGAAAACAAAACAACACTGCAGTTTGATAGCCGCAGTTTCTCCTTCCCCCAAAGCTCCGTTCATTTTATTAAACAAAAAAGAGGGAGATGTTGCAGTGTGCAGCTACGCAAACAGAGCAAAAGGGCCTTGTGAATTTGAGATGGGAGTTTCTATTTCCTAAACCTAAAGCTGGAGTTTCTATTCTGTATTTTTACGTGTATTCATCCTTCCCCCTGGAGTTATTCCCATTCGATTTTACCTATAATGTATTCACACTGGGTATTGTTCCATTGGTTTCACCTTATCTCTTATTTTCCCCTATATAACCTGTAACTCAGCCCCTGATCATGGTCACTTGTATGTGCGGCGATTGAGCAAATACAACCTACTTTGGACTGCACAACAAGTGTCCAATCTCTTGAGTCTCTTTATCCCGGTCTTGATCGCACTCTCTAAACAGCTTTGTCCGTATCAAACGAACCCACAATGGTGTTTGTTGCCTCTCTCTCCGGCTGCTTCCGGAAGTGCCTGGCCAGCACCCTGGGAAAGTGTCACCGGGCGAAAACAAGGAAGTTGGAGAGAGAAAAGAACGAAAAGCAACAGGTGTCTTCGTTTGAAAAGACAGGAGTCTGTGAAGGAAGGCAAGGGCCTCCCGTGAAATGGAAAAGGTAAATCCCCTCTCTCTAAATTACCACAATTTCAAAATAAAAAGGCTCTGAGGCAGAGATATGGGAATGGGAATAACAGTTCTTTACTAGGAAAAAAACTAAATTAAAAAAAATGTAATTAGTACAAGCAAAACTACTGATAGAGTCAGAAACCTGACACCCTGAGGAGTCAGGGTGTTGGTGATAGTCCAGTTAAATGGTGGCTGCTCCTCCTGCTCCTGGAGTGGCAGATGAAATGCTGCTGAAGTGATGATCCAGTAGAAGGGTGTAGTTTTCTCTGAATGTCTGGTGATAGAGTAGATGGGCCTGGTCTTCCTCTGGGAATCTAGTGAAGAAGCTGAGTTGCTGTCTCAAGAAATGCTGATTTTATGCAGGTAGAGATGCTTGGCTCCTCCCTCTGGGTGGAGCATCTTACAATGGGATGATGTAACTTTCTCAGTCATGCAGTGAGCCATTCAATGGCACATTAACAGAAGATATCTCCCCGGAGGGAGACATTGTTTTTGGAAGAGATAAGAAAACTGCTCAGCAGAAGATACCTGTCCCACCTCTGACAGATGGCAAATAGAATATATGCTTATCTAACAAGCCAGGATAGTTGGTGCTGCAATGAGCAAATCATCCATATAATGAATGATTTTTGTTCCCAGATATTTTTCTCGTGCTGGAGACAAAGCTCGAGCCATGTACCATTGGCAGATACTTGGCGAGTTCTTGAGGCCTTGTGGAAGAACGGTCCAGTGATACCTTTTGCAGAGGCTCCTGTCTGTTGATGCTTGGGATGGAGAATGCAAGTCGAGGAGCATCATCTGGATGAAGTGGAATGCTAAAAAAGCAATCCTTGAGATCAATGACCACAAGTGGCCAGTCTCTCAGAATCATTGAGAGGGAAGGAAGTCCCAGCTGAAGTGGTCCCATGTCCTCAAGGACTTCATTGATTTTCCTGAGGTCATGAAGCAACCTCCATGAACTGGAAAGTTTCTTGCGAATGACAAACACTGGAGAATTCCAGGGGCTGTTCGTCAGCTTGATGTGTCCTTTTCCCAGTTGTTCTTTGGCCAAGTTTTTCAGAGCACTCAATTTCTTTCGCTCAAGGGGCCACTGATCCACCCAGACAGGATTGTCTGTCTTCCAGGTTAGTTTCAGAGTGGTGAGCGCCACAGTGGCCCCCACTAAAAATCCACTTCCAATTTCACGCCCCATTGTGCCAAAAGGTCTCTTCCCCATACTGAGATGGGCTTTTGCACAACGAAAGGACAAATGATTGCTGTTTTCCCTCCTGGTCCTGAGGCAACAATTGCATTTGCACTTTGCAGACATATGGAGCTTCCCCCTATGCCTGAGAGAGAACCCAAGGGTGCGACTAAATCCCATTCCTGGGGCCAAAAGATGTATGATATGACTGTGACATCAACCCCTGTGTCAAGTGTCCCTTGGATGGTGATTGACTTTTCGCCACAGGCCAATTGACAGGCGACGATGTGTCGATGTCAACCTATGTGTTTCACCCAGGAAGCATGAACTTCCACATGGTCGCCAGAAGGCAAGTCCTGATAATCAAACACTGGCATGACTTGTTCTGCTGCATGAGGTGGCAAAGCAAGAGCCTTGGCTATTGGGGTATTTTCTGGAACAATCAATGGTGGTCAAAGAGGTTTAGCTAAAACTGTCAACTCTTTGTTGTGTTTTGCCGAGATGATCGAAGGATAAATGATGAGTCCAAGAATGCTGCTTCTATCTTTACCTATAATTAAAAAGCCTTGTCTTTTTGACGCTGTTCCAGTGACACCTGTGTGTATCACTGCATGATTTTCATCCATGAAACATGTCATTTTGGAAGCTGCCAGGATGCGCTGTGCTCCTGGTGGCAACAACTCTGGATCACTGGGGATCCTGCTGATTGTCCTGCTGAGGGAGTCTGCTTGACGTTCTCCGATATTTGTCCTGTTTGCAGGATTTGATCCTGAGTCATTGCCATCACTTATGTCGTCGCGCGCTGGCAATTTGTGCTCTTTTTTGAGTTTCCCGGGACAGGTAGAGGTTTTCTGTCCACATCCGTTAGAGAATGGCATTCACTCGCGAGATGCTTTCCCCTTCTGCATCTTGGACAAATGTTTGTCGACTGCCCAGTCTTTGCGAGTTTTGGACAATTTTTCTTAAAATGTCCATAGGCCCGACATTTGTAGCACTGTCCCTCTGATTTGCTTTTCTTTTGAAGCGTTGAGAGAACCTCTTTGAAGTTCTCATTTTGTGCCTGGATGATTTTCTCCATCTGTTCTCCAACGATGGATGCAACATGTTGAGATGTTCCCACCTTGCTGCACGCTTCCACTATCTCCGCCAGAGAGGGTTGGCCTGGCATTGCGTTGACGACTCGCCCGCATTCTGGGTTGGCGTTTGCAAACGTAAGGCTTCAGAGCAAGTGTGGTTTCACTGCCTCCTCAGTAACTTGTCTGTCCACTGCTTGTGTGAGGCGGTCAGTGAATGAAGAAAAAGGTTCAGAAGGACCTTGCTTGATATCTGTATAAATGGTTTCTTGAATTCCTGCTGGTGCAATTTGCATGATTGCTTTTCTTGCAGCCTCTTTGATGACATTCAGCACCTCTCGTGGAAGTCGCGCTGCTTGTTGAGCTAGATTATCATTTGGAGGATCACCTGCCATCTGCGCCACAGTGATAGCTGCGTTTGGTCCGCCTTGGTATCTGGCTCTCAGCTCACCAAGAGCTCTTCTCCATCTTGAGTCCCACACGAGAGCTTATGTGTCAGTGAGAATCATTGACACAATGGACCTGATATCATATGGTGTCATATCATATATATTAAAAGTGCTTTTTAAAAGTTGTTTGAAATATGAAGATCCGAAGCCATTATCTCTTATTGCTTTGATCAGGTCTTTGACAATATCATGCTCCATTCGTTCCAGTCTTGGATTTTCTCCCTGTGCATCATAATTCACTGGCATGGCAATGTGCCTTGTACCAGTCATGTGGAAATCTTTTCCTTTCAACACCTTTTTCCTGATTTCTGTCCAATCTGTCATTATAGGTGTCAGTGTTTTAGGTATTTGTAATTCCACGGGTATCTGCTTGTAAAATGGAGTCAATTGTTGTGCTTGCTGCCATGCAGCAGCTTGTCCTATCTTGGGATTCGCTGGCATCAGTGGTATTTCCACACTTTGCTGAGCTGCAGGCGCTGCATGTCCAAAGAATGTTGGCAGTCCTGGTGTTTCCCTTGGTCCTGGATGAGGAACATTTGCGGCTGAAGAAAAAGCACTGCTGCTTTGCATTGAATGAAAAGTCTGCGTAAATTAAGTCACCAAATCCGGACGAGATTTCAAGGCTGTATCAATATACTGCAAAAGAAATAGTCTCACAATATCCCCTGGTATCAGAATCGATTGTCCCTGCCTATATGAACCAGCAGCTCCTGGCATTGAAACCATCCAAGCTGGGACACCCTCTGAAGCAGTAATATGCAGCATGTAATCCTGTTGCTGCGCTTCAGTAGGAATGTCCTGAGCCCCATGACGTTCAGGAGCCAACGGTTGTTCTATTTGCTGCACAGGATACGTTTTTCCTGGAGTAGTCTTTCTTTTGTAAGAAATCGGAAAATACTATTGTAATGTTTGTTGTAATGTTGTAATCCCGCCACTGGGTGGCGCTGTTGCCCGTTCGGCTGGGCTTCACATGGTAAAGGGTTGCTGTAACGTTGCAGTCCCGCCACCAGGTGGCGCTGTTGCCCACCAAGGCACCCGTGACAGGGTGGTTCCTTGAGGAACGTCTCCGCCCTGATCACGCCCCGTCTCTGCCTATGATGCCACGGGGATGTGGGAAGGAACGCCCCCATCGTGGCCACGCCCCACCTGCTTTGGCTCTGGCATGGCTGCGCCCTCGGGAACTCCCTCTTCCTCCCCCCGGCCGGCACCCGTGCTGCCCCGATCCCGTTCTGGGTCCGCCCCGCTTCAATCCCCCCCGGGCTCATCCCTCCGGGCTCCATGGCAACGCCTACACCCGGCGCGAGTGTCCCCCGCTCCGCTAGGGTCCTCTCCGGGGCCCCCGCCACCGCCGTTCCCGCTCCGGCTTCCGGGTTTGACATCATCAGCTTATCGGGTTCCGCCGCCGCCGGCGCTCACCCCGCGGCTGCCGCGCATGCCTCGGGCGGCTGGCCGGCGTCCGCTGCCATGGTGTCCGCCGCGCGGGCTTCCACCGCGGCCGACGAACAGGTGTTTACATTTTATACTAAAAACTACATGTACTATATTTACAATAACGTGCCAATATCTATCATATATGTTGGACCGTGTGTCTCTATCTTAAACCAATAGAAAAGTGTCACCATCACAGCAAGACATGGAGAGCAAGAAGGAGAAGAGGGTCAGGACACACCCAAATCCCTCCATCTTGTCCCCTCGAACCCCATTTTAAAAAGCCCCAAAATTCTACTTTTTCATCCTGTGTTAATTCAACTACCACATTACTCAAACCCTTCTGGCTTGTAATTCCTCATACAAAGTTGGCAGTTTTTTCCATTGGCTGAAATCAAAGCCACAGGTGTTTTTGACTTTGTGCCAAGGTCTCCAAGCCCCCTGCCAGGGTCTCGAGACAGCCACGGCAGTCAGAGGGATGTCCTGGGTTCCCACAGCACACAACATAATTAAAGGCTTGAGACAGGCAATAAAAGAGAGTGGTTTAAGGTCTCCTTACTTCAAGCAATTATTAAAAGGCACCTTCTGTAATTAGGCTCTGGTTCCTTGTGACTGCAGATACATTGCCACCACAATTTTAACATATTCACAATGCATGCTATGGGAAGTCAAATGGAGAAGAGTTCTCACTGCATTAATAGAGTCTTATGCTGGAGGCCCAAATAGAAACCTCACATTAGCAGAATTGGCAGGAGACGCTCCTCATGGTAAACCTGAGGACCAAGCTGCAGACCTGCCTCAAGATGTGATTGCAGATATCAAGGAAGCAGCTCAGAAAGCCATTCTGCAAATCCACCTTACGGGGATCCCAGAGGACATTTATACAGAAGTAAAGCAAGGAATATCTGAGCTGTTCACCTCCTTCATAGATCACCTTACTCAAGCAGTGGAAAGGCAATGCAGTGATGAAGTGGCACATCCTCATCTACTTTGAAGCTTAGCTTTCGCAAATGCCAATGAAGAATGCAAACGCATAATTAGTGCCTTACCTGATCCACAACCAACCCTGCCTCAAATGATAGAAGCCTACAGCAAGGTAGGCACTCTTCAACATGTAGCAGTGATCCAAGCAAACGTCTTGGGGAAACAATCTGGGAAACTTCTAGAAGCAGCAGATCAAAGACTCAAAAAAACCCTCACAGCTCTCCATGTAACTCCTCAACAAGATAATTCCATGGAAATAATGGCAGCAGAACTCCTTACACAGGACCATATGCTGCTTTCCCAGCAACCCAGATTATTATCCTCAGGTGTGCAATGCAAATTGGCAACTTCCAAATTAACATACTTAATGAATGAGAGTCATGCAGTGATATCCACAGGAGTCACTGGAACATCATGGAAAAGGCAAGAATTTTTAATTATAGGCAAAGACAGAAGCAGCATTTCAGGGCTCATCATATTTCTGTCAGTCATTTCAGCGAACCATAATGAAGAATTAACAGTTTTGGCCCAAGCCTTACGATCTCCTTTGATTGTTCTGGAAAATACTCCAATAGCCAAGGGCATCACTCTACCATCCAACGCAATAGAGCAATGAGTCATGCCAACAGCGAATCAGCAAGCATTCTCTGAAAGTGAAGGCATAAAGGACAATAGGAGACAAAGATAATAAAGTTTAATGGCCGGGCGCTTGGCATTCAGCCAAGAGCACACTTGCTATTTCACAGACATCCTTTACTATTGCATCAGCCTACTGCATATTCATAAACAATTATGCATATTTAAACTTTTCCCCAAACTAGTTTACATGTTCCAAGAACTGTTTAGCATGGCTCCTCCTCGGGTCCGCCTTTTTAGAGCATGCGCATTTCTTGGCTGTGGTTTTAGTCCGTTCTTATTATCACCTCCAGCTTGGGCTTTGGTCCATACTTTCTACAGATGGTAAGTGCTGATAGTAGCAGGGGTCTTCATCATACGTTCATTGGATGTTTATCCCAACCAAGCAGACAGTTCAATTACCACAAGCATAACTATATCAGCTATTTCATTACGTTTTAGTTAATAGCAAAAATAAAAACTATATAGCAAAGTTACTTTAACATTATACTTATGGAATCCATTTTTAATATTTGCGAAAAGCCAATATTATAATATGTATTTATAACAACATAAAGCCTGAATGAATTTTTGTCAAAATTTGCTCATTTAAATTACCAGATACAGCTATTTTGTTAGAGAAATAAGAACAATTTTTGGTATATTATTTTTATAAGTAGTACTGAAGAATGAGTAGCAATTTCATATTATGATTGCTATCAGTTGTAAGCTGTTTAATGCCTTTTTCTTTCCTATTTAGCTAAGATAAATGACAAAGCCTGCTGATTTACAAACCTACACATATTGTTGTATAGCTATTTATAAGACATACATTATTTTTCTAACTACTATTACTAAGAGGTTTTTAAAAAATGTTAAAGAGGCTCTTCCAGTTAAAGGCTGGACCCTGGACAAGTCTTAACCTCAACTAGTGGAGAAATATAGCAATAAACCCAAGTGTTTTCTCCACCAAAACTATATTCAAGTGATTCGGACTTGCCAAATTTGGACCTATAAAAACTAAACCTCCTTTTAAAGTGAACTTGGAAAACATACCCAGGAATAGTTCTCCAAGCCCTCACTTTAAAAAGAAGCTTGCCAATTACTACAGACTCTAAGTAATAGTACAATATTTAAGAAATTGATAATGCATTGTTTTAAATCATCATTCTATTTTTCATGTACTACTAATTGTATATACTATCTGATTTATTTTTATTTAGTATAAGTTTATTGTTTTTATTGTTTTGCTTTTATGTTGCCTTCATGTTCATAACGAGAAACACACATGTTATTAAAAAACAAAAAATTAGGGGGGAATATAGCTCCCCCAGAACTTTACACGAATATTTACACAAAAAATTTTCAAAGCAAATCAAATCACATCAAATTTGACCCCTTACCCTCCTGAAGCACCCTTGGAACCCCAAGAATTAGAGCTCCTGAGTTCTGTGAAATTGGATTTTTGTGTTAATTTTAAATACACGGGAAGAAATCAGTCTAAAGCTTGGGATGTTTCTCCCTATAACCCCGTGCAGAAGAATCAAACCTTTTGGTGCAATTACACTTCTGGCAGTCCTTCTAAATCTAGTAATGCTCCCCCTGTGGCTGCCATCAGGAATGTTTTTAGTTTATAAAAATCAAGTCTGACCCTTTAGTGGCTAAGGTTTTCAGCTAAAAGATTCTTTTTAAGATGGGGATGTATGTGATGATTTTGATAATAATTTTATTAATCATGATACCTTGCTTGTTTCAATGTGTGCAGAGATTTATTAATAAGGCCATTAAAGGAGTGTTTTTGGTTGAAAAGAGAAGGGGGAGATATTGGGACACACAAGACAGATTATGGACTTTGGACCTGGTTAGCATAAGAGATTTGATAATCAGGATGCCTTGGCAAGAACAAACAGCTTTGAAGATTGCAAGAAGACTAAATCAGACTGACTTACTGGAAAAGAAAATTACAACAAGACTTCTGCAAGCAAGAGATATTTAAAATACATAAGTTTGTTTATGTGACTATTAACACAATTGTTGTAGTAAAACATTACTAGCCTTCCTAGAATAGTATATAAGCATATGTAGTCCACAATAAATTTGGATTCTGACCATCTCTCAGTCTCCCCATCTCTCTCATTATCGCCGTTAGGCCTACACTCCAAAAGGGAGGGTAGTCATGCCTAGTCATTTAATATGGTCTGTAGTAAGAGAGGAGCATAGGAAGAGGCACTGGGGAGCAGAAGCCCTGTATAAGCACCTAACTCAGGACATCATAGCTCAAAATTTATACACTACAGTAAGACAGGTAACCCGACAGTGTGATCTCTGCCTCCAGACTAATCCCAAAAACACTCCAAAACTGCTAAGGCTTGAGAGGTGGTCAAGGTATTGGTTAAAGAAATAGTACCACAATTCGAGGTTCCAGCTGTTATTCCCTCAGATAGAGGGCTCTATTTTATCTCAAAGTTGGTACAGCAAGTTAGCAATACTCTAGGTATAAATTGGCAATTACATACCCCATATCATCCCCAATTAAGTGGACAAGTGTAAAAAATGAACCACCTGATCAAACAGCAGATTGTAAAACTAGGACAAGACGTCAATTTGCCTTGGCCTCAGTCTCTTCCTTTAGCTCTCTTATGCATATAGACTAAGCCAAGGGCAAAGGAATGACTGAGTCCTGTTGCATCCCGGGTTTGGGTTCAGATTAGGGGTTCTGATCTTTGTTAGTTTGCCGGTTCTGTGTACCCTCATGCATCCCCCGTGTTCCCCCCCCCCCCCCACAGTGGTTAGCTCCAGGCTGCCTGCCATTGGAGCTCGCCCCTGCCACTCCTGTGGCAACTCCCTGCCCACTCCTGAGGATTCTGTGTCCGTCACCCCATTCCCGTGATCCCACTTGCCCCGAAACCCCGTGCCTGCCCCTGCTGGGTCCCTGTTGGTCACTGTGGTACCCGTCATCACCACGGCGTCTGTATTCATTGGGCGGGAGGGCTCCCGTCCTCCCTGTCCCACCCCTATATCATTCTGCAGCTCCCCAGCCTCGGGGCCACTTTCGTCCACGTGAGGTTGGGAGCGGGCTGCAGCTTCTCCATCGTGGCTCTCGCGGCCAATAAAGCATCCAGCCGCCACGCGGACAGATTTGGACATTTTCCCTGCTTCTTCATTTCCTCCCTCGCGCTGACAGCAAAGTGTGGCCAGCCCACCCCGGAGCGTGGCAGCAGAAGCGCCCGGAAATAGCAACAAGCGCCGGCCCCGACGAGAAGCTGAAACGCCCAAGCCAGATGCTCGGGAGCTGACCAGGGCTGAGAAAAGTAACACACTGTCGCTGAGTCCCTTTGAGATCCCGTATGGGCAACCCTATGAGATGCAGAAGGGAACATCAGCACATGTAAGAGAAGAAACTATAACAGAATATATCATGGCCCTAGGGAAACAACTCAATAAAATCAAGAAACATGTACTCGGAACTCGGTGTATGAGATTAGATGGGCCAGTACATGACGTACAACCTAGCAATTATGTCTATGTAAAGTGTCTTGCAGAAAAGACTTTGGAACCACAGTAGGAAGGACCATTCCAAGTGCTCCTCACTTCCTTCATGGCAATTAAGATCAGAGAGCAAGCTGGATGGATACATCACACTAAGATCAAAAAGGCTTCAGTCACCATGGAGAATCAAGCAGATGCAACCTAGAAAGCTGTGGCTGTTGCAATCATAGTCATGGCTGTCACAAATGTCAGTGCAAGACTACCTGTGTATAATGGGACTAGCATGTATGTTTGTCAAGGGAAAGCTTATGACTTTACCTCTCATGAGTCTCTGTGGCAGGTGTTACAAATTACAAATTCAACCATTTGGACAGGGAGAAATCTCCCAAGATGTAAAGCAAAGTTTGTTCAGGATGGAATACACCGAGGACCCATAAAACCCATTTGAATGGGTACTGAATGTTGTGACGAATGCTTAACCAACTGTTCTGAATTCAGTATTGTAGTATCAAGATGCAAAAATACAAATTTCAAGGTTGACTATAATATAACCCAAATTTGTATTCCATCAAATAGAGAGACTAGAACAACTCCACAAACTCTGACACCAGGAGAAACCATAGTCACCCAGGCCATGTCCATTCAAACCCCAAAAGAAACAATTCAACCTTTAATCACCAAAATAAGACTTTATGCTATTAAAAAGACAGGCATCCAAAGGCTATTGCTCAATCCAGAGTGGTCCCTGAAGTGAGTAGAGATGGCAATGCAGGTAAATGCTTCTGCCATTCCATCAGAGTGTACTCCATTCCTCAAGATCTCTTTTATGGAATAGACCACTTGGTTGCAAATGCATGCATCTTATACAATCAAACGGAAAAGAGATCTTGCAGGGATATTGGGAAGAGGACTGGGGGTCTTGAACATGATGAATTCAGAGGTGTTAATGAACAAATTGACTGCTACCAGTAATAATATAGTTAAATTGCAACAACCCTTAGTATCATCTTTATTAGCATTAGGTACTAGCCAGTGGAAATTGTCCAAAATATTACCAGAATGGGAAAGCATAGAAGAACAAGATCACAAATTGATAACCAATGCTCTGGAAACAGCTAGTAAAAACATTTCTTTAGCCCTTGGTTGCATACAAGATCAGTTGTGGATGCAATCAGTGGCTGCCTCAATTATTAGGGAAGGTGGGGAAGGTACCTTCCCCACTGAGATTCGCAAAATTGTTTGGGACAATGCTTTGGACTTAGAGAAATCCTGGTAGGTTTTAGTCAATTTCACCTATGACCTTGTAACAAGGGTAGTGACTGCTTTTGTTTTAACTATACACAACACATCAGTAAGTATGATTCACCCAATAGTTGCCTTAAGATTAAACCATGAAGGAGCTGTTCTACATCCTTCTGAACATAGAACATGGGCACGAGAAATTGAAGTGGCATACTATTAATACAGTCATGTGCTATGAGAAAACAACTAGGGTTCATATGTGAGGGAAATGTAAATGATGACCAAGATATTTGCCTGGATACAGAACAAAGCATTTATCACTTTGAAATTCATTCAATCAACCAGACAACTATGCTCGTGTATATAGGTCAGGGTTGTGTATGTCTCAGAACAGCATGCCCCACTATATTGGTGGATGAGCTCCCTGTGAATGACACACAATCTAATTTGTGCATTTATAACTTTATCAAAATTGAAGGATGTGACTTTTCCTATCGGGCACCTGTTGTATCACATCAATATGTAAAGGCAAATTTGACCACTGTGCAAGACATATCACCTGTGCCCATAAGGATGAATCTCACTTTAGTCAAACAGTTATTAAAACACAAAGACCTTAAAGAAATTCTTAAGGAAATTAAAAACATAGGAAAAAAGACCTTGATTACAATACACCATGACACAGAGACAATAAGGAGAGTCTTTAGAAGGATGAAGGAAGATACATCTCAGCATTGGTGGGATGAACTCTTTAGATGGTCCCCTACTGCAACAGGGATTCTAAACCAATTCTGTCGTCATATAATAGTTTTGTTAATTCGAGTTGAATTAAGTTTTGCTTTGTCTTTGGTTATGATTTTTTGGAATTTAAAACTGTCAAGAAGGATGGCCACAATGTCTATTATGTTATCTAATCAACTAGTCAAAGATAGTCATAGAGAATATGATAGGTACCTTAAGAAGCTAAAGAATTTGCGTCACTTAGAAGAAAAGAGGGGAATTGATATGAGAAACATATGTTTATGAAAATTCAAAATTTTAGAAGCATACTGTACTTAGGTGGAGGGAATAGCTTATTTAGCAAGTTTGCAAAAGTACAGAACACAGCTTATAACAGGAATGTTAGGTAGAAACAATTTGCAACAGAACACATAGGAATTTAGTTGCAAAGTAAAAGCTATTAAAAAAAATGTGTATTGTCTGAACTCAGTAAAGCAAGATTTAGGTATTGTTCGAATCCATAAAGCAGAACCCAAACCAGCAACAACCAGGCTCCTGGTTTTGGCCAGGACAAATTGACCTAGGAGTTAGCCAAACCTCCACAGCACATGCCCAGAGACGAAGGTCAAGCAGCAAACACCTGAGGAAGACTTCTTCATCGAAAGGCCCCGGGCCCACGACCCCCAGGAGGCCTGGCATCACAGAAGACTAATTATAATATGAAGCGCAAGGAGGTGGAGAGTGGGCGGGGAATGGGCGGGCAGGGAGGTATGGGCTTGTGGGATCAATGTGTACTTAGACCTGAAACCTGTCTCACCAGGTACATATGTATGGTGGAAATATCCCCCATGCATCCCAGCTGGAATAAAACATACCTGCTTTACAATTTTAATTGTAAAGTCCTTATTCACCAACTCACATCCTCAGTACAAACTGCTACTAAGATGTGTGGGGACCCCATGCCTCACACTGCTGCAGTGATTTGGGCATGGGTAGGGCTTGCAAATCTTTATAGTCTCCTGGTCTCACTCTGCCTGCAGTCACTTAGCAGGTTTATTACAAAACATGCTCCATGCTGGCAGATTCAGGGCCACAAGGAAGGAAGAGGGATGAGGAAGGAAGCAGGTGGGAATGGGCACTCCCCTCACTACTCCTTCAAAGACTTCTCCATTCCTGCCCCCAGGTACAGCCATTGCTCCATGTCCAGATGCAAAGCAGAGACAGAGAGGGATGCCACACCATTACCACCACAGCCTGCGCATAGGCAAGAGTGCAGCAAGAGCACTCCTGACTCCTGCCTTGTGTGAGATGAGCTCAGACTCATATCACATGTTGGAGAAGGCAGGGTCATGGGACTGTCTACAATCATACATCCTGCATGTGGGGATGCAGAGGGGATGGAAGGTGCGGCCAGCCCTCCCTGCTCTGTAACTGAGCGCTGCGGTCACAGGGAAGATGTTCTCCAGCCAGCCCACTCCCCGAGACCAGTGGGCAGTCACAAAAGCGGCCACCCCCGGATCTCTACTGAGTCCTCCCGGGTGGTGGTGCTTACAGGGGGTTTGCAGCTCCCTGCAGCAGATGGCTGTGGCATGGGTAACACAGCAGCAACCCAGTACAAGAAACCAAGGCAAAGGAATAGAGAGGGATCACTTGTTTGAGTTCCAAGGAAATTTTATTTCCCCAGAGGATTCAGGGACAAGTGACAATAACTGAGGCCAAAAAGCTGCTTTTAAGGAGAGGCGGGAATAAAGGGAGGACACAACCTTTTACCAGTAGGAAGGCATTAGGGGAGGAGTGCAGGGTAAGGGCTATGCAAGAGAAGCCACCAAGGGGAAGGAGCAAACCTTGCACCCCAATCTTGCTTCGAGGAAGGGATGAAGGACAGGGAACATTCCAGAAGGGAACAAAGGAGGTACAAGGAAACTGACAGGTGGATTCACATACACTTGGCTGGAAAATCTTGGGGTAAACAACTCAGGACTGAACCATCAGGGAAGCCAAATGGGGTATATGGAATGAACCATTACAAACTTATAACAAGGAATATTTAAAACCTACTACAGAAGAGCAAACTGTAAAATAACAGACTACCACACCGCTCTAGCAGGATCCTTGGCATAGAAGACAATTTGGGACAGGGCTGCTTTTCAGCACCCAAAAATTCCAGCCCTACAGCTGAGATGAGGCAAGGCTGCCATGAAACATGCTGAATTGCCAGCTCCATGGTAGACAGAGTAGGTTTGCACTGCTGCATCCCAAAACACCACTGTTCTGGGTAAGCCAAAATGTTATTTGTATTCCAAAATACAATTTTGTGCTCAAAATTGTAGAAGCAGCCACCTGAAGCAGCCATCCTGGCTTTAATGAGAGTCCTGTGTAGAAGAGCAACTTGTCACACTTATCTTAATGTCCTGGTTTAGGGCAAATTTGGGAGAAAACTTCTAAAGGGTTTCTTCTAGAAAGCAGATTTAAGCGGCTCTTGCTCTAACTGGTTTAGGAAAATATTTCTTTGAAGAAAAGTGGAAAAAACCTGTTTATTTAACAGGCAAAGCATTCACTAGCATAAAAAATGAACAATATTCAATAATAAAACCTCTCGCCACTTTGAAGAGATGACAAACTTAGAAAGTTCTTTTTGTGGGCTGTAGCTTGGATTACTCAGTTTTTTATTAGTGTCTCTGGTGCTGGAAATGCTGCGGCCTAGGCTAGGCCTAGGTGGGCTACAGGTGCGAGCTGCCAGTGCTCTTTTGGGTTTTTAGTCTAGAGTAGGTTTAAATAGTTTTAAGAAAAAGAAAAACCACAGTTTAGGGAACTTTTCTGCCTTAGTTAGCTAAAAACTAACTAAAAAGCAAAGGAGAACTCTCTCCTGCTGTCTACTGCAGAAAACACAGTTTAGGAGATGGATGCAGGAGAGTAAGTGCAGTTTCTGATAACAAACTTTGCACTTCTTCTCTCCCCTCTTTTGCTCTCAGAACTAGTTTTAAAGTTGTAAAACTTATTTTTGGGCTAAATAGACAAATGGGGATATAAGCATCATAAAGGTTATCCCAGGACATTCTACTTTTTATCCTCATATTGTCAGTTTACTACTAAAATTAATATATATTCTAACTCTACAAATACATACATTATACATGTGCACATATATGGTATGTAGCTATATGTAGACATTGGCAGTAACATCAAATAGTGATATTTACACATAGTTTTTACTTAACAATTAGATTTCTCTTAGGTACATATTGTGTTGTTCTATCTTTCTGTATTATCTACTATGTGTAACTTGATCTCTGAGTAAAGATAACCTTACAAATGGGATTGTCTATATTTGAGGCAGAATTGATCTAAACAGTCTTTCTTAACAAATCTTTGACATGTGCTGCTAGGACTTTGTTTACTGTATGTAGGGGCTTAGATTGGGCAGGGTTGGCTTGGTTGGTAGAACTTCGGGTCTTAATTAACTAGGTAGCTTCTGTTAGATGTTGCTTTTAATTTTTGAAAGATCTCTTACTCAATGCTTTTAATGTGGTTTTTAACAGTCTATTGTACTTTTCTACTTTGCTTGTAGTTGGTGTATAGTATGGGATATGGTACACTTGCTCAATGCTATGTTCCGTAGCCCAGGTGCTGATAAGGATGTTTTTGAAATGAGTCCTGTTGTCTGATTTAATTTTTTAGGGGTATTATGACTTTAAAGGACTTATTTTTTAAGGGTTAGGATGGTGTTCCAGGCAGTGGCTTGAGGCTCAGGGCAGGCTTTTAACCATTGTTCTGGTTTAAAAGCAAAACCAGTGAGAGACTCCAAGTCAGAAATACAATTTATTAGGAAAAGGGAAAAGAAACAAAATACATGCAATAATACAAAAGAAAAACCACTGACAGAGTCAGAATACAACCTGAAACCCCTTTGGCCAGCGTGTTGGTAGCAGTCCAAATTGGAATGGCTGCAGTCCTCCTGGAGTGGCAGATGTGGTTCTGTTGGAGCAGTGATACTGTAGAAAAGGGTGTAGTCTTCCTCTGAAGGTCCAGTGGAAAACCCCAGCTGTTCCTCTTGGAAACCTGTGGAAAGGCTGACTCTGATGTCCCCAAAACCCAGATTATATCCAGTTAGGAATGCTTGGCTCCTCCCTCTGGGTAGAGCATCTCACAATGGGATATTATAGTTCTTATCAGTCATGCAGTGTCATTCAATAGCCTACTATCAGAAGATGTCTCCCCTGAGAGAGGATTGGTTGTGAAAGAGATAAGGAAAACTGCTCACTTAACAGAAGACAACTGCTACACAGATCGCAATAGAAAACATCTTGCTTCTCAATCTGGGACAACCATTTAGTGGTGGCTTTTACTGTTGTGAGCATATAGCACTTATTTTAGTGTGTTTGGGGGAGCGTAATGTAATTAATTTGACCGGCCTCCTTATATTTATATTTGGACTACTGCCCATTATACTACAGGGGTTTTAACTGTTTGGCTTGCTTGATTGAAGCACACGTTTTAAAGTCATAGATAACTTGAGAAATACTGTTTATGACTAAATCTACTCTTTGGTCTGGTGTTCACTTATAGATGGCATCTTTGCTCTGATGACCTGAGCCATCATGAGCTTATTTAGCTAGGAACAACTTTTCCTTGTGTTGTTAATCTAAGTTTATCTTTGACACTTCTATCTTTGCAGCTTGATTTACCTGCTTGTTATTTCAGTGCTCTTCATTGGCTCTACTCTTGGGGATATGGGCATTTATATGGTGGACTTGCACAGGTAGTTTCTCTACTCTGGTAGTGATGTCTTTCTACTTTTCAGCAACTCAAATTGGCTTTTTCTTATGTTGCTAATTAGCCTTTTTCTACTTCTCCAGCCATCCCCACAGAGTTTTTGTTGCTATCTATGAATTAATGTAGAGGTAGAGTGTGGATATTCTCAGGTCAGTCAGAGAGAAAGAGAAAGGTTTTCTAACCAGCCAAGAGCCTGGGAAGCAGTTGGGAAAGAATGTAAATAATTCTCTAATCTATCTTGTTGTTCACATTGTTTATAGATATGTTCTGCCAGTGTGCATCATTCACTGCACACCAATGGTGTGAGATGCTTTTACTCTAAGACAATGAAATTAATCTGAACGATGTTTTCTATATATAGAGTGGTGCATTTGAAATAAAGGAGAGTTCATTTTCTTTGCCTTCTGATCTGGAGTTCTCTGTTCCCATCCTGCTCAACGGCATCAGTAGAGCATTGGCTACTTTTTTTCTTTTAATAATGTCTATGGATAATTGAATGGCTTTGAGTTTAGTGAGTTGGCTTGATTTAGTTTTTTTATTAGTAGCTTTTGTGACCTGTCATGTTGGGCTCTATATGGCTACTTTCTATTTTTGTTTCATTTTTATAATGTGATAGGAACTATTAGTAAAAAGAGCATAATGTGTTTCTTCTGCTGGCAGTTGGTTGTATGGTGGAGCTTCTTTAAGCATGTATCACTTGTTTTTCCTCTTTATTAGTGAGATCAAAATTTTTACTTTTAGGCTAATTTGTAATTATCTCTAAAATCCTATGGTGATTTGCTTTTCTAATATGGGCGTGCTGTCTGATGAGGGCAATCTACTTGCTTCATGTGGCATTGGTGGGATGCTGGGTAGAGGAAACACTTGCTTTGAACATCACCCCAGCACTGGTAGTTGGGGTGCCAGGAGGAATTGTATTTTAGTGTCTATTACTTCTGAAGTGGTTTGGATTCTTTTATAGTCTGCTAAAATTTTCTTTTCTGTTGGAGTATAGTTGGCTTTTGACTCTGTGTAGCTTTGACTTTAAAATCTTAATGGTTGGCTTCAAGTTTCACTAGGCACCTTTTGCTTAAGGTTTTAGGACAGACTATGGCTCCTGGCTGTAGAGTAGAGCACGTTCTTCACATCTGGTCCTGTCCTGACTGGGCTAAGGGCTACTGCATGAGTGACCTCCTGCTTGGATTGAGTAAAGGTTTGTTGCCGTTTAGGGCCTCACTGGAAAGTGTTCTTCTTGTGGGTGACTAGGTAGAGAGAGTTCATAATCTGATTGCATTTAGGAATATGCATTTTCTAAAAGCCAATGGTACTTAAGAAAGATTGTGTTTTTTCTTGTTGGTGAGTGGAGACATTGCTGTGATTTTGTTGATGACATTGGTGGGAATCTGATGCTGTCTATCTTGCTACTTTATTTTTAGGAATGGGATTTTTTTGGTAGGTTCTTTGACTTTACTCTTCTTGAGGGCAAACCTAGCTTTCATGAGAATTTGGATAATTTTCTTTTCTTTTAAAAATATTTCTGCTGCCATGTTTCCCTACACAATGATGTTATTGATGTACTGTAGATGTTTTGGAGCTTCATCCTTTTTTAGTGCAGTCTGAATTAGTCCATGGCAGATGGTAGGACTGTGCTTCCACCCCTGGGGCAATTGGTTCCAGGTGTACTGCACTCTCCTCTACCTGAAGGCAAATTGAGGCTTGTATTCTACTGCCAAAGTAATGGAGAAAAATGCATTGGCAATGTCAATAGTGGCGTATTACTTTGCTGCCTTGGACTCCAGCTTGTACTGGAGCTCCAACATGTCTGGTACAGCAGTGCTTAATGGTGGAGTCACTTTATTTAAGGCATGATAGTCTACAGTCAATTTCTATTTTCTTTCAGATTTGCACACAGGCTAAATGGGGCTGTTGAAGGATGAGTGGGTTTTGCTGACTACCCCTTGGCTCTTTAGCTCACGGATTATCTTATGGATGGGAATTATAGCATTTTGAGTTGTTTTGTACTGTTGGCGGTGTACTCTCGAGGTGGCAACTGGTACTCGTTGTTCTTCCCCATTCAGAAGTTTTATTTCAGATGGGTTCTTTGACAGTTTAGTGTTGTGGTTTGAAATGGGAGGAAATTTAGGGAAGTGATGCAAAAGCTTTTTGTGTAACTGACAGTCTGTTAAACCACTGAGAAGCTGGACACACCTCTGTGAAAGACACATGTTAAAGATGAAAAAAACAGGGAACTTCCTCTTTCTTTCCTGGCCAGCAAGAAGGTGTGAAAAACGCCAGTCACTTGGTTTTTAAATTTTAAAAGTTTAATAATAATAAAATGGTTATAAAAATAGTAATACAATTAGAGTAATAAAATTTAGAGTTAGGACAATTACAAGACAATAAAAAGCAAAGAATTACGGACGTCCGGATGCTCTCGGGCACTTAAGCCATGACAAGCATACCTTGTGAACAAAGGAATCACCCTTAAAACAATACACTGTTGCATATTCATACATACTTCATGGTTATGCATACATTCAAGTTACCGGCAGGTCAGGTGACTATTTGAAGGGCCCAGGCGACATGTTAACCCTTTCAGTGCTTCAATTCTCCCTCGAGTGAGAGAAAGGAACAAGATGCAAGCATGTAAAGGAACAACATGAAGACATCATGGTCAGTGAGGAAGAAGTTAAGATCCAGATGGGAGGGATGAAGGAGATGCTTTGATTTTGGAGCTGAAATCCTGTTGTAAGCTATGGAGAAAGGACTCTTTTTCCTTATAATGCATGAAACTATGGGGAGATGAAAGTGTTCAAATTGATATTGATCAAAGGCCTCCATGTTAAAGTAAGCAGATGTTAAAGTAGCTGTGATCCCATGAGAAGTTTGAACAGAGAAGGAGAGAAGAATAGTCCGGTGCCCCCAGGAGAAGATCTCTGTTCCCAGGGGTGAAGATGATTTTAGAGATAGATAATAAAAACTTTTGCCTTTGAACAGCTCATCTTTAAAACAATACCCCATAAGTCGACACGGCCCATCAACATGCTGTGGGAAGGCTTGTGGAAAATGGATGTGGCTTCACCACAGCAGATTTTCCCCCAGGCGGCTGCTAGTCGTGAGAGAGCCACGAGAGAACTATTTTTTTCCCCTCCTGTGGAGAATTCTCCATAACCTTAAAAAGAGGGACTTCTCTCCCTAAGTGGAATGAAGAAAGACTTTTAGAGGTGGTAAACCAACTGGAAATTTTAGGTTTTGTTTCTTTACATTGACAGTGGGAAAGAAAAGGTTGTGGGAGGAGAAGAAGTGTTCTGAAGGGTTTGTTTTGATTCTTATTACTTTTTGTGTGTACCTTCACTCCCTATTTGGGGGACATCTGTGTTTGGTACTAGAACTTCTGATCTGTACTGCCAAGATTTGGAGAAATCCCTCTTTCAACTCTTCTCTAACCTCCTCTCTGAGTTTCTTGTGATTCTTTTCTATCTTATCTTTTAATTTCTGCAGACATGTTTCTACAGTTGCGATTCTTGTATGTGTTGGGCTATGTGCAGCATCTGTATATGTTCGGAGCTTCTTTGCTCCATTAAGCGCGGTGTCCAGTAAGAGCCTGAGACGAGAGATGCGGGACTTCAGGCAGCTCTTCAAAATGCAGTTTATTGTATCCAAGATGTTACAACAGTCCAGGGTCGTGGGTGACAGAGCCACACATACAGCTGTCAGCTCCAGCTGTATGTAAGCCTGAAGACCCTTTAGTTTTGGTTACATTGCATTATATACTTTTCTTTGCTGAGCATCTTATACATAACAACCAATCAGCATCATATACAATACCTTTACTATTACCTATAGCCTATCATAACTACTGTCATTACCATATTATGGTTAATACTATCCAATCACATGAGTTAGTATGCTACAGTTTAAGCTAGAAGTTGTTTTTCAGTTTTCTTGCAGTGGAAAATTCTGAGACCTTTTTTCTACTTGCCACATCAACATGTCTTGTTTGCCTGTGGTATCTTTCTGCTTGGTAGAAGCATCCTTTTGTTTGTGGTCAGCTTATCCTTTGCTCTAAGTCATCAAATCTCTTTCCAACTCAACGTAACCTTTGCTTTCTTAGTTGTCCAGTAAGACTGGCTCAGCAGTTGTCAATTTAGACATCTATTGTTCTTCTATATCAAAACTTGCTTCCATCTCGATTCCTTTCTGAGGTTATACATTCAAAGAGCTTTCTGCCAAGCATACATATCTGTTAAACTTTCTTGTCAAACTTTCATCCTTCCCAACAGTCCCCTCTTTGTCATCCCGTTTCATTATTGCTAAAGTAGGAGCATATTCTTGTGGCTTGTCATATAAGTTTTTGCTACATTATCGATGTATGTGGTACTAAGTTTGGATTCTTAGCTGTTAGGTTATCTGAGAAGATAATGTCTGCCACTGCCATTTCTCTCAAGTGTTGAATTCCTTGTTTTATGATCTTCCACTGGGTTTGCTGCATCTAGCGATTGACTGCATATAGATATCTTTGTGCCACACTTCCTAAGACCCGTGCCTAGAGACTGTGAGGATCAGCCATCCTCATAATTCTCATAATTAATTGATAACTGGGTCATGTGACAGGGATCCTAAATACCTCGCTTTAGTATTGTCTAGAATTGTAGCCTTGCCTGCAGCGACCCAAAGACGGACTAACCATCTAATTATAGATTCATCAGGTCATAGGGTATAATCCTTTCTTAAGCCACGAAAGTCTTTTAGGGAAAAGGACTCAATAGTGACTTTCGATTTTGTGTCAGTTGCTCTGACTTTTGATTTCGTGTCAGTTGCTTTGACTTCTGATTTTGTGTCAGGAGCTTGCTTTGAGGGTCCTTCCCCTGGATTATCATTATTTACTGGCCGATTGGTTTTGTTTGTGTGCTTCTTTCCCATGGTGACTGCCAGTGGCTTAGGCTCGCTTTCTGGTTTAGCTACAACCTGAAGAACTGGGGTGTTGGCTGCAGCCTGAGTAACTGGGTTAGCTGCTGATTTATCTCCCTGCCCCTCTGCCTCTATTTGCTGCCTTACAGTATCTAGCAGCGTGCGATAAGTATAGGCCAGGGCGCAGCTTATTGCAATGATCTTTTTCGCTTTAGAGTTATCATGGCACTTTTCTTTCAGGTATTTCTCCTCTTTAGCTGGCTTTTGTATTTGTTTATGTGGAAAGTCCCAGGCTATAGGGTCAGAAAATTCTTTAAGGGTTTGGCCCATATCCTCCCATTCTCCGCACTACACAGGATTTTCCATGCCTGGGTCTACTTCTGGGTCAGGGGTCACATCAGCTCCTTTGGACATCTCAGCTCCCACTCTAGAGAAGCTGCAAACTATATAGAGGAAGCCTACTAGATTAAATACTAGGAAGGTGGTCTCTTTAACATTCAGGGGAAATTGAACATTCTCAAAAAGTGATGTAACAGACTTAAAGAAGAAGGAAAGGAAAGGCTGAAAAGCCTCATCTCCTGCATTTCTTCTAACAAACTGGGTGCAATTACTAATAAACCCCCAAAACATGATACTGGAACTAGGACTCAGGGCAGGATGAAGAAACCGTAAACCAGACATATCTTGAACAGACTTCAGTACCTTTGTAAACTCCCTATAAATCATTATCACCTGTCCTAGTTGAGACAGTCATAGTTGAGACTGAGACAATACAAAACAACACACTCCATTTTCAGAAGGCTTCAAACACTGTTTTGTTTTAGCATGCATGCTTTTTATACATCCTTGCAAGACTCATAAGTTTACACTTTACTCATTGGTCAGAAGAGACAAAGTGCTTATTGGAATAGACAGTTGCAAGTTTCTCTTATTTATCCTTCTTTCTTTCCTGGTTTCTTTGTCAACAACCTTGGTAGAAAATTCAGGGGTAAACATGGATCCTCTTATCAAAATTCTCTCTGGCTCACAGAAGTCGCTGTACAACCTCTTCCACAATTCCTCCTTTTTTTTGTATTTGAACCACAAACACAAGGACTAAGGACTTTTCCAGGGCCCTTGCAAAAATCCAAGCAGACAGGGGACACACAAAACAATGATGACAACCACCAGCAAAATTAAAAACACAACTTCCAACAATACCCCAAACCGTTCAACAATACCCCAACTTGCAAGGAAACCACTCAACAATTTCCATCCTACATTCACCTGCAAATTACTAACTTCTTCCTTCAAATCCAAAACTCCTGTGAACTTGGTCCACTATGATCTAGCAAGCCCATACAACACATACCCTCAAAATCCTGATGTTCATAACCATGCACCAACAATAAAGATGTACTAACAAGGCACATAGAAAATGAATTTTCAAATGCTGTTACAGACCCCGCAGTCACTTAATGACACATTTATGGCAGGATGTCACTTTCACTTTTAGTTGAATAGATTTTTCTCCACACAGAATTAGAGACCAAGTCATCTGCCTAGTCACCACTTAGATCTAAGTAGCATCCACTTAACTTCACAACTGGTTGCTGCTATCATAATGGGCAGCTAACCTAGTTGTTCAAAGTGTGGAACCTTTGCTAATTCAACACCCCTATGCAAAGGCAACACTTCTCCGCTAGGTACATTAAATTCCCCTATTTTGGGAACGGCAGTGCCATGCAAAGGGAAATGGTACAAAACACATTACTCAGCACTACCAACCTCTCTGTAGAAAAATAAGAAGAAAAAAAGTAAAGGTAACATCCACCAATTTAAATTCGAGTTTTCAGGGTGAGTCAATATTTCCATTTACTCTGCCTTGAATTATCATCTTCACAGCATGTTCTTTGAGGGTCCATGCTTCAATCCATCTAGTGGCCAGTGTCACCCACTCATTCTACTTCAGCTGTGGAACCACTCATCCTGTTCCTTCCTATATATTCCAGATAAGACTTAGCACAATGAGCAAAAACCCAGCGAGGGCCATTCTCTGTCAGAACACACATGTTCCTTCCTTCACATTATTAATTCCACTGAGCCAGTCCACTTTCCAGTAATCAAATCTTTAACCCATACCTTAATATTTTTGTGAACATTTGTCTATTTAGAATTCAAAGAAGAAAAATTATAGAATATAGGAGACAGTTGTAAGTCAGGTAAAAGACGTAAAAAGTTTAACACATAAACAGCTTTATCTAATCTCACTTAAGGTAACTCCCTATATATTCCCCCTTTTTATTTTTAAACCTGGCACTTCAAAACACCATGAGTATGTTCAAAAATTGCTTGGCCTATTGAAATATGAGGAATGATCAACACCCCAGGGATGAAAAAACATCTGCAGTTTTTGTGAAACACATGCCAGGCCATTATCTGTCTTTATATGTGATGAAACACCTAAAATAGAAAAGGCATAGTAAAAACGACGAATAACAGCCCAAGCTGTTTCACCTGCTGATGCTAATGCAACCATGGCATTAGCAAAGATGTCAATTGTAGCATAAACAGACTTTAAATGGCCAAACTCAGGCATTTTTATAACATCTGTTTGCTATTCTTACAAAGGAAGTAGGTGTCTAGGATTGGTACCATAATATTATGAAATAAGAGTCATATGCCAATCAGGACAAGAAGAAATAATTGATTTTGCTTCACTTTGTGACATCTTAAATTATTGCCATAGTGCCTAAGCACCTTGGGGAAAAAAATTATGAGATAACACATTAGGTACCATTTTTACTGCCAAAATAGCCACAAGGGAATCCACATCGACCTATTAAGGAGACCCTTGTTGAATCATAAATTCATATTCCCAAAAATCATCCCTTTTCCAGGCTACAGCTGCTTTTCCAGTTTTCCCTGATCTATGTGCAAAAATTGTTGTACCTTCCACTGGAACAGGAAAACAAATTTGTTTCCCCTAAAAAGGAATGTCCCTAGTCAAAGTCAAAATAGGATGAGAAGGTAAATGATACATTACTGTTGTAGGTTGATAAGGAAGTGAGTTTTTTCAGGAAATTATAGTCAAACGAATCAGTGGTCAGATTGAATATTGACACCTGGTATAACTACTGAAGTTATGGATATGCTTTTGAGAACACAGGGGGTTAAAAGTAGAGAACTCCCAGAGGAACTCTCTCTTTTGTTCCGGTCAGAGAAGAGTTCAGACCTCTCCTGCCCAGCCACAGGCTGGGTGGGGAAGGGGAAGCCATGCGGCTTAGGCTGAGGTAGGCTAGGAGCCCTGGACAGAGAAAGGGGATGAAGGGAATGGAACTGAGTCAACCCCTGCAAGAGAGAAGGGTAGCGAAACACTAAGATGGTTTTTGATCCCCCCGCCCAGAGAGAGAGCGAGAGAGAGAGAGCCTGTACTACTTGGAAATTTGATATCATGTGCCGGCAGAGGAAAAAGAGAAGGGGGGGGAAAGGTGCTCAGCCGTGGGAGTCTTAAGCAGCCTGCTGTGAGATTTCAGCCATCCTTGGGGGCAGCAGAGGCTGAGACTTTAACCCCTTCTTAGACAAAGAAAGCTTTGTGAAACATTAATCCTCTTTAATATAAAAGAGAAGACAGACAGCCTGGGGCTTGAGATTTCAGAAGAAGATAGGAAAGAATCTTAAGTGGGAAGAGGTGATGGAGTGGCTTTTGGCTGAACTTTTTCTTGTATAGCCATAGACTAAACCAATTTCTCTGGCAACACAGAGACTGCATTTAGGGGGATGCAATGGTTTGAGCCAAGAGAGTGACCTGCTGCAGTGACTGCCAGGGCAGGAGTGGAGTGAACAGAGAAAGATAAGGAGGCTGTGGTGGTGCCCTCTGTCTTTAGGGAAGAGGAAGATTTCTGTTCTCAAGATCCCCAGCCTCAGGAGAGGAGAAAATAGGTGGGACTGTTGCCCCAAAATAAGAAATTGTTGTGTTTTGGTACTTGGCAAAGCATCCTTAAAGGGAACCCTATAAGCAGTTATAGTCCATAGACAGTAGTGACAGCACTGCACATAGAAAAAAGATATCACAATGGCAGATTTTCTCTGGGCAGTGCCATGTGTGACATAGAAACATAAAAAGTTTCAACTGTGTTTCCTGTAAAAGACTATAGTACAAGAAGGACTCCTCTCTCCCCTGATAAACTGAAAATTGATTATCTGAGAAGTAGTAACTTAATCAAGAGTCCAAAGTTTTGTCTCACTGTACTTTAGTAGAAATTGAGTGAGAAGAAATGTTTTAGAAGGTTTTCATTCTGAATCTTATGTTTCTTTTATTATAGTATAAGTTAATAAAGTTTTTTCCTTTATTTCTAAGCTTAAGCCTGCTCTACTCTGACTTTAGTCACATCTCACAATAGCCATTTGAAAAAAATATATTTTCATGAGTGCCCTGACACTGTGCCAACGCCAACCCATGACAGTTACTTAATCTGTAAAATAAGATAAAGCACATTGCAATTCATTATTATTTTGAAAACACCATTCAAAATACTATTATTATACAAATATCACAATAGTTACAAGATCATGGCCTAAGATTTTATTACAACATCTATGACCCTTGATAATGATATCTGCAAAAAACTCAGAAAGTCCTGAAGCTGTTTTTCGGGATCTGAAAGATAAATATATCCATTCCAAAATATACAATTTATCTTCCCAATCATCATTCCATTGACACAATATTCCACATGGTTTTTTTGTTCTTTAAAAATAAATAATTACACACCAACAAAAGTGTTTATCCTGTTAACAAGTTTACATGTCAAAGCTAATTCAACTTCTTCCCATTACCTTTTTTTACTACATCAATCAAATATCTCTCATCAGTAGAAGTAATCCCTGACAATAATTCAAATAAAGGTTGCATTTGATGATTAGTTATCCCTAAATATGACCTAATCCAACCTATTGCACCAACCAATTTTTATACATGAGTAACAGTTTTAACTTCAATATCTAATTTTACAGGTTGAGGCGTAATCTGTGTATTGGTTATTATCAATCCCAAATATTTCCAAGGCATCTATTTTCATGCTTTCTCTGGGGCAATAACTAAACCCAAAAGTTTTCAAATTTGTTACAGCACATAGTTCAAGATCTGACAACTGTTGTTTATTATCAGAAGCCAACAAGATATCATCCAGGCAATGATAGCAATAGCAATTACTGAATTGCTCTCACACCTTTGATAAGGCCTGTGCCACAAACCATTGACAAAGAGTGGGAGAATTTCTCATTCCTTGAAGAAGAACTCTCTACTAATATCTTTTATTAGGTTCAGCATGATTTAAAGATGGCACAGTAAAAGCAATTTTTTCCTTATCTTGTTCAGCCAATAGAATGGCAAAAAAAAGCAATCTTTTAAATCAATGGTAATTATCTCCCATCCCTGTGGAATCATTGTAGGTGTTGGAAGACCTGGTTGTAAAGGTCCCATTGTAGCCATTTGTCCAGACTGAGAAGCAAGATGTTTTCTATTACCATCTGTGTAGCAGTTTTCTTCTGGGCAGTTTTCCTTATCTCCTGTTAATGGGCCCATCAATGTCTTGCCACATGACTCAGAGATAACTCCCTCCAGGAGCCATTTCTGTTTAATGGGTAATCAAGGACCCACCGAATGACTCAGAATGACATCAGCCCATTGTGAGATGCTCCCCCCAGGGGGGAGGAACTAAGCATCCCCACCTAGATATATTCAGGGGTTTTGAGACAGAGCAGTCAGCCTTTCCACAGGTTTCCAAGAGGAACAGCTTGGGTTTTTTCACTAGACCTTCAGAGGAAGACTACACACCTTCTACAGGACCACTGCTCCAACAGAACCACATCTGCCACTCCAGGAGGACTGCAGCCACTCCAATTTGGACTGCTACCAACACGCTGGCCAAAGGGGTTTCAGGTTGTATTCTGACTTTGTCAGTGGTTTTTCTTTTGTATTATTACATGGTTTTGGTTTTTTTCCCTTTTCCTAATAAATTGTATTTCTGACTTGGAGTCTCTCACTGGTTTTGCTTTCAAACCAGAACACCATTACAGCATTTATCTGCCATAGATCATGCAAAAGCCTCCTGATTTCTTTTTATAACAAAAACAGGGGTATTCCATGAGCTAAATGACTCTTCAATATGTCCAGCTTATAGCTGTTCTGCTCCTAATGCTTGCAGGGCAGAAAGCTTTTCAATAGGAAGGAGGCACAGGTCAATCCAGACAAGTTTATCTGTCAACCGTGTCTAGGTTGCAACTGGACATTTAAGGCCTTGCATCACAGTCGTCCCTACTAAAATTCCATAGTAATTTTAACATCCCATTGGGATAAACAATCTCATCCTCATAAATTACATGGGGCATTGGCAACATAAGGCCTGATGTTAGCTTGTTGGCCATCAGCATTTTTTACATTAATCACAATAGCAGACAGACCACCTGTAGTAGAGCCACCCAACCCCATGATTCCAAAACCTGCTTGAGTGAGAGGCCATGACTGAGGCCAAAAAAGTTGTGAAGTTATAGTTACATCTGCTCCCATGTTAATCAAACCTGTTATTATTATGGTCTCTGGATGATGTCCCTTGGCTGTAATGATGCATTCCTTTACCAGGCATTGATCTGTCACTTTTTGAGTCCAAAATACTTGAGGTGGTCCTGTAGATCCAAGACCTCCTGTACCACGACTCCGATTCACTGCAATTGGAGCATAACTCACTAAAAGAACAAGTTGAACAATACAAATTCCTTTTTGAATAGTTACAGGGGGTTCACTAACAGATACCATAGCATAAATTTGTCCCACATAATCAGAATCAATAATGCCTAAATGTACATTAATACCTTAAATAATATACAAATATCAAATACTGCCACCGTGCCTGCCTGAAGCTCCCTGGCTTCGCCTGCCTGGCCGAGGCATGGTCAGCAGCAGGGGACACTCCTCTGTTTCTCGATGAGATTCGGGGAGCGGCTAAGACAAAGTGCTTCGCTGTTTGCCTTGTAAGGAGGAGAGGCGGCGTCTGAGGAGGTAATGAGGGAGTTGACTCAAGGCCAGGGAAAAAGTCTCAGGTTTAATGCAAGCTCCGGGGAGCTCCAAATGCCATTGTCCCGGTGGCCGAAAGTGCCCTTGAGGCTCTCGCAATCGTCTTAAATACCGGGGCAGTAACCAGGGACGCCCACCACCCAATGAGGGGATTCGGGGGAGTGGAAGACGGAGGGACAGACGGACACACAAACCAATGGGGGAAGTTCAAGGAAGGGACCCCTGGCCCTCATCCACTCACTCAATGCCCAAGGTGAAAGATTCTGGGAGAGCGGGATGGGGAGCCAAGTGATGGACAGGGTACCAGGGAGGGGTCAGGGGAATGACTGAGCATTTTCAGGGAGATTGGCATTGAGGGAAAGGCGGGAAAGCTCAGGGTGGAACCATTGGGAGAAAATGGGTGCTGAAGGGGCAAACCATTGCAGAACTGTTACAGAGATATAAAAACACAATACAACAAAGTACATCACATACACTGATGATATTGGTTTTTAAACTAAGCATTTCATTGTTACAATATTTAGCAATGTTCCCTTTAGATTTTTTCTATTGTTTTTTATCAGACTCTAGAATCTAAAGATTGTTTCTTATTAAATTTCTAAAGTTTTCAACACATCAAAACTTGCTGACAGTAGACTAAGTACTGATTTTAAGCAAATATCTCTAGCTATAGGAAAGTCCTGTCTGTAATTTCAGGCTGTTTAGTTCTTTAAGTTAGGTATTACTGTTGAGGCAAGCTTACAGTTTTCATCAATTGCTCTTATTTTAACCTTTACTATGCTATTTAAAAGGTCTTCATTGCTTGTTTGTCTCACATGTTCTGTCTGCGTTTTTTCTCCTTATTCTCTTCCTTACTACTATAGCTTACATTGATTGAACACTCACAATAATAAAGCATTCTAACCCTGTCCTATGGGACCATAGGCATTGGCATCAAGAAGCACTTTACATATATATCCTGTCAAAATAATTACTATGTCAACTATATGTGAAAAACACCATTCACTTGTGTTAAAATTTTAGACGTTTAATAGTAATAAAGTAGTAATGAAAATAGTAATAAAAATTAGGATAATAAGAGACAATAAAAAGCAAAGAATTACAGATGTCTGTGTGCCTGGCATTCTGCCAAAAGGCCCATCTTGCTAACAAAGGATTACCCCTTAAAAGCAATAGCCTATTGCATATTCATATATCTCATACATAATTCAAACATTCCTTTCAAACTAGGGTGTTTCTGCTTAATTTCAGCTTCCCCCTCTCATCTTGTAAATCAATATTTTTGGTTCCTCGAAATCTGTGCCTTCCCGATAAGGAGGCAATGATTCTTTTCTTGAGATCTTGGTGTCTGTTGCTGTTTTCTCTATCCAGATAGGATAATGCGAAGAATTTCTTGACTATCTTTTCCATTCTTTGTGCTAGTTACAAGAAGTATCTTAGATCACATAGTTTCTATTTAATATTATGCTATAGCCAAAAACTATATTTACCACACAACTTAAAAGAGATTAATACAGCATTACTTAAAAGAGATTAATACAGCATAACTTTCCAACATAACACATATAGTATTCATTTTAATATTTGCAAAGAGCTGTTAATATTAAACTCAGCACTTCTACATACTTTGGCTCATTCATTTCCAGAGTAACCTCCCCATTTTTAAATGAAATGGTTGCCTGTAATTTCTCCAGTAAGTGTCTCCTTAAGACTGACTCCGGAGAGTTGGGCATATATAGAAACTTATGGATGCCCCATTGTTTTCCATATTTATATTTCAGTGGCTTGCAAAAATATGCTATTTCAGATTGGCCAGTTTCCCTCCTCACCCTAATATAATCATTCCCCACTGGTACCAAAGCTTTATTTAAAACTGAAAATGTTGCTCTGGTGTCTACCATAAGTTCCACCTCTTTTGCCTCCTTCCCCAGTTCCATTTTTATAACCAGTGGATCTCCTGGGGTAAGATCCTCCAGTCCCTCTCAGACATTTTTCACGTTAGTGACCACCACCTCCCTTCCTCGGTTCCCTTTCCCATTTCCTCTCTGTTCAGGGCATTCATTCTTCCAGTGTCCAAATTTTCTGCAAATCGCACACTGATTCTTGTCCAGTCCCGGTGGTCCCTGCCTAGATGGTTCCCGTCCATGTTTTCCTTTCCCTTCCTATTTTACAACTGCTACTAACTTTCTCATCCCTCACTTGTATCCTTCTTCTCAGTTGCTAAAAACCCTCTATGCCTCATATAACAAGGCCTCTAAATTCCTTCCTTCTGGTCCCCAGAGTTTCTGAAGTTTTCTTCTGATGTCTCCCGTAGACTGCCCTAAAAATAAACTTACTAGCTGCTGTATCCTTATATTGGATCTGAGATCTAATGGTGTATGGTGGTGCACCACATCTCTCAGGTGATCTAAAAACGCAGGAGTTTCGGAGGGGGTCTGCTTAATTGCATACAAAGCTGACCAATTTATAGTTTTGGGGATGGCCTGTTCCATCCCCTTTGCTACCCATTCTTGGTAGTTTTGTATTTTTACCAGTTGCCCTGGTTCATTTGGATTCCAGTTTGGATCCCGGAGAGGGAAAACATCCTTAACAGCCTCTTGTGTCGTTCTACAAAAATTCTCTGCTAAGTCCCCTGCTGTTCTCAGAATTGTTTTTCTGTCTCTGTTAACGCCTCCAACAATTACTGCAGATCAGACCAGTCAGGTTTATGTTGCTTCATCATCTATCTTAACCTTTTGGCTGTTCCTATCAGATCACTTCTGTAGTTCTTGGTAATTCTTTCCCAGCCCTCTAAGTCAATTGTAGAAAAAGGAATTTTAACTAATATCCTTTGGTTCCCAGATCCTACTGCCTCTCATAAAGGGGCTTGTATTTTTCCTTTGTTTGCTTTCTAGTCCAGGATGCTATGGGACTGCTTCTGGAAGGTTCCTCATCATCACTATCACTATCAGGCAATAGGGGATACAATATTTTTTGTAATTCGGAAGTAAGTGGAGGATCAGACGGCCCAACTTGTCTCCCTTCCAAGGGAGCTGAAGCTGCTCCTCCCCTTAGTCCCTCTTGCTCCTCAGGGGGTAGCCCAAACAGGTCCAGTGACCCTTGCTTTTGTGTCTCTGCTTGATAAACCTTGTCACGATGCACACAGCGCTGGTTGATTGAGCATGTAGTGCAGCATCACTTAGGTGTCCCTCTATTACCTTTGTTTTCCTTTTCAAGAGTTAATACCAGGGGATTGGCAGGGGGGCTCTAATTCAGGATGATTTTGGAGGGAGAAGAACATGTCCGCATATGAAACCTCACTCCATTTCTCCTCACGCCTGAGTCACAGCATAAGCTTCAACAAGGTGTTATATTCTAAGGTCCCAGTCTGTGGCCATTTTGCTCCACTTTCCAGTCTGTATAAGGGCCACCACTGCATGCAGTACTTCATGAGGGTGCGTTTGGATTCTGTGCCTCCCTGGCCTGCAATTTCCTTCTAGTGGGTTAAAATACAGCCCAGAGGGCTTGCCCTAGGGATTTCTTTACCCTCTCCTGATACCATTATTATTTCCTCCTTGTCCTGTTTTGCTTCCACCCAAATCTCTTCTCACACTCTCGCAGTCTTTTCCCAATCCTCTTCCCTTACACTCCAAATCTCCGGGACTAAATGCGATCTTCCACAGAAATGCTCTAAAATTTCTGGTTCAGGTTCTCCCTGACCCTGCAGCCAACACTGTGGACATGCAATGTGTCTTCTACCAGAGAAACAGTACCAACACTTTCCGCAGGACCTGCACTTAACCAACACCCACACATGATGTTGCCCTTACCTGCAGAAACAGGTGATTCCACCTTTCCTGTTAATCTGGATATTCAGTCCTTTGGTGCTGGTTGTTCTTAGCCTAGTGCAACTAATTTCCCTGCAGATGTCCCATATAGTCCCTCTAAATAAATCCGCTTGTTTCCCTTATCACCCAATTACTCTTGGGAGTTAAGAATTCCCAGGAATCGAGTCCAACCCACTGGGAGAGAGGGACTCCTTCCACTCGTCTCGCCACAGTTGGGACAACCGCAACTCCACAACCCTCTCATACGCCTTTGCTCTTTCCTTAAAACACACCTCACGGCAAACCCAAAAAAAAATACAGCAAGCAAAGCCAAACAAACCCTATAGACAGCACTTTGCCAAAGTAAAGCGCAAAACCCTTAAAGAAATAGTAGTCTCGGCAAGCAACACCAAACAAGCCCTAAAGACAGCACACGGTAAAAGGGAATCTGCAAGGTAAAACACAAAGGGCTCAGTTGCAACCCCTACCCCTTTACCAGTGCACACAGTAAGAGACTGTCTAGACGGCAGTTTGCTGCAATTATGACTTTTGACACAAGATGGCAGTATTACATCAAAAATACATCACAGATCCAAAAACCACGGTCTCCCTCACATAAGCTAACTCCACAGCTTCACGTTGCACCAAAGGTGTGTCTCAGGCACGCACACAACCAAACACAACACACATCTGAAATTTTAAAACCCACACACATCCAAAATAGCAGCAATAAAACAGGAATTCACTCAGTCCACCCCTAGAACCACTAGTGGCCTCTCCACCAGTCAGCGAACCCCTTCCCCTGCTGGCTGCACACGGTTGCTTGCAAGCCCAAACCTACCAGGACCCTTTCTGTGCGCTCAGACGTCTCTGAGCGGCTTATCAGTGGTCCCTACGGGGTGTCCATTTTTAAGAGAAATACATACAGTTTCTCTGCTGCTCAGGAGGTCATTGTCTGTCCTCACAGTGAGTGATGTGAGAAGCGGAATCCCTTCCAGGGAAAATCCTGGGGAGCACCTTAGGAAGTCTGCTGCTCAGCCGGTCCTATGGCTTGGGCAGAGTCACCAGAAATGATATGCAGAAGGACTCTAAAACTCAAAGTGAATTATAAAGTAGGTATATGTTTTTTCGGCCGGGCGCATGCAGAATACTTCTGCAAAGGCATGCACATCTACCCGCTCTCAGTGTTCTTTTTTATCCTCTAAAATGCTACATATACATTAGGTTTTGCAATACATCTATGCATATTCATTTCCTGGCTCCACCTTGTCCCGCTTCTTATGCTAATTAATTTATCAATCCCTTGCACCTGCGTACTTGTCTCTGGTAGTCGTCTTGGGGGTCGTATGGGATGAAGTAAATGGCCTTCATCAAAGTTGACCTTCTCACCCCATCTTCTTGTGCATGCTTACTGATCCTTTGGTCACAGTCCAAACCATGAGGTTGGTCTAATCTGGTCTGGGAGTCCGAGAAGCCTTGTTATCTTGGTAGCCTTGTAACTTTGTCCTGTTTTGGTGACCATCATCCTTCCCTTATCACACATCCTTGCATTCTTTCATATTGCTCTCACACATACACCCTGTCTCTCCCTTTACACCCTGTCTTCCCTTTACAGGCAGTTAGCACAGTAAAATGCAGCAAATATTAAGCAATATATCATCTAAATATCTATTTCTAATCAATACTCCTCTAATTCCTAACCCCGTGTCAGTAGCATAATAGACTGTGAAATGTTGAAATGCTTTTTCATGCAACTAACTCAGAAAATGCTGTAAAATAATTAGGTGATTTTCCATGTTCAGGGGCGATCTTATGCAAAAGACAAGAAAACGGAAACAGAAACCAGCTTATTTTTAGCAGGGCCATGTCTGGTGCCTGGGGCAAATGGAGCTGGGCTCGGTCCTACCCTGCCAGGGTGTCCTCGATCCCTACAGACTTGGGATGCACATCCTCCCCTCAGGCTGCTGCCCTTGCTGTGCTTGGGTCAGTGTTACAGGATGGACAAGACCTTCTGCAGGACACCGTCACACCAGGCACAAGGAAGAGCAAGGGAGCACTGTCTTGGGTCAGTTGGCCAAACTGGCCATGGTGGCACAAATCCGTGCTTGCCACTTCTGCAGAGTCTGTCCTCTCTGAGTATTAAGAAGCTTTGCAGAGTGTGCGCCCTGCAAGCATGCACCCAGCAGATTGGTGCAAGACCCAAGCAAATACCCATCTCATACCAGACCTGCCACGTCCCTGGAGGGGGCCTGCAAGTTCAACCAGACAGGAGCCTCAGAGGTTGCATCCATATCACCCACTCTCATGAGGAAGAAGGCCCTCTAGGCACTGAGGTCTCTGCTTAGATGTGTGGTGGCAAAGCCCCTTGAGGCATGGAGCAGCTTTACCTGTGGACACCCATGTATCGAGGCCTGGAGTCCCGGGGGTCCATCTGGCCCCTGGGGCAGCAGCCGCCGTAGGTGTCCCGGATAGCACTGTGCTGATGAGGCGCAGCCTGTCTGGGCCCCCCGGCTAGCTCCGAGCCTCTGGCTACTTTAGTGAGCACTTGTGGAGTGATTTCAGCTCTTAGTGATTTCAGCTCTTAGTGATTTCAGCTCATTGCTCGCAAAGTGCCTCGGCAGACGCAGGGATGGAGAGAGGTGAAGGCTGTGTGGAGTTCTGTGGAGATGTCTTTATTGGCAGCTTCTGCAAAGGGTTCCAGTGACAGCTCTTCCGCTGAACAGGGCCAAGGTATGGGTTTAAGTACACTGTTGAGGGATCGGGAATTGTCCAATGGCTGGGGTCGAGGAGAATACGACCTATAGCCTTACAGAGAGATAACAGGGGTCTGATTGCAGAAGATGGGCAGCTCTGGTCCAGTCATCATGACTCTGCATTTCTTATCTTAGGCTAGTGACCGCCATGGAGGCCTTGCAGGGCCTCTGACTGCTACACCCATGGGTTACACCTCAGTTGTCCAAGTTCCAATGTACCTTGCCTCTGTGAGGGGATGTGGGAACAAGGGACATGCTGGTGGGCTCCAGCCGTGAAGATTCTGGGCTAGAGAGATCTCAGGGTGAAGGCATACTAGGTACATGGTTACTACCAGGACCTTCTCTCTGGGCCTTTCTGAGCAAGAAGGGACAATGCAAGTATGGAGGAAATGAACCAGCACAATGATGGGAAAAAATGGGCTCTTCTCTGTCCCTCATGGGGAGCAGGGACACCCTAGAGACTGCAATAACCAGCCCAAGGTGGGGATGTTAGGATGTTGTCATGGTTTAAGAATGGTATTCCGCAATGTAGTGTTCCCACTGAAACATCCCAGACCATGCTCCACTCACTGACTTCCTCCCCTCTTCCTGCTCATTCCCACTCTTCCCCTGCAGTGGGATGGAGAGGAGAATTGGAGACACGAAAAGGTAAAGATCATGGGTTGAGATAAGAACAGTTTACTGGAAATAGCAATCAAAAAAGAAAAATGAACAGTAACAACATGATGTGGTTTGACCCTGGCAGGATGCTAGGCACACACCAAAGCCACTTGCTCACCCCCCTCTGCAGCTGGACAGAGGAGAGAAAAATTTAATGAAGAGTTCTTGAGCTGAGGTAAGGACTCTGAGAAAACACTCATCAATTACCATCAAGGGCAAAACAGGCTCGACTTAGAGATATTAAGCGAATGAATTACTAACAAAATCAGAGCAGGATATTGAGAAGTAAAATAAGCCCTTAAAAACACACTTTCCCCCGCCCCCCACCCCTCCCTCCTTCCCACCGACAGTGCAGGGAGATAGGGAGTGGGGGTTTTGGTCAGTTCATCACCCCTGGTTTCTTTCATTGATCAGGAAGACAGAGTTGTTCCCTTGCTGCATTGTGGACTCCCTCCCATGGGAGACAGCTCTCTCCAAACTTCTCCAAGGTGAGTTCATCTCACATGCAACAGCTCTCTGAGAATTGCTGCAACATGAATCCATCCCATGGACAACAGTACCCCTCAAATTGCTGCAGCGTGGCTCACTCTTTCAAAGAGTGCAGTCCTTCAAGGACAGGCTGGTCCAGCGTGGGAGCAGGGCCCCTCTCTCCACAGGTCTCCCACAGGATCACTGCCTCCTCCAGGCATCCACCCGCTCTGGCATGGGCACCTCCCCCACAGGCTGCAGGTGGATCTCTGCTTCCCCATGGACCTCCATGGGCTGCAGGGGCACAGCCTGCTTCACCATAGTCTATACCACGGCCTGCAGAGAAATTTTGGCTCCAGTGCCTCTGATACCTTAAGTTTTAGCTTTTATATTTTTCAAATCAGTACTGCTTTAGTGTATAACTCTAAAACTCCATAGCCTGTCAGCTACTGTTGTCCCATTTTATTCAGACAAAGCAATTTCTCTCCAGGCCTGAAACTCAAGGACACCGCACTTTTTCATGCCCCGAAAAATGTAAACAACAGTGAAGTAGGGGGGCAACCTGGGGGAATGTGACTCCATTACCTGAAGCTGTAATTGGACAATTAACCTCTGATATGCAAATAGACCAAACTTATATCTGTCCAAAAAACATGTGACAGTCATCCATCTTGGGTGTATTTCTGAGAGACTCCTGCACTGCCCAAGGTGTGCCCTTTAAAGGCCTTTCAATAAATACCCACTTTTATCTTTTCTCTTTTAACTCTTTTTAGCCTCTGTTCTAGGTAGCCTCTTCAGGCATCACCTGAATCTCCTCCTGCTCCTTCTTCACTGACCTTGGTGTCTCCATGGTTGTTTCTCTCACATATTCTCACTCTGCTCTTCTCTAGTCATAATTAAAACTGCACCACAAACTTTGTTTTGATTTTCTTTTTAAATATGTTATCACAAAAGCATTACCTCTGTGTCTAATTGGCCCAGGCTTGGCCAGCAGCATGTCCATCTTCAGAGCCATCAGGGATTGGCTCTGCTGGACATGGTGGAAGCTTCCAGCAGCTTCTCACAGAAGCTACCTCTGTGGCCCCCTCTACTACCAAGAACCAGGCTGTGCAAAAGCAATATACAACAATACTAAAAACAGAGTGTACAAGACAAGTGAACGATTCGCTCACCACATAGAACCTGGTGCTACCTGACCGCACTCAGGCAAACCTGAAAAAGACACTATACCCCTGCACATGGCATGCGGTGGTATAGAATTACCCCAGGCTCTTGGCTGTGCCCCTCCTGGCTGCTCAAGTGTAAACCCTGTCCTGGCTGGAACCAGGACATTATCCACCCCTTATTCTATACCATAGACACCATGCTCAGATTCCACACATTCCAAATATACATATATATATACACATAAGCAGGGGTATAATTCCCTTAGTCAATAGCCATCCTTCCAAACTGTCTGTTGAGTTCACTTAGTTCGTGACTGTGGATTCTATCCATTCTAAATGTCTTCCAGGGCAGGAGGGCTGGTGTGCTGTCAGCTGTTTGCTCATCAGGAGCTCACAACTGGTGTATGTGGAGCAGTCCATACTCATTGTCCAGGGTAGTTGTGGGAAGAGATAGGATAGAATTGAGTTACAGGCTGTGGGACGCACCTGCAGAATGCCATGGCAGCACAGAGAAGCACATGGCAGCACAGAGAGGCTTGTCTCTGCCTGACCTTGGGGGGAAGAGGTGCCACAGGGCAGACCCCAGCAGAGAGGACCCTGCCAGAAGCTGCCAGACAGGTGAATAGCATGTGATCACATTAAGAAAGTGTGTTGCTGACATGGCAATGTGTGATAGGTCACTTAGTGAGAATTACCATGTAAGGAAATAGTGTCTGGAAGAAGTGTATAAAACCAGCTCATTTCTTTGAATAAGTGATTCACATTCCCTGCTGGTTTGAGTCCATGCTTTAGTCGTTACAGGTAGTTATGACATAAAGTGGCAGTGTCATTCAGCAACCAATATTATACAATTTAACATTACAGACTGTTCTTACCCAAAAATCAAATCCCCTTGAGGTACACATCTTGTTTCCCTGTCTTTCTGAATTGCCCGCTAAATGCACCCTGGTCCTTGAGCAAAAACAATCCCACAGATGGGTTTGTCTTTGCTTGAGGCATGATTTCTCTAAATTATCTTCTCTAATATATTCCTCATATGCACCATGGGGACTTTATCCCATGTATGGTGTGTGGAGGTTTTGATTGGGCAGGGCCAGCTCGACTGGTAGAGCGTCTAGTGTTAACTAACCAGGTGACCTTTGCTAAATGTAAATCCCAGTGTTTAAATGTCCCACCATCCATTGCTTTTAATGTGGTTTTTAGGAGACATTCAAATACAGTTTACAGCTCTCTCAATATGAGAAAGCAGTATAACAGCAGAATAAAGAAAGAGCAATAAATGAAATACACATCATCTCTTTCCATCTTGTAGAGAATTTCTAAAGCTGTAAAAATGGGCGTCCACTATGATTTATAAGCAGACCTACTAGCCAGAATTACTCTTGTGCCTGTTGTGCTCTCTGGAGCTGAAACGAAAGTGTGGGGGGCACAGAGCCATGCAATCTTTATTGAGACTCCCATCTGTCCTTGGATATCTGCCATGTTTGGGGAACAGACACTATTCCCATTTTTTTCTACTAGGCATTATCCCTCTCCTGCAGTCCCAAAAGAAGAATGGTTCACCTATGCGTATCCTTACACAGACTCCTTGTGCCACCTTATTTTGTGAAGGGATTGTTTAGACAAAAGGTCTCTGTAATGCAGTCTTAGAGTTATTTCTAGCTGTTCTTCTCAGCTTGCTATGCCTCGTTTACAGCTGGCTCCTATCAAATTCTTGAAATGCTTTATGTTCATCACTTTCTTAAACAAAAATATGCTACTTGCATATATCCTGGTTGCATCAATAGAACTACCACCAACACTAAACACACACATTCCAATGTTCTTGACGAAAAGCTTGTGTCTTTCCAGCATAATGCCAGGTACTTTCTGCCTTTCAGAAGCTATGATAAAATAAAAAAACTTGTTGTAAGGTAATACCTGACATGTACCTCAGGAAGACAACATATCAGAGAGCAAAACAGTATATGAAATTGGGAAAGTACCCGTGGAAGAACTGATTCCAAGACAGTGTAAGAGGTAGACAGAGAAGACAGTTGTTACCCTGCACCTTCTGCCTCTGAACACCTGTTATGCCTATATCAATAACTATCAGTGACAAGTACAGTAACAAATCTTTCACCTTCACATCCAAAAAATATCTTTCCAAGGGGTACTGACATGAGAGGGAAAATCCAGATTTTTATACACAGGTTTTCAGGATGCTTAATTTACATACAATGCAGATGCAAGTTAATTCATTACATAAAATTAACAACATTTTTTTCAAAGCATTGTGACTAAGAGGGTAACTTTTACATTAGTACCTTTGTAAGTAGGAGTCTAAACTCAGGATTTATGTATAAGACTTAGACAAACTATTTATTCCACAAACACTTATAATACACTGTTTGCAAAAAAAAACCCAAAACCAACCAAACCAAACAACCCAGCAATCAACACAACAAAAAACCTCCCAAACTAGTTGAGAAAGTAATATATTCAGTAAGAAAAATCAGGATTGCTCTGGCAGCCTTGGTCACAAAAAGCAGAATTAATATCTTATCTAGAAATCACTGAAGGAAAAAATAAAAATATATGAACTGATTTAAAATATGTTTTTGAAATAATACACACCCATGAAACCATATGCAAGGAAAGAGAATTGTTAGCCACACAGAGGTCTCCTATTAAGTACAAAAAAGAAATTAGTCAATTACTACAGAGTGTGCAAAAGCTGAAACAAGTGGCTGTGATGTCTTTGTAAAGCCCATCAGTTTGGACACTCCCCAGTTAATACAGGGAATCAATTAGCTGACAAAACAGCTAAAGAGGTTGCTGAAAAAGGTATCCTTGCACTAATACCTAGCAAAAGGTCGAATGTCTGGGAACAAAAACAAATTATAGTAATCAGGATAGGGAGTTGACCCCATCATAAGGAAAATCCCAGCAGGTGACTGATAAATTAATGTGGGCGGGTAATTGTACCTCCACAATTAATGTATAACAGAACTAAAACATTAGAAAACACATTAGGAAACAGATAACTAGTTTACAAAGGAATATAGTAAGCACAAAGATGACAAAAATTAATAGATTAGTTGTTGAAAAATATGTGATTTGCTTTGCAAAATAATCCCAAGAAAGGAAGAAGGCTGCCTTCAGGGCTAATAAAACAGGGGAATTCACCAGGTCATTATTGGCAAATTGATTTTGTGGAACTACCCAGGCAGAATGGGGACTGGTACATTTTGGTATTGATAAATACTTTTTCTGGATGGCCAGAAGCTTTCCCATGTCGCCCCAACAAGGCAAGGGAAGTCTCAAAGATTTTGCTGAAATTAATATTTAATAGCACTGGAACTAACTCATTTAAGTCTTAAAATGTACATTGTCCTCAACAGATCATTGGGGCTAGACTTGCCTGTACATCCTTTCTGACCAGGAGATACAGTGTGCATCAGAACCAAGAATTTTGGATCAATCCAGGAGAAGTGGAAGGGACCATATCAAGTCCTCATGGTAACCTACACTGCACTCAGGGTGGAAGGAATTGAACCCTCAGTTCATCGCACTAGGATAAAACCAGAAACCACACATTAAATACAGCAGAAAAAAGACTGACTAACATCATGGGGTTTTTAAAAATTTATCTATGTATCCTATTGTTTTAGGTATAGGATATGATTATCTAGGGGGATATTAATCATTGGATCTTGATGAAAATGATAAATAATTGCATCTTTACAATAATAATAGAAACTATGTTGCTGATCTCTGGAAGAGGGAATGTGATCTTAAAGTTAGTGCAAGATTTTGGCAAATTACAGAATGTAACTTCTATAACAGCTTGTTTGCCAACATCAACCTCTGTAGAAAATCCATTTCTGTGGGGAACTTCAGTAAGAAATTTGGCAAAATTTCGGAACACGTGGGAAGGATAAGAGAACCATAGTGGGATGGATTTTAGAATCCATCTTCACTCTGCAAATATCTACTTTCAGGAATAGACTAGCCATACACAATTTGACTCTGCAAGTGGAAACTGTAACAAATGTAACTCAATTGGCATTTACTGAAATAAATTAACAATTGCAAGCCACAACTAAAATGACCATACAAAACAGATTGACTTTACATCTGTTGCTGTGTATTGGGTTTGCATGGCCTGGTTTTTGGTAGTAGGGGGGCCACAGAGGTGGCTTCTGTGAGAAGCTGCAACTGATGCCTAAAGATTTTGAGCTTTTAATATATTTGTAGCTTTGTAGATTTTTAATATATAGCTGTATAGTTTCTAGCATTTTCTTATACTTTAGAATAGTAGATTACCCTTTCTCACACATTATGACACCTTCTTGAAATTCTGTTTAGCCTTATTTTTAAGAAAAGAATTTCTAACAAGGATACCCTGTTTTGCACCAGCACTTGGGAGACATAACAAAATGTAGGGCTAAGAACCCTTGGAGAGACTTCAAGGGGCAGGCCCAAGCGTGGGTTACCAGGGCAACCTATCTCTTATTGGGTGTACTTGCTAGATATACTAATAAATTAAACTTATAAAAATTGTGGAAATTGGATGCCACGCATGCGCATACCTATATTTTGTGCACCTGAAAGCTTTCATTAAATAATTACTCTTTATGTTACCACTTTAATATTGTTTGGAAAGTTTGTCTTCTGATTCTAGGCAATACTAGAAGCTTCCACAACATCCAGCAGAGCCAATCCCTGATGGCTCCAAAGATGGATGTGCCACTAGCCAAGGCTGGGCCAATTAGAAATGATGGTAATGCCTCTGTGATAACATATTTACAAAGAAATAAAAAAAAAAAAAGTTGTGGGGCACTTTTAATTCCAGCCAGAAAAAAGCAGAGTGAGAACATATAAGAAGAACAACTCTGCAGACACTAAGGCCACTGAAGAAGGAGCAGGAGGAGGTGCTCCAGGCACTGGAGCTGAGATTCCTCTGCAGGCCATGGTGAAGACCATGGTGAAGCAGGCTGTCCCCCTGCAGCCCACGGAGGTCCATGGGGAAACAGAGATCCACTCGCAGCCCATGGACAAGCTCCATGCCGGAGTGGGTGGATGGCTGGGAGGAGGCAGTGATCCTGTGGGAGACCTTTGGAGGGAGAGGCCCTGCTCCCATGCAGCCTGTCCTTGAAGGACTGCACTTCGTGGAAGAGTGACCCATGCTGCAGCAATTTGAGGGGTGTTGCCTTTTTCCCAACCTGGAAATGAAACTTGAGATAATATTAGTAAGGAGGTAATATAGAAAGGGATCTTTATTTGAAGGTCTTCAGAGGCAGTTATGGAAAGATGTCCACAAAAGCCCACCCCCACAGGGGTGAATACATTTTTATAGGTTTTAGGAAATTACCACAATTGATAAAAAGCACCAATTAGGAGGACAAGTGGTGATGCAATCCCCCCCAGGTCAAGCCCCTTCTCTGGAGCCTCCCCCCTCGGCACTAGCTGTACTTTACCGTGAGAATGTATCTCGAACAGTTGTTCTCAGCCTTGGTTTCCCAGGACAACCAAGGTAGCAGTGGGTCCCTGCACTTCCCGGAGCTTGGAGTTTGGAATTTGTTATGTCTTTTTGCCTAGGGAAAGGCCATGGAAAATTACTGGGAAAACTAGCTACTAATGCAATAGGTTACAAAGCTACAAATATATGTGTGAAGAATACAAAGAACATATAAAAGAAAAAACAGACGAAAACCCAAATGACATCACTGCTGTTCATGGGATGGACTCATGTTGCAGCAGTTCGCTGTTGCTTATGAGATGAACTGATGTCAGAGAAGTTCGCAGAGAACTGTCTCCCATGGGAGGGACCCCATGGGGCATCAGGGGAATGACTCCTCTCCCTGAGCAGCAGGAGAAGCTATGGGTGATGAACTGACCATAACCCCCATTCCCTGTTTCCTAGGGTGACTTTATGATGCTTGTATCCCCAATTGTCTGTTCTGTTTATGCTAGATAGTAAGTTCTGCACCTTTAAGACTGGTTCTGAGACTGAAGAGGGGAGAAGACACATGCAGTTTGTTTTCAGAAACTGCACTTGCTCCCCCGCATTTCCTTCTCACAGACTGTGTTGTCGGCAGCATGGACAGTGGGAGACAGCTCTCCTTTGCCTTTTAGGGTTTTTTTTAGCTAGCTGAGGCAGAAAGGTTCCCCAGACTGTGGCTTTTTTATTTCTTGGCATGGATCGTCCCTGCTCTTGACTGAAAATCCAGAAAAACACCAGGAGCTCATGCCTGTGGCCCACCGGGGCCCAGGAAGTGGCATTTTCTGACACAGGAGGGACTGATAAGAGACTGAGCGAGCCGAGCTACATCCCATGACAAGGACTTTCTGAATTTGCCATCTCTTCACAACAGCGAGGGGTTTTATTGTTTAATAGTATTAATTTTTTTATGCTTGTGAATACTTTGCCTGTTAAACAAACAGGTTTTTTCCACTTTTCTCCAAGGAAATCTTTTCCCGAACCAGATGGGGGAGGGGCCACTTGAATCTGCTTTCTAGAGGGATCCCTTTGGAAGTTTCTTCCCAAATTTGCCCTAAACCAGGACAAATACATTCTTGGCGCCCAGCGTGTGGCTCAAAAAAGTGGAAAAATCCTGTACTGATTTCATTTTGGTTTCACTTTACTCTGTATTGGGATAAAACAGTCAGTAGCCATGTTGCTTGAATTCATAATGTCTCTCTGGGTGGAGGCCTTCATGTGTCTCTGGTCCCTAGGCTTTTTTGAGGTTTTAATACCTTTCTGGTCCCTAGGCTTGATTTCTTATTCTGAGATAGCTCAAGTACTGGCCTCAACACGTAGCTTTTACAGAAGAGGGGCACAGATTAGAATAGCTGATATGCTGGGCTTGGTGATAATGATTTATAGGGAGTTTACAAAGGTACTGGGGTTTGTTCAAGATATGAATGGTTTATGGTTTCTTCATCCTACCCTGCGTCTTAGTACCAGTAGGATGTTTTAGGGATTTATTAGTAATTACACCCAGTTTGTTAGAGGAGAAGCATGGGAGAGAATGGGCTGAACCCTGAAGGAATTTTCTGATCCCTCAGCCTGGGAATTTTCATGTGAGCAAATTCAGAACCCAGATGAGGTGAGGAAATATCTGGAAGAGAACTGCCATAATGATTCTAATGAGAAAAAGCTCACTGCAATAAGCTGGGCCCTGGCATATGCTTATTGCAGGCTGCTAGATACTGTAGGGCAGCAGATAGAGGCAGGGGGGCAGGGAGATAAATCAGCAGCTACCCCAGTCACTCAGGCAGCAGCCAACACCCCAGCTACTCAGGTTGTAGCTAAACGAGACTGTAAGCCAAAGCCACTGGCAGTCAATACCACGGGAAAGAAGCACAAAACCAAAACTGATCAGCCAGTGGACAATGATGATCCAGGGGAAGGACCTGTCACTGTTGAGTAAGAAGCGGCACAGAGTCACCAGAAGGCTGGTTTGCACAGCGTCCCTTTAGTATGAAATTCTCTTTTTATAGACTGTTCCGATACAGACAGAACAGATTGGTCAATTAATCAATACATTTCACCTGATTGGCTAATTAACAAAAACACCTTTCTTATAAACAATCTTTGAGAAAAACAGGAAAACAGAGAGCAAGAAAACACCACCTGCAGGTTGTTTATAATAACAAGCAATCATTGTTTTCTCTGCAACTCCCTAAAGTCTCACAAGCCAATCGTGAGAAAACTTATCTCATTTTCTCACTCTCTGACCAGGCTGTCACATCCATAGGTTCCCCTTTTTGTTTAAAGGAGGAGGCAGTGTTTGTAATCCTCTGCGGGGCCCCTTGCAGGAAGGAGAACAAACACAACTCCAGAGGTTCCTCTAGCAGTTTCTAGTTATCAATCAGAACCTCAGTCGGATGCTGATTTAAAAGGGTCGGAGAGATCGGATTTTGTGATTCCTTCGAGGCAGGTGTGTCTCACCTGAAGAATGCAATGAGAGAAAATTATTTAGAGTGACAGGATTCTCTGAATTCTGTGGCACTGTAAGATGATTGATTGCATATAGAGCTTTTTCTAATCGACTGTGTGGTGTTTCTCCAGGCATTCCCCTTTTTTGTTTGTCTAGAACATGCTTCAAGGTACCATGAGCACGTTCGACAATGGCCTGGCCTGTTGGAGAGTGCGAGATACCAAGTTTATGAGAGACTCCCCATAAGCACAGAAACTGCTGCGTCTTCTATAAGACATAGGTGGGGCCATTGTCATTTTTTACAGAAGAAGGTATTCCCAAGACTGCAAAAGTCATCCTCCAATGGGCAATCATGTCGCGACCCTTTTCTCCAGTGTGAGCAGATGCCCACATGGTGGAGGAGAATGTGTCAATAGGCACGTTTACATACTTAAGTCAGCCAAATTCAGTGATGTGAGGGATCTGTTTGCCAATGCTGCAAGGCCTTTAGGCCTCTGGGGTTCACCCCGGCTGGTAAAGGTGCAGAAAGTCCATGACAGTCAGCACAAGAATTGACAATGTCACGAGCCTCAGTTGGCATCAAATGAAATTGTTCTTGCAGGGTATGTGCACTTTGATGGAAAAAATCATGCTGATAGTAAAAAGTTTCTAAAATCATGGGAATTCGGGGAGTTGAGCTTAGTAGGACCTGGGAAAATGTTAGTCCTTGTCTTTGTTAGAGCATGTGAAACTGTGCTGCACCTGCGTAATTATTAGATAAATGATATGATTGTTAGATGTAATGCTTGCTTAGTAATTAGATATAATTATTGTTTGATCGTAACAAGAATCATGAGAACTATGTTTGGGGGAATCACGAGAAATCCATGCTTGGATGAAATCAATGTATACAATAGAACAATATAAATTTAATAATTAATATGTAGCTATATAACAATAGAATATAAAACATGTTCAGCTCGAAACCATGTTGGAGTCAGATTTGGGTCTGAAACCCTTGACTTCCAGAGCTCTTCAAATAAAAGCACCTGCATATAATCATATTCTGTGATTATGTGTTCCTGAATGCTAACATTTTGGTGACCCAGATGGGACCCTGTGAGTGCTGGTGAGGACTCCGCGACACGATCACGCTCCAGCCAGCACCGAGGGATTCTCGGGAAGCCCATCAGTGCCATGACCCCCCGCAGCTCACAATGTCCCCTGGAGAGAGGTAAGGTGATTTTACTCTGGTCTGGTACCTGCTGATAAGATGCAGCAAAAGCTGCACACGGTTGGGTTAAAGGAATTCCTGGTGGTATTGCCTAGGCGCCGTCTTTTAGACAACCGCGAAAGCGTTGCAGGTTCGGCATCAGTGGTGTTTTGTAACTGTAAACATGGAGAAGCTTAAAGGGATTTTGGGTGGCAATGCCCCCATACCGCGTACTTCTCCTTTGGGGTGCTTATTAGCACATTGGAAACAGGGCAATTTTGGGCAAGATTTATGTAGGGGCAAGTTAATTGATTATTGTAATACATAGTGGCCAGAATATGTCTTAGAGGGTGGCAAAAAGTGGCCCCTACTTCGCCTAATTCTATTTTACCTAGTCCCGCTTCACCCCTCCCTCTGTACACTCCTCTGCCACTGTCACCTGATCTCTCTTCTTTGGGAGATCAAAATTTAACTGTGATACAAGGAAAGAGGGGGGAAATGTAAGTGAAGAAGATAGCGATAGTGGAGATGATAGCAAATCCGTGACACCAGTATCTCCTAGAACTCGGACTCGGTTAAAGCTTGCCCCAGTCTTGGCTAGAAAAGACCTGGGCAGACAAAAGCGGACTGTGATTGCCCCCTTGCGACAGGGAGTAGGAGTGGAGGGGCCGGTGTTTGTAAAAGTGCCTTTTTCCCCTGCAGATTTATTAATTTGGAAACAATCAGCTGGGACCTATAGGGAATATCCTGATAAAGTGACAAGGGTGGTAAAAATGATTATGAAAACTCAGAATCCAGATTTGGATGATATACAAGTAATATTAGATACCTTGATGGATTCTACTGAGAAAGAAATGGTGCTCAAGGCAGCAAAGGGCAAGGGAAGATATCAGAAATAGGCTCATAACGGGAACTCTATATGATAATTTTCCAACCAAGGATCCAGGGTGGGATACTAATGCACCTGGGCATATGCAGAGGCTGAAGAAATATCAAGAGTGGGTCCAGATAGGGGTTCAGAATGCTGTGCCTAAGACTATGAATTGGTCTAAATTGTATGAGATAAGGCAGGAGAAGACTCTCCTACTGCGTTTTTTGGAAAGGCTTAAGGAAGCAGCGAGAAAATATACAGATCTCCAAATAGATACACCACAAGCAAAAATCCAGCTCGCTCTCATTTTCCTGGGGCAGTTGCAGGATGATATTAGGAGAAAATTGCAAAAATTAGAAGGGGAAGAACTAAGAAATCTAGATAAACTACTTGAAGTAGCCTGGAAGGTATACAATAATAGGGAAAAGGAGACTATTAAGACACAGCAGCAGAATCTCCTGGCAGTGATACAAGGAAAAGGGAATCCAGGCATCAGGGGACAGGGCAGGGGTGGCCACGGACTGGGGAGGGGTGGACTTGGCAGGGGGTGCAGGGGAACGAGTATGCTGAAGTTGGGATTCAACCAGTGTGCGTATTGTAAACAAAAAGGCCACTGGAAGAACAAGTGTCCAAACCGGTTTTACCAGGGCAACCAGCCAAGCTGGGATCAGGATGTTTCGAAATTAATGGTGCTGGGAGAGTACAGTAGCTGACTAGAATCAGAACAATCTACACAAGAGCCTCTAGTAAGTATACAGTTAGGAGATAAGTAAAATTCCTGGTGGATACAGGGGCCACGTATTTTGTGCTAAATGATTTAGAAGGGCAAATTGGGGACAAACAAACAACAATAGTTGGGGCCACAGGGAAGGAGGAGAATCGGCCACTCTTACAACCCCTAGATTTGTGTTTTGGGAATAAAGTTTTAACACATGAATTCTTACATGTGCCTGAGTGCCCAATCACACTTCTAGGGTGAGATTTATTAGCAAAACTTGATGCAGTAATAACCTTTGAGAATGGGGAACTTTTAATGAAAATACCCTAATAAAAGATGGGACAAATTTTAATGATAAAAGAAAAACCAGTCCCCTCTATTCCTAGGGAGGTAGAAGATGCAGTGATTCCTTCAGTGTGGGAAACAGGTATACCTGGAAAATCTAAATTGGCACAACCAATACATGTAGAATTAAAGGAAGGGGCAAGAGCAGTACAGGTCAAACAGTATCCTATAAAATCAGAAGCACGGCAGGGAATAGTAAAGGTTATTGATAAATTATTGAAATACCAAGTTTTAGAAGAATGTGAATCAGAATATAATACACCTATATTTCCAGTGAAGAAACCCAATGGTGAATCTAGACTAGTGTAGGATTTGAGAGCAATAAATGAAATAACTAAAGACATTTATCCAGTGGTTGCCAATCCCTACACATTGCTGACATCCGTGAAAGAGATATATAAATGGTTTACAGTAATTGATCTAAAAGATGCCTTTTTCTGCATACCCCTTGACAAAGAAAGTAGGAAACTGTTTGACTTTGAGTGGGAAAATCCAGGGAACGGAAGAAAAACCCAGCTCATCTGGACACGACTCCCACAAGGATTCAAGAACAGTCCGACCCTATTCGGAAACCAGCTGGTGAAGGAGCTGGAGATCTGGACTGTGAGTGGCCAAGTACCGAGAGGACAATACCTGCTGCTACAGTATGTTGATGATATACTGATAGCCACAGAGGAGAAAGCAACCTGCATAAAGGTAACAATCGAGATTTTAAATTCACTGGGAATGGGAGGGTATAAGGTGTCTAAAGAAAAAGCACAAATTGCCCAACAGACTGTGATCTACCTGGGATGTGAAATTTCACAAGGGCAGTGAAAACTAGGTACTAACCGTATTCAAGCTATTTGTGCTATTCTAGAGCCCCAGAATCTGCATAAGCTGCGAGTCTTCCTTGGGATGACAGGGTGGTGCCGTCTGTGGATCATGGACTATGGACTAATTGTGAAACCCCTGTACAAAGCCCAGAAGACGCAGCCATTCACCTGGGGCAAACCACAGAAAGAAGCCTTCCTAAAATTAAAAGAAGCACTGACGACTGCTCCAGCATTAGGACTACCTGATCTGTCTAAAGATTTTCAGCTGTTTGTACATGAAAGGCTGTGTCTGGCACTAGGAGTCCTGGGAAGCTGGAAAAGGCCGGTGGGCTATTTTTCCAAACAACTTGACAACGTAAGTGCTGGATGGCCTCCATGTCTGTGGGCAGTCGCAGCCACTGTGATGCTGATACAAGAAGCCAGGAAGCTCACTATGGGAAGGCACATAGATGTCTATGTACCGCACATGGTATCCACTGTTTTAGAGCAAAAAGGGGGCCATTGGCTATCCCCAAGTCAAATCATGAAATTCCAGGTAATCCTAATGGAGCAAGATGATGTAACATTAAAAACAACTAACCTTTTGAATCCAACTTTGTTTCTAGGTACCATAGCTGAAGAAGGCCCATTAGAGCATGACTGTGTAGAAGTAATAAAGTACACCTATTTGGCAAGACAAGACCTGAAAAACATCCCGCTAGAGCAACCAGAGTGGGAGTTATTCACAGATGGAAGCAGCTTCGTGGAGAACAGAAACAGACACACCGGATATGCGGTAACGACAATCAGTACAGTGGTAGAGGCAAAAGCATTACCACCAAATACATCCGCCCAGAAAGCAGAACTGGTTGCCTTAACCAGAGCACTAGAACTGAGGGAAGGGAAAAGGATAAACATATGGACTGACTCAAAATATGCTTTTGGAGTGGTGCATGTGCACAGAGCACTGTGGAAAGAAAGAGGACTTCTGTCTTCTCAAGGTATGCACATTGAACATCAAGATGCAGTCCTTCAATTGATAAAAGCAGTACAAAAACCTAAACAAGTGGCAATTGTGCACTGTAAAGCACATCAATCAGGAAGCTCCAAAATTTGTGAGAGAAATCAAAAGGCAGACTGGACAGCCCGACAGGCTGCTCGAAAGGTGCAAACAGCAATGGCATTGGTACCTTTAAAACTTAATGCATCTCAATTCAATTTATCCCCACAGCCAAAATACTCAGCAGAAGATGAGAAATTGGGATATTCGCTGAATGCATTGGAAGAATTCAGAATGGTGGTATGTAACTACACAAGGACAAATAGTGGTACCCCCCTCTTGGTAATGAGAGAAGTTCTACAAATTAAACATAACTAATGTCATTGGGGTGCAGAGGCATTGGTAAAGTTCCTAAAATGCAATTTGATCTCAGTACGAATGTTAACAATGGCTAAATCAATAATGTCAAAATGTGAGATTTGCTTAAAAAACAACCCAGTGGCTAGGCGACAGGCACAACTAGGAAGGATTCGGGTAAGAATAGAACCAGGAGATTATTGGCAGGTAGATTTTGTAGAATTACCAAGAATTCGAGGATACAAATATCTGCTAGTGGGAGTTGACACATTTTCTGGATGGCCATGTCGCACGAACCAAGCAAAAGAAACAGTTAAGTGGTTACTACAAGAAATCATTCCCAGATTCGGGGTGCCTCTAGAGATATCATCAGACAGAGGCCCACATTTCATAGCCACAGTAGTAAGACAAGTAAGCAGGTTGCTGGGAATTGCCTGGGATCTTCACACACCATGGAGACCCCAGTCAAGTGGACAGGTAGAGAGGATGAATCAGACATTAAAGAGGCAAATAAGTAAAATATGCCAGGAAGCCAAACTGCAGTGGCCACAGGCTTTACCAATAGCATTGCTGAGAATTCTGATAAAGCTTAGGAGTGGGATGTCAGTCAGTCCTTATGAGATATTGTATGGGAAACCATACGAATCTCCTGGACCCAATCCAAATATACATGTCACGGGAAAGCAGGAAGTATATAATTATGTTCTGTCTCTCGGAAAAACTCTAGCACGGCTTCGGAGCGCCCTCGTGTGGAATAGGTCGCTGTCCCTCGAAAACCCAGTTCATGACATCTATCTGGGGGACGAGGTGTACATTAAGAATTGGAACGAAGAACCACTAAAAGAAAGGTGGACTGGACCCCATCAGGTACTGCTGACCACCTTTACAGCAGTCAAAGTAGCTGGAGTGGACCCCTAGATACACTACACCTGAGTGAAGAAAATCCATCCCGGACTGTGGACCATGTAAACTGTGGGACCAACAAAGCTGCAGATAAGATGTGTTTAATTGTTTCAAGAATGTTACCAGTAATTGTACCAATGCTCATTTCATGGTCTTTGGGATGTGAAATGCAAAAAGATCAATTAATCACTCTTCATTCTAGAATGAAGAAGGAGGTACAGGCAGAAACACAGGTGATAAAGGTTTCCAATGCAATTCAGAGATTCGGTCGGCCCCCTGATATCCCCACTTGCAACCGTATCATAGCATGGTCCCCACTGGGTAATAATTAGCATTGACTCCATGATTCCAGAAGGCTGATCAATCGCTTTTTTATACTATGCTATGCTATGCTATGCTATGCTATGCTATGCTATGCTATGCTATGCTATGCTATGCTATGCTATGCTATACTATACTAATAAGAAAAACCCATCACCCTTGCTGACAGTCCGATACAGCTTTGACCAGATTGGTCAATTGAATCCAAACACTGTTGGGAAGGATGAAAGTTTGACAAGAAATTCTCACCGATATGTATGCTGGGCAGAAAGATTTTTGAATGTAGAATCTGAAGAAGGAATAGAAATGAAAGCAAGTTTTGATATAGAAGAAAAGAATTGCTGAGCCAGTCTTACTGGATAACTAAGAAGGCAAAGGGTATGTTAGTTTGAAGGGGTTTTTATGACTTAGACCAAAGGATAAGCTGACCACAAACAAAAAAATGTTTTTACCAAGTAAAAAGATACCACAGGCAAATAAGACTGCTAATGTTGCAAGTAGAAAAAAGGTCTCAGAATCTTCCACTGTAAGAAAACTGAAAAACAACTTCTAGCTTAAACTGTAACATACTAACTTGTAATGATTGGAGAATAGTAACATGAATATGGTAATTATAGTAGTTATGATGGGCTATAGGTAAAAGTTAAGGTATAGATTGGTTCTTCTGTATTAAGATGCTCAGCAAAGAAAAGTATATAATGCATTGTAACCAAAATTAAAGGGTCTTCAGGCTTGTCTGCAGCTGGACCTGACAGCTGTAGGTTCAGGCTCTGTCACCCACGACCCTGGACTGCTGTAACGACTTGGATACAATAAACTGCATTTTGAAGAGCCGCCTGGAGTCCTGCATCTCTCATTCAGGCTCTTACTAAACACCATCACCAGTGGCCAATTAAGAAATCACCCTTTGGTAAACAAATCTCCACATGTTGTGCACATTCCACATGTGTACAACAACAGGTGCAGCAAGTGAAGATAAGAATTGTTTCTCATTCTTTTCTCTGATCTTCTCACCGCTTTCCCCAGGACAATGCCTGGGAAAGTTGTGCCTGCTGCTCTCTGTGAAGAGAGCTGCAGAGACACAACCACCATCCATTTTACCTCCTTCCAGAAGATAACCAGATCATGTGTGTGGGTGGTACCTGATAGGAATGGGGATGGAGCTGGTACCAGCAATGCGGCAGCAGGCTCTGGCAGCACGCTGGCAGCATTTCCTGGTTTCAGAGTTGCTTGCCTTTCGGGTTCCGTCCCTCTTCCAGGTTCTGGCAGGTGTGGTGAGGGGAGTCCCAGGCACTGTGGCAGGGGCAACCCCGGCTGCAGTGCAGGCTTCTCTGATGCCAGCAGCTTGGCAGTTGCTGTGTGGGCTGTGCAGATGCATCTGGTGCCCACGGTGGGGCGGGCTCCAGCCCTGACAGCGTGGCACGCTGGCACTGTAGGGCTAGGGAGTTCAAATAACAGTCGCTCCCCCTCTAGCTGTTCCTCCTGCATGCCTGGTGTAGCATCTTTTCCCCTGTGGGATGTTTCAGCGGGCTGTACCCACAGTGCACAGGCTCTGCCATCTTGAGTGGGCGGCTCCTGGGCCACATGGCAGCTGCTATCTTGGGGGACCAGCTCTCGCACCAGGTGGCGTCCACCATCTTGGGCGAGTGGCTCTCTCAGCACGTGTCATCTGCCATCTTGGGGTTTTTCATGCTCTCGTGCCGTGTGCTCTCCACTATCTTGAGCAACCTACAATGGTGTATTTGCAGCCGCTTTTGCGTTTCTCTCAGCTTTTATAATTTTTAACGTATCCATCAGTATCTTCCAGGTAGTTAAAACACTTATAGCAATTTTGTCACCTCTAAAGTCAGAGTCAAAAATCAATTGGCCGACTTGTTCATAGATTTTAACACTAAAGGCGGCATCTGTGGTGATTTCTACACCTTGGCTCTTGCAAAACTGTAGCAAAGTCTCTAGAGCCTCTTCATCATGCTCAACCCGTCTTTTACTTAAGATCAGAGTTCAAATATTCACTATAGCTTTGTCCTCTGCAGAAATTTGACCACCCATCTTCCCAGCAGTGGATCACCCTTTTTATGTCCTCTTCTGGATGATCACAGCTCCTCAGTGTGAAAAACAGTGTTCACTCCTTAGAATTTTTAAAAGTTTAATAATAATAGGAAAAAAGAAGGATAATATTTCCAGCGCTGGGGTGCTTTTGACAAACAGCCAAAAAGCACTCCAGTATATACAGACAGTGTTTATCTTTATACTGTTACATCACTGAGATACATGCATATTCATGTGTTTCATACATTATTCAAACATTCTTGTGAACTTTCTGATGTTTTGGGAACTCCTTTGTTTTACTTATTCACACTCTGGCTTATCTGCATGATATCCTTGGTGTCAGGTCAACATATTTTATTTCTTCTTGTGTCTCCATCCTGCTGTTTCACATCCTCTGATAAAGATCTAGTATGTCCTCCTTAAATTAACATGGTATTCTCTAATTGTCCTCTGGTGCTCTGGTTGAAACAGAGTAGAAATCCATTTGTATTTAGGTGAAATGTGCCGCTTTGAATTATTAGTAGCTTGCTAGCATAGGTAAAATATGCTGTTTAGTCTGGTAGCTCTGCTGCACTAGTAAAAACTGCCTCAGCAGAGGAGAAAGAATGTGAATTTCCAAGCTGAAGAGATAAGAGAGGCCCCTTGAACTTTGAAATTAAGAAAAAAAACCCCAAAGCTGAGTCTGCAAGAGATGGACAAAGTGACCAGAGAGTTCTCCGTACAAGGACTGTTCTCTGTACAAGGACTAATTGTAAGTTGTAATGCGAAACCAGTAAAATGAATATGCATGAACCTATTGTGAAACTCTATGCATATGTACTAGTAAGGGGGAATAAAAAAGGCTCGGGATTTCTCAGAGGCCTGCATGTTCTTTAAGGGGGGATGATCCCCACATGCGCCCAGTGCTGTAATAAACATACTGGCTTTGCAACTTTTACAAGTTGTGAAGTTAGTTTGTTTCCGCTTTTTCCACAAATCAGGTTTCTGTCACAGTTATCTTATCACTTGGACAGGTCAGGCAGTGGGTGGCTTTACACTGTTTTTAGTTACACAAAAGCCTTTTACACCTTGGGTTTTGCTAAGGTCTATAATACAATACATTCATCATGCTATTATTTCCATAAGCGATACACAGATATTTTATTCATTACACTACTATTTCTATGAGCAATACAGTGCATATTTAAGCTGATAGATTATATCAACAAGCAGCTAAAAAGAGTTATAATTGGTACTCTTTCTATATACTTATAATCACTAACAACATGCAAAAGCTAATACATAAATGCCAAAGCAAATATTATCTGGTCATTTTTCACATCGGCTGTCAGCAATACACATCCATTGGGATCTGACAATGTCCATCTTGCCATTTTATTCCTAAAAACCGGGTGTCCTGTGCAGGTCCCTTTACCTTACTTTGTTTTATTGCAAAACCAGCTTTTATAAGGATTTGGATTATTTTCTTTCATTTCTCAAAAACTTCTACTGTATTTTCCCACCCAATAATAACATCTATATATTGCAGGTGTTCCAGAGCTTCACCCTGTTCCAGTGTAGTCCATGGCAGATGGTTGGGTTGTGTTTCCACCCCTGGGGCAGTAGGTTCTAGGTGTGCTGGACACCACTCCAAGTGAAAGCAAACTGTGGCCTGCACTCTGCTGCCAGAGGGATTGAGAAAAACCCATTAGAAATATCAGTGATGGCACCACTGGCCTGCCTTGGACTCCAGAGCATATTGAAGTTCCAACATGTTCGGTATGGCAGCACTCAGAGGCACTGTGACTTCATTCAGACCAGTCTCCTGTCAGTCTCCATTCTCCACTAGACTTTGGCACTGGCCATATGGGGCTTTTAAAGGGTGAGATGGCCCTACTGATCACTCCTTGGCTTTCCAGGTGACTAATTAGTTCATGGATGGGAATAATGGAATCTCAGTTGGTGTGATACTGCCTCTGGTACACTGTTGTGGAAGTGATTGCACCTGTTCTTCAACTTTCAGTAACCCCACAACAAAAGGGTTATCCAAGAGACCAGGCAAGGTAGACAACTGTTTCATTTCCTCAGTCTCCCAGAAAGCTGTACTGAAAGCCCACTGTGTTGGTTTTGCATGGCCTGTCTTTTGGTAGCGGGAGGGCCACAGATGAGGCTTCTTTGAGAAGCTGCTAGAAGCTTCCACCATGTCTGGCAGAGCCAATCCCTAATGGCTCTGAAGATGGACATGCTGCTGACTAAAGCTGGGCCAATTAGAGAGGTTGGTATTGCCTCTGTGAAAAGAAAATCAAAACAAAGTGCACACAGGTTTTCTTCTAGTCAGAGAAGAGGAGGAGGTGAAAACATGTGAGGGAAAACAGCATGCAGACACCAAGGTCAGTGGAGAAGGAGGGGGAGGAAGTGCTCCAAATGCCAGAGCTGAGATTCCTCTGCAGGCCATGGTGATGACCATGGTAAAGCAGGCTGTCCCTCTGCAGCTCATGGAGGATCAATGAGGAAGCAGAGATCCACCGACAGCCCGTGGGAACATGTGACGGGAACATGTGGCAGGCACATTCTTCTCTCTCTCAGGATTTTTCTTAGAGAGGCACAGAGAGAAGAAAGAGAAAACAATTTCTATTTCTGCTCCTTGTTTTTCCCATGTGGAATGTGTTTGGAGAATTGTTTACCTGGGATGATTGCTTGATTGGATTCTGGTGAGGATTGTTTGAGCCTGATGGCCAATCAAATCCACCTGTGTCTGGACTCTCGCGAGAGGGTCACGAGTTGTTAGTGAGTTAGATATGGTAGTTAGAAAAGTAGGTATGTAGTTTTAGTATCTCCTTTAAATAGTATATTAATGTATTATAGTATAGTTATAATAAAGAAATCAGCCTTCTGAACTGGAGTCAGACATAATTTCTTCCCACTGGGTTCACCTGCATTTACAATAGGAAGATGCTCACGCTGAAGCGGGTGGATGCCTGAACGAGGCTGCGGTCCAGTGGGAGAGCCTGTGGAGACCGAGGGCCCTTGCTTCCAGGCTGAACCAGCCTGTCCTTGGAGGACTGCATCCCATGTAAGAGTGACCCACGCCGCAGAAGTTTTGGGAGGACTGTGTGCCCGTGAGAAGGACTCACGTTGCAGCAGTTTTGTCAGGACTTCTGCTCATGAAGTTAGAACCATGCTGGAGAAGTTCATGAAGAACTGCTTCCTGTGAGAGGGACCCCATGCTGCAGCAGGGGAAGGACTCCTCTCCCTGAGCAGTGGAAGAAAATCCTCGGGTGACAAACTGACCAAAACTCCCACCCCCTGCCTCCCTGCACTGTCAGTGGGAAGGAGGGAGGGGCTGGGGGAAAAAAGGTGGTTTTTTAAGGGCTTATTATACTTCTCATTCTTCTCTGATTTTGTTAGTAATAAATTCACTTTGTATCTCTAAGCTGAGCCTGTTTTGCCCTTGCAGTGTTTTCTTCCAGTCCTTAACTCATGAAGCCTTCGTTAGTTTTTCTCTCCTCTGTCCAGCTGTGGCAAGGGAGGGTGAGTGAGCGGTTTTCATGGGTGCCTGGTGTTTGGCCAGTGTCAACCCATGACACCCACCAATACCCTTTGGCATCCTTGAAATACCCTCTCCCGAGACAGTCTATGCTGAGGATGCACAGAACCTCTGAGCCAGTCACAGTAGGGTGCTTTTGCCATTCATTCCCAGTCAGGCTGATCTCAGCCTCCAATAGTCAGCTGTTTTCATCCCCTTGTCACTCCAGAACTACAAATGGATTCTGTCCCTACAGAGCTTGATGGCATTAGGGTACGCTGTGCTCCAGTGTCTGCTAAAGCCTTGTACTCCTGTGGGGCTGCTGTGCCAGGCCATCAAATCCATATGATAGAGGAAACCTGGTTATCCCTCTCCTCCACCTGGCTTGAAGCAGGGCCCCTCTTATACTGATCATAAACTTCCCAGATAACATCTTGTAGAAATTGACTAGAACTTCTCTCCATAGAGCCAGTAGTATGATCAGACCTTCCATTCTGCCTGGAGAACTGTCTGCTGGAGGCTGGAGTAGCATCTTTCCTGGAAAAAAAAAAAAAAAACCAAAAACATTTGTGTTTGTTTTTCCCTGCAATTCCCAGACCCATGCATCTAGGATCAATGTAGGTTGTCCATCCCACTTTCTCATATCATCTCTGTGGTCCCACAGGCAAAACCACAGGGTACCCCATTGTGTGTACCTTTTATATCCTCTCTCTTGAGCAAGAGGATGCCTGCTGTCAGTTGTTGAGATACGGGTCCGTACAGGAGGCGAGTAGGACAGATCCTCTCTTAGTTGCTAGAACTCCAGAGTCAGTTTATCTGTCAGTTTATCTGACAGCTTCTCAACAGCCACAACAATGGAGGAAGGAATACTGCCTTCATATTCCTGGATTTGCCAAATTGCTTTGTCGATGCCTGGTTCCTTAGCAAGTGATCCCAGTTGCCTGGCTTCTTTACCCTCTAATGCCACACTGTTGAATCTGTTGTTGCAGCACCAGAGCAGCAAGGCTGTAATATGCTCATGTGGATGATGGCTGAAGTATTTTCACGTGTCCCGCAGCTCACTCAGGAATAGGGATCAAGTTGTGGTTGTCTCTTCTGTCTCCTCTTTCTGTTCCTGTGATGGACTTGATGATGGCTCTGAAATTCACCCTTGGAATGGTCCTGCTTCTTCATCCTCTTTGTTCTCCTTGTCCTCCTTAACTGTTTTTGCTAAAGCTTTTTTTCCAGGTCACTTTCGTGTACATTTCTTCTGCTTCTGTGCAGGGGCCATAGACACCAACACATGCTGATTCTCTGTTTTGGTGGTTTTGATGCCGAATTGATTTTTTCCTTTTTTGCTTTTATATATTCTCTGTATTTTTTATACATAAATTTGTAGCTCTGTAGCCTATCATTGTATTCATAGCTAGCATTTTACTTACTCTATTAGAGACAAAGACAAAATAAATTCTTCAGCGGCTCCAAGCCCTGGGGGTCCAAGGCTAGTCTCTCTGGGAACCAAGGTTGAAACCAGCTCTCAGAGACACATTTTCATAAATGAAGTTTAGTTCCTATCTAAGGGGGGGGGGGGGAATTCAGAAAAGAGTAGAATCAGAGGGGAATTACCTCATCACTTATGTCTCTAACTGGGAATTCTTGTCAGTTATGCTAATTTACTAAACATATAAAAATTGTATCCGCACATACTCTGCCACTCAGAACTATCCAGCTTTTGGGCAGATGTCTGGGTAATGTTCTTAATTATTTGTCTGACCTTAAAAAAGACCTGTACCATATGTAACAACATGCTGGTTCCGAGCAAAAAGATCAGGTTGGATTCAAGGGTAGTCAAAGGATATTCAGAATCTTTAAAATTCTCGACTGTCATAATCAGCCTGGAGGATAAGGAAGGAAAAAAGGAGGGGAGAAAAAAATAGAAAGGTGTCTCTGCCATAGCTTGTTCCTCTGAGGAAGGAAAAAAAAAATCAAAGGTGTGATTAATTGCCACATCTCGTCCCAACTTCGCAAGAGCAGATCTCTTGCTAGCCCCGGCTAGCTCTTTTCAGGGCAATAGGGCAGCGAGAGGCACTCCCTGCTGAACCCAGCTGGGCTTTAGAGAGTGCCTTCGTGGGTCCGAGGACACTGCTGATCCCACCGACAAGGAAGGAGGCAACACCCTTCTGGGGATGGGTCCAAGATTTATTGTGACTCCGAGGAGAGCCCCAGAGCCCAACAGCACTCAAAGAAGTCCCAGAAGAGAGTGAGCTCTGGGCCTCGAACAGGCCCTGATATAGGGTGGGTGGGGAAACCTGATCAGCCAATGGGAGGAGACATGGGAGTGGCCCTCCGAGGGAAGGACAACCGGGGTATCCACTTAGGAAGGAGGAGGGGAGGGACCCCAGGCCATTGTCCAGTCACCCAGCAACCCCAGCAGAAGCCTCCAGACAAAGGGGAAGGATGGACAAGTCACCTGTGAGGGGTCAGGGGCATGAGTCAGGGTTCTTAGGATTGATGGACACACAGGTGCTGATGGGAAAACCTGGGATGAACCAAAAAGGCACAAGGGGGGGTACAGAGGGATAAACCATTTTGAACATACATATAGTGGAACCTAAAAACACAACTCCACAATTAATAATCGTTCCCAGTAAAAGACTCCCAAAGCACAGAGGTGCCACAATACTGAGTACATATACCAGAGTGGTGTCCCAACCAGCAACACTATCACATCATAAGCCCATCCTACGAAATACCCCACAGAGAACACGTTCTGTAAGTGTTATAGATGCATATTATATGATTGGCTTTTTGCAAATATTAAAATGAATACTATATGTGCTATGTTGGAAAGTTATGCTGCCTCAGTCACAGGAGAAGGGGGTGATGTTGGTTGCCATCTAGCTCCAACCCGCTTTCCCCTAGGCGTGCGTCACGAGCGGTCGCTCCCCGCCTCAGCCACCGGCAGGCAGAGGGTAGCGGTTCGGCCGCAGGCTGTTTTCCCTCACCGAGAGAAGCGGCCAATAAGAGTGGACCCATGTCGAAGGATTGAGGCAAAGGAAAGAAGGAAGGACCCTTGCTTGTGTCTCCGAGCTGTCTTTATTCCTCCCTGTGCAGGGAGCAGTACAGGTGACACAATGTAGCAGCTCAAAGGGGGGGGGCAGAGGCAAAAGGGCACGAAGCAGAAAAAAATGGCAACTTTTAAAGGGGGGCTGTCCCCAGGGGGGAGACAGCCTAACAACAAATCAAGGGCTAGATAGGAGGAGTATGGGGTGGATATACATAAACATAAAAGCAATAGGGAAGGAGAAGGGAGGAGTGCATACTTAATACACCAATGAGTGAAGGGAAATATCATAACTGATAACAAAGCTTCTAGATAAATAGGTGTAGCAAATAATGACAGATAAGCTGCAGAGGCAGGATTTGGAGGATGGACAGGGAAGGATCTGGAAATAAGGGAGGTATACACCAGGACTGACATGGGGAAAGGCGGGAAAATAGGTGGTAAACAACTTTGGGGAGAGACTATTAGGAAAACTGAACAGGGGTGAATAGGAACAAACCATTACAACATTTTAAACAATTTCTTAAGCAAATAAACTTCAAAATCACACTACCAGAATGCTGTATTAATCTTTTTTAAGTAGTGTGGTAAATATAGTTTTAGGCTATAACATAATATCAAAATAGAAACTATACAATGTAAGATACTTTTTCTAACTAGCTTAGGGAATGGATAAGATAATCAAGAAATTCTTCACATAGAGATAACAGCAAAAAGACACCGAAATTCCAAGAGAAGAATTATTGCCTCCTTATCGGGAAGAACCAGACTTCTTCCAGACTTCGAGGAGCCAAAACATTGATTTACAAGATGAGGGGAGAAATTGACAATAACCAGAAAATACCCTTTGTTTGAAAAGAATTTTTGAATCATGTATGAGATATATGACTATGCAACAGACTATTGCTTTTAAGGGTTAATGCTTTGTTAGCGAGGCATGCTGTCATTGTTGAGGTGGTCACGACACAAAGCAGAGACATCAAGCAGTCTTCTGATGTTCTGATGGCAACTCTTTATTATGGAAAATGGCTGACCTTTTATACACTTTCTAATTGTTTATACTTCTTCTACCCTAACTATTGGCCACAATAATTCAACATAACGCCATTGGTGAAAAGTAACAATGACTTCAGCTAACTTTCTTGTCCAGCTGCAAAGTTCCCTCCTTATCTTTCTTCACTTCCTCTCTTCTCTTGGTCTCCTTGGTAACAGCCTTGGAGAGAGCTCTTTATCAGCTTCTTCTTGCTTCTCAGCTTCTTCTCGCTCCTTTAGCTAACAGGCCTGCCATTAGCCCCTTCCACAATTCCCCCTTTTTGTTTTTGAACTGTAAATACAGCTGCTATGGATTTTTGCAGGGTCCTTTGCAAAAATCCAAGCAGACAGGGGAAACACAAACAATAATCAAAACCATCAACAAAAATTAACATTCCCATTCTGCAGCTTTGCTTTGTCTTCCCCGGTCCCGGGCAGCTCTGGAGAGCCAGGCAAAGGCGCTGCTTCTCGGCGGGACCGGGGTGCCACTTGTCCTGGGCGCTGCTGCGTTCTGCTCACCGGGGTGGGGCTGGCCGTGTTCTGTTACCGGCGCGAGGGATGAGACAAAGAGGGAAGGAATGTCCAATCTGTCTGCGTGGCTAGCTGGAGAGCTTTTATTGTTGCATGGAAAAAATGGCGCTGGGACCAGGGACGCGTGAGATTTTATAGGGGGCGGGCCGAGGAGGGCAGAAGCTCTCCCGCCCAATGGGGACAGGCACTGTGGCGGTGACGTGGACCACGGCGACCAACAGGGGTGGACACAGGGCTCTGGGACGAACCGGGACGCGGGGACCCCAGGATGCAACTTCTCCCCGCTTTTTAAAATATAAAAAGGACAGTTGCTTTGACTTCTTTGTCTCTTGTGCGGTGGCCCCTTCTCCTAGCTTCTTCTGCTGCTGTGACTGCGGTGACTACCTTGCAGTTGGAGAGGGCCTGGAGATGATGCTGGATCTGGTTCTTCTTTGGGTGTTTGGGGATAGGGGAACTGGGAAAACAACTTTATTGTAAACATATGAACTGGGGGCATAACTAGACCGAGGTAGCTGGAAAGAAAAATGTTTTTTATGGAGATGTAGAGTTCCTTCCCTCCTTGCAGCGTTTATGATTGGATGCAACCCCTTGGTTGGTGGGATCATTGGTTGCATCCACAGGCACCTTATCGTTGCGACTCACTAACTGCCCTGGTGTACAAGGTTTAACATGCCTCCTGGGAACCCACTTGACTCCTGAGGATGTGGATATGCAGGCATATCCCCGTCCCCAAGTCAAAAGTGGGAATGGACCCTGGATTTCTTTAGAGTCCGGATCCCTCACTAACACTGGAGGCCGGTCCTCTGGCTGGAGCTCCTGATGTTGCTTGAAATGCCTCAGGGCTGGCAGTTCTGGTCTGTCAAAGAAACAGTTTAGAAAATTGATGGTAAATAACACCTTGCAAAGCCTCTCATGTGGTGACAGCACTCGCACATCTCCCCGCTGTTTCCAGAGGACCTGGTTCAGCGTCTGATGAGTCCTCTCTATTATGGCCTGGCCGGTGGGGGAGTAAGGAATCCCGGTCTTACGTTGGACCCCCCCATTCCTGCAGGAAGTTGCTGAACACTTTGGAAGTATACGCTGGACCACTGTCGGTTTTAATTGTGGCTGGGACCCCCAAGGTGGCAAAACTGTGTATAAGGTGTTTCCTTACATCTGTGGCCCTTTCCCCTATGTGGGCTGAGGCAAAAACTGCTCCTGAGAAGGTGTCCACAGTTACATGGACATTCCTGAGCTTCCTGAATTCAGGGACTTTGGTGACATCAATTTGCCATACCTCACAACTGCGGAGGCCTCTGGGATTCACACCTGCTCCCAGTGTTGGTAAAGATGCCTCCTGACAGTTGGGGCATGAGGCCACAATTTCCCTGGCTTGGTCACGCCTCAGACGGAACTGGCATACCAGACCTGGGGCATTTTGATGGAACTGCTGATGGCCGAGCCTGGCCCTCTCGACTATATTCGTCTGGCATCCCAGCTGTACTGGGGCTGCCAAGGCATCTGCTCTGCGGTTCCCTTCGGCAATAAAGCCTGGGAGATCCGTGTGTGATCTCACATGCACCACATAAAAGGGATGCTCATGGTTAGAAACCAGGTATACTAATTTTGCGAGCAACCCAAAAATGACCTGATTTGAGACTTCCTTTAAGACTGCATGCTCAGCTCTTGACACTGCTCCTGCTACATATGCCGAATCTGTTACCAGATTAAAAGGTTGGTCAAATTTCTCAAAAGCCCTCACTACAGCACCCAGCTCAGCCACCTGTGGGGAACCTTCCACTACCTTAACATCAGATTCCCACAACTGAGTCTCTGGGTCCTTCCAAGTCACCACCAACTTGTGGGACTTCCCTGACCCATCTGTGAACACTGTCAGGGCTCTAAGTCATCTTTTACTTTGCATTTCTTTTGGTAACAATTTGAATTCGGTGTTGAACAAATGATGGCCAGGATGTCCAATCTGAATTTGGCCTGAGAAACTGTCCAGAGCGAACTGCAAATTTTCATTTTGCCTCAAAAGGTGGTCAAAAATCTCTTTGGTCATCTTCCCCATGGATGCTTTGATGGGGAGGTGGATACATGTGAAGTCACAGCCTGCTAGTACCTGCAGACGAGCCCAGGCCCACATTATGAGCTGCGCCATCAGCTCTTGTGGCCTGGTGATACTTTTGGACTGTCTGTGGCCAGGGAACACCCACTCTATTATTAAGAGGGGGTCCCGTTGGCCCTTGTCCCACTCAAATATCATTCCATACAAATGGGGTAACTCATCTAGGACGATGAAGCGGAACGGCAGCCCTGGTTGGCAACGATGGACCTGCCTGCTCGCAATGGTGGTCTGGACCTTCTCGAGTGCTCCTCTGGCCTCCTGGGTCAGGGCTCTCAGGGAACCTAAACCCTCATGCCCCTCCCTTTCTGTTAACAAGTGAAAAAGAGGGGATAGCTCCCTCGTGGTGAGCCCCAGCCATGGCCTGATGTAATTTAATGAACCGCACAGGCGCTGGAGGTCATTCAGCATCTTAGGGTTGTCATTTATCTGAATTTGTTGAGGCCTAACTGTCCTGTTGTTAATTTCTAGGCCCAGATACTTCCAGGGTGGCAGCAACTGTACCTTTTCCTTCTGCAACTCAAATCCTGCCACCGACAAGGCCTTAATAGTGTCCTCCAGAGATACTTGTAGGACCTCGCTGTCAGGGGCACAAATCAACACGTCATCCATGAAATGATAGAAAAAACAGGATGTCCACTTGGCACGCATTGGGGACAGGACCCCAGCGACATAACACTGGCATATAGTAGGGGAAAATTTGAGACCCTGGGGTAGTACCGTCCAGTGGTAGTGCTTCATTGGGGCTTCTCTGTTGATGGAGGGTACAGAGAAGGCAAAGCGAGGAGCATCATCCGGATGGAGAGGGATTTGTAAGAAACAATCCTTGATATCAACCAAAGCCAAATTGTAATTTTGGGGTAGCATAGATGGAGATGGCATACCCGGTTGGAGAGAGCCCATATCTTCCACAGCCTCATCGATCTTTCTTAAATCGTGGAGGAATCGCCACCTGTCCTTCCCCGTTTTTTTTAATTACAAACACCGGAGAGTTCCAGGGGCTGTTTGTTTCTACAATGTGGCCTTTTGCCAATTCCTCCTCTACTAGTTTGGTGAATGCCTGCAGTTTCTGCTTACTCAGCAGCTACTGCTCCACCCAGACAGGCTTATCTGTGAGCCATGTCAATTTCTGTGTGGGGCGCTCCTCAGTGGCCACACCTAAAAATGCTGGGGGGCTGGAAATTCCAATTTGGCTCCCCACTGCGACATGGTGTCTTTCCCCCATAAGGTAAATTTGCAGTTGATCACGAACGGACGTACTGAGGCCAGCAGCCTGTTCGGACCCTTAATTTGGACGATGTTTTTGGATTGTCTCGCTGGCTGGGGCCCGCCTAGTCCTAAGACTGGCGTGGCCACGCTCTGCAGCTCCCAGTGTGATGGCCACTTGTGTGGTGGGATGACCGTCACATCTGCCCCTGTGTCCATCATCCCCTGAAGATGTTTTGAATGCCCCTCGCACTTGAGTTTGCACCATATGAGGGGTTTTTCCTCACCCAACTTCCCAGCATAAAAGACTGAGAGTTCCAGGTCATTGCACAGAGGACGAGGAATAGGAATTGCCTGTGTAATCACTTGGCCCTTAGGTAGGAAGGGGTGGGGTGTACACAACGTGCCGCAAGATAGAAGAGCCTCGGATTAAGGGTGGAAATTACCAGAGGAACCTCTATCTCTAGTGGTGTGTGCTTTGTGTGTTCGACAATGAGGTACCTGCAGTTCAAAAGGTCTTCCTTCCTCCTGGTTTCACAGTGGCAGATGTGTGACAGAAGCTCTGCATCTGCTATGAAGAACTGCCAGTCCTAGGAACGAAAATGGACAGAATTAGTGAGTCGGAGCCGATAAGGCTCCCTGATGTCAGTAGTTGAGAGGCAGCCGCTCACAGATGGAACTAGGTGGTGCATCTCGGCTCCTCTTGCGGCACCGCAACTTGTCTAATTTTTATCAGCACGCGAGGCAAGTCCGCGCTTTTCCCTTAGTGTTTTGAAGTTGTGGGGTTCCCGTCCCCCCTCTCTCCTCCCACAGTCCCGGGCGGTGTAGTCCCTAGAAATGGGCAGTGAGCCAGAAAATGTCCCTCCTGATGACAGTGGAAGCACCGGTGTTTAGATGGAAACTGCTTCGGTGCTGAGTTCCTTAGAGGTGCAGCAGCCGAGGTGACTAGCTTGTCCTTGTGCTTCTTTGGGGCCTCCTCCATCATCAGGTGTGGCTTCAGGGTGCACTCCTCGATGATCTGGTCGAGAGTCAGAGGTGGTGAGACCGGCAGTGCTAAGATTATTCTTTTGCACGTCATTGGCGTTCATGCATGCCACTTCTAGGACCAGTCTGTCCCAGATTTCAGGTCTCTCCACACGCCTCTCAACTGCTGCCTGGACCCGGTCTACAAAGTCTACAAAAGGCTCAGCAACAGATTGTTTAACTGCTGTGTAAGGCACCATCAGATCCTTGGTGGGCATGCCCAGGAACGTACGCTCTGCTGCACCCCTGGACATGTCCAGCACAGCCGTTGGAATCCCCCAAGCCTGAAGTCGCCCCTCACTCCATTCCCCCTCACCCACAAGATGGTCTAAGGTGATTGGTTCTTCCACAAAATCAAGGCTGTACAGCCCCTCTCGGATTTTGGGAAGCAGGTCTGCTGCCAATTTCTTCCACCTCCTCTCCCACAGGTTGTATTCCGATGGGAGAAGCAAGCAGCTAAACAGACGCTTAAGGTCTGCTGGCACCATGGTTTTAGATATAAAAGTTGCCTTTAAAATGCCCTTAAAGAAGGGGCTTTTTTGGCCAAAATCATGTAATGTCTTGCAAACCTATTTTATTGATCCATAGGGAAGGGGTTCCCATGTAGGGTTCTCCCCTCCCCTGGTGTAGGAGGCTGGAGTGTGAAGCAACTGCTCGATTTCACAAGCCAGGTCCTGCCCCCCTCCCCCCCCGGGTCTCCGAGGAGTGGGACGATGTGGGGGCGGGGTGCGAGGGACAGGATGGGGGTAATCCTCTTTCTGGGACAGCGGGGCGTAGATGACAGAGCCTTTCCTGTCGGGAGAGGGCAGGGCTGATGACACGGCAGGCAGAACATGCAAGGGGGGAACGTCCACCCGAGGGGGAAGAGGGGGAGGGGTAGCAACCCGATGCCTTGAGTGGGCGGTGCCCACACCCACAGGGAAGCAGGAAGGGCTTGGGTCAAAGGCAGGAACAAGGGGAACAAAGGGGAGAAAAGGATTGTGGGAAGAAGAAGCCCCCACATGCGGCCATCCTCCATTTTGTGGAGACAAAGGCACCGACCACGTGGCTGCAGCTTCCTCAGGGGAACAAAGAAAGGGATTCAGGGACACAGTACTGTGCGGGGTAGCCCCAAAACTGGGATTTTTAACTGGGAAAAAGGGATTGGAAAAAGGGTTTGGGGTCGGTTCCTCAGTAACGTGGCTAATTTCGCTAAGGCGGGGGTACCAGGGGGGGCTCAGGGGAGCCAGGAGCATGGCCCACGTTTCTGGAGCTGCCCTGTGCCTTAGAGCGGCAGAGTACTCCCCCCTGCCCACCCGGGTTAGGGGAAGAAGGGGTAGGAGAAGAGGGTTCGGAAATGGGTTCAGGGGGAGCAAGCTTTTTGCCCAATGGCTTCTCCCCTTCCCGGCTCGCGTCCCGTGTGGATTCCACTTTTACAACCTCCGAAATTAACAGATGGAGCTTGAGGAAGCAACCTTTCATGGAGGGATCCCTGCGCTAGATTCCCTCCGCTAATTTTGCTCCCACCTGCTCCCAAAACTGTTTTTTGCGGGCGTCCTCCATGGAAACGCGGGGGAAGGAAAAGCACAGCCATTGAACAAAATTCTTAACAGAACTTCTGGGGAAGGGGCCCTTCAGCGATAGAATTTCTTTAACTTGGGAATAGAATTCCTTCTGCTGAGTGGTTAGCACGGTCCCCATGCTATTTCCACCCACCTGACCTCACCCCTGAGTACAGGAAAAGTGGAAAAGAACCAAAAAAGGCAAAAGACCCCGGTGGCTACTGCTTGCTCTGTGCACGGCGCGTCCCCTCGCCCCAGGAATGTGGTAAAGCCCACCCTAGTGAAGGGGAGTATTAGCCGGGTTCCCCCACTGCTTTTATACTCACCAAACCAGAGTGTCCGCAAACAAAAACTGCCTCAAGGTCCTCAGTTCCTGGGAAACGGCTTCCCTCCGGCTTTCAGTGCCGTGAAAAGTTGCGCTTCCTCTCCCACATGGGGAAAGCACCGCATACTTTCCTCGGGGGTGGTGGAGTCTTCACTGACGTACTTTAGGGAGTCTGCGCTCCTGTTTTCGGTCCGACGCGAGACACTGCTCCGGCGCGGACCGCAGCTCGCTCGGCTTAGCGGCAGCGCTCGCTGGTCGGCGGCTCTCCGCGCGGCTTCGAGGTGCCTCCGGTGAATCTCCACCTGTGCCGGCGACTCCACTGGCCGTGGCCCCTACATTGGGCGTCACTTGCGGCTTTACTTTGTCTTCACCGGTCCTGGGCAGCTCAGGAGAGCCCGGCAAAGGCGCTTCTGCGTTCCGCTCACCAGGGTGGGGCTGGTCGCATTTTGTTACTGGCGCGAGGGACGAGACAAAGAGGGAAGGAATGTCCAATCAGTCCGCGTGGCTAGCTGGAGAGCTTTTATTGTTGCATGGAGCTGCGAGGGAGAAGTGCAGTTCACTCCCTAGTGCCGCATGGACAAAATGGCGCTGGGACCGGGAACGCGTGGGATTTTATAGGGGGCGGGCCAAGGAGGGCAGAAGCTCTCCCGCCCAATGGGGACAGGCACCGTGGCGGTGACGTGGACCACGGCGACCAACCAGGATGCGACAGGGGTGGACACAGCTCTCTGGGACGAATGGGGATGCGGGGATGGGGTAACTGAAAAGGAAGTTTCAGGAAAGAATGGGGGTGGTTACTGGAGTGACATGGGGAAGCTCCAATGGCAGGGAGCCTGGAGCGAACCATCACGGGGGGAACAGGGCTGTACAAAGGGGTACACAGAACTGGGTAACTTAACATTATAAAACCTCTAATCTGAACGCAACCCGGGATGCAACACCATTCTTAACACAATCATTCCCGTCCTTCATCCATCTATAAGTGCTTTTAAATTTAACTACTCTATCCTATCAAGTTATATATCTAATGAACTATAACCACCCAAAGTGCTCAAAAGAAGATCCTGATAAGTGCAAAGCAAACCCACATCCTTTAATTACTATGAAAACACATTAAGACTGATGAGATACATGTCCTGATATATGGCCTTAGCCAGTGTCATCTGCATGTTCTGCTTCAGCTGTGGAACCATCCATTCTATTCCTTCCTGCACGCTCCAGATATGGTTTAATACAGCGAGCAGGAACCCATCGAGGACCATTATCTGTCAAAACACAAGCATAACCTCTCCCCCAGGTTATTAGTTCCACTGGACCAGACCACATACCAGTAATTAAATCCTTAACCCATACCTTAACATTTCTACGAAAATCTGGTTGCTTAGAATTCAAAGAGGAAAAATGGTAAAAAATTGGAGAGAACTGTGAGTCAGGTAGGGGATGCAAAAAATTTAACACATAAACAGCTCTATCTAATCTCACTTGAGGCGACTCCTGTTGCATTCTCCCTTTTTGATTTTGAACCTGACATTTAAGAAGACCATGAGCCCTTTCGATGGTCGCTTGGCCCGTGGGAACATGTGGAATGCCTCTTGAATGCTCAATGTCCCAAGAACGAAAGAATGCTTGCATTTTCTGCGAAGCGTATGCTGGGCCATTATCTGTTTTTATGTGACATGGAACACCTAGGATAGAAAAGGCATGATAAAAATTATTAATAGCATCACAAGTTTTTTCTCCTGTGAATGCTGAAGCAACCATTGCATGAGAAAAAGTATCCACTGTAACATGAACATACTTAAAGTGACCAAATTCTGGCATTTTTGTAACATCAGTTTGCCATTCCTCTAAAGAAGATAGACCCCTAGGGTTGGTACCATAATATTGAGAAACATGAGTCATGTGACAGTCAGGGCAAGAAGAAAGAATTGATTTTGCTTCACCAGGAGACAATTTAAATTGCTGCTGTAAAGCTTGAGCACTCTGATGAAAAAATTGATGAGACAAAACTGCCTGCTGCAACACATTAGGTACAGTTTTGATTGCAGCAGCAGCAGCTACTAGGGAATCTACATAAGCATTGCCTTCAACAAAAAATCCAGGTAATGAGGTGTGGCTACGAATATGCATAATGAAATAAGGATGTTTTTGAGCGCAAATAACTGTCCATAACTTCACTAACATGGTAAATAAGGGTTTCTCTTGAATATTATACAACACTGCTTGATATAAATGTTTAACTAGATTAGCAACATAAATGGAATCAGTAACTATATTTACAGAATCAGAAAATAAAGAAAAAGCCAAAAGAACAGCACAAAGTTCAACCAATTGAGGACATCCTTGCTGAATCATTGTCTCATACTCCCAGTGATCATCCTTTTTCCAGGCCACAGCTGCCTTTCCCGTTTTCCCTGATCCATCTGTAAAAACTGTTATACCTTCCACTGGAACAGGAGAACAAATTTGCTTCCCTTCAAAAGGGATCTCCTTGGTAAGTTTTAAAACAGGCAAATGGTATTTTATTTGGCCTGTAAAACCAGATAAGGCAGATTGCAATTCATGATTATTTTGAAAGCACCATTCAAAATACTACTGTTGTACAGGTATCACAATGGTCACAGGGTCGTATCCCAGAATCTCATGACAACGCCTGCAACCTTTGATGATAATATCTGCAAAAAGCTCATAAAGGCCTGGAGCTGTTTTCTGAGATCTGAAAGATAAAAATATCCATTCCAAAATATGCAGTTGGTCTTCCCAATTATCACTCCATTGACACAGTATTCCACATGGTATTTCATGGTCCTTCAAAATAAACAATTGGACACCAACAGAGGTATCTATTCTGTTAACAAATTTGTGTGCTAAGGCTAATTCAATTTCTTCTAAAGTCCTCTTTGCTGCCGGAGTCAATTGCCTCTCATCAGGAGAGGAAGTAATCCCCGATAGTAAATCAAACAATAGTTGCATCTGATAATTAGTTATGCCTAAATATGATTGAATCCAACCTATTGCACCAACCAGTTTCTGTACATCAGTAACAGTTTTAGCATCAATGTCTAATTTTACAAGTTGAGGCATAACTTGAGTGTTAGTCACCAACATACCTAGATATTTCCAAGGCATGTGTTCCTGCACTTTCTCTGGGACAATAATAAGACCAAAGGCTTTCAAATTTGTCACAGCACATTCTTTAAGAGCTGATAACTGTTGTTTGTTGTCAGATGTCAACAAGATATCATCCATGTAATGATAACAATAACAGTTATTAAATTGATCCCGCACTTTTGACAAGGCCTGTGCCACAAATCATTGACAAATAGTTGGCGAGTTTTTCATGCCTTGGGGGAGTACTCTCCATTGATATCTTTTATTGGGTTCAACATGCTTCGTGGAAGGCACAGTAAAAGCAAATTTTTCTTTGTCTTGCTCAGCCAAAGGAATAGTAAAGAAACAATCTTTCAAATCAATGACAACTATTTGCCATTCCTGTGGAATCATTGTGGGTGTAGGAATGCCTGGTTTTAAAGCTCCCATTGTTACCATTACAGCATTTATCTGCCGTAAATAATGTAAAAGTCTCCATTTTCCTGATTTCTTTTTTATTACAAAAACAGGTGTATTCCAGGGGCTGAAAAATTCTTCAGTATGTCCCACTTGCAATTGTTCCGTAACTAATTCTTGCAGGGTAGTAAGGGACCACTGATCAACCCAGACAGGTCTATCTGTCAACCATGTCAAGGCTACAACTGGACGTTCACTGCCCTGCATCACAGTGGCCCCTATTAAAAATCCATTGTAATTTTGACACCCCATTGAGATAAGCAATCTGTCCTAGTTTAGGGCAAATTTGGGAGAAGACCTCCATAAGGAGCCCCCAGAAAGCAAACCCCCCACAGCCCCCCCCCCCCCCCACCTGGTTCGGGAAGGATTTCCTCAGAAAGAAGTGGAAAGAACCCTGTTTATTTAACAAGCAAAACACTCCCCAGTACAAAAAACAACACCAGATGACAAAACTCTTTCACCGCTCTGAAGAGATGACAAATTCAGAAAGTCTCTCCTGGGAGTGGTCGCCCAGCTATCAGTCTCCGGCGCTGGGGATGGCTGCTGCAGGTCACAAAAATGCAGACTCTCGGTGTTTCTTGATGTTTCTCAGGTCCAGGTCCAGAGCAGGCTCAGATGATATTCAGTAAAGGGAAAGGGAAGGGAAAAAGAAAAAGCAAAAGCAAGCAAGCAAAGCAAGCAAGCAAGCAAGCAAGCCAGCCAAGCCTCTCCTAGACACAGATCATGGGGGGAGGTGAGCTGGCTGATAACAAGACAAAACAATCCTTCACTTTCAGAGTCAGTCCTGAAGGCACAGAACATAATATCAGGCATAAACAGAACACACGATTTGGGATACAAGCACCATACCATCCCCCTAGGACACAATCTCATCCCCACAAACTTTGAGGAGCCTCGGCAACATAAGGTCTGATGTTAGCTTGCTGGCCATCGGGATGTTTCACATTAATTACAATGGCTGACAAGCCACCTGTTGCAGCACCACCCAACTGCATGGGTTCCAAAACTTGCACGAGTGAGAGGCCACGACTGAGGCCAACAAAGTTGCGAAAGTATTGTAACATCTGCTCCAGTGTCAATCAAACCTGTTACCAATATGGTTCCTGGACAATATCCACTGGCTGTGAGGATGCATGTCTTTTCTGGATGGTTTTCCGTTACTTTCTCAGTCCAGAACACTTGTGGTACTCTTGTTGATCTGAAACTTCCTGTGCCGTGACTTTGGTCCACTGTATTGGGAACAGAACTCACAAAAGGTAGGAGTTGAGCAATGCAAGTTCCTTTCTGAATAGTGACAGGGGGGTCATCAATTGATACCATAGCATGAATCTGTCCTAAATAATCAGCATAAGTCCTAAATGCACATGAATACCTTAAAGTGTAGTACTTGATCTTCCTATCCAAAATGCACTTAATCCCCGTCCTATTGGGCCATAGGCATCAAGGGGCACTTTGCATATTTCTTTTGTCAAAATAGTTACTGTGTCAGTGGTGGGTATATCAATCCCTGCGGACCCACTTGTTGCCCCTGAGTATTGTTCGCAAATGGGTAGCTTTGCAGTACCGGGAAGGCCCGTAATTGTTGTTGTGGTTGTCGGGGTATTTGTGTCCCCACGCGCCCTTTTGCATTCTTCTTCCTGTTTCCCTGCAACAGCTGACCATTTGCATGATATTTACTCCTACATTGTTTAGCATAGTGCCCAATTTTTGCACAACGATTGCACGTAACATTGCTGCTTGCATTTGACTTAGATGTTATTTTCTGGGTATTGCACTGTGCCCTTACATGCCCTTGCTGTCCACAATTATAACATTTTGATGGAGGTCTTAGAACTGCAGCAAGAGCTGCCATTTTATGCTCTACTGAACCAACCTTTGAGCAAGCAGTAACCATTTCAGGTAATGTGAGTTCCCCAGGCAAGGTATCAATAATCTTTCTGCAGTCTGGGTTTGCATTTTCTTTTGCCAATTGTATACACAATCTATGTTGTAAAGGTTCATCATCTACCTGTTTTTCAATAGCTGCAGCAAGCTTTTCCACAAATTGCAAAAATGGTTCTCTCATTCCTTGTTGTATAGTAACGTATCTCTGTTTTGGAGCTGCCATTTCCATTGTTTTAATTAAAGCACTCATGCCTATTTGCTGAGCTTGTGTCAAAATTGAAGGATCCCACCTTGTCTGTAAATCTGGGTTGGCAAAAGGCCCAGTGCCCAATAAGGCATCAACACCCACAGCATGACGAGGGTCATGTTGAGGCAGCTGCATATTTGTTAAAGCTGTATTTTCAGCCCCTCGTCTCCAAGTTTCTTGAAACACACCATACTCTACTGGTTGGAATAAAATTGCAGCAAGATGCATGATGTCATAAGGTGCAAGCATATCTGCATTAATTACATGTATCAATTGCATTACCTCTGAGGAATTAATACCAAACTGAGCCACTTTCGATTGGAGATCTTGCACAACCTTCCAGGCAAAGATGTGATGACTATCATTCTGCCCTGTTCCAGGAACTGCTTTAAAAACTGGAAAAGCCATAGGGTTATCACAAGCAACATTTGCATTAGCACTCTGCTCCTGAGGTACTTTTGGGACATCTAATCTTTCTATTATGTCCCAATTCTTTTCTTCAGCTGCTTTCTTCCTAACAAATTCCCAAAACTGCTGAGGCTGTCAAGGAAGTACTGTTACTTGACATGGAGGCAAAGTCCATGGGGCAGTACAGCTAGATATATCAGAAGATGAACTGTCAACAGTTCTTTGCCCCTGCTCAGGTGTTATCGCAGGTGACTCTTCACTTGATTCACTATCACTGTCAGGCAACGGAGGATACGACTTCACAGGTTGTTCATGCAGTTCAGAGGGGAGTGGGGGGGCAGATGGCTGGGCTAGAGGAGATGGAAACAGGGGGGCAGACGGCTGGGTTTCTCTCTCTGCTAAAGACATTTCAGCTAGCTGACGCAACGGTGTAGTGTATACAGGCACCATAGCGAGCTGCTGTGCAGGTGTGAGATAAAGAGGTTTAGGAGTCTGATAAGGATATACTTTGGCAGTCAGCCTGGAAGCTTTGGCAGCTTTCCCAGAAGCTTTGGTAGCCTGCCTGGTAACTTCCATGGCACCTGCACCTTCTTCAAAGATGGATTCAACAAGTTCCCCATCAGAGACCCCATCCTCCCCGTCAGTCTCTGTTATCAAGCCTGATTTTTCTTCCGCTCCATGCTGTGCTTGTTCTCGCTCTGTTTTCCATTCCTTTAATGACTCAGAAAGCGATCCCCAAGTAACAGCTAAATTGACAACAGTTTTATCTCCCGCTCGGATGACTTCCCACAGTCTGTCCCTGAATTTTTTCCATGCTTTAACGCTAAATGCCGTGTCAGGATCAGTGACAAAATCTTGTGATTTAGCCCACAGTAACATACTATGAAGGGCATAATCTTGAATACTAATTCCCTTATTTCTTAACAAAACTTTCCATGTAGCAAAAACAGTCTCTTCCTTTTTAGATAAGTTATTTCCCATTATTACTAGTTGGTGGCTCACCTGCTTCCAGGTGTCTTGATAGGAGAAATTCAGGTCCGGACCTCCCTGTGGCTTCCACACGCCACTGTCAGCTGCACCAATGCCGCCTACCCCACTACTCCCCAGTGGGTCACGGTTGCCAATTGCTAGGACCTTGTGTGGGTCCAAACCGAATATGTTGTTCAGGCTGTTGTTCCACTCGGTGATCATCAGATGTCGTTGAAGTGGTCACGACACAAAGCAGAGACATCAAGCAGTCTTCTGATGGCAACTCTTTATTATGTAAAATGGCTGACCTTTTATACACTTTCTAATTGTTTATACTTCTTCTACCCTAACTATTGGCCACAATAATTCAACATAACACCATTGGTGAAAAGTAACAGTGACTTCAGCTAACTTTCTTGTCCAGCTGCAAAGTTCCCTCCTTATCTTTCTTCACTTCCTCTCTTCTCTTGGTCTCCTTGGTAACAGCCTTGAAGAGAGCTCCTTATCAGCTTCTTCTTGCTTCTCAGCTTCTTCTCGCTCCTTTAGCTAACAGGCCTGCTGTTAGCCCCTTCCACAGCATGCTTTTGTGGCTTAGTACCCAAGAGCATCCAGATGTCCGTAATTCTTTGCTTTTTATTGTCTTTTATTGTCCTAAGTTTGATTGTCCAAATTCTTATTGTCCTAATTTTTATTACTATTTTATTACTATTAAACTTCTAAAATTTTAACAGAAGTGATTGGCATTTTTCACAGCAAGTAAGGTTTAATTGGTGTAAGAGAAAAAATGCCACAAATATGAGAGCAAATAAGTCCACACTGTAACTAGCAACTGTTAAACCAATGCGATTAATGGTTATAACAATTTGCTTTTAACACACTCTGATTGTATCTGTCCTTATCTCAACCCCATGGGCCCCTGTTTGGGCACCAAAAAGGACTGTTGTGGTTTTAAGCCCAGCTGGAGATGAAGCACCTCACAGCTGCTCGCTCACCACTCCCCCCCCCCCATTCTCCCCTCCCCTGGTGGAATGGGGAGGAGAATCAAAGTAAAACTTTTATGTTGAGATAAGAACAGTTTAATGATTGAAAATAAAGTAAAATACAATTGTAATAGTAAATAAAAATAATAAGGATAATGAAAAGGGGGGAAAACTCTCAAGTCATGCACAATGCAATTGCTCACCACTTGCTGACCGATGCCAGAGACCCCCTCCCGAATCCAGATTGGCCCTTCCCGGTAACTCCCCTAGTTTATATACTGGGCATAACAGTCTGTGGTGTGGAATATCCCTTTGGTCAGTTCGGGTCACCTGTCCCAGCTATGCTCCCTCCCAGTTTCCTTTGCAAACCTCACTGGCAGAGCATGAGACAAAGAAAAAAAGTCCTTGACTTAGGATACACACGACTTCGCAAGAAACTAAAGTATTAGTGTGTTATCAACACCATTCTCATTCTGAATCCAAAACACAGCACTGTAACAGCTACTGAGAAGAAATTAGCTCTACCCTAGATCTAACCAGGACACCATGGCTCTCCTACAGGTGCAAAGTCCCATGGGCTCAGTCTTCCACCTGAGTTCATCTCTTGTGATACATGAAGGGACAAGATCCACCAGCAGAGAAAGTGAATCTGAGGTTTATTCGGAAGCATCAGTATATATATCTTTACTTGTAAGAGCTTTTTCTCTGGTTACAGCTTACAGACATAATCACAGTCCTACAATAAATCTGTCCTCTTGGCATTTTCCACTGTTCTCTCCAAAGCCGTGGTAAAGGAGCATGAAGAGTGTATGTTTAGATGTAAAAGTAGAAACTCGTTCGTTCATTTCTGTCTCAGGTACATGCTATGTCAGAGACATGCTGCTGGTGCTGCTGCTGTCATTCTCTGTTTGACTCTTTCCTTACGCCAACACCTGTAAACCAAACAACTCCTCCTTTTCTACTTTTTGGGGTCATAGACAAAGCAAGTGCAACCATAGCTTGTTTTTTGTGTGTCTTTAAAGGCTCTAATTATGTTGAAAAGGACAAGGTTGGAAAGTTTTTGAGTGTTCCCATTGTCCTATATGATTTCTCCACAGGGTCACAGCTTTGTGTGTTTTCCCTGATCTATCAGTGAAAACAGTTTTTTCATCAGGAATAGGTGGGTTTTACTGTAAACGTTTGTTTGGAAGGGAAGTTCTTTGAAGAACTGCAACAGTGCATATCTAGGCATTGTGTGAAAAAACTTGTCCTATATAGACTGCAAGGGCAATTTGAAATGACAGTGAATCCCTGAAAAGATTCTTTAATTCTGCTGCAGTAATAGGCAGATGTATCATTGCTGGATCATATCCTGTCAGGCTCTGACATCAGTCATCCCATCAACAGCAGACAAATAATAATTTTGAGTTGAGTGGTTATAGTTTTTGAAAAGGTGTGTGGCAAGAAAATCCATTCTAGTAACCAGAGACAATGTTCTTGCACATCATAATGGCCAATAAGAGCACAGGGCTGGAAAGATTGCAAAATCAGGAACAGCCGTAAAGGTAAATCTGGGTTTCGATGTTTGGGAAAGGACTTGTTGATTTTATCACTTACAGCCTCTAAAGCCTTTTGGGCAGTTTTTGTCAATTGCCATGGGGAAGAGAGGTCTGGACCCTCTTTTAACAATTGAAATAAAGGAGATAATTCTGTGATAAATTGAGGCAAATAATTTGATTCAGCCTTTTTAAGGTCAATTAGCATTTTATTAATTACAGCAAGCAGTAGCAAGCAAAACAGCGCTGGGTGGGTAGGGGTCTCCAAACCGCCCCTCCTGCAGTGTCCCACACTGCAGTGCCCCACACCCCACTCCCTTATTCAGTTTCTTTTTATAGTTTCTTGGAGGTTTCTTCATTCGTGTCTTTTGCGATAGCGGTGTGCGTAGCTTGAGCATCTCTCTGCATCATTTCTGCGTTGTGTCGAGGCAGGTGATCGCTGATTTCACAATCGGCTCTGGACAGTGATGGGCGTACCTGGAGCACTCCTACGTTGTCTAGTCCGGTGGCCGTTGCCTGGTGGTCGCTGATTTCATAATCAGCTCCGGCCATCCCCCGACATTCTTAGCCTGTGTCTGCAAAAAAGCTACAAAAAGCTCCCTATATGGTGATTAATCATACTTGTAATCTTGCGGTTTTGCAATATATCTATAGCCTTGCGGTTTGTAGCAGTTGCTACAAGCTAGTATAAGGCTAGTCCCTTATACATTAATTTTTATTTTTCCTCCTTTAATATTCCAATTCTTTTGATGAATAAACAAGTTACCACAGTTTATCACAATTCTTCTGTTGTAACTCCCAACAGAGGGCGAATCCATAAGCTAGGGATTTTAAAACAGCATTGCCTGCCACTTGCATTTCAATTTGCCATATTGCCTGTTGCAGTCGGTTGATGAAGGTGATGTATGGTTCCTGGGTACCTTGATGACTGGCTGCAAATCCTGTCTCTAGGTTTTTTGTATCAGGTACTTTTCTTAGAGCATGCAAAGCTATAGCTGTTGTTTGGTCCCAGGCCTGGGGTTGTAATTACAGCTGGGCACAGGCAGTGGCATACGTGTTGGTCCCTGAGAGCTGGGGTGCCGTGATATTAATTTTTGGGTGCTGATTACCATTCTTCAATGCCTGGGTTTGAGCCAAATCCACCACACAGAGTATTGCCCCCCCCCCATTAAAACTGTTTTAAAGAGAGATTTCCAGTCCACCAGTAACATGGTATGCAATTCAGCTATACTATCTATTAAATTCACTGTAAAGGAGGAATGCAAGCCGTTTTCCTTCACCAATTTCCTTAGTTCTTTAACCATTTCATAGGACAACTGTTCATGATGTGGGTTTTGATTGTGATATATCACAGGCATAGCTTGCAAAAATTCAGTAATCTCCCTTTTGTAAAGCTCTTCTGAGGCAGCTATGTATAAACCTTTCTGGCTCGGGTTCAGTGTGTGTTGGGGGTTGGGTTTCTCTCTTTTTTACTTATAGAATTTTTTCCTATAAGTTGCTAGGAAACTAACTACTGGGTACTTATGGGTACTTGAGAAAAACAAAAGAAGTGACCAAGGTGGGGAGAGGAGTGTAGCATCAGGCTACACTTCTTTTTTCTCTGGGAGTTTCTCTCAGAAGGGGAAGATACCTCGAGTTTTGGGGGCAGGTAAAGGATGGGGTTGGGGGTAGCTGCTGTCTCTTGCTCTCAGCATCAGAAGCAGGACCGTCAAGCTGTTGCTTACTGCGGGGAGAATTCACTGTCTCCGCCGGAGTACAGTCCTGTACTGCTTCTTCCTTTCTGTGGGTGAGCCTTTGCTCGTAAGAGCAGCCGTTGGGCTGGGACCTTATTAACACCCTACCTCACTAAAAGAGGGACCTAATGAATTGCAGATAAAAGATCAAACTTCACAACTTGTAAAAGCTGTAAAGCCGTTATGTTTTTTGCAGCGCTGGGCACATCCTTCAAAGGACATGCGCACCCCTAAGAACTCCCTGAAGCAATACGCAGAATAAATAAATAGACTCCACAACCTGGTGTAGTTATGAAGTGGGTATGTATGTCAGCACCCGACACAAGTGAGATAGCTCTCTGAAAACTTGTGCCCCAAGCCTCAGTCTGACCCACACTTTTATTCCCAAAGGCGTTCCATATGCAATACATTGCACAACTTTTCCATGCATATTCAACCCCTGGCCCCGCCTGTCCTCGCGTCTCATGCTAAATAGGTCCACGCCCTTCTGGGCACGCGTGGTTTGCTGTGGTGGTCGCACGGGGTCTCTCGGGGGGTCTTCTGAGGCTGAAGATTGTGGTCTTCCTCATGACTGAACTTTTCAACTTTTCCTCTCTGTGTGTGCGCTTTTGGTCCTTTGGTGCTTATCTGTGTACGTCTGACAGTCTTGATAGGCTTGGAGACATAGGGGCTTCTTTATCTGGGTTCTTTTCATCCCTGGGTATTGTTCTTTTATGCAAGAAGCTTCAGAAATTTGCATTTTCTTATGCCCTTTGAACCATGGCAGAGGTTTCTGAAGTAAAAGGTTAAAATTCAACACAGAACCCTACAAGCTAAAATATAAATGCTTAATTCATTTTGTTAACTTAAGTGAACTACAAAAATCTCTATTTCAGTCCCCCCTTTTCTAAAGATACAGTAAATTCTTTTACTACAAGGGTCCTGATCTAAATTCTGACCTACCATCATGACAGTTCTCCTTCAGCAAGATTCCATGAGTTCTAGAGTGTGAAGTCAGAATGGCCATGTCTTTTAACATCCTCCAATTCCACATGAGTGTTAAAATAGGTATCATTAAACCTATAGTAACTAAACTTAATAAAACTATAATGGGGTGACATAAGGTGTTCATGATCCCAGTTGCAGTTGGTGACCATCCAAATGATGCATCACACCAGTTATGACTTGTGTCTTGTTTTACTCTTTGCAAGACTCTGTTTATTTTGGTTATATCATGATTGACAGTTACCAGAGTTCTCTGTCCATTTTTTTGAATCTCTTCAACAATTTTGATTAGATCTTGATGTTTCATTAATTGTTTTACTAGGTTTAAATTAATTCCAATGGGTGTGTGTGGTAATTTGTTGTATGTCGTGTAGTTTGATGTGATTAACTGGTGGGATACGACTGCTGCTGAATACACAAAGTCACACACGGTAACCTTAATAAAGTTGCAAACACAAAAATTGAAATGATTCTTAATAGCTAAGGGGACCTTGTTCTTATCAATTTCTATGACATCACATACAGTCCTTAAACATACACAGCCATCACCTATATATACTAGTACAGTTTGTTGGTTGGTGCCTGGGTGGATCTCAAAGTGGCAAATGCCTTGGTCAGTGTCAAGGCATATGTCTTGAGCACTAATCAGATTACTCTCACAGATGAATCCCTGTTGTTCCTGAGCAATGCAAGGCTCTAAGTTAACGGTTTGCCATTACCCTTGGATTTTCCAAGCCCATACCCTATAGCGGCCTGGGGTCCCAGGGGTCTGTCTGGCCCCCCGGGCAGCTGCTGCCATAGTTGTCCCAGATAGCGCTGTGCTGAATCAGCTCAGCCTGTCTGGGCCCTCGGGCTAGCTCCCAGCCGCAGGCAACCTAGCGAGCAACTCTGGAGTGATTTCAGCTCTAGTGAATTCAGCTCTTAGTGATTTCAGCTCATTGCTCGCTATGTGCCTCGGCAGACGCAGGGACAGAGAGAGGTGAAGCCTGTATGGAGTTCCACAGCGGTGTCTTTATTGGCAGCTCCTGACAAGGTTTCCAGTGACAGCTCTTCTGCCGAATTGGGCAGAGATGGGTTTTATGTAGGATTCTGGGGTGTTAGAAATTGTCCAATGGCCAGGGTTAAGGAGAATATGACCTATAGCCTTACAGAGAGATAACAAGGGTCTGAGGGCGGAAGAGGGGCTGCTTTGGTCCACTCATCATGACTATGCATTTCTTATCTTAGGCAAGTGACCGCCAGGGAGGCCTTGCAGGGCCTTTGCCTGCTACAATACCCTATGTTCTGAGGGATATAATACCGACCTTTCATGACTTAACCCTAAGGCAACAATGGGGTGAATAGCGTGAACTGTGGCATTACATATAGTGAGCACAAAGGCAGTAGCTGTGTTAGTCGTGGGATTATATGTAAAATTTACCATGGTCCACCAAGATTGGAAGTCTCTCTCAAAGTCTGTAGCACTGTCCCAGACAACCTTTCATACTTCAGTTGGAAACACCCCTTCACTCCCTTCTCTTATGATTAAAGCAGCTGTTGACTGTATCCATAATTGTGTTTATATACAGCTAAGGGCTAAAGATGTGTTATCCTGTGCCCCCTTTAATGTGTCTACTGTGGTCTTGATCTTCAATTTCTCTCCATCTTGGCAACACCCTTGAGACTTGCCACTGACTATTTTCCAATGCCAACAGAGATGATTGTAAAGGCTGTTTTAATGTTATCAGATCGCTAGTTGCTACCGCTAATTTGTTCATTAATATTTCTGAGTCAATCCCATTCAAAACCCTTAACCCGGTCCCTAACATCCCGGTTAGATGCCTTTGCATTCTGCCCCTGAAGTGTACTTGTTTTTGTAGCCATTTTGTCCATCCCTCAAAGGATGACCTTAGGAAGGGGGAGCAAGCTGGCTGAAGCGTCGAGATATTAGTTTGCATTAACAGTTCGACACGTTTAAGGGACCATTCTGGGTTAAATAACAGTTTTTGTTGAGCCGTATTCCTTATAACATATGGGCCGATTTAATAAACCTTAGGTTCAAGCTTAAATGGCATATTTTGGGTTTGTGCTTGAGTGCTGGGTTGGGTTGTAACGGGCTTAGCTATAGCACTTATCATAAATTTGAAAGACAGCCCAATAGTGTTGCAGGCCCAGAGGCAAACCACATCGACAGTTTGTCTTAATATGAAGTTGTACCAACAGGCTAATTCATTTGGATGATTGCAAATCTTCCAGCGCTTATTCACACTGATTTGGGTTGCTTTACTATGGGTAGTCCCATTAATCATTCAACACCCTATCTTAATTACTTCCCGTATGGTCCCTTGAAGTGATCACAACCTCTGTTTCTGCCACTCCTGCTTTTTATATATTTGGTTACTGCGCATGACCAGAGTTGTTAGATTTAAACCTTTTAAATCGGAAGATTTTCCATGGATCTGGTGTATTGAGTAAAGGCTTAGGACCAAGGCTGTTCAGAGTTGCTCTGACTAGAAGTACTTTCTAATTTTTGGATCACAACTATGATTGCAAACAACACTTTAGCAAAAATCCCCACCCACCATGATATATTCATTTTGTCCAGGTAAGTTTCATTTCCAGTTCACTATCACCCGGTGTTAATCTCCAAGTGGCTTCTGGAGCTTTCTTAACACGGCTGTGGTGGATCCATGCATTTTGTTCCTTAATCTTTATTGCAGTCAAGGTAGTAAGGAGCACTTGGTATGGTCCCTCCCATTGTGGTTCCAGGGCTTTCTCTGTAAGAGACTTAACATATACATAGTCTCCAGGTTGTATGTCATGTACTGGTGCATCGAGCCCTGTACCCCAGGTTCCAGCCACATATTTTTCAATTGCTCTGAGTTGTTTATTTAGAGCGATCATATCGGAGGTTCATGGCACGTCTTGGGTAGACATTCCCTTCTGCACCCCATATGGTCTCCCATAAAGCAATTCAAAGGGACTCAGCTTTTCTTTAGTCTTGGGTTTGATTCGAATCTGCAGTAGTGCTAATGGGAGGGATTAAGGACATGGCAAATTAGCCTCTTGTCCCAGTTGTATAATTTGTGGTTTGATCAAATTATTAATTTTCATTACCTGACCACTTGATTGTGGGTTATATGGGGTGTGAAGTTCCCAGTCTATGCCCAAGTATTGGCTAACCTGTTGCACCAATTTTGCCATAAAAATGTGGTCCTCTATCTGAGGAGACTGTGGCCGGGACTCCAAAGCGTGGTATGAGTTCCTGTACCAATACCTTAGTTACCTCCTGAGCTTTAGAAGTCCTGGTGGAGAATGCTTCTGGCCATCCTGAAAAGGTATCTGTTAGCACTAGTAAAAACTTATACCCCCCTTTTCTTGGCAATTCCGTGAAATCAATCTGCCATTGCTGCCCCAGCCCTTCCCAATCTGGCCAAGTTTTGGTTTGGGAATATTCTTGGGGTTGGTCTGGAGGCAAAATGTCTAGTTATGATCCTTTCATTTAGATATTTATATAGAGCATCAATACCCCAGTGGGTTTTCTGGTGTTCCTCCCTTATTAGGGACCATAATAAATAGGGGGGAATAATTAATTTTCCTTCTATGGTGGCCCATCCCTCTTGGTTACAGTCTCCTTTTTGCTCATGGATCAATTTTTCATCTAATTTGTTGTATTTTGGCTTACCTTCGAGGGAAATTTGCCTATCTGGGATCAGGGCTGCCTCAGTTATTACCTCAATTTTTGCTGCTTCTTTTGCTTCCCTATCCGCCAGCTCGTTTCCTTCTTCCAGTTCTGAGTTTATCTTCTGATGTGCCTTAATGTGCATGATTGCTACTTTCTCTGGCAACTGGACTGCTTCCAGAAGTTGCAGTATTTCTGATGCATGTTTAATATTTTTCCCTTGAGAGTTCAGCAGTCCTCTCTTTTTCCAAATGGCTCCGTGACCATGCACTACTCCGAATGCATACTTTGAGTCTGTGTATATGTTTATTTCTTTCCCTTTTGTCAATTCTAAAGCCCGAGTTAGAGCAACTATCTCGGCCTTTTAAGCAGTGGTATTCATTGGCAGGGGCCCAGATTCTATTACCTCCTTGCAGGTAGCAATTGCGTACCCGGCGTGCCGTTTTCCACTGATGATATAACTGCTTCCATCAGTAAACCAGACTTTTGCATTCTCGAGAGGGGTGTCCTTCAAATCAGGGCAACTGGAATAGGTGGCCTCGATGGTCTCCAGGCAGTCATGTTACACTGGTTCCCCTTGGTTTCCACGGAGGAAGGAGGCTGGATTGACAATGTTAGTCACTACTATCTCTACATCATCTTGCTCCACCATAATAGCTTGGTATCTCAGGAACCGTTGTGGGGAAAGCCAATGCTCGCCTTTCACCTCTAGCACTGCAGACACCGTGTGAGACACTAGCACAGTCATCTTCTGGCCCAGGGTGAATTTGCGTGCCTCTTGGATGTTCAGTACGACTGCTGCAACAGCTGTGAGGCATCCAGGCCACCCTTTAGCTGCTGCATCCAATTGCTTATAGAAGTAAGCAACTGCTCTCTGGTACGGGCCAAGGTCCTGTGCTAATATTCCCAAGGCGATTCCTTGCTTCTCATGGGAGAACAAAAGGAAAGGCTTACTCACGTCTGGCAATCCCAGAGCTAGAGCTGACATGAAGGCTTTCTTCAGTTGGTTGAAAGCCTGTGTAGCTTCCTTTGTCCATTGGATGTCCCTGCTTTCAGTTGCAATCAGTTCATATAAGAGTTTAACAAACAGTCCATAGTTGTAGATCCATAACCTGCACCACCCTGTCATGCCCAGGAAAGTTCGTAGTTCCTTTACAGTCTGAGGTTTTGGGGTCTCGCATATTGCCTCCTTCCAGCTTTGGCCCAGGGTACATTGTCCAGCACTGACTTCGTAACCCAGATAAGTTACTTTCTGTTTTACTACTTGTGCCTTTTTCTTTGATATCCGGTACCCTTGGAGCCCCAGAAAGTTCAAGAGGCTTACAGTCCAGGCCACGCATGCTTCCCTTGTCCGTGTGGCTATCAGGATGTCATCTACGTACTGTAGCAGCTTCCCTTCCTCTGGAGGGGCTTCCCAGGTCTCTAATTCCTTTGCAAGTTGTTCTTCAAACAAAGTGGGTGAGTTTTTGAATCCTTGTGGGAGTCTGGTCCATGTAAGTTGAGTTCTTCACCCGCTTTTAGGACTTTCCCATTCAAATGCAAAAATATTCTGGCTGGCTTCGTGGATAGGAAGGCAAAAGAAGGCATCTTTTAAATCTAAAATGGTAAACCAAGTTAGTTCGGGTGTTAAGCAAGTTAATAACATGTAGGGATTGGCCACCACAGGATACAGATCCTCAAGTTCTTTGTTCACGGCTCACAGATCCTGTACGAACCGGTATGACCCATCAGGTTTGCGAACTGGTAGGATAGGGGTATTAAAATCAGATTGACATTCTTTTAATAATCCTAGACCCAAGAAGTTCTCAATTACTGGGCTAATTTCTTCCTTATCCTCCCTCCTCAAGGGATACTGTTTAACCCCGACAGGTTGCTTTCCCTCTTTTAGCCTGATCTGTATAGGGGGAGCATTTTTTGCTCTCCCTGGTACATCAGAGGCCCATACCCCAGGGAATACCTGATTCATTATCTCTTCATCAATTTCAGTTTCTCTTGTGACTTCGCTAGTGGTTAATATTATACTTAATACTTCTACATACTTTTGATCATTTACCTCCAGAGTCATCTCCCCATTTTTAAACGTAATAGTTGCTTGTAATTGTCCCAGCAAATCTCTGCCCAAAAGTGGCTCAGGGGAATTGGGCATATATAGAAATTTGCGGATCCCCCACTGCTTTCTCAGTTTGTATTTTAGCAGTCTAAAGAAAAATGCCTTTTCAGTTTGGCCAGTCACTCCGGTAACTATAGCATAATCATCCCCTATGGGCATCAAGGCTGTATTTAGAACCGAGTACGTGGCCTCAGTATCGACTAGGAATTTTACTTCTTTCTCCATTTCCCCCAGCTTCCGATTTATAACCAGAGGGCCTGCTGAGGTAGTCTCCTCCGGTCCCCCCTAATCCTCCTGCACATGGGCAACCACCCCTCTCCTCTGATTCCCTTGACCATTCTGTTTCCGTTCTGGACAGTCCCTCTTCCAATGGCCCTGTTTCTTACAGTTTGCACATTGATTTCTGCCTAATCGAGGAGGGCGTTGCTTGGATGGCCCCTGCCCACTTTCACGCTTTTGCCTCTGTTCCTTCTGCACTATTGCTATTAAGCTTTTCATCCCTCGTTTATACCCCTCTTCCCTGTTGCTAAAGACCCTCCAAGCCTCCCCCAGTAAAGTTTCTAAATTCCGTGAATCTTCTTCTCGGATTTTTTTGAGTTTGAGCCTAATGTCCCCTGTGGACTGTCCCAAAAATAGATTAATTAGTTGTTGTATCCCCACTTCAGATGCAGGGTCCAGTGGTGTATAGCGTCGCATTGCGTTTCTCAGATGGTCTAGGAACTCTGTGAGGGATTCCGAGGGTCCCTGTTTAATAGCATATAAAGCTGACAAATTTATAGTTTTAGGCATTGCTCTTTCCACTCTCAGTATAATCCAATCCTGATACTTCTTTAGCCTCTGCCTTTCTTCTGGTTGGTTTGGGTTCCAGCCTGGGTCCCGAAGTGGAAAGTGTTCCCTTAGATCCACTTGTTGTCTAAAGTGGTCTGTTACCAGATCCCCTGCTGTTTTTAAAACCAGCTGTTTTTCTGTTTCAGTGAATGCATCTAATAACAACTGAATATCACCCCAGCCTGGATTGTGTTGCTTCATAATGTATCGTAGACATTTAGTAGTGTTTACTGGGTCATTTCGGTCATCTCCCACAACCTTTTCCCATGCTTCCAAATCAAGGGTGGAGAAGGCCACCTTAACTAATATCTTTTCCCTGCCTGGTATTACTGTCTCCCGTAGAGGGGCCTGTAATATTTGTCCTCTGGTTCAGGATGCAATTGGGCTGCTTGGAGAGGTTGGAGCAGGCGTCTTCTCCAAAGGAGGAGAAGGAGTAGGAGTAGAAGTAGTAGGAGGAATAGGTGGAATAGATGGGATAGGTGGGATAGGTGGAATAGATGGAATGGGAGGTGGTGTAGGTGGTGCTGATGTCCCTCCCAAGTCTCGACCCCTCCCCCCTGCCCTCCCAAGTGAAGGCTAAATAGGTTGCCTAGATCTTGTTCTTGTTCCTCTAGTGCTGTGCAATAAACTTTATCTGTTCTGGTGCACCTCTGTCTTATGCTACAGGCTGAGCAGCACTGTTTAAGTTCTCCCATTTTGCTTCTGTTTTCTTTTTCAGGAGCCAGAACGAGGGGGTCAGAGGGGACCCTGATGCCACAGTCTCTTTGCCAGTCAGGGTTACTTTGGAGGGAGAAGAACATATCACAATAAGAAACCTCCTCCCATTTCCCTTCCCTCCGTAGAAATAACATTAGCTGTAACAAGGTATTATATTCCAATCTACCTGTAGGAGGCCCCTCCTCTAGGCGATAGAGTGGCCACCAATGGGAGCAATATTTGATTAAACCTTTTTTTATTTTCCACACCCCCTTTGCCTATTATTTCTTTCCAGTGTGCTAAGACACATCCTAGTGGGCTGGCCTTGGGTACTTCCTTACTCTGTTTTGCTCCCATTATGTCTTTTAGAGCAAATTTAACTTATTCAGTTCTGACTGTTCAAATATAGGTCACAGATAAAAAGGAAAAGAAAACCCTTTTTTTTTGTAGTTAAAAAAATTTAATAATTATTCAAATATTGAAATTAAAATATTAATAAAATTTATAGTTATTCAAATAGCCAAATTAAAATATTAATAGCTAAATTAATAATCAATAATACTTTTAATATTAAAAAAATATTGTATTAATTAATTAACCACCAATTGCTGTTAATTTGTTGTTTGCCCAGTCCCACATAAATTTACGAACCCTAAGGGTTCAATCCAAGCCACTGGGGAGGAAAGAAAAGGAAAAAAAAATTTCCTTAGTTCTTCCTTTTAATACTAAGGCTGTGAACTCCTTTATCCTTTCCCAATCTTCTTCAAACACGTCCCCGGTTTCAGGGACTAGGTGGCTTTTCCCACAGATTAAATTCACTATTTCACACCTTGCTTGTTCAACCCCTGGGTTACAGTATCTCAGTAATTCAGGGATGCATACACGACACGTGGATCTCCGTCTATATGAAATACAATACCACCTCCTCTGACACTTCAAGCATCGCAGGAGAACCCAAGCTGTGTGCCAGTCTGGCTTCCAGCAAAAGGTTGTCAATCCACACACGAAACAGGGGATTACCCCTTCTAGACCCCACCTCAAGGGGTTTCTCAGCGCCTGTTCAACTGGCGGTTCTTCCCAGTCAAAGGCTAGATAGCAACTTGTTGAACTTTGGTATATGCCACCCAAGAACACTCTGTCTCTCCCTCCATCCTCCCGTTCTATGATTACCCAGTCCCCTGATGGATGAAGAGACTGACTTCGTTCAAGTTGAAACCACCTGTGGAGAGCCTGTCTGGGAGGCTGGGCTCCCTCGTCCCGGGCTTGGAGTTCTGCAGCCACTGTGGGCAGATCGCCTCTCACTTGTAACAAGAACCTAGCAGCAAACCCCGTAATGCAAAGGATCTCCCAGTGACAGCTTTTAACACTAAAGGGCAGTGTTATTGCACAACAAACACTTAACTCTTAGCCCAGCCGGGTTTGCTGGCTACTTTTGCAAGCCCCTTACCAACCAGTGATGCTTGTAAGTGGTGCTTGCAAGTCCCAACTTGTACCACGCTCCCACTACCTGTGCTATCAGCGAGCAGCATTCAAAGCAGCTCCTCAAACCGCAGCTTGTGCCTGCGCACCCGCTGCACTATCAGCTAGGCTGCACCTAGAGCGCTTTTGCAAGCCCCGACTTAAGTCCCACGCCGCGCTCCTCCTGCTCGCCAGAGACAGCCTGTGCCACACATGCGCTTTGCCTGCCCCATCAGGCAAATGCACCTGTCTGCTCTATCAGAGAGGGCTGGCTGAGATCTGCCTCGCACCTGCACTTTCCTGCACTGCCGTGCCACATCTTTGTATCTTAGCAACACCACAATGCCGCGCCTGCGTTTCCCAGTAATGCCACGCTGTGCCTGTGCTCCTCAGCAACGCCGCGCTGAGCTTCACTGTTTCACTCACACATACACACACACGCACAGAAGCACGCATGTCTGGACGTAACAGACACACCACACTGAAATTGGGACACACCACACCGAAATTGGGACACACCACACTGAAATTGCGATTTCTTCCCTCCCTGAGCCATGCTATCAGCTGGGGGGGTTCTCCCACCGCCGGTCTCACCCCCGGTGGCGTTCTGCTTGCAAGCCCCTGGGCAAAACTGCGCTCAAAAACGTCTTAATGCGACTTATCAGTGCCAACCTTAAGAAAATAAATTAATACGTACCACCTCCGTCCACTTGTCGACAGGCCATGGTCTGCTCCCCGCAGTGTACAGCCGAGGCGCAGAGTCCCTCCGGGAAAAAGCCCTGCGGCACCTGAGGGTGTCTACCACCAACTGGACCTGCGGGTGAGCAGATTCGTCCCTTCGTGGTCGCCAACTGAAGCAATACGCAGAATAAATAAATAGACTCCACAACCTGGTGTAGTTATGAAGTGGGTATGTATGTCAGCACCTGACACAAGTGAGATAGCTCTCTGAAAACTTGTGCCCCAAGCCTCAGTCTGACCCACACTTTTATTCCCAAAGGCGTTCCATGTGCAATACATTGCACAACTTTTCCATGCATATTCAACCCCTGGCCCCGCCTGTCCTCGCGTCTCATGCTAAATAGGTCCACGCCCTTCTGGGCACGCGTGGTTTGCTGTGGTGGTCGCACGGGGTCTCTCGGGGGTCTTCTGAGGCTGAAGATTTTGGTCTTCCTCATGACTGAACTTTTCAACTTTTCCTCTCTGCGTGTGCGCTTTTGGTCCTTTGGTGCTTATCTGTGTACGTCTGACAGTCTTGATAGGCTTGGAGACATAGGGGCTTCTTTATCTGGGTTCTTTTCATCCCTGGGTATTGTTCTTTTATGCAAGAAGCTTCAGAAATTTGCATTTTCTTATGCCCTTTGAACCATGGCAGAGGTTTCTTAAGTAAAAGGTTAAAATTCAACACAGAACCCTACAAGCTAAAATATAAATGCTTAATTCATTTTGTTAACTTAAGTGAACTATAAAAATCTCTATTTCATCCAGATCCCTTTTTATTCTTCCTTACTAGTTGACATATGCATAGAGTTTAACAATAGGTTCATGCATATTCATTCTACTGATTTTGCGTTACAGTTGCAGCTAGTTACACTTGCAGCTAGTTACCCTTGCAGCTAGTTTTTTTTTATCAGAAAGTACAGAAAAAACTTGTGGGTCGCCCTGCCCTGTCTGTTTCAAAGTTCGAGGGGTCTCTCTTATCTCTTCAGCTTGGAAATTCGCATTCTTTCTCTTCAGCTAGGGCAGTTTTTATTAGTGCTGCAGAGCTACCAGACTAAACAGCATATTTTACCTATGCTAGCAAGCTACTAATAATTAATAGTGGCACATTTCACCTAAATCCAAATGGATTTCTACCCTGTTAAATTTCCACTCTGTTTCATTATCACCATCTGCTCACCTGTCCTGAGCTTGCCTCTTCCTGCCCTGCTGGGACCCGGGCCGCCGCTCTCCCGCCCCTGCTGTCCCGCCCCCACTGCTTCTTTGGCATTGCTCTGGGTTTCTCTATGCTGTAGCCCCGCACCTCCCTGCCCTGCCGGGACATCCCACAGTTCCAGCTGCTGCCACGGAGCGTCTGATACATCTCATCCACCAGTCTGGGATTTTTGCTCATTCCTGCCATTCCAGCTTGGTGGTCCTCAGAGTCCTGCAGGTGCACTGGGATTGACTGCCCCAGGGTTTTGGGAAGCAAAGCCTCTCCTCCATCCCTTCCCGTCTTGGCCGAGAAGGCTGTCACGGGGTTCCTGGTTCTGTTTGTTGTTTGTTTGCCTTGTTATACATACTAGTAAAGAACTATTATTCCTATCCTCATATCTTTGCCTGAAAGCCCCTTAATTTCAAAATTATCATAATTCGGAGGGAGGGGGTTTACATTCTCCATTCCAAAGGAGGATCCTGCCTTCCCTAGCAGACACCTGTCTTTTGTGAGAAACGAATGCTCACTTTTTAACATTTTAAAGGTTTATTAAACCTTAACAAAAAATAAAACAAAAGGACTAAATAAGGAAAAACTACAGCTCTGGGAGCCCCCCCCCCACCATGGCTGCCAGCCACGTGGCTCATCTTCAAGATGGATGCTTTGCCTTTCATATCTCTAGCCCCTCCTAGAGCTTTGTCAGTCAACTCCTTCCTTGCCGCCCAGTGGTGGAGGTCACTTTCTTACATTCTGATTGGATGTCAGGTGTTACCATAGTAACAAACCAACCTTCCCAAATGCCTGGATTACCGAGACCACCCTGTGATAACAAATACTGGAGGGGGAACACATTGCAGTAACATAACTATACATTTATAAAACTTTTCTTAACATACATATAATGTTCACCCCTTAATTGTAAGATCCAACCATCTCATTACACATTTATAACACTTTCACATATCCCAGGTCATCTGTCTTTCCTCTAGTGTAAATAACATGGCCGTTATTGATTGCCTTTCTTCCCACGTATAAATATTGGGGCCTAAAAATTGGTCTAACTGTTCTGCTAATCCAATGGGGTCCTCTAGTAATCCTTTTAATTCCTTTTTGAACATTCTCATGTCAGAGGAATTGGGAGGTATGGCTACAAATACAATTCCTCCTGGCACCCCTCCTAGGGGTACTTGCCTCAGGGGATATAATCCCGCTGCTTGGTTCCCATCCCCTGATCTGCTTTCCTCCCTGTCCTGGTTCAGGGCAAATTTGGGAGAGAACCCCCAAAGGGGTTCCTCTAGAAGGCAGATTCAATTGGCCCCTCCCCTCAACTGGTTTGGGAAAAAATACTTCCTTGGAGAAAAGTGGAAAAAACTGTTTATTAAACAAGAAAACCTAAACAATATTAAACAATGTAACTTCTTGCCGCTCCAAAAGAGGGACAAACCCAGAAAAATACCCCCCCCACACCCTGGGCTGCAGCTCGGCTCATTCAGTCTCTTATCAGTCCCTCCGGCACTGGAAAATGCCGCGGCCCAGGCCCGGCCCGCTGGGCCACAGGTGCGAGCTGCCAGTGCTCTTCTTGGTGTTCAGCCCAGAGCAGGTTTGAGCAGGTCCAAAGAAAAGGAAAAGCCACAGTCCAGGGAACTTCTTTGCCTCAGCTAGCTAAAACTAAAAAGCAAAGGAGAGCTCTGTCTCGCTGTCTGTCCGTCCGCAGACAACACAGTCCAGGAGCAGGAATGTGGAGGAGTGAGTGCAGTTTCTGAAAACAAACTCCGTGCTTCTTCTCCCCACCCTTTACTCCTGGAACAAGTCTTAAAGGTGCAAAACTTATTATTCAGCATAAACAGAACAGACGATTGGGGATAAAAGCATCATACAGTCAACCTAGGACACTCCCGTTATGCCACTCTGTTTCTGGTGTTTTGGCTAGGCTCATCTGAGGGTAGGGGAGCTGCCATTTAGGCTACTGGAGGTGGAGGGGGTAAGTACTCTAACAGGTCCCATCCTTTATTTTCTGATACCTTAAACACACTCGCCTTTGAGGGTGAAATCTCCCCTTCCTAGCAGGCAGCGTAGTCACTCTCTTCCTGATTGAATGGTTTCTTAGCTCTTACATAGATGTTTAATGCCTGACATATCTATCCTTCATCTGATCCATATCTTGGCCAGTATACATGGTCGCTCCTAATTTCCCTTCTGGTCTGTTCTACCATGCAGTACTGAATCATTTTGCTCTTGTCCTTATCTCTAGTATTGGGGTCATATTTCCACCTGGCTAGTTTCCTTCCCAGTGGACTATCTGGGAGTATACCTGTTGGTACCTCATCAATTTCTACTTGTCCCCTTGGGGATTCCCTACTTGTCCATAGTCCCATCCTGATAGGCCAATCACAGGTCTTCCCCCAACAGAGCCTGCCTTTCCAACCACAGGCCCTCCAGACAGAGCCCATCTGCCCAATCGGCTAACCACAGGCTCTCGCAGCAAAGCCCACCTTCTGAAGAATGGAAAAGGGAAGGAGGGAAAAAAGAAACAAGAAAGGAGGCAAGAGAAGGAAAAGGAGGGAGAGACAGAGGAGGAAAAAACCAAACAAAAAACTTACCTCTCTTCTGAAAAGTAAAAAAACCCTTGCCTACGATCCAGAGACCTGCATATCACCGGATTGGTCCCTGCTGTTCCTCTCCTCCTCAACTTGTTGCTCTGGTCCCACGGCTTTATGTTAGCGAGTATTACAGGGGAGTTGATATGGCCAGCCGGCCCGCCCTGCCCCCGGCTTGGCAATCTCCTTTCCCGTTAAGGTGAGTGGTGGCTCCGCCAAACTCCCTGCTCAGTGGTCAGCCCTGCCTACCCCTGGCTCAGTTAGAAAGAGAAAAAGAAAGTAAGAAGAGAGAGAGAAAGGAGAAAGGAGAAAAAAAACCCTCACTTTCTACCTGGCAGGCTGGAACTAATAAAAAACTCTGCCTGCAGTGCAGGAACCCCCCCGCTCGACTGGGTCTGCCCTTCTACTCTTTTGGCTGCCGAGGTCTCCCACCCCGGTGCATTTAGTTGTGCTAGGGCTTTTATGCTGGCAGATACTGCAGAGAACTCTTTGCTATAGCAGCTTGGGGTTCCGGGGGTCCATCTGGCCCCTGGGGCAGCAGCCGCCGCCATAGGTGTCCCAGATAGCACTGTGCTGATGAGGCACAGCCTGCCTGGGCCCCCTGGCTAGCTCCGAGCCGCTGGCTAGTTTAGCAAGCACTTGTGGAGTGATTTCAGCTCTAGTGATTTCAGCTCTTAGTGATTTCAGCTCTGTGCTCGCAAAGTGCCTCGGCAGATGCAGGGATGGAGAGAGGTGAAGGTTGTGTGGAGTTCTGCGGAGATGTCTTTATTGGCAGCTTCTGCAAAGGGTTCCAGTGACAGCTCTTCCGTCTGAACAGGGCAAAGGTATGGGTTTAAGTACACTGTTGGGGGACTGGGAATTGTCCAAGGGCTGGTGGTAGAGGAGAATACGACCTATAGCCTTACAGAGAGATAACAGGGATCTGAGTGTGGAAGACAGACAACTCTGGACCACTCATCATGACTCTGCATTTCTTATCTTAGGCTAGTGACCACCATGGAAGCCTTTCAGGGCCTCTGACTGCTGCAACTCCACTTTCTGTATTTAGTAAAAAGGCGTGTCCTATAGTGCTTTTGAAACAGTGGACAAGGCATGAGAACATAGTTAACACAATGACAATTACAATGAAAATCCACAAAATTCCCTTAACCAAAGATGCAACCCATCCCGTTAATCCCCATTGACCGAAAATGTCCTTAACCCAGTCTGGGTTGTTTTCTACTTTTAAGTCCTTCACAAGTTCCTACAGTTTCTGGATGTTTGCGTGGATGGATTCCGAGCGTGAAGAGAGGTTGAAGCAACACATCCCTTCAAAGTCTTCGCAGCCATGTCCGTGGGCTAGCAGTAGGAAGTCGTTCGCTGCTCGATTTTGAAGTGATGCATGTCTCGTGGTTTCTTCTTCCTTTAAAAGATCGCTTAGGGAGGCAGAGGTAGCATTGGCTTGCTTGCTGAGCCAGCACCCTAAGTGATTTATTTCCCCAAGAGCTTTAGCTGCAGCTACCCAGGGTAGGAATAGGGAGACTGCAATCTTTTTTGTTTTGTTCCAATCGTATAATTTTGGATTGCAATTTTCATTAAATTCCATGTAGGATCTTTTGTGGCATTTTAATTAGCTTTCTTTTTTCCAATTATGCAACAAGGTAATATTTGGAGTGAGGGTGGAAAGCTTTCCAAGGCTACAGGGACCTCCCTGAAGGCGGGAGGGAATCCCAGCCCATACTCTGTCACCACAGATGAGAAACGTTCTCTTGGGTAATACTTTGGGGTGGAGAGAGGATACAGAGATCACCCAAGCAGTGTAATTGCACCAATCCGGATAGTTATAGGCTTTGTTAATGGGTGATACGTCCTTTCTGTATGTGTTTTTAGTCTGGTCAATTTCTGGCCAATTGTTCTTCAGACATCTAAAGTAAAATTTGATGCAGTATGTTGCCTTGGAGGACCCCAACAGGTCCAATTCTTGGGGTTCCTCTTGAACATTGGGCAACAATTTTGTCCACTCGTCCCAAGTATCTACCATGTTGGGTCTCTTACCTGTGGTGCGGAGGAGCTCTGAATTGTAGGCGGGCCAATCGTCTGCTACAAATGGAATCCCTACTAAACATGTGGAAAGTGGGTTATCAATGCTTCCCATGGATAAGCACGTTATCCTGTTTTAATGTTTTCGCTAAGGTTACCCAAACACTGTGGCTAGGCTGTGGGCTAATCCAGCCATAGGCATACTGTATGTTGAAGAACATCCAGGCAGTGGTGAGGACAGCACCGATGGAGATAATTTTCATCTTTGGATGAGGATGGGGCTTCTTATAGGGAATATAAGCAACATTTGTTATCTTTATGATGGGAGGAGAGGATTTTCTCCCTTGTTCCTTTCCTCCTTTCCTTCCCTCCCCCCCCCCCTTTTTTTTTTTCCTTTCTTTCTATAAGCTAAGGATGGGGGAATGGGTGTAAGGTTAGAGGTTTTTGGTAAGAGTTAACAAGTTAGGAAGGGGAAGCAATAGGGTTTTTTAGGGTAAACAAAGGGAAATAACATATCATTCAGAGAACAATTTGTGGTCAGGCTGTTTCTAGCTTATGGCTTGACTGCTACAGCAGAATGGTGTTCCACTTTCTGTTTTGTCTGCTGTCGCATAATGGGATGGTCTTTTCTTCTGTATGTGGACATTCGGCGACGTCTTCGTCTCCAGGCAGAACTTGTCAGATTTTGAGGTGGTCTTGTATTTGACTCCAGAGAATTCTTGTCACTGTTTGTGGGAGTAGTGTTTGCAGTGCCTAGGTACGGTTTTATGTTTTTTCCTGGGTACCATCTTGGACCCGATGGTAGTAGAACACATGCATACCCTCTACCCCAAGTAATCAACTGGAAAGGCCCAGAAATTTGATGTGTTTCCGGGTCCTTCACTAGCACAGGTGGTTTCTCAGTGAGCTTTGCTTGGGTGGTATTTGCAATGTGGCGAAGTATTGGCGGGTCAGGCTCTGATGTTGTACCATTTAGGAAATTGATGACGTAGAGAGCCTTGCAAAGTCTCTCAACTGGAGATATGATTTTTGTCTCTCTTCGCTGCTGATTGAGGACTCTTTTGAGGGTTTGATGTGTCCTTTCCATGATTGATTGTCCTGTGGGATTTGCTGGTATACCTCTCTTGTGTTCTATTCCCCATTCACTGAAGAACTCTCTTAATTTTCGAGAGGTATAGGCAGGTCCATTGTCCTTTTTGATTTGTGTCGGTACTCCCAGGGTGGCGAATGCAAGGAGGAAGTGCTTTATGGCGTGCTGTGTAGTTTCTCCTGGATGAGCTGATGCAAATACTGCTCCCGAAAACGTGTCGACCGATACATGCACGTATTTTGGCCTTCCAAAAGGTGTGAAGTGAGTTAGGTCCGTCTGCCACAGCTGGCAGCTGTTCAGTCCTCGGGGGTTGACTCCTGTCCCCATCGAGGGTATCTGGTAATTTTGACAGTTTGGGCATGTGGCGACAATAGCTTTTGCTTGATCTTTTGGAAGGTTGAACATTCTAATAAGGGCTGTTACATTTTGATGGTAGAATGCGTGTGACAACTTTGCCTGGCAAAGATGTCAGGAACGTTAGCATTTCTATTGCCGTGGCCAATGCGTCCACTTTCCTATTCCCTTCTGTGATGAAACCTGGGAGATCAGTGTGTGACCTCACATGCATTATATGGTAAGGTTTCTTTCTGTGAGAGATTAAACGTGTTAATGCCGAAATCAATTGATGTAACTTTGGATTGGAAACCTCTTTGAGAAGAGCGTGTTCTGCTCTCATAGCTATACCTGCAACATATGCAGAATCTGTGACCAGATTAAAAGGTTTGTCTTTGAATTTCTCAAAGGCTCTGAAAACTGCTGCTAATTCTGCAATCTGTGGAGATCCCTCCACTATTTGGATATCAGACTCCCAATTCTGAGTCTTAGGGTCCTTCCAAGTCATTACAGATTTATGGGATGACCCTGAGCCATCTGTAAAGATTGTTAGAGCTTTGAGAGGTGTTTTACTTTGGACTAATTTTGGGGTCAGATTAAAGACTGCATTAAAAAGTTTGTGTTTTGGGATATGAATGGAAATTTGGCCTGTATAGCTGTCTAGGGCAAATTGGAGGTTTTCATTGGTCTGGAGCAAATGTTCCAGATCCCCAGTGGTTAGTGGCAAATACATGCATGTGAACTCACACCCAGCAAGGGAGTGGAGGCGAGTTCTGGCCTTTTTTATTAAATGTCCCATTATTTCCTGGAAGGTGGTAATTGTCTTTGAAGGTTGGTTGTTTGTAAAGATCCATTCCAGTATCAATAAAGGGTCTTGGAGTTGAAGATCCCATTGGAAGATCAGTCCATAGAACCGAGGTGCTTTTCCAAGGATGACAAACTGGAAAGGCAGGTTGGGCTCAAAGCGATGGGCTTGGTGTGAAGACAAGGCTTCTTGGACCTTGGCGATGGTGTCTCGGGCTTCTGTTGTGAGTGTGCGTGGAGAGTCTAGGTCTTCGTTGCCACGGAGAAAGTTGAACAGGGGAGCGAGGTCCTCTGTTGTAATTCCTAGCAAGGGACGTACCCAGTTGATGGATCCGCACAGACTGTGTAAGTCTCTCAAGGTTTTTGGGTCGTCTCAGATAGCAAGCTGCTGGGGTACAATTTTCCTTTCTCGGATCAGGAATCCAAGATAAGTCCATGGGTTGGTGTATTGTATTTTGTCCTCATGGATCTCGAACCCTGCTTTTTCTATGGTTTCGATTGTCCCTTTAACTGCTTTTTCTAGGTAAGTTTTTTCTGATGCACAGACCAGGATATCATCCATATAGTGGTAGATGATTGCATCTGGAAATAGGTTCCGAACCGGAGACAGGATGTGAGCGACATACCACTGGCATATGGTGGGTGAGACTTTTAGTCCTTGGGGGAGATACAACCAATGGTATCTTTTGAGTGGAGCCTCTCTGTTAAGAAAGGGAACGGAGAAAGCGAACCGTGGAGCATCCTGGGGGTGAAGCGGAATGCTGAAGAAGCAGTCCTTAATGTCTATGATGGCAAGTGTCCAGTTTCAGGGCAGCATCGATGGTGAAGGCAGGCCAGGCTGGAGGGCACCCATGTCCTCAAGGACCGCATTAATTTTGCGAAGGTCATGGAGGAGCCTCCACCTATCCGTCCCAGGTTTTTGCAGTACGAAGACTGGAGAATTCCAAGGGCTGGTGGTCTCGACGATGTGACCTTTGGCGAGCTGTTCTTCCACAAGGGCTTGTAGTACACTCAGTTTTACTTTAGAGAGGGTCCACTGGTCAGTCCAGATTGGGTCTTGGCATTTCCAGGTGAGCTGAGGTGTATCTGGTTGTGCGCGCTCCTCAGTGGCCCCAGTCAGAAATCCTGACTGGGAATACGTAGGGAGGCCCCCCACTGGGATAGAACATCCCTTCCCCAAAGGGTGATGGGGGCTCTTACCACGAATGGGCGGATGGTTGCCAGCTTGCCTTCCAGCCCTTCGACGAGGATGTTGTGCTTGCTTCGCATGGACACTGTGACTCCACCGATCCCTGAAATCATTCCTGCTACTGGTTGTAGTCCCCAGTGTGCTGGCCATTCCGAGTGAGCGATGATGGTCACGTCTGCACTGGTGTCCAGCATCCCTGGCAGGTGGAACTTTTCTCCTCTGCAGGATAGACCGCACTCGATGGTAGGCTTACTTGGTCCCACAACTTGTGCCCACATCACTGTCGGATTGAGAGGAAGCTATTCCCTGTGATTCTTTGGGAGTAGAAAGGCTTGTGCGATAGCAGTTCCTTTTGAAAAAAAAAATGGTAAGTCCGTGCAACACAGCTGCACAGAGATTCCTTGTCCTGGGTGCACTGTTTGTACCTCTGGAATGACCAAGATTTGCTCTGGGCCATGGAGAGTGTCCCCTATAATTAAGATGTTAAAAGGACCACCTTTTGGCCCATGCTTGCCTGTGGGAACACAGTAGACATCCTTATTATTGAAGTCAATGGATAAAGCAGTTACCAACTGGCGCCGTGTTCCCATCTGTGTCTCTCCGTGGGTTGGATCTTCTCCACGTGGCCTAGAATCTGCTTGGATGTCGCGTGACTGGATCTGGGTGGCTTTTGATTTGCTGTCTTTGAGCGGGGCCTGACCGCGCTCCGCTGGAAGTTTCCCAAACGCTGCTGGTATCGCTGCTGGTTCTGGGGTCTTTGGTAGGTGTTACGGGGGTTTCGGATAGGTGACCTGTCTGGACAGTCCTTCATGAAATGTCCAAATTTCCCACAGTAATAGCAGCGGTCCTGGTCTTTGGAAGTTACTACTGCATACACACCAGAAACTCCTTCTGCAATTCCCTTAGAGACTGCTTGGGCCACTGTGTTTTCAGTGGACAGATGACGTGTGCAGCTTTCCACCATTTGCTCTATGGTGGGTTCTGTATCCAAGGGTAAGGGTCTCAAAATTGTTTTACATTGTTTGTTTGCATTTGACAAGGCAAGCTTGCACAACAGTTCTTTTCTTGCTTCTGTGCTACATGTTTTTCCAGAGCATCTTTAAGTCTGTCTACAAACTTGATAAAGCTTTCATCTATTCCTTGTTTAATACTAGAGAAATGTTGGGTAGGGATAGAGTCATCTGGGGTAAGAAGCAATGAGGTTTTTGCTGCAATAGCCAAATCTTGTAGTGCTGCCTTAGGTAAGGTGTTAGCTTGGTCAGAGGGTTTCTGTAAATCCCCTTCTCCGGCCAGCTGTTGGACTGTAAAATCTGGCTTATTTGCATCTTGAGCATAGGTGTCTGATAATGTTTTTAATTGCCTTTTCCACTGTCTTTCCCATAGCATATATTCTGCCGGGGAAAGAAGGCAGTTGGCAATGTTTTCAAGATCATGAGGGACCAGAATATGCGCCGAAAACAGTTCTTCAGGGAAGTTTCTGAAAATATGTGAACTTCTACCATGTTTTTGGCTATATTTCGTAGTTGTAGCAATTCTTTATTTGTGTTAGGTTCCCCACGTTGTTCTAGTAGTGGCTCCCCCTCTTTTCCCCTTTGTATAATTTACTGGGAAGGCAGTAATTCTCTGAGCTAGTTCCCAATCTCCTGCCTGAGTCACTTCCATTTCAATTAAAGCCCATAGATCAATTTCGTCTGTGTCAGATTCAGACTCACTGTCCTCTGATGAGGTGTGGTCAGGAGGTGCTCTATGCTTTTTTGGGCATGTTGGAGCGACCTTTTGCAGGGGTGTGGGAGACTGAACAGAGTGTGGGGGGTTGCCGTTAGCTGGGCATTGAGGGTGGGTGGGTGGATGCATCGCTTCGGAATGCAGGCATGGGCGAAGGGAGGGAGAGGAGCCGGTAGGCTTGGGGGGTGCTGCTGCTGCTGGCACCACGGCAGACAGGCAGGTAGGGGTGGTAATGGGGGTGGGGAGAGTTGCGGCGGCAGGGGGGACAAGCGGGTACGCGGCGGTGTTGGGGCAGGGCGGGACGGACCCGACCAAAACCGACGCGATTATTCCCGAACGTGAGGAGGGGGTGCAGTGCCAGCACCGTGCTGTGCATTGCGTAACTGAAGGAGCTGAATTCTGGCTTGCCGCATCCGGAATGGGGGCGGAGGGATGGGGGGAGGTGGAGGGACGGGTGGGCTCCGCGGATACCGCGGGTGCAGGAAGGGTGGGTGGGGGCGGCGCGGTTCCCCTGATCCCCCCACCAGGAAAGAGTGAGTGGACGGAGAGAGGACTGTTATCTGAGAGATTAGCATTTGGAGGATCTGCTATAGGAGATAAGTTTGGAATTTCCTCAGCTGCTGTTGTTAAGCTGCTTGTGTTAGCTTTTTCCACCACTTTTGCAATGTAGTGAAAGAGAGGCAGAAATGTAGTAACAGAAAAGTCTTCTTGGGTTTGGAAAAGATATATTCTTGTCTCTAAGGAGTCCTAAAAGGAGTCTGAATTAATCATGCTTATGTTAGCGTCTGGAAACTGAGAAAGGATCCATTGTTATAAATTTTTTCAAGTTAGTTTTTGAAAGATTGCCTTTAGAGAAAGAAAAGTTATTAGCATTTAGGATTTCTAGGATTTGTAAATATATATCTCTCTCGTTCTGGGATTGTTTTAATTTACTAGAGTTTGATCCCATTGCTGTAAGTTCCCTTGCTCCCCCCAGCAGTAAAAAAGAGAAAAAAAAGGAAAAAAAACCAAAATGTTGACCCAAATTCAGAAAGCGCGCAGAAAGGCTGTTTTAAACTTACACTTTTTTTCAGCCGAAACTGGGTCAGAAACTGCTGGGTGGGTGGTCTGCTCTGTCCAACTCCTGAGGACTTTCGTCCCAGATGGTGATGTTCAGGTTCGTTGGATTCCTCTTCCAGATAGCTTCTTCTATAACGGAGAAGTTACCCTCAGAGGGTCGTGGCGGGCCGAGGCAGTAATGATCCACGAAGGATGCTGCTCTCAGGAGTACCAGGATGTCGGTTCTCCCGTTCGGGCTGCCACGTATTACGGCTTGGTGTTCCCCGGGGGTCCGTCTGGCCCCCGGGGCAGCAGATGCCGTAGGTGTCCCGGATAGCACTGTGCTGATGAGGCGCAGCCTGCCTGGGCCCTCCTCGGCTAGCTCCGAGCCGCTGGCTACCTTGCGAGCACTTGTGGAGTGATTTCAGCTCTTAGTGATTTCAGCTCTGTGCTCGCAAAGTGCCTCGGCAGACGCAGGGATGGAGAGAGGTGAAGGCTGTGTGGAGTTCTACGGAGATGTCTTTATTGGCAGCTTCTGCAAAGGGTTCCAGTGACAGCTCTTCTGTCTGAACTGGGCAGTGGTATGGGTTTATATAGGCTATTGAGGGATCAGGATTTGTCCTATGGCTGAGGTCGAGGAGAATACGACCTATAGCCTTACAGAGAGATAACAGGGGTCTGACGTGCGGAAGAGGGGTAGCTCTGGTCCACTCATCATGACTCTGCATTTCTTATCTTAGGCTAGTGACCGCCATGGAGGCCTTGCAGGGCCTCTGACTGCTACAGGGGGATCTCTGCTTGCTGTAGTTTTATTTCTTGAATGAGTTGGAGAGCTGTGAAGAAGTTGTGGGTTCCTTGTGTGGTTTATCCAGGCCTGCAGGGAGGGCTTGGCCATGATTCCCTTTGTGCTGCAGGTAGCCCTGCAGCGTGACAGCAGTGGCTTGCCTCTAGTGGGTTTGCAAGCAGGGTGCATCACCACTGCAGTGCTCAGGTGCTGTTTCATATTGTGGCATTTGGCCTTGAATTCAGGAGTGCTTCTTCCCATCCAGTTATTTTTTGTACCACAGGAGCCTCTTTGGACAGTGTTTCCTGGCAGTCAATGGGAGGGTATTGCAGAGACAAATTCCTTACTTGCTGTCCCCCCACTGTATTCATATTTTGTCCATTCCCTCCTCAAAATATGGATTTGTAAAACTCATACCCTATGTCCTCAGATGCCCTTCCGAAATCAAACCTTGGCTTCGTTACTGCACTCCATGCCTTATGGCGGGATGTTTTCAATCTATTGAATTTGGTGTCACAGTACCTTTTTACCTCAGAGGCCCTGGGATGCTGATGCAAGTGTGTCATCAGAACTGGTGTTTCTGCCCAGGGGTGAGTTCATGGTGTCCTGAGCAATTGGTGATGGAAGAGGTGCTTGTCCTGTTGTTGACCATTTCTTTTGCCTTTTGGTGATGGAGTTCCTTAAATTCCTCTGTTTCAGTAAAACTGAGGTAGTGAGGTATTTCTTGAGAGCTGTGGCTGGAGGTCTGTGAATGGAAAAACTCTGGTTGCAAATTGCATCGCACAAACTAGCATTGCCTTAAATTTTTTGGTGCAGGCAGGGTCACTTTGGAAGTAAGTTGTTGTTTACCTTGTTCCTGCCACCTTTTCAAGCTTGTGAATGGAAAAAATTGTGATAGCAAAGCAAGTCTTTAGTTTTGGCACTGTGTCAGCTGTGAGTGGCTGGTAGCCTTGGTGGAGGGTGCTGTGAATTGCATACTTGCAGAACACATATAACAAAGGTAATTAAATTTGTAAATAAGTTGAAAAAGGGGGAAGGGGTGATTGGCAGACTCACGTCTCCAGGATGTTGGAATGTGTATGTTGGAATGTAGAGTGATGATGTCTTAGTGCTAGAGGGGGGCAGGGTTTTGAATGCAGTCTCTGCATAAAGGGCAGAGAAGTGTCTTAACACATGGTTGTTGGAAAGTCGTTTGATGCCGAACTAGGGTCCAGAAGGGGGTTTAGCAGAATGGGCCCTCCTTGAAGGGAAAAGAAGAAAGAGAGAGAAAGAGAGAGAAAGAGAAAGAGAGAATGAAGGGGAGAGTGAAATAAGCCCCCAGGGTCCCCATGCCCGTGGCTGTCTGTAAGTTCTCCCCCCATTCCCACTAAGTAGTATGACAAGGGGTGGGGGGGGCAAGAACAGAGTTAAATGAAAAGCTGTGAAAAAGAAGAGATAAGGATCAAAGCAAAAATAGCTGGCACTCCAAAACCTCACAAAGTAGGTATTGTTTTGGCAAGATTTCTTTTTTTTCTTTCTGTTTTTTGTTGTTGTTAAGAAGAGGAGGCTTTTGTTCTGAAGAATGGGTCTGTAAGGCTAAAACTGTTAAATGTTGCCCAAAAAGTAAAAAAGCAAGACATGTGATACATCTTGTGTTAAAATTAGCCTGGTCTTTCTTATTTAACTAATTATAGCTCACAGTGTAATGAACAAAGTTCCCAGGAGTTCCTGGGAATGTGGGCGGGGACTTCCTAGTTCCCATGGCAACACTGGAACAGCTGCTGGCTCTAGCTGAGTACCGATATTGAAATGTTAATTAGCTAATTGCTCTGTTTGTTTTCTCTAAACTACCTGGAGATAACCTGCCTCCCCCACCCACGCCTACATTCTGGGACTAAAATGCAAATAAAAAAACCCTTGGGATCATGGGAGTATTTTTAGGGGATAAAGACACCCCTAAATAAAGATACCTGAGGAACGGTGGGAAACCACAGTTAAAAAGTGTCAAAAACTATTTGCCTGGAAATTAGCTAAGAGAAAGTGACAAGAAATAGAGGGCAAGACCAGGTTGGCCTCTGTATTCACCACCAAGAAGATCAAATACACCTGCTGTGGGTTGAACCCCATAGGCATGGGAGGTGGGAGTATAAGTCATACTGGACCTCAGTCATTCCTTCTGTCACTCATTTGTTGTCTTTTCCCTATTGGGATATCGACAAAGCCATGCCACAAGTGTTACTGAAAGCTGTATATGGAAAGGAACCAAAGTTCCTTTTTTGTTACACACACCCATGTCAATAGCCACTGTTATAACCCATCCAAATTAAGTACCTGCAGGCAAAATGGGGAAAAATATTGGATTACAAGAAACTTAGGAAAAAGCGGTAATAGGTGGGGTGTTGAATGTCTGAAAGGAGAGAGATGGATTTGTTTTACATTTGATCTTAGAGATATAGTCCAAGATTCAGTAAAAAGGCAATTAGTAAACAAAAAGGTAAAACCGGCACAGCAATCTAACTCTGTATTGACTCCAAATTATATACTGAATCGTATTATAATACTCCAAGCAGTTATAGAGAAGATAACCAACAAAGCTGCTCAGCCATTGGAATTAATATGGAGTCGGAAAAGCCAAACAAAAACTGTAGTGTATCAGAATAGGCTGGCTTTAGACTATTTATTGGCTAAAGAAGGGGGTGTTTGTGTAAAGTTTAATATATCAGATTGTTGAAAATAGATGACAAGGGGGAGGTCATCCTGGAAAAAATTAAGAATATCAGAAAGAAATAACCCAGATACCGGTCCAAAAATGGGAAAATGATGTTAAAAACTAACTGGTGGTGTAATGTATTGAGGATGGGATGGTGGAAGAAATTAGGATCCTTCCTTTTATGTGTTGCAACTGTTTTGATGTTTCTTCCTTGTTTAATCCCATGTTTTAGTTGATTACCAACATCGTCCAAAGAATGCAAGTGGATAAGGAATATTGCTCAAGCCAAATTATTTATAATGAATAAGAGGAGGGATTGTGAAAAATGCATATTTTATGATTGGCTTTTCGCAAATATTAAAATGAATATTATATGTGTAATGTTAGAAAGTTATGCTGTATTAATTTTCTTAAGTAGTGAGTTAAATATATTTCTAGGTAATAACACAATGTTAAATTAGAAACTATGCTATGTAAGATACCTTTTAACTAGCTCAAGAAAGAGATGAGATTATCAAGAAATTCTTTGCACAGAGATAGCGAAAGGACACATAAAGAGTTACTGCCTCCTTATCGGAAAAGACAAACATTCTTCCACCTTCTCTCCGTCTTTATGGAACCACCAGGATTAAGGGGAAGAAGTTGACAAAAAACAGAAAAGTTCTAAATTTGCAAGGAATTTATGCATCATGTATGAGATATATGAATATGCAACAGGCTATTGCTTTTAAGGGTTATTCCTTTGTTCACAAGGCATGATTTTGGCAGCTTAGTGTCCAAAAACATCTGGACGTCCGTAATTCTTTGCTTTTTATTGTCTCGCAGTGTCCTAATCCTCATTGTCCAAATTTTTATTACTCTAATTTTATTACTATTTTAATAACTATTTTATTACTAATAAACTTTTAAAATTTTAAAAAAGAAGTTTGGCGTTTTTCACACACTGCATGGTTAGCTACAGTCAGGAAATGGTGTGGGAAAATGCACCAGCTGAAAAACAAAACCCGAAGCCCTGGGGAGAAGATGTCAAAGACCTGTGAAACATGGAACAGAAACTAGATCAAAGGCAAACAAATTAAAAAACCCTCAACAGAGGAATGAATTGTAGAGGAATGCATGAGCTCTAGGCATTCCCAGAGCTGTGATTCAAGGTAGGAACATATTTCAGCTCCTCCAGCACCAGTCCCCAGAAAGGGAGACAACCCCTCCCTCCACCTTAGGGAGGAATTGCAGGGCAGGAAGCAAAAAAAACCCCAAGCAATTGGGCCTGCCTGTCCAGAAAGTGGAGGCTTATCAGTGCTGTGATGATGGCCCATACATTTTAATTCCAATTGGTTCTCAGATGCAGTTGGTAAAGTTTTTAATAGAAATGAGAACATGAATTTCAACACAAGCACAAGATGCCAAGAAGCTGGGTATGTGAGATGGACAGCAAAGACTTAAGATTAGTGGTGTGAACAGAGAGAGTGTTGTGTGTCAGAATGCCAAGGTCAATTTAAAGTTCCTGGCCGAGAACCACATGGCCACTGCTTGCTTTGCAATTAATCATCATGAAAATATTTTAGGTTTTGATTTTTTAAATGTCTGAACTTGGTGCTTTTCGAATGGTGCTGTGTAGTCCTTTGGCTCAGATATTGATGCCAGCCTCAGCAAAAATGGGGGGGCTGCAGTGCATGTACTTTCAGCAGCCCCCTACACTCTGACTCAAAAATTACTGACATACTGTAACATCCAATTTCTACTGTGGCACAAAATGGAGTTTCTGAAATCATAGCTAATTTGGAGAAATTCAAATCATCTCCAGAACCCACTCCCCATATAACTGACCTGTCTGACCAGTTCAGAAACCAGACGGGAGGTGGCGTTTAACAACTGATTATCAGCTCCCGAATGCCGATACAGCCCTGCTAACACCTGCTGTACCAAACATTGCAAAATTCCCTGCTACATTGCAAGCAGCTTCACACCCATGGATAGCGGTGCTAGATGCAAAATATATGCTCTTCATGGTTCCCTTGCAAAAGGAGGATAAAGAGAAGCTTGCTTTTACTTGGGAAAGAATACAATATACCTTTAACAGGCTCCCTCAGGGGTATAAACATTCACCCACGATTGCTCACGCCACACTTGCTGAATTTTTAAAGACAGTCTCACTCCCCCCAGATGTGGAACTGTACCAATATATAGATGACATTTTAATTGGAGGGACTTCTCCTGAGAAGGCGGGGAAAGTGGCAGCAGAAGTATGAGAAGCACTAAATAAAGCAGAAATTGAGGTTCCACACAGGAAGCATCAGGGACCAAGTAGTGCATAGCAGGTAGTGCAGTGATTCCTCCAGATGCCTTAAAAAATTTTGAAGAGGTGCAAATACCCCAAACGAGGAATGAGTTACAACAACTAATGGGAATTTTAGGATATAGGAGAAAGCATGTGTAAGAGCCCGTCTGAAGCCCCTCGTTCTCCATTCTGCCTTCCGATTGCCATGAGAAAGAATTCCTTCCCCCACTGCAGCTCCGGCTTAGAACAGGACACAGTGCAGGTGCAACCACTGAACCGTCATGCTAGCTGTTCCGAACAAGGCCTGACAAGAACTTGGCAAGGAGTTGGCAAGGACTTGGCAAAGACCTGACATGGACCCAGCACGGGACAGCCTGATGCGCGGCCCGCTTCTAATCTCTGTTCTTAAGCCAAATGAACTTTTGGGGTGACTCCTGTGGTCCTTCATTGAAGACACCTCATCTGCCTCATTACCACTGTGACAAAGAAAGAATGAGAACCCTCCTCCCAAGGACTGAGACTGAGACCCCTACTATAGGGGGGAGGGGAAATTGGTGGTCTGACCACTAATGACATGACCTGTTTCCCTTCAGTGATTCCAATGGACTTATTCTTCATTGTATTCGTCTTGCTTTGGTGGTTTCCGTGGACTCACCTGTTCCCTTGTGGCGATTACAATGGACTTTCATTGTTACACTTGTTCCCCCCTCTTTCCTCTGTGGACTATAACTGGACTCCCGAGTCGACCAGAACTTCAGAGACTCCCCCGACACGACAGACGGATCCCCATCGTCCGGACCACTGAGGATCTCGCCTGTGTTGGTAGCTATTCCCATACCCCTCTTCTCTCTCTCTCTCTCTATCCTTTTATCTCCTTTCTGATCCCCACTATCGCATTTACTGTTTTGGCCCCTAATAAAGGTGCATTTGTTGTGATTAACTGACAGTCCCTTGTTGTTTGCCTTTTTTGCACTTTTGGGATCGGTGAAAAGAACTATCACGACACCCTGAAATAAGCGGATCGTGACAGCATGTACCTGGATTTTCTATTATTTCCTGTCCATTATACTCACTCTTATGGAATGGCAAACCCTAGGAGTGGAAATTAGAACACAAAGAGGCGGTCAAAACTCTAAGTGAAGAATTAAATACATATCAGTCATTGGGACCAGTACACCCCCACAACCCTATTATAGCTGAATGGGCTTCCACAGAATATGGGCCAAAAAAACCTTTATTGTTTAGCTCAACTGCATTTAAAGAAACAGAACAACGATACTCTGAATGGGAAAAGGGACTTTTATTTTTGGTCTGAGGGGTTAAACAAGTTGAGAAAATACATCAGGGACACCCTGTTCAAACTAGAAGCAATCCTAAAGGGGACTGCCTCCCCAGAAGGAGTTGCACAAAAACCCATCAGAAAATGGTATGGCTACCTAACAGGAGTTGCAGAAAATATGCAATTAACTGAAGGACACACTAAGGTTTCCAAATTGCAGATGCCCATCATTTCAGACCCTTTAGTATTGCAACAACCTTTTAAACCTTCACCAATTCTAGATGCACTGCTCCTCACTGAGGGTACACCAACAGAAAACTTTTGGTTTATGGATGCTTCAGCAAAAAGGGTAAACAGTAAATGGCAATATAAGGCCATTGCATTAGATATTACCACTGGCAAACAAGTAATAGAAGAAGGTGAAGGCAGCGCACAAGTAAGAGAAATAAGAGCAGTTGTCTTGGCAACACAGAAGGGAGCAAAAATTATGTATGTAGACTCTTAAGCTGTGTGGGCTGGTATCACACAGTGGCTCTGTCAATGGTAAACCTTGAATTGGGAAGTAAATAGATCCCCAGTTTGGAGAAGCAAAGATTGGCAAGTATTACTAGATATAGCCAGTAAAACACCTTTCAAGATGGGATGGGTAAAAGGTCATGCTATAGATAATCAACCAGCCATAAAGAAGAATTAAAAGGTAGATGAGCTAACTAAAATTAGGATAATTACCTTAAATCCTAAATGGTATCACCTGGGGGAATGGTTGCATCAAAACTTAGGCCACACAGGTAAAAAAGCATTACATTGTGCTGCACAGAGTAAAGGATGGCATATGAACAGAAAAACTTATGAAACTACTCTTACAGAATGTCCCCAATGTAGACTGGGGAGAGGCTACCTGGAACAGAGGCTAGACAATGTTAAAGGAATAAAGTAGGTATTTATTAAAAGGCCTTCAAAGGATATACCTTGGGCAGTACAAGAGCCCGGCCGTGGCTCCACCCAAAATGGACCAAGATGGACAGCAAGTCCTTCTTCTATAAATTCTGGTCCACTTACATATTGGTGTTAACTGTCCAATTAAAGCTTCAGGTTATGAAGTCCCATCCTCCCAAACTGTTCTCCTCAATTTGCTGTTGTTTATACTTTTTGGGCCTGAAGCTGCAAAGGTGTCCTTGGTTCTCAGGCTGGAAAAGGATTGTTTTGTCTAACTAAACTGTGAAGACAACTTGCTAACACTTTATGACTTTCAGAGTCACACACTAATGCAGTACAAAATCTGTAAAAAATGGAAGCTAAAACTTAAGGCATCAAAACTACAAGGAGATCATCCTGCTAAAGCACCACCTCTACATAACAGTGAAGGGAAAACTTTATGATTTACATGGCAAATTGATTACATCAGACCATTCAAATCCTCTGCAGTGCAGATACTGACACATCCCCACAGGAGTGGAAGGTAGTCTCAGCTTGCTTATGGTGATTAAGTGTCAGAAAGTCGATGGGTGAAATACAAGTGTTGTCTTCATTCAAAAAGACAGGAGTCTGTGAAGGAAGGCAAGGGCCTTCCGTGAAATGGAAAAGGTAAACCCCCTCCCTCCAAATTACCACAATTTCAAAATAAAAAGGCTCTCAGGCAAAGATATGGGAATGGGAATAACAGTTCTTTACTAGGAAAAAAAACGAAATAAAAAAATGTAATTAGTACAAACAAAACTAGTGATAGAGTCAGAAACCTGACACCCTGAGGAGTCAGGGTGTTGGTGATAGTCCAGTTAAATGATGGCTGCTCCTCCTGCTCCTGGAGTGGCAGATGAAATGCTGTTGAAGCCATGATCCAGTAGAAGGGTGTAGTTTTCTCTGAAGGTCTGGTGATAGAGTAGATGGGCCTGGTCTTCCTCTGGGAATCTAGTGAAGAGGCTGAGTTGCTGTCTCAAGAAATGCTGATTTTATGCCAGTAGGGATGCTTGGCTCCTCCCTCTGGGTGGAGCATCTCACAATGGGATGATGTAACTTTCTCAGTCATGCAGTGAGCCATTCAATGGCCCATTAACAGAAGATATCTCCCCGGAGGGAGACATTGTTATTGGAAGCGATAAGAAAACTGCCCAACCTCCGACAGATGGCAAATAGAATATATGCTTATCTTACAAGCCAGGACAAGTGTGGGAGCTATAATTTTGGTTCTCAAATTTACCTCCTCCTGATGTTATTCAAAGAGATAATGGCTCACATTTTTCATGGAAGGAAGTGCATGATTGGGCAAAACAAGAGGGAATTAAATGGGTATTCCACACCCCATACTTCCCTTATTCAAATCACATGTCAGAAAAAACTAATGGCTTAGTGAAAAGAAATCTAAAACCGCATGAGGTTCAATGGGATATGAGGCTTCCCAAGTACTCCATCAATTAACTTATCAAAACACTTGTCGGATGTGACTTGAATTACTCAGCTTCTGTTATGTCTTATCTGTTGTTACAATCTAATTATACATTGAGTCAAGATTTATTGCCTGCTCCCATTAAAATGAATCATGCATTGGTGAATAAACTACTACAACACAATGACCTGTGGCAAATGCTAGAACGCACACAAAACAACAGACACAAAATTCTAATCACCATTTTTCATGATACCTAAAACACACAAATTAACAAATACCAGTGCTTACCACAAATCTATAAATGCACAAACCATTGATATACTATTTATAGCACAGAGGCAAGAGGTGATCATGCCACCACTCTGTGAATCTAAGATGAATTTACTATAGTCACAGGGTAGAGTGTGACAGTGTGCTGCCCCCACACACACACTTAAGCCATAACTATCAGTGGGGGTTGTGATGGCTGCATTCAGCTTACTGTGGATATTGGGGAACAAATGGCAACATGGTAGCCAAGGGATGTGTGATAGAGTGACTCAGTAATTTTTTTCTGGTATACAAACTTGATTATAAGTCAATCATCTTACTTTATAAATAGCAGACAGCCCAGGACCCACTGAACTCTCCTGCATGGCAGCAAGCTGCACGTCAGGTTCTCCCCTTGAGCAGAGACGCCTCTCAAGGCTATTACTCGAGGTTGAGAGATTCCTTGCCACAACAGATCTTCAGTAAGTGATTAATAGCATGATAAACTGAAATGTTAGTTAAGTGATATAAAGGATTGGTATTGCACTTATAATCCTTTAGACATAAAGCATTGACCAATGTTGCAGCGTGGCAGGGTGGTAGAAATACCGCAACCTTCTTCGAAATATCTCCTTCAGAAGCCGCTCAGAGTAAGGCCATGAGAACAGCCATTTCAAGTCCATGTACACACACACGCCACAGATAGCTCAGTGGAGAAAAGACAGGAAGGATCTTTGTATGATGTATTCCAGCAAAGGTTATTACATCCACCACACCAAAGAGATCAGGGACAAAGACAAAACCATGTGGTCTGCACAGACTTAAGTATAGGGTCAGTGGCCAATGACCTGATGGTACAGGGGTGGTGCAAAGGGCAGGGCAAAGGGCAGCAACCAGTAGGGGGGATGAGGGATGGATAATTGGGGTGGGCAGTGTCAACTGGCCAATGGGGGAAGCAATCTAATGTAGATTGGCAATAGTGCTGCAGAGCACCATGGGGTAGGTCCTCTCTTTAGCCTAGGTGGGAAAAACTCTATGGTATATTCTTCCAAGGCAAGGCCCTGGGGATTTCCCTGAGGGGGAAGGATTCAGAGTATTCCACAGACCAAGTCTGGAGCTAAGATTGGATCCAGTCACACCTGGACTCCTCTCTTAGAAGGAGTTTAGAAAGCAAGGGTGTCCTTTCTGCACCTTGTGACTCAACAGAAAGGTCTCCCTGACAATTCTGTCTGACTCTGCCCTCTATGCAGAAAATAAGCAAGTGTACCTTGCCATCAAATTTTGTTAAACCACTGTTGTATTTACCTTTGAACTCTGTTAACTCACTACTTATAAAGTATATTGTTGCTTCTTTCTTAAGAGTGAAGTGCATCACTCCATTTGCAACAAAACTAAAAACCTCCATGCAGTTATCATATAAAATAAGGGCATGAAGTACATAGATCAAGGAGATACAGTTGAACAAACTACCCAAAACACTGTTATGGAATATATCTCAGGTTCACCAAACACAATTTCTCACATTTCAATAAAATTTGTGTAGTTTCCTGCTGTAAAAATATATTTTGTTAAAAATCTCTGCTGCCTCCCATTTACCAGGAGGAAAAAAAAAACCCCAAAACTGGCTGCTTACTCATTCTCTTTCCCTTTGTCCTAAATTAGGAGCTCCTGCCACCACAACTGTCAGTTACAGATTTCACCCTCCTTCACTCCTGAACAATTTCATCAAATAGGCAGACTGGCAATACGTGGCAGTAGTTTCTAACCACTACTGAAATGTGATAGAGAGCATTATAAAATAAGCATACTCCAGAATCCTAGCAAATATCCATTAGTCCACCTCATATCGCTGCAGAGCACATTAAAAAAATGGGGATACAGTGCAGGCACATACCAGACTCATTACAGACAGGGTAACTGTAGAGCCACTACAGACAGAATCAGGTACATTTCTGAACTTGTTTAGCTGCAGTGCTAAACCAGGAAGTAGTTGTGGTAAGAAAATCCATGAACTAAAAGGCTAAGGCAAGTAGACAGACCCAGACTTCTTTTGTTTCCATGCCAGATATATAAAATGCTGGAAACAATTAGAACTGACAAATCTTTAAAACAAACAACAAGAAAAGACCAAGTCTCCAACTCAAACACTGGAAGCTTTATCACAGAATACGTTGAGTTGGAAGGGACCCTCAAAGACAATTTAGCCCAACTCCTGGCCCTGCACAGGACACCCCAACAATCCCATCCCGTGCCTGAGAATGTTGTCCAAACACTTCTTGAGCTCTGGCAGCCTTGGTGCCGTGACCACTTCCCTGGGGAGCCTGTTCCAGTGCCCAACCACCCTGTGGGTGAAAAATCTTTTCCTAATATCTAACCAAAACCTCCCCTAACACAATTTCAGACCATTCCCTTGAGTCCTGTTACTGGTCACCAGAAAAGAGATCAGTGCCTGCCCCTCCTCTTCCCCTCACGAGAAAGTCTCCTCAGTCTCCTCCGGGCTGAACAAGCCAAGTCACCTCAGCCGCTCCTCATGCGGCTTCCCCTCAAGGCCCTTCACCATCTTCGTTTCCTTCCTTTGGACACTCTCTAATAGTTTAATATCTCTCTTATATTTTGGTACCCAAAACCACCCCCAGGACTTGAGGTGAGGCCACCCCAGTGAAGAGCAGAATGGGAAAATCACCTCCCTTGTCTGGCTGGTGATGCTGTGCCTGATGCCCCCGAGGACATGGTTTGTCCTGCTGGATGCCAGAGCACTGTTGACTCATATTCAACTTACTATCGACCAGGAGCCCCAGGTCCCTTTCTGTGGCACTGCTTTCCAGCATCTCATTCCCCAGTCTTCCATACATACAGGATTGCCCCATCTCAGGTGCAGAATCTGGCACTTGCCCCTGTTAAACTTCATATGGCTGATGGCTACCCAGTCCTCTAATGATCCAACCTGACTTTCTTCATATACTAGAACTTCATATAACCTCCTCCACTGCTCCTGGAAACACAGTGGAACAATAGTAATTTCTTTTAGAAATGTCTCCAACCTGGCCTTACCATATCATAAAAAAAAAACCAAAGGATACAGAGGTCTGGAATAAACTGATTACACAAAAACTAATTGAAGTGATCACTCCTGCTCCATTATAAAGATGATCCTTTATACTGAATTTCTTCTAGCTTCACTTTAATTTATCAGATCTTTCTAGCATGTTTTGTTTTCTATAAACAGGTCAAATAAGAAAAATTAGCCTGATTATTAAAGTACAGATTCCTAGAAGGACTGTGGCATATAAGCTAATATGCACTCACATTTAATTGCTGTGACTTTTTGAGACTATTTTCATTTATTTTTCCAATGGTTTAAGTAGTTCCAACTAGAGGAAATGCATTTAGTATCATATTTTAAATATATTTAACTATAAATACTATAAAATTTTCATGAATCATAATCAACTGTAAAAACATGTAATCCTACCTTTTCCCACATCCACAGCCATTACAGATTATAGGAGGGATGTGGCTCTTTGCTAGAATCGCTCCCCTAAGTCCGTGTCTTTCTTGTGCCAGGGAACCTATAACCGGACAGAGCACTCAACTTGTGGCCTCACTGGTGCTAAGTAGAGAAGGATGAACTCTCCTCAACCTGCTGGCAACACTCTTCCTTACATAGCCCAGGGTGCTGTTGGCCACCTTTGTTGTGAGGACACATTGCTGGCTCATGGTCAGCTTGCTGACCAACAGGACTCCCAGGCCTTTCTCTGCTGAGCTGCTTACCAGCTGGTCAGGTCCCAGCCTGTTCTGGCATACATAGTACTACACATTTTCCCCTTTACTGATCTTCATGAGGATCCTCTGTCCAGGTTCCTCTGAATGGCAATACAAATATCTACTGTATCAGCCACTCCTCCCCATCTTGCATTATCTGCAAACTTGCTGAGGGTAAATTCTGCCCTATGTCCAGGTCATTAATGAAGATGTTAAACAGTACTGGATCCAGTATTGAACCCTGGGGGTATAACACTAATGACTTCCTTCAAATGGCTTTTGTGCCACTGATCACAATCCTGACAGGCTGGGCCTGGCCATTTGTCCAGTTTTTGATATACCTCATTGTTCACTTCTCTAACACACTGTCAGCTTTTCTCTATGAGTGTGTCAGGGAAGACAGCGTAAAAAGCCTTACTGAAGTCAAGATAACCAATATCCATTGCTACCTTAATCTATCAAGCTAGTCAACTTGCTTTAGAGAGCTACTAGCTTGGTTAAGAATGATTTCCCCTTCAGAAAACCATGCTGACTGCTCCCACTTACCTTCTTGTCCTTCATATGTTTGTAAATGGTTTCCAGGATTACTTGCTCTACTACCTTCCCATGGACCAAAGTAAGATTGACTAACATGTAGTTCCCTGGATCCTCCTTCTTACACTTCTTGATGACAGGATTGACATTTACTCTCTTCTAGTACTCAAGAACATCTCCCAATCCCCATGACCTCTCAAAGATACTCAAGAATGGCCTAGCAATTACATCAGCCAGCTCCCTCTGTACACATGGGTGCATCCTGTGATACCCCTGAACTTACATATATCTAAGTGTTCCCTAACCTGATCCTCTTCCATCAAGGGTGGAGAAAAAAGCACAACAGAACTTAAGGATGACAACTATATGAGATCAAAGACCATCCCCACCCAATTTTAAAGGCACATTCTTTAATTTGTTTACCCACTATTTAGCTGGCAAAGACAGCCCCATTGTTTTTGAACAGATCCAACTTCAGGAAGGTCTCTTCAGTGCATGAAATAAAAATATTTCCCTAGCCCAGAAAGCTGTCTTCAGTATTGTGGTGGTGCATCCCTTCCCCCCAGGCCACACTATGATCTGAGACAGATTTCATTACTGTTGGTAAGATACATTTGATAACACTACTTGTCTGAACTACCTACGCTAATTTGTCTAACACATTTTAAAATAATGCTAAAACAGAAAAAATCCCTGTCTGTCGGGGTCGTGTTGTCAAGACACCAACAGTGTGAAAGTCCTTTTTTCCCTAGCCCGGCAGCCAAAGAAAAGGTCTGGATTGCGTGAAGCTGAGTTTTCAAGGTTGTTTATTTCTTCTTATCTATAATAGTTTCTCTCTGACCTGCCGAGGTCCACCTAGTACAGAAGCTATGGCAGTCTGCACCGAGCCCCGGGTGTCTCCTACATTATATACTCAAAATTATGTGTACCATGTTTACAGTTCCCATACCAATACCTAAAATCTATGTTGGACAGTGTGTCCCTATCCTAGACCAATAGAAAAGTGTCACTATCACACCGAGACATGGAGGACAAGAAGAAGGAAGAAAAGGCTAGGGCACACCCAGATTCCTCCATCTTGTACCCCTGAATTACATTCTAAAAAACCCTAAAATTCTACTTTTTCACCCTGTGTCAATTCCCTTATTACACTACTCGAACCCTTTTGGCTTGTAATTCCTCATATAAGGTTGGCAGCCTCTCCCATGGGCTAAAATCGAAGCCACAGGTGTTTTGGACTTGTTGTCAAGGTCCCTGAGCCCCCTGCCAGGGTCTCAAGGTATCCGGAGCAGCCAAAGGGATGCTCTGAACTCTGACACCTGTCAGTTGAACCCATGTCACCAGAAACTAGACACAAGGAAAAATAGTTCTGCATTTTCAGCTTACTTCTCATACTCTGTGGATAGCCTAAATTATTTTACAGGAAGCAGTTTCCATGACACTAGGTATTTAAGAGATTGGTAGAAGTTTAAAATAAAAGGTAATATAAACTCAAGTAGGTATGAATACTTGAAGGTTGTAAGCAGAGTAGTAAAGTTATTAACAGAAAAAAAGTGAGTTTCAGGACATAAATTCCCAAAGTTATAAAGGAAATACAAATTCAAATTTCTTGATGCTCCCTGAAGACCATTTAGAACTTCAGCCTACTGATTTGCTTAGAGAAATACATGAACAGAATGTTAAAAGCATGTGGATATATGTACATATATAGTTTTCAGAAAATCTAAAATTAACACATATGAATATGTTCTGGTTTGAAAGCAAAATCAGTGAGAGACTCCAAGTCAGAAATACAATTTATTGGGAAAAGGGAAAACAAAAGACAAAAATACACACAATGATACAAAAGGAAGACCACTGGCAAAGTCAGAATACAACCTGACACCCGCTTTGGCCAGCGTGCTGGTAGCAGTCCAAATTGGAGTGGCTGCAGTCCTCTTGGAGTGGCAGATGTGGTTGCTGTGTCTCCTTGGAAACCTGTGGAAAGGCTGCCTTTCTGTCTAGAAATTCCTGGATTTATCCAGGTGGGAATGCCTAGCTTCTCCCCCTGGGCGGAGCATCTCACAATGGGCTGATGTTATTTTGAGTCACAAGGTGTGTTCTTAATCACCTGTTAAACAGAACTGGCTCTTGGAGAGTGTTATCTCTGAGTCATAAGGCGAGACATTGATGGGCCTATTAACAGGAGATAAGGAAAACTGTCCAGATGCAACTGCTACTCGGATGGTAATAGGAAACATCTTGGTGCTCAGTCTTGGACAGCATATCTAAGTGGAACATACCTTATTGTAGCAATGTATCTGAACAACTTAGGCAACATTGTGCCCCTGCCAAACTATCTCTAGTTATTCTTATCAGAGCCCTCTGGAATTCATCAAGGTTACTAAGACATAAACTGCTAAATTAAGAAAGAAGAGGCTGAGAAACAAATACTAAGACTGCAAGAACTAGATAACAGAGGGTGGTGATCCACCTGGACTGTAACCAATCACGTACTCTGAAGACTGCATGCAGAATGCGTGGACAAGATAGAGGCACCAATGAAGAAATGTGTGACTAGCATGTGTAGTAGTTTTAGAATGTATAAACAAGTGCATAATGTAAACAAAAAACGGCTTCTGCTTAATCATATTGGTTAGTCATACAGGAGTCCTGTTTCCTGCATTATTGGTGAACCATGACGTGATACTGAGAAGATTACAACGTGAAACAGAATAAAATTTAACAGGGTAGAAAATCCATTTAGATTTAGGTGAAATGTGCTGCGTAGTAACTTGCTAACATAGGTAAAATATGCTGTTTAGTCTGTTAACGATACTGTGCTTGTAAAATAATCCCAGCCAAGAAGAAAGAATGTAGTCTCCAAGGTGAAGAGATAAGAGGGGTCCCTTGAACTCTGAAAACTAAGAAAAAACCCCAAAACTAAGTCTGCAAGAAATGAACAATGGGATTAGAGAGTTCTCTGTACAAAGGGCCAACTGCAAATTGTAACGCGAAATCAGTAAAATTAATATGCATGAACCTATTCTGAGATCCCATGTATATGTAAATTGTAAGGGGTAATAAAAAGGATCGGGAATCCTCAAGGGGCACGCATGTCCTTTGAAAGGAAAAAAAAAAATCCTTTACATGCGTCCAGCACTGAAATAAACATACTGTCCCTACAAATCTTTATAAGAATTGTGGGGTCTTGATTTTTCACCGCAATTCATTATGGCGAGCCAGCCAGGAGGGTTTCTGTCCTCGCAGGGGCAGAGGAGAGAACGGACCTCCTTGGCGCGCCCTGGGGAATTTCCCTGGAGGGAGCTCCACTCTGCCTCAGCTTGCCACCTGCGGAGACAGACAACGACCTGCTGGCGTGCGGATAAATGGTATGTATTGAGAGGGCCCTGGGGAGAGAGAGAGAGAGAGAGAGAGATAGAGAGACAGGACTGCTCATAAGACACTCAAAGACATTTGAGTGCGGAGCCTAGTTCCAGTGCCTGCAGGCACCCAGCCGATAGGGTGGCTGGGCTGGAGACGGGTTCACTGTTCCAATAGAGCAGCCACTAGCGACTTCTGGGGTGAAGTTGAGTGAACCTGAAGTTTGTGTGCTTGTGGTGTCCGGACATTGTGTGGTTAATGTGTTTGTAATCGTGTGAGTATGTGGTGTATAAAGGGAGTGAATGAGCGAACGAGTGAGTGTACCAGAAGTGCAGGGGGGGAAGTTCTACTTGCGACTGAAGTGGCGTCTGAGGCGGCTAAGTGAGGACTGGGGCGCCGGCTGGGATAAGCTGAGGAGGCAGGGAGTGCCCCGCAGGGAAGTGGAACAAGTGGAGAAACGTGGATGAGGATGTTTACTGGGTTTAAACATGGTGATTTGTGTAGACTGTGCACATTTTAACTGTGGTTAGATGAACTGGGGGGGGGGGGGGTTCCTCTGCCCCAGTGGTTCAGACTTGATTCCTGGAATTTTACTGTGTGCTGTTATTCTGATTGTGTCCAGAGTGTGTGGGGACCAGAGGAAGCTGGTGTGAATAGGTGCTGAAGTGTTGTATGCTGTGTTGTGTTGAGAAAAGTGGGCACTTAAAGAGATAACACCTTTCCCAGTGAGTCTGTGTGGTTCTTCCCCTGTATTGTGGTAATTTGATTCTCGGGATTGTATGGTTGTGATTGTGGAGATTTTAAGATTTTGTTTGCAACAAGTGTAGCATTTTATGCAGAAGAGCTACAGTATGGTGATTTATGTTTAACTGTGGTAAAACAAAGTAGAGGAATTCCAGGAATTCCTCCCCTCACAGCAACTTAAGTCCTGACTCTCATTAATTTGAGATAAGGGGGGGAGGGTCTGTGTTTGTGGGCATATCAGAGTTTTTGCTGTAACAGGCACAGCCTTTTGCAGGGCAGCAAAGTAAGTGTCAGTAGAAACAATGCTTTAATTAGATCGTGCAGGAAGAGAACTAGAAAAGACTGAGATTTTGTAAAAGATAGTTTAAATAAAGGAGAAATGCTGAAGTGATAAACAGAATAGCCTACAGGCAATTCCCAGAAGTTTTTGGTGCATTGAGAGGCTGGCACCTTGCATGAGTACTATTGCAACGCAGAGTTTGTGAGAGGTGCTGGTATTGCTGTTCTATGCCCCAAGTGTAAATTGAAGGTTCCTGATCAAGCCAATTCAGAACCTGAGATCTTAAAGCTTATGTGTGGAGGATCACATCTGATACCTGTCACCTGGAGGTCTGTGTGTGAGAAAAACTGAGAAGACTGTGAGGCTTGGGTGGAAACAAAATAGTATAAGGAATGAGAACTAACCAGAGCAAAGAGGTTCCCGAACTAGCCCCTCTGGCAGGGGGCTCACTGGGAGAAAGCCACCAGTAGGGGCAGCTCAGAAAATAAAAAGATTTATCATACCTTATTGCAATCAAAGCTGTTTTGAGACGGGAAAGCAAATAAGGTGAGATCTTGTATGCTGATATGTTTTTCGCCTTAAAGAATCACCAAAAATGGCAGAGTAACTGTGGGTTCAGAGTTCCCTCTGACCCACTGGTGTTAGCTCTTGAAAAAGAAAACAGAGCAAAGAGAAGGCAAATCAGGCGTTGTTGTTCAGCATGTAGTGTAAGGCAGCGATGAATGAAATCAGACAAAGCTTATCATCCGGAAACACAAAAACATATATGATTTGTGAAAGGCTCTTCCTAAGGTAACGGAGGATGAGGAGGACCAAGACCTCCCCAAAAGGGAAGAGGACTCAGGCTCCGAAAGTATATCCCCTCGAACCCATCCCTTCCTAGCAGTACAATTTCATCCAGAACTAGGAGGTAATAGACCCCTCTGCGAGAGGCAGTGGGACCAGAAAAAAGGAAAAGGGTGGAGTTTTCGTTGATACAGGGGCCATATATTCCGTTTTAAATAAAGCTTTAGTACCTGTGGAGAATGATTATGTTGTAGTGTGGAGAACAACTGGCCAATGTGAGAAGGCATACTTCTACAAACCTTTAAAGTAACAAGTATTTGCAAGTTTTTGCATATACCCAACTCGCTAAACATTCTAGAATGAAGAGGTTACTCTGGAGGTGAATGATCAAAGGTACATAGAGGTATTAAGTTTAACAGCCATTGAAAATAAGGAGGAAATTAGTGAAGAGATATTAGGACAAGTGTTTTCAGGGGTATGGGCCTCTGATGTACCAGGGAGGCCAAAGAATGCCCCCCCATATAGTAATCAAGCTTAAGGAAGGGACACAACCAGTGAGAATTAAGCAGTACCCCCTGAAAAAGATAGGGAAGAAATCAGCCCAATAATTGATAGTACAGGTTTGAGGGCTGTCAATTAGATAACAAAGGATTTATATCCTGTGGTAGGAAATCCATATACCGTACTAACTTGTTTAACACATGAACTAACCTGGTTTACTGTTTTAGATCTGAAAGATGCTTTCTTTTGCCTCCCTATCCACGAAGCCAGACAGAAAATGTTTGCATTTGATTAGAAAAGCCCTAAAAGTGGGCACAAAACCTAGCTCACATGGTCCATGTGCCTCAAGGCTTCAAAATCCCCCACTCTGTTTGGAGAACAACTTGCAAAGAACCAGACTTCTGGGAAACTCCACAGGAAGAAGGAAGAAGCCTTTCAAATTTCCTAGAAACTCCAAGGATTCAGAGTATTAAAGAAAAAGACACAGGCATGGCAGGGTGGTGCCGGCTGTGGGTTTATAATTACAGACAGTTTGTCAGAGAGAGATCTCCAGTGGACAAAGGAAGCCACACGGGCCTTTCACCAGGTAAAGAGTGCCTCATGTCATATCCAGCTTTAGGACTTCCAGATGTAAGTAAACTATTCTTTCTATTCTCCCGTGTGGCTCGGGACTTGAATTCATAACGGAGGGCAGTTGATTACTTTTCCAAGCAACTAGATGCAATGCCAAAGGATGGCCAGGTTGCCTCAGAGCTGTAGCAGCAGTCGTGCTGAATATACAAGAAGCATGCAAATTTGCCCTGGGACAGAAATTGACTGTACTAGTGTCCCACACAGTGTTCGCAGTACTGGAAGTAAAAGGCAGCCACTGGCTCTCACCACAGAGGTTCCTGAAGTACCAAGCCATCATGGTACAAGATTGATATAGAGGGAGTGGTAACTAACAATGACAATACAGCTTCTTTTCTCAGTGGAAATCAAAGAGAAGCAGTACACCACGATTGCCTGGAGACTACTGAAACTACTTACTCCAGCCATCCAGACTTAAAGGACACTCCTTTGGATGATGCAGAGACCTGGTTCACTGACAGGAGTAGCTACGTTGCAAGTGGAAAGCGACATGCTGGATATGCAGTCACTACCAGAGAGGAAATAGAATCTGCACCCTTACCAACAGGCACCTCTGCACAGAAGGCCAAGATTATTGCACTGCCCTGTACCTTGGAAATGGCAATAGGAAGGAGAATAAACATTTATACAGACTCTAGATATGCATTCGGAGTTGTGCACGCACATAGAGCTGTCCAGAGAGAGAGAGAGGGGACTGCTAACTGTTGTAGATGTCGGCGAACCCAATGGGAAGAATGATGATGTCTAATTCCATTTCAGAAGGCTGAATGATTGCTTTATTATAATTATGTTATAATACATTAACATGCTATATAAAAGAGGATACTAAATACTACATGCTACTTTCTCTAACTATCATATCTAACTAACTCACAACTCGTGACCCTGTTCTCCAGAGCCCAGACACAGGTGGATCCGATTGGCTCTCAGGCCCAAACAATCCACCATGATCCAACCAAGAGCTCACTCCAGGTAAACAATTCTCCAAACACATTCCACAAGAGAAAAACATGGAGCAGAAATAGAAATTGTTTTCTCTTTCATTTCTCTCTGTGCACCTCAATAAAAAATCCTGAGAGAGAGAGAAATGTGCTTGCCACAGCTAACCTCACAAGGAAAGAACAATCAAACATGCACAAGAGATAATCCGGCTGCTGGAAGTATGCATATTAAAGCACATCAGAGAGTGAGCTCAGAAAAAGAAATGAGCTGGTGGAGAGAAAGGCAAAGAAAGCAGCAAACTGTGAGGTAATTATGGACAGATTTCCCTTAACGGTAAGCCAGAATATAATAATAATACTAATCAAAATGGACATATAACCATGAGGGGTGGGCTACCACTGAAGGGGAGCTGGTAATCCCTCCCGATTTCTGAGGTGACTAGTAAGGGAGGAGCACCAAAAAACACACTGGGGCCTAACTACTTAAAAGCTTTGATTAAGTGTGTCACCTTTCCCAGAATGACCAAGGCTGACAGTGTTACAGAGTGCATTGAAATGAAGCGCTGACTTTTAAGTGGTAGCTTCCACAGGCTTTTTAGAACACATATCAGATATAAAATGATCATTACAGGAATTAATATGCCACTATCACTCAGGTGAACTGACAGTGTGATCCTTGCCTCCAGACTAACCCCAAGAATACCCCCAAACAAACTTGATCAGATTGGGAGGGGCCATGGATCTGGACAACAGTAGTAAATTGGCTTTTCTAAACCCCCATGGAAAGGGGGGGTGTCAGTATTTATGAGTACTGGCGAATACATTTTCAGGGTGGCCAGAAGCATGCCCCACCAGAACTGTCAAGGTGACCAGAGTAAATAATACTGCTTTTGGAGTTCCAGTCACAATATTCCCAGATAAAGGTTCACATTTTATTTCCAGAATAGTGTAAGAGACCTATGTGGTGGCTTTAAGTAGACAGGTCAAAGAAAATGAAAAGACATGTGGCTGGAACTCAGAGCAGGGAGCTAAGTGAACCAGTACATAACATACAGCCTGGGAATTAAGTATACGTTAAGTCTCTTATAGAAAAGACTTTGGAACCACAGTGGGAAGGACCATTCCAGATGCTTCTCACCACCTACACCGCAATCAAGGTTAAGAAGCAGAATGCCTAGATCCACCATGCTTGAATGAAACAGGCCCCAGAAACCACTTGGAAATTGACACCAAGAGACAATGAACTGAGACTAAAACTTATTTGAGCAGAATGAGTGTATTGCGGGGGGGGGTAGTTTGTAATTTTATTTATAGAATTGTTTTGTGTATGATTGTAATTGATGCTGAATAGCCTTAGTCACAGATTCTAATCAGTACACTAGATCTATGAGAGAGCTGGCCACTGCGGCAGGTGGACTGGCAAACTTAAAACAACCCCTAGAGTTATCCCTAAAAGGCCAGGGTCCAAGATCACAAGTTAATAGTAGAAGTGCTTAGTATGGTTCAAAATAACGTCTTTAGCTTTCAGTTTTATACAAGCACAGTTTTGGATGCAGGCAACAGCAGCTTTGATCATACAGGAGGAGGAGGTGAAAATAATTTTCCAGCTGAAATTCGAAGGATTGTCTGGGATAATGCGATTGATTCTGAGAGAAAGTTCCAATTCTGGTGGACTATGGTAAATTTGCTGATTATATAAAGAAATCTCAGAAGCATCTGTGACCTGTGATCCTGCTTCTAATGTGGCCACTGCCTTTGTGCTTAATGTACGCAATGCCACTGTTTATGTTACCCACTCCACCATCGCACTAAGATTAAATAATGACAAATGGTGCTCTACCCCTCAGAACATAAGGTGTGGGCACGAAAGGTGAATGAAAAGTGGCAAACAGTAAACTTAGAATCTTGTGCTACTGGGAACAACTAGGATAAAGCAATACTATTAATGTTCAAGATGTGTGTCTTGACACTGAACAAAGTATCTGCCACTTCAAGATTCATCCAGTCACTGATCAGAAAACTGTGCTTGTATATACTAGTAAAGATTGTGTATGCTTGAGAACTCCTTGTGCTATTGTAATTGTGCCTAGTAGGTCAAATGTACATAGTAAAGCATTAAGGGACACTTATTAACGTAAGGATTTGCATTAAGTAAAAGAATTTACTTATCAGCTTAGGGAAAGGGGGGAATGGGACAGAATGAAAATTTAACAGGGTAGAAATCCATTTGGATTTAGGTGAAATGTGCCACTTTAAGCTTGCTAACATAAGTAAAATATGCTGTTTAGTCTGGTAACTGCAGCACTAGCAAAACTGCCCCAGCTGAGGAGAAAGAATGCAAATTTCCAAGCTAAAGAGATAAGAGATAAGAAAGACTCCTCAGACCTTGAAACAGACAGTGCAGAGTGACCCAGGAGTTCTTTCTGTACTTTCTAACAAAAACTGAGTACAAGTGTAACTAGCTGTAAGTGTAACACGAAATCAGAAGAATGAATATGCATGAACCTGTTGTGAAATCCTATGCATATGTAAATTAGCAAGAATAATAAAAAAGGATCGGGAGTTCTCAGGGTATCCTTTGAAGGGGAAAGATCCCTCACATGCATCCAGCACTGAAATAAACATACCGTCCCTACAAATCTTTATTGGAATTGTGGGGTCTTGATTTTTCACCGCAATTCAGGACCAGGACGCCCGGGTTTTTACTCTTATTTTTGGTTACAAGTTCAGGGAGGCTGCTGCCTTTTTCAGGATTGTTATTCCCAACACTGTTATATTCCTGCATAAGGTCGAGGGAGTTACTCATAGGCTCCATATCACTGGCTACGAGTACACTGGAGCTAGCCTTCCTCCCCCCTCAGGGCAGGGCTCCCTCCCTCTCCTCCAGTGTAATATTTACAAGCGGCCGAAGGTGGCATGAGCTCGGCAGTGGGGGGTCAAAGATGGCACCCACTATTGCGCAGGAGAAATTCCAGAGATAAAACTCCTAGCTATGCAGTTCGACAAAGTCTCATTAATTACACGGCACGTTCAAAGGAAAACAGCTGCAATCCTATCTCTCCCAGTAGCAAGATCAAAAAGCCAAACACCAACAGAGTCCCAGAGTTCAGAGAAATTTTTAAGAGTAGTAAATCTTCGAATTGAGAATTTAATCTTGTCAGAGTCTTTAGTTTAATAAAACATCCCTTTGTTCTGACACATCTCGACCCGTGTTTAGTCATCCAGCGCGGGCTGCCTCTCGCTCCTGCTCCCACCCTACTCTCCTCATCAAAATGGCACAAGCGTTTCGCATTTGAATAGCCGCGCTCTGCATTTGTATACCTACCGCTACGGCTAGACGGCTAGACGGGTGGTGAGTCAGGCGGTGAAGGGGGTAATGGGGGAAATACTCGCCCCCTGCTGCTATTGTTAACTCTTCAGGGGATACCACGGGGCACCCCATGGGTAGTCCCGGTGCCGGAGGGGGGAGCAGCACATCTACCTCCATTTTCTCCGGTTACGGTGCAGGTTGTGGATCCAGTGTAGGCTGTAGGACCGTGTTGTTACTGTCTGAGACTGCCTGTTAAGCCTGCAGCTCCGGCTCCGCGGGTACAGAAGGTAGGGGTATAACTGGGTCCACCACTCCAAAAAAGTCTCGCGCAAATGCCGTGAAGGCCACCGCAGGGTCATCTGGCTCTAGGGCTGTTGCCGTCCCTGCCGCGGCTGTTGTTTCTGCTTTTGACTGATTCAACACCGTTATCATGAGTTTCCAAGTTGTGCTAAGCCCCTTGGTTTCTTTTAACCTGTCACTCACAGCATCCCAAAGGGCCATTCTGAGCTTTCCCCACTCGGGGGTGTCGAATATGTTTTTGGGGGTGGCAAAAAATCCTCTCTCCTGACCCCACCTCAATAATCTTTTCAGGACTTCTGAGTCATATTTAATTGCTCTCTTAGAGAGAATATGCTGGAGGACTTTTAGAGTGGCCTGCTCTTCTTTTGACAGTCCCTTCCCCATCCTCCAGACCCCAGCTGCTCACATTTTCCAGTGTTCCCCTGCAGCGTAAGTGTATTTTTCCCAGAGCCGTCTTCTGACTCCGTGGAGTCATCCTCCGACTCCTCCCCCACTGCGGTCCCGCGGCGGGGGTCTCCAACCGGGGCTTCCCGCTTTTTCACTCCGTAGACCTGTCTTCAGTGTCCAGAGGGTCCAAAGGGTCCGGTCTACTTCATTATCACGTCTGAATTGCGGTGAAAAATCAAGACCCCACAATTCTTATAAAGATTTGTAGGGACAGTATGTTTATTTCAGCGCTGGACGCATGTAAAGGATTTTTTTTTCCCTTTCAAAGGACATGCGTGCCTGTGGTAGATAGGGACAGGCGAACAGAAAATCTCGGGATGTGACGGAAAGCAAGACCCTTTCCCCCTCATCCTGCTATAGGTAATCAATCACCCCTGAAGCATGCAGCCCCTCCTAACTCCAGTAGTTTTCCACTCCTTACTAACCCTAGCCGGACCCACCGTCCCCCTTTGACGTAGTAAGACCCCCTTGACTATTTAACCTCACGAGATGAGATAATAAAAGCCATTTGACCATCCACCACATTGGTGTCTGTGCATGTCAGTGGACTGAGTGACCCGGGCGAGGCCGGGTCGCCGTGCTGTGTCTTGAAACCAGGTCACCCGCCTTCTCAGCAGAAGGCGACAGTGCCCCTTGAGGATTCCCGATCCTTTTTATTACCCCTTACAATTTACATATACATGGGATCTCAGAATAGGTTCATGCATATTAATTTTACTGATTTCGCGTTACAATTTGCAGTTGGCCCTTTGTACAGAGAACTCTCTAATCCCATTGTTCATTTCTTGCAGACTTAGTTTTGGGGTTTTTTCTTAGTTTTCAGAGTTCAAGGGACCCCTCTTATCTCTTCACCTTGGAGACTACATTCTTTCTTCTTGGCTGGGATTATTTTACAAGCACAGTATCGTTAACAGACTAAACAGCATATTTTACCTATGTTAGCAAGTTACTATGCAGCACATTTCACCTAAATCTAAATGGATTTTCTACCCTGTTAAATTTTACTCTATTTTATCCCCCCTTTCCTTTATATAAGTAAATTCTTTTACTTAATGCAAATTACTACAATAATAAGTGTCTCTTAATGCTTTACCATGTACATTTGATAAGGAGGTTAACACAGCTACTCGCTGCAGTATTCTCCAATTCCAGATTAGCAATATGAAGGATAATCCTAAACTTATTCCAACTAATATCAATAAAACTACAATGGGGTGACACAACTTATTAAAAATCCCATTTGTAGTTGGTGACCATCCAAAGATTACATGCCACCAGTGATGATAATTGGTTTCAACCAGCTGGTAGGATGCCACTGGGGCCAAATACGAAAACTCCCTAGGAATACAAGATTCTAAGTCTACTGTTTGCCACTTTTCATTCACCTTTTGTGCCCAAACCCTATGTTCTGAAGGGTAGAGCACTGTTTTTCCTTGATTTAAACAGTGGCATTGCATACAGCAAGTACAAAGGCAGTGGCCACATTAGAAGCAGGATCACAGGTCACAGATGCTTCTGAGATTTCTTTATATAATCAGCAAATTTACCATAGTCCACCAGAATTGGAACTTTCTCTCAGAATCAATCGCATTATCCCAGACAATCCTTCGAATTTCAGCTGGAAAATTATTTTCACCTCCTCCTCCTGTATGATCAAAGCTGCTGTTGCCTGCATCCAAAACTGTGCTTGTATAAAACTGAAAGCTAAAGACGTTATTTTGAACCATACTAAGCACTTCTACTATTAACTTGTGATCTTGGACCCTGGCCTTTTAGGGATAACTCTAGGGGTTGTTTTAAGTTTGCCAGTCCACCTGCCGCAGTGGCCAGCTCTCTCATAGATCTAGTGTACTGATTAGAATCTGTGACTAAGGCTATTCAGCATCAATTACAATCATACACAAAACAATTCTATAAATAAAATTACAAACTACCCCCCCCCCCGCAATACACTCATTCTGCTCAAATAAGTTTTAGTCTCAGTTCATTGTCTCTTGGTGTCAATTTCCAAGTGGTTTCTGGGGCCTGTTTCATTCAAGCATGGTGGATCTAGGCATTCTGCTTCTTAACCTTGATTGCGGTGTAGGTGGTGAGAAGCATCTGGAATGGTCCTTCCCACTGTGGTTCCAAAGTCTTTTCTATAAGAGACTTAACGTATACTTAATTCCCAGGCTGTATGTTATGTACTGGTTCACTTAGCTCCCTGCTCTGAGTTCCAGCCACATGTCTTTTCATTTTCTTTGACCTGTCTACTTAAAGCCACCACATAGGTCTCTTACACTATTCTGGAAATAAAATGTGAACCTTTATCTGGGAATATTGTGACTGGAACTCCAAAAGCAGTATTATTTACTCTGGTCACCTTGACAGTTCTGGTGGGGCATGCTTCTGGCCACCCTGAAAATGTATTCGCCAGTACTCATAAATACTGACACCCCCCCTTTCCATGGGGGTTTAGAAAAGCCAATTTACTACTGTTGTCCAGATCCATGGCCCCTCCCAATCTGATCAAGTTTTGTTTGGGGGTATTCTTGGGGTTAGTCTGGAGGCAAGGATCACACTGTCAGTTCACCTGAGTGATAGTGGCATATTAATTCCTGTAATGATCATTTTATATCTGATATGTGTTCTAAAAAGCCTGTGGAAGCTACCACTTAAAAGTCAGCGCTTCATTTCAATGCACTCTGTAACACTGTCAGCCTTGGTCATTCTGGGAAAGGTGACACACTTAATCAAAGCTTTTAAGTAGTTAGGCCCCAGTGTGTTTTTTGGTGCTCCTCCCTTACTAGTCACCTCAGAAATCGGGAGGGATTACCAGCTCCCCTTCAGTGGTAGCCCACCCCTCATGGTTATATGTCCATTTTGATTAGTATTATTATTATATTCTGGCTTACCGTTAAGGGAAATCTGTCCATAATTACCTCACAGTTTGCTGCTTTCTTTGCCTTTCTCTCCACCAGCTCATTTCTTTTTCTGAGCTCACTCTCTGATGTGCTTTAATATGCATACTTCCAGCAGCCGGATTATCTCTTGTGCATGTTTGATTGTTCTTTCCTTGTGAGGTTAGCTGTGGCAAGCACATTTCTCTCTCTCTCAGGATTTTTTATTGAGGTGCACAGAGAGAAATGAAAGAGAAAACAATTTCTATTTCTGCTCCATGTTTTTCTCTTGTGGAATGTGTTTGGAGAATTGTTTACCTGGAGTGAGCTCTTGGTTGGATCATGGTGGATTGTTTGGGCCTGAGAGCCAATCGGATCCACCTGTGTCTGGGCTCTGGAGAACAGGGTCACGAGTTGTGAGTTAGTTAGATATGATAGTTAGAGAAAGTAGCATGTAGTATTTAGTATCCTCTTTTATATAGCATGTTAATGTATTATAACATAATTATAATAAAGCAATCATTCAGCCTTCTGAAATGGAATTAGACATCATCATTCTTCCCATTGGGTTCGCCGACATCTACAACAGTTAGCAGTCCCCTCTCTCTCTCTCTGGACAGCTCTATGTGCGTGCACAACTCCGAATGCATATCTAGAGTCTGTATAAATGTTTATTCTCCTTCCTATTGCCATTTCCAAGGTACAGGGCAGTGCAATAATCTTGGCCTTCTGTGCAGAGGTGCCTGTTGGTAAGGGTGCAGATTCTATTTCCTCTCTGGTAGTGACTGCATATCCAGCATGTCGCTTTCCACTTGCAACGTAGCTACTCCTGTCAGTGAACCAGGTCTCTGCATCATCCAAAGGAGTGTCCTTTAAGTCTGGATGGCTGGAGTAAGTAGTTTCAGTAGTCTCCAGGCAATCGTGGTGTACTGCTTCTCTTTGATTTCCACTGAGAAAAGAAGCTGTATTGTCATTGTTAGTTACCACTCCCTCTATATCAATCTTGTACCATGATGGCTTGGTACTTCAGGAACCTCTGTGGTGAGAGCCAGTGGCTGCCTTTTACTTCCAGTACTGCGAACACTGTGTGGGACACTAGTACAGTCAATTTCTGTCCCAGGGCAAATTTGCATGCTTCTTGTATATTCAGCACGACTGCTGCTACAGCTCTGAGGCAACCTGGCCATCCTTTGGCATTGCATCTAGTTGCTTGGAAAAGTAATCAACTGCCCTCCGTTATGAATTCAAGTCCCGAGCCACACGGGAGAATAGAAAGAATAGTTTACTTACATCTGGAAGTCCTAAAGCTGGATATGACATGAGGCACTCTTTACCTGGTGAAAGGCCCGTGTGGCTTCCTTTGTCCACTGGAGATCTCTCTCTGACAAACTGTCTGTAATTATAAACCCACAGCCGGCACCACCCTGCCATGCCTGTGTCTTTTTCTTTAATACTCTGAATCCTTGGAGTTTCTAGGAAATTTGAAAGGCTTCTTCCTTCTTCCTGTGGAGTTTCCCAGAAGTCTGGTTCTTTGCAAGTTGTTCTCCAAACAGAGTGGGGGATTTTGAAGCCTTGAGGCACATGGACCATGTGAGCTAGGTTTTGTGCCCACTTTTAGGGCTTTTCTAATCAAATGCAAACATTTTCTGTCTGGCTTCGTGGATAGGGAGGCAAAAGAAAGCATCTTTCAGATCTAAAACAGTAAACCAGGTTAGTTCATGTGTTAAACAAGTTAGTACGGTATATGGATTTCCTACCACAGGATATAAATCCTTTGTTATCTAATTGACAGCCCTCAAACCTGTACTATCAATTATTGGGCTGATTTCTTCCCTATCTTTTTCAGGGGGTACTGCTTAATTCTCACTGGTTGTGTCCCTTCCTTAAGCTTGATTACTATATGGGGGGGCATTCTTTGGCCTCCCTGGTACATCAGAGGCCCATACCCCTGAAAACACTTGTCCTAATATCTCTTCACTAATTTCCTCCTTATTTTCAATGGCTGTTAAACTTAATACCTCTATGTACCTTTGATCATTCACCTCCAGAGTAACCTCTTCATTCTAGAATGTTTAGCGAGTTGGGTATATGCAAAAACTTGCAAATACTTGTTACTTTAAAGGTTTGTAGAAGTATGCCTTCTCACATTGGCCAGTTGTTCTCCACACTACAACATAATCATTCTCCACAGGTACTAAAGCTTTATTTAAAACGGAATATATGGCCCCTGTATCAACGAAAACTCCACCCTTTTCCTTTTTTCTGGTCCCACTGCCTCTCGCAGAGGGGTCTATTACCTCCTAGTTCTGGATGAAATTGTACTGCTAGGAAGGGATGGGTTCGAGGGGATATACTTTCGGAGCCTGAGTCCTCTTCCCTTTTGGGGAGGTCTTGGTCCTCCTCATCCTCCGTTACCTTAGGAAGAGCCTTTCACAAATCATATATGTTTTTGTGTTTCCGGATGATAAGCTTTGTCTGATTTCATTCATCGCTGCCTTACACTACATGCTGAACAACAACGCCTGATTTGCCTTCTCTTTGCTCTGTTTTCTTTTTCAAGAGCTAACACCAGTGGGTCAGAGGGAACTCTGAACCCACAGTTACTCTGCCATTTTGGTGATTCTTTAAGGCGAAAAACATATCAGCATACAAGATCTCACCTTATTTGCTTTCCCGTCTCAAAACAGCTTTGATTGCAATAAGGTATGATAAATCTTTTTATTTTCTGAGCTGCCCCTACTGGTGGCTTTCTCCCAGTGAGCCCCCTGCCAGAGGGGCTAGTTCGGGAACCTCTTTGCTCTGGTTAGTTCTCATTCCTTATACTATTTTGTTTCCACCCAAGCCTCACAGTCTTCTCAGTTTTTCTCACACACAGACCTCCAGGTGACAGGTATCAGATGTGATCCTCCACACATAAGCTTTAAGATCTCAGGTTCTGAATTGGCTTGATCAGGAACCTTCAATTTACACTTGGGGCATAGAACAGCAATACCAGCACCTCTCACAAACTCTGCGTTGCAATAGTACTCATGCAAGGTGCCAGCCTCTCAATGCACCAAAAACTTCTGGGAATTGCCTGTAGGCTATTCTGTTTATCACTTCAGCATTTCTCCTTTATTTAAACTATCTTTTACAAAATCTCAGTCTTTTCTAGTTCTCTTCCTGCACGATCTAATTAAAGCATTGTTTCTACTGACACTTACTTTGCTGCCCTGCAAAAGGCTGTGCCTGTTACAGCAAAAACTCTGATGTGCCCACAAACACAGACCCTCCCCCCCTTATCTCAAATTAATGAGAGTCAGGACTTAAGTTGCTGTGAGGGGAGGAATTCCTGGAATTCCTCTACTTTGTTTTACCACAGTTAAACATAAATCACCATACTGTAGCTCTTCTGCATAAAATGCTACACTTGTTGCAAACAAAATCTTAAAATCTCCACAATCACAACCATACAATCCCGAGAATCAAATTACCACAATACAGGGGAAGAACCACACAGACTCACTGGGAAAGGTGTTATCTCTTTAAGTGCCCACTTTTCTCAACACAACACAGCATACAACACTTCAGCACCTATTCACACCAGCTTCCTCTGGTCCCCACACACTCTGGACACAATCAGAATAACAGCACACAGTAAAATTCCAGGAATCAAGTCTGAACCACTGGGGCAGAGGAACCCCCCCCCCCCCCCCCCCCCCGGTTCGTCTAGCCATGGTGTCCTAGGGTGACGGTATGGTGCTTGTATCCCAAATCGTGTGTTCTGTTCATGCCTGATATTATGTTCTGTGCCTTCAGGACTGACTCTGAAAGTGAAGGATTGTTTTGTCCTGTTATCAGCCAGCTCACCTCCCCCCATGGTCTGTGTCTAGGAGAGGCTTGGCTGGCTTGGTTTGCTTGCTTGCTGCCTTGCTTGCTTTTGCTTTTGTTATTAGTTAGTTTAGCTAGGCAGTCCAATTCTTACCCTGGACTGTCTCTTTTTCCCTTCCCTTTCCCTTTCCTGAATATCATCTGAACCTGCTCTGGACCTGGACCTGGACCTGGGAAACACCAAGAAACACCAAGAGTCTGCATTTTGTGACCTGCAGCAGCCATCCCCAGCGCCGGAGACTGATAGCTGGGTGACCACTCCCAGGAGAGACTTTCTTAATTTGTAATCTCTTCAGAGCAGTGAAAGAGTTTTGTCATCTGGTGTTGGTTTTTTTTTTGTATTGGGGAGTGTTTTGCTTGTTCAATAAACAGGTTTTTTTTCCACTTCTTTCTGAGGAAATCCTTCCCGAATCAGGTGGGGGGGGGGGGGCCGTGGGGGGTTTGCTTTCTGGGGGCTCCTTCTGGAGGTCTTCTCCCAAATTTGCCCTAAACTAAGACACATGGTTAAAATGTGCACAGTCTACACAAATCACCACCTTTAAACACAGTAAACGTCCTCACCTGTAATGAACAGTTTCCACGTGCTCCCCAGAGATGTGGGCAGGGCCTTCTTAGTTCCCATGGCAACACTGAAAAAAACCTACTAACTCTAGCTAAGTACCGATATTGAAATGTTAATTAGATAATTGCTCTGTTTGTTTTCTCTAAACTACCTGGAGATAACTGGCCTCCCACCCCCCCCCCCCCCCACGCTGCCATTCTGGGACTAACATGCAAATAAAAAACCCTTAGGATCATGGGACTATTTTTAGGACATAAAGAGGACCCTAAATCAAAAAAACTAAACACAGTAGAGGGGTCTAGACAAATGCCCTAGCTGAGGAAGAGGGAAACACATCCCCTGATTGACTTTTACCTGTCACCATCACCTAAAAAAGAATAGACTAGGTTAGGCTGTGAGAAGCAGGGGGACACAAAGACAGAGAGCCCTGGTGCTGCCACCAGGGAAGGAGCGGGGACAGCTGTTGTTCTGGACTTCAGCAACAGACTCTGCACGCCACGCCTCCTCATCCTCTGCCCACCGGTGTGCCACAAGGAAAGAAGAAGGGACAGCTGCTGCTCTGGACTTCAGCGACAGGCTCTGCACGCCTCCTTCCTTTCGGCCACCTGTGAAAAGCTACAACAGCGGAGGCGAGCTCCATTTGGGCCCCCTGCCCAGCTGATCGTTATTATAAAGAGCTGAACATTTATAAAGGCATTAGCCCTGTTCATTTCAGGACCCAAGTTCCTTAAATGAGGATGAATCAACTAAAGTGCACTTACTACCTTTGTTTTTTATAAGGATCTAGAATGTTGGCAGACTTGGTGGGACACTGGTGTTCTAAAAATCCCAATCACTTGCTCCTTATCGTATGGTACCCTTTACATATATAGATATGGTTCAAAAGCAGTAGGGTTAACAACACTTCTGTGAATCAAATATCATTGTTACAAAAATGAAAACATCTTTAAGGAAATATTTTAAAGAGCCAAAATTAATGAGAGAGCTCAGAATACCTTGACCCGGGGAAGCCTCACCACTTCCGGGCTGGTTGCCTGTGAAGCGCGCGGGCAGACCCCCAGCTCCCCGGCCCCAATCGGGACATTGGGTGTGGAGCAGTGGCTGCCCCCAAGGCAGGCTCCGACGACCCACGCTGGGTACTCACCCTGACTTCTAGGCGGGCCGCAACCCATATTTAGGCACTCACCGGGCCTGCCACTCCCACGCAACAACAGCAGCAGCCACCAATGCTACGCTGGAGACAATTCCCCTTGACTGCCTCGCTACAGGGAAAATAATGAGATTATACTCCTCTCCTCTCCTCCCCCCCTCCCGGCCGGAGTCTGCCCCCTTCCACCATCCTAGAGCTGTGAGAGCCCTCGATGCAAGAACTGCGAGCGTCTGCGCGCACGCATCCCTACCCCACACCGCTTGCCTCACTCCCAAAATGGCGTCGCTCCGAGTCACAATCCTTGCAAGATTGGCCGCATAACCCCATGAGTGTTCGGGGAGGAGTTTCCCGGATGCCACCAAGGGTGCGAATCCACCCTGCTGACAGGAGTCCCCCTACCGTAACGTCACGGGAACAATACCGAACATTCCGCACAGGGCGGCGGGGAAATCCGTTGCGCCACAGCCGTAATTAAATATGTGGTGGCACAGCTTTACAGTGTCACTCTTACTGACACCAGCAGTTGGTCAGGAGAGTCGTCTGGGAAGAAGACAGACACTGGGGAAACAATGACAACTCTGGCTGGCGTTTTGCGCTGCTGCAGCCTGGATTGAGCACTGTAATGTCAAAACCGAGATGCGGGTCATACAAATCAGCCTGGGACTGCTGGAAGGTCCATGCACTGAAATAGAGATTTTTGGAGTTCACTTGAGTTAACAAAATGAATTAAGCATTTAAATTTTAGCTTGTAGAATTATGTGTTGAATTTTAACCTTTTACTTAAGAAACCTCTGCCATGGTACAAAGGCCATAGGAAATTGCAAATTTCTGAAGCTTCTCGCATAAAGAACAATACTGGAGGAGACCAGGAGATGGAAAGAACCCAGATAAAGGGGCTCCTCTGTCTCCAAGCTTATCAAGACTGACAGACGTACTCAGATAAGCACCAAAGGACCAAAAGCGTATGCGCAAAGGAGAAAAGTTCAAAAGTTCAGTCATGAGGAAGACCACAATCTTCAGCCTCAGAGACCACCGAGAGACCTCCATGCGACCACCACAGCAAACCACGCATGCCCAGAAGGGCATGGACCTATTTAGCATGAGACGTGAAGACAGGTGGGGCCAGGGGTTGAATATGCATGGAAAAGTTGTGTAATGTATTGCATATGGAACACCTTTGTGAGTAGAGATGTGGGTCAGACCAAGGCTCAGGGCACAAGGTTTTGGAGAGCTATCTCACTTGTGCTGGGCGCTGACATACATACCCACTTCATAACTACATCAGGTTGCGGAGTCTATTTATTTATTCTGCGTATCGCTTCACTAGGTCAAGAAAAGGAGAAGAACCCGTTTTACAAGCCCCGCTCCAACAAGCAGTTGGCAACCAGGGCCCAATATATGTGAAGGTTCCATATTCCCTTATCGAGTTAGAGCAGTGGAAAGCTACTGTGGGGAAATATAAAGAAAATCCAGATAAAGTGGCCCAATTGATAAAAAGAGCAATTGATTCACAAAATCCTGACTGGGCTGATCTGAAGTCGGTGTTAGGCACATTACTTGACCCCACTGAGAGATGAATGGTCAATAAAGTCATCACAACATTCGTTGAGGGGAACATAGCTAGTGGGCTGCTTCAAGGCGCTATCAATGAAATATTTCCCCTTGAAAATCCTGAGTGGGATGCAAATATACCAGAACAGATGGCAAGATTAAAGCGATATCAAAACCTTGTGGTATATGGGTTAAAACATGGGGTCTCTAAAGCTATAAACTGGTCAAAGCTTTACAAAGTGAGGCAAAACTATGATGAATCACCCACTGATTTTTTTAAACAGGCTAAGAGAAACTGCCATCAAATATACAGATCTAGACCTTGAATCAAATTATGGTAAAGCACATTTAGTACTTTTGCTTATGGGTCAGGCTTCAAATGATATAAGAAGAAAGCTGCAGAAGACAGAGGGAGTTTGAGACATAGATAAATTGCTAGAGGTTGCCTGGAAAGTGTTTTGTGATAGAGGCCCAACTGAAAGAGTTAAATCCCAACCTAGTAAGAAGACTACTCAGGAAAAGTCATCCAAGAAAGCTTCCCCTACAGAGAAAGACCAGTGTGCATATTGCAAGAAGTGGGGACATTGGAAGAATGACTGTCCAGTGCTGAACGAAAAATCCTCAGTTCTCCAACTCCCAGTAGTACAAACCTCAAGTGGTTCAAGTTCTGAGTGATGGGGACCAAAGGCTACCCCCTCCCCAGCAGAACCTTCGGTTATAGCTAAGCTGGGGAAAGATGACATCGGGTTTTTAGTAGATATTGGAGCGGCATATTCTGTGTTAAATACCTTAGAAGGGAAACTGAGTCGTGATACTGTACATGTTATTGGAGCAACTGGGGTAAGCGAAACACCGCCTTTCTTCCAACCTTAAAAATTCAAACTGGGGAAGCACTGGGAAACCCACCAATTCCTCCATATGCCTAACTCCCCTAAACCATTGCTGGGGAGGGATTTGCTAGAAAAATTGGAAGCAGAAATTAAATTCAAAAAAGGGAAGGGTGTATGAGTTGTAATTCCTGAATCTAAATTTTTCCAAGTTGCTGCACTTTTTATACAGGAAAAATGTAGTGAAATCCCCACTGAAGCTGAAAATGCAGTCAATCCAATAGTGTGGGCCAGTGATATCCCAGGAAGATCCAAATGAGCAGAACCAATGAGTATTACACTCAAACCAGGAGCTACACTGGTAAGGCAAACACAATACCCTTTGAAATTAGAGAACCATAAGGAATTAGTGTCTATAATTGAAACATTCCTACAACATGGTTTATTAGTGAAATGTGAATCTAAATTCAACACCCTCATTTTAGCTGTTAAAAAAAGCAGATGGCAAGAGTTATCGATTAGTATAGGATTTGAGAGCAATTAACAAAATCACAGAGGATATATACCCAGTAGTAGCCAATCCCTACACTCTTTTGACCACACTGACAGATGAATTAGGATGGTTTACTGTTGTAGACCTGAAGGATGCCTTTTTCTGCATTCCTGTGCACAAAAACAACCAAGAGCTTTTTGCTTTTGAGTGGGAAAATCCCAAGACAGGAAGAGTCAACTTACATGGGCAGTTTTACCACAAGGGTTCAAAAATAGCCCCACAATATTTGGAAATCAGCTAGCAAAAGAATTGGATGACTGGAAAAGACAGGAGCCAGAAGGCATTATTCTTCAGTATGTGGATGACATCCTGATTGCAGCCAGAACCAGAGATGACTGTATACGATTCACTGTAAGTCTATTAAATTTTTTGGGACTGAGTGGGTACAGAGTTTCTAGAGACAAAGTACAGATTGCTAAGGAAGCAGTAGTTTACTTGGAGCTTGAGATCTTCCGTGGACACTGACAACTCAGTAAAGAACAGAAAGAAGCCATCTGCCGTCTTCCAGAGCCCCACACCATGAGAGAGATGCAAGCTTTCCTGGGGATGGTTGGTTGGTATCATTTGTGGATAGCAAATTATGGACTGCTGGTAAAACCCCTATATGGAGCATTAACAGCAGCTGAAAAGGGAATTATCATATGGACTGAAAACACCAGAGCAGCTTTTAAACAGCTGAAACACTCTCTGATGTCAGCTCCAGCACTGGGACTGCCAGACTTAGCTAAACTGTTTGAACCTTTCACACATGAGAGACTGAATGTGGCTTTGGGGGTACTAGCACAGCACCTTGGGAACCAGCAGAGGGCTGTGGCATATTTTTCTAAACAGCTAGACAATGTTGCCCAAGGCTGGCCAGGATGCCTCAAGGCTGTGGCGGCCACTGTCATCTTGATCCAGGAGGCCCGGAAACTCACCCTTGGGCAACACATTATAGTGTATGTACCCCATGCAGTAGCCACCGTATTTGAACAAAAGGGGAGACACTGGATATCCAGCAACCAGATGCTTAAATATCAATCACTATTATTAGAACAGGATGATGTTACCCTGAAAACAACTTCTGCTGTTAACCCTGCCATGTTTCTGTCCTCCACCTTAACTGGCAATGAGCGTTCACATGATTGTTTGCAGACTATTGAAGAGGTCTATTCCAGCCGACCAGACCTGAAATACATACCCCTGGAAAATCCAGATTGGGAGCTTTTTACAGATGGAAGCATCTTTCTGAAAAATGGCAAAAGGATGACAGGCTACGCAGTGACCACACAGGATAAGGTGATCGAGGCAAAGGCCCTGCCAGCAGATGTGTCATCACAGGAAGCTGAACTGATTGCACTGACAAGAGCACTAGACCTGAGCGAAAGAAAGAAGGTAAACATATGGACTGACTCTAAATATGCATTTAGTGCTGTCCATGCCCATGGAGCCATCTGGAAGGAGAGAGGACTTCTGAACGCTCAAGGTAATCAAATCAAACATGCTGAACGAATACTTGCCCTCTTAGGGAGCATTAAAAAACCTGCAGAAGTAACTATCATGCATTGTAGACGTCACCAAAAAGGGAAAACCACTCCAGAACTGGGAAATCGCTTTGCTGATAAAGCAGCAAGAGGGATTGCAGAAAAAGGTATTCTTGCAGTAATTCCACAAAAAGAGGTTGATTTGTCAGGGTTCACCCCAAAATATGACCAAGCAGACCACAAACTAATTAAGTTTCTGTCCTAGTTTAGGGCAAATTTGGGAGAAAAATCTCCAGAAGGAGCTCCCAGAAAGCAAACCCCCACAGCCCCTCCCCCCACCTGGTTCGGGAAGAATTTCCTTGGAGAGAAGTGGAAAAAAACTGTTTATTTAACAGGCAAAGCACTCCCCAGCACAATAAATGAACAACACCAGATGACAAAACTCTTTCACTGCTCTGAAGAGATGACAAATTCAGAAAGTCTCTCCTGGGAGTGGTCGCTCTGTTATCAGTCCCTCCGGTGCTGGGAATGGCTGCTGCAGGCCACAAAGTGCAAAACTCCTGGTGTTTTCCCAGGTCCCAGTCCAGAGCAGGTTCGAATGGTTCCAAGAAAAGGGAAAGAAAAACAGTCCAGGGAAAATTCGGACTGCTAAACTAACTAACAAGCTAAACTAACTAACAAGCAAAAAGCAAAAGCAAGCACAAGCAGGAGCAAGAGCAAAGGCAAAAGCAAAAGCGAAAAGCAAAAGCTGCACTATGTACCACCGTCTGTGTCCAGCAGACCGTGGGGGAGTGAGCAGGCTGATAACAAAACAAAACTTTGCTTTTCAGAGCCAGTCTTGAAGGCACAGAACATAATATCCAGCATAAACAGAACAGATGACTGGGGATATAAGCATCATAACGTCACCCTAGGACAGTTTCTTGAAGCTGAGATCACAGAGTGTGGATGGGCTGTTACACCAGCAAACCAGGTGGTAGTCCCACCCTTGATCCTTCGGGAGCTAGCTCAGAGAGAACATGAAAACACACATTTTGGGGTTGAAAATCTTCTGAAACATCTAAAAAAGGTAGTAATAGGAAAGGGAATGACTGATATTATACAATCAGTAATGAGCAAATGTGAAATCTGCTGTAAAAACAACCCTGACATGAGAAAAAGAGTTGTGTTAGGAGTTACAAAAGCAGGGGATCTTCCTGGAGATTACTGGCAAATTGATTTTGCTGAGTTACCACGCAAAGAGTGATACCAGTACACATTGGTATTAGTTGACACCTTCAGTGGATGGCCAGAAGCTTACCCCTGTTGCACTAACACAGCCAAGGAAGTGGTGAAATTTTTGCTCGATCATATAATTCCAAGGTTCGGGGTTCCTTTGGGGATGTCATCAGATAGGGGACCACACTTTGTTGCAACACTGGTTAAGGAAGTTAGCTGGATTTTGGAAATTTCTTGGGATCTGCATACACCTTATAGACCCCAAGCGAGTGGTAAAGTTGAATGTATGAATGGGACTCTCAAAACACAAATTAGCGAAATTTGTCAGGAAACATCCATGACATGGGTTCAGGCCTTGCCTATAGCTTTATTGAGAATCTGCATACAACCAAGGTGAAGGGATAATATCAGTCCCTATGAAATACTGTATGGCAGGCCATATCAGATTCCACATATTCCAGGTGAAATTCACATGAAGGGGAAACTTGATTTGCAGAAATATCTAATGGCTTTAGGTTCCACTTTGCAGAAGCTCCAGAATTACATTGTGCTATCCAGATCCATAGGACTGGACACACCTGCACATCACTTTCAACCTGGAGACTGGGTCTATGTTAAGTGGTGGGACAGTGATCCTCTACAAGCCAAGTGGAGAGGACCATTCCAAGTTCTACTGACCACCCTCACTGCAGTCAAAGTCATTGGCAAAGGACACTGGATTCACTACTCCAGAGTTAAGAAAGCTTCTGCTCCTGAAACAAGTGTAAAAACAGAGACTAATGCACGTGAAAATCTGTTTTAAATGATTCCTCTTCTGTGCCCAAAGAACTGTTCACAATAATCATTATTCTTCTTTGCAGGATACCTGACTGTGCAAGACATTACTATTGTTAGACATTTACTATTAGATATTTATCTGTTATTAGATGTTTATTATTAGATGTTTGTATTGATAGTTGGTTATTATTGTTAGATACTCATCTGTTATTAAATACCTATTATTAGTAAATATTTAGAGTAGAAACTCAACAAGGTAAAGGCCTTGTCAAGCCTCTGAAGGGGGGAAATGATGCCTCAGGTTTTAACTTTTATATTTTTCAGATTCTATTCTGCTTTAGTGTGTAAGTCTTGGCTTCACATTAGGGGATAGTAATCTCTCTTCACAGAATAGGTAGACAAAACAATCCCTTCTTTAGCTGGGGACCCAAGGACAGCCTATCCAGATCTCAGGCCCAAGAGCATAAACAATGGTGGACCAAAGAGGGAGAACAAGAAGGATGGGGCTTCATGGGCTGAAGCTGTAATTGGACAAATAGCTCCAATATGCTAATGGACCAAAACTTGTTGTGTTATGTTTTTAAGTTTCATGTAATGGTTCATCCCTTTACCCCCCCCCCATGGTTTTACCCTGAACTACCCCTTTCCTTGTATGTCAATCCCCTCCTCCTGCCCTGATGTCAATCTCCCCCCAGTTTGCTGGATCATTCCCCTGTCCCCTCCCTGGTGCCTTGTCCATCACTCGACTCCCCATCCCACTCATCCAGAACCTTCCACAAAGGGCGTCAAGTGATTGGACGGGGGCCAGGGGTCCCTCCTTCCCACCTCCCCTATTGGATTTCCCACCTGTCTGTTTCCCCACCTTCCACTCCCCCGAACATTCCCATTGGTGGGTGGGTGATCTCCTCCCCTGTTTCCACCCCCGTTTATATTGTGCTGCACAGCCCAGTCCGGGACTTCTGTCGGTTGGTTCCCCTGGGTTGTGGATCTCTTCGGAGCTCTCCTTAATAAACCTGGACTTTACCCCCCACTGGAGTCTACCCCTTACTTCCACCATCGTCGTGACTGTCTCACCCCGCAAGGCCAAAAGCCTTAGCCGCCCTCCCGACCTCCTGAGGCACGGGAGAATATCCCCCGCCGTCCGCTGTGCCGGAGCGAGCCGGGAGTCCCCGAGTGGACACAAGGAATGGCATAGCGACAAAAACTTATAAAAGTGTGAGACCCCATGACCAGTGGTCCATTTTGCATTTTGTGGCCATTTTGGGTTGTGCTGCCCAAGGTGGGTCTATTGAGGCCTCTTAATAAATACCTACTTTATTCTTTAGCTCCATCTAGTCTCTGTTCTAGGTCAGCCTTCACAAGGCATCACCTGGTCAGCATATTGTCCCCGTCCGGGGGTTTTCCCAGCACTCTGTGGCTGCTCCGCCCATCCTCCTTTGTCGCTCATAATTCAACTGTTTTAACAAACCCAGAACAATTGTCCACAGCTTTATAACATCAATGGCTGTGTAATCGCCAATGGAGGCTACTGCAAGTATACATTGTCCAGCCCACTCCCAAATCGATAAGTCTAATGATGTTTTTTCGGGCACATCCAGTTCATGGCTCTGGTACCATGTGAGCAGGGCTTGCAAAGCCTGCTCATCATAATTAGCCCCTCTTTTTTTAAGAAAGTCCATACCCTTAGAACGGGGTCTTCTGGTGCTGAAATCCAGGCCCCCATTGTCCCGACAGCAATTCCAATCCACAAAAACAGGGTTTGAAACCACGCAGCACTTTCCGCTGTCTGCTGAGGAGATTTTCGCAACAGCTTTCCACTGCCCACAGTAGTTCCACCGCAATACTGCTGTCTACCCAGCGAAGTCCCGGTTCTGATACTGTATTCCCAGCTATTACGCTGTTTGTCCCAGTTATTACTCCTTTTGTCCTGGTTCCAACACCGAATTTCCAGCTATTATGCCAAAATCCCAGTTATTACGCCATTTGTCCCAGTTCCAACACTGTATTTCCAGCTATTATGCTGAAGTCCCAGCTATTACTCTGTTTGTCTACCTCGGTCTGTGCGCAGAATATAGCTGAGTTGCATCACGTTGGAGTCACCACTTGTGAGATTGTGGGGGAGTGGGCAGAGACAATGAGATCAGTCATCCCCATGTTCATGTGGTAGCAGAGAGCGTTTATTCTCAAGTCCTTATTTATAAAAGGCATTTGAAAAACCCAGTCTTGATATCTCATTGGTTTGATCTTTCACACCCCTCAACCCCTGCTCCAGTGAAATGCCTGCAGCCTTAGGAAAGATGTGATTGGCTGAAGCCCCTGTTAGTCAACCTAGAGGCTGGTTAGTTTGCCCAGTATAAGTCATCTTGTACTGTGATATGTGGCAACAATTACTAAAACATGACAGCAGCCAACGAAAAGAGGTGCTGTCCTGGGGTGACTTTATGGTGCTGGTATTCCCATTGTCTGTTTTTTTGCCAAGAAATGGGTCCTGTAGCTTTAAGCTAGGCCCAGAGAGACAGAAAGAACGAAGGGTGGGGAGAAGCAGCATGCAATTTGTGTGTGAATAGTTTACTTCCTTCCCCGGATTCTTTCTCTCGGCATGTTGTCTGCAGCATGGACAGAGGAAGGACAGCTTTCCTTTGCTTTTTTAAGCTAGTTTTCTCATATGTGAGCTGAGTCAATAAAGTTTCTCCTGGGATGGTGTTTTTTTTCTTGGACTGTTCAGCTCTGCTCCAGACTGAAAACCCAGAATAACACTGGGAGCTCACACCTGTGGCCCACCAGGCCTGGGACACTGCATTCCAGCACAGGAGGGCCTGAGAGAGACAGAGAGCTGAGGCCGCACCCATGAAAGGACTCTCTGATCTACAAAAGGACTCTCTCTGAATTTGCCATCTCTTCAGAGCAACGGGAATTTCCACTGTTTAATATTATTCTTTTTTTTCATGTTTGTGAGTACTTTGATTGTGAAATAAACAGTTTTTCCACTTTTCTCCAAGGAGATTATCTCCCAAACTGGTTGGTGGAGGGGCTGCTGGATTCTGCCCTTTAGAGGAAACAGCCTTTGGGAAGTTTCCTTCCAAATCTGTCCCAAACCAGGACAGGTGCCATGCTTGACCTTGGGCTCACCAACAGGGAGGAGCTGGTGGGGAGTGTGCTGCTCCAAAGCAGCCTTGGCTGTATTGACCATGAGATGGTGGAGTTTGAGATCCTCAGGGCAGTGAGGAGGGCACGCAGCAAGCTCACTGCCCTGGACTTCAGTAGACCAAGGCAGAGGGGCCCAAGAATGTTTGCTGATATTCCAGGATCACCTCTACCAAGCTCAGGAGCAATGCATCCCAACAAGGAGGAAATTGGGCAAAAACACCAGGGTGCCTCCATGGATGGATAAGGAGCTCAGGGCAAACTCAGAGTGAAAAAAGAAGCTTTCAGAAAGTGGAAACAAGGACAGGTGTCCTGGAAGGAATACAGGGAAATTGTGCAGGAAACTAACTAGGGACAAGGTTAGGGAAGCCAAGGCTCAGTTAGAATTGAGTCTGGCCAGGGATAGCTAGGATAACAGGAAGGGCTTCTATAGAATTGTATGATATTGGTTGCTGAATGACACTGTTACTGTGCGCCATAACTCCCATGGCCAATGAGGATGGACTTCTCCAGATACAGAAGTTGTGAGCTCCTGATGCAGCAACCAGCCAACAGCACACCAGCCCTCCTGCCCTGGAAGACATCTAGGACACATAGAGCCCACAGTCATGGACTAAATAAACTCAATAGACATCTTGGAGGGATGGCCATTGACTATGGAAATGATACCTATGCTTGTATATATATATGTATATAGTTGGAAGGTGTAGGATCTGGGCATGACAAAAAAAGGTTTAGAATAAGGGGTGGATAATGTCCTGGTTATGGCCAGGACAGAGTTAACTTTTTTAAGTAGCCGGGAAGGGGGTGTGGCCAGACCTATATACTAGACCAGTATTCTATACTGCCTCATATCATTGCCATGGGCAGGGGAAGGTGATGCATGGTTAGTATTTGTCCCGGTTTTCCATGCACATAATTTCTTTGTCTTATGCTTTTTGCTATTAAATATTTGTGCTGTCACTGTTCTTTTTCTTATCTCATTGGTGTTTTTAGTGAATTGTTCTTATCTCAGCCTGTGATCTTTGGCTTTTGTGACTCCAATTCTCAAGTCCATCCAGCCACAGTGGGGAGAGGGGAAGGGGAAAGGAAGTGAGCGACGTTTGGTTTGGGAGAGTCTCTGTGAGTGCTGAGTTGGGGATTACTTTTCCTAAATCACGACACTCCTCTTTCACTTGGATATGGGAGTTATCATCAATGCATTCCAGGAACCTCCTGGATTGCCTGTGCCCTGCTGCGTTGTTGCTCTGTATTGGTTTGCATGGCCTGGTTTTGGCAGCAGAAGGGGCTACAGGGGTGGCTTTTGTGAGAAGCTGCTGAAAGCTTCCACCATGTCCGGAAGAGCCAATCCCTGGTGGCTCCAAAGTTGGAGGCACCACTGGCCAAGACTGGGCCAATTAGAAATGGTGGTAATGCCTCTGCAATAACATATTTAAGTAGAAATCAAAACAAAAAGTTGTTGTGAAATTGTAATTTCAGCCAGAGAAGAGTGGAGTGAGAACATGTGAGAACAACTCTGCAGATACTAAGGCCAGTGAAGAAGGAGAGGGAGGAGGTGTTCCAGGCACTGGAGCTGAGATTCCTTGGCAACCTATAGTGAAGGCCATGGTGAAGCGGGCTGTCTCCCTGCAGCCCATGGAGGGCCATGGGGATGCAGAGATCCACCTGCAGCCTGTGGAGGAGCCCCATGCCAGAGCAGGTGGATGCCTAGAGGAGGCTGTGATCCTGTGGGAGACCTGTGGAGAGAGGGGCCTTGCTCCCATGCTGGAGCAGCCTGTCCTTGAAGGACTGCACCCTGTGGAAGAGTGACCCATGCTGCAGAAATTTGAGGGGGACTGTTGCCCATGGGATGGACTCATGTTGTAGCAGTTCACAGAGAGCTGTTGCTCGTGAGACGGACTTACATCAGAGAAGTTCATGGAGAACTGTCTCCCATGGGAGGGACCCCACAGTACAGCAGGGGAACTGTCGATTTTTCACTTCTTTTTTCTGCCAAGGTCAGGATTTAATGCACAAGATGGTATTTCTTGTTCAGACTCAGATGTTTATTAGTTCTTATCTATATTCAGTCTCACAAAGCATGAGTTCTACAGCACTTCTCTCTAACAAGCTAAAAATGGAGCCATATCTCTCTCTCTACAAGGCCTTTTAAGGATAAACTGTCCAATTAAGAAATGACACCTAAATTATTTTTACTTTTAACCCAATAACAAACCACCCGTGGCCCGCAATGCGGACTTTTTTATCCAATTACACAATACCATCCAAACCCATGAAGAAGAAGGTGAAGAAGGACTAGCCACCACCCTAAAACCTCCATCTTGCTATATATATATTACTATATTCTAAAACCTTAAACTCTGAGTTTTCCACCATGTGATATTACACACTTCTATTCAAACTACACACCCATAATCCCAGTTCTATCATTCAATTTTGGAAGCCTTCTCCATGGCCTCAGGTCAAATGCAATGTTCTCTTGGGGGTCAGTGCCTGTCAGCACAGAAAGTCTAACATTCTCAGTTTCCAAGGGTTCCAACAGGGAATGACTCCTCTCCCTGAGCAGCAGGGGAAGCCACAGGTGATGAACCAACCACAGCCCACATTCCGTCTCCTTATGCCATTGGGGTAGGAGATAGAGCTGGAAAGAGGGAGGGGTGGGGGGGAAAGGTGTTTTTAAGGGCTTATTTTACTTCTCATTATCCTGCTCTGATTTTGTTAATAATACATTTACTTTATATATCTAAGTTGAGCCTATTTTTCCTGTGATGGTATTTGATGAGCGATCTCTCCCAGTCCTCATCTCAACCCATGAACCCTTTGTTAAATTTTCTCTCTGTCCAGCTGCAGAGGGGAGTGAGTGAGCAGCTTTAGTGGGTGCCTGGCATCCGGCCAGCGGCAACCCACGACACCCTCCAATAGATGTCGGGGTGGTTGAAGATTCCCATGAGGACCAGGGCTTATGAACATAAGGTTGTTCCCATTTGTCTGTAGATCTGTCTTCCCAGTCAGGTGGCATGTAGCAGACCCCCACTATAATGTCACCTGTCCCCGCCCTCCCTTTAATTCTTACCCATAAGCTCTCAGTCGGTGCCTCATCCATCTCCAGGTAGCGTACTATGCGCTCTAGGTGGTCAGTGACATAGAGGGTAACACTGCCTCCTCATCTCCCTGCCTGTCTTTCCTAAAGAACCTGTATCCTTCCATTTCAACACTCCACACATAGAGTCATTCCACCATGTTTCTGTGATGCCAATAAGGTCAGAGCCCTGCAGCCATTTGCACATCTATAACTCCTCTTTCTGTGTGTGTTTGCATAGAGGCGTTAAGGTTTGGCCCCTGATGAAGGTGGCTTACTGGCTGGAGTGCCTGGAATTTTTTGGTACTGTCCTTCACATGCTCTCTTGCTGTTATAGATACAAATTATAATATTGGCTTTTCACAAATGTTAAAATGGATTTTATATGTGTGATGTTAAAGTAACTTTGTTAAAAATATATAGTTTTTATTTCTGTTGTTAATTAAGCTTAGACATAATAGTGAAATAGCTATGCTTGTGTTAAAATGCCTGCTTGGATGGGATAACATCCTATCACAGCCACAGGCTCCTGGCCAGGTTATAATTGATATAGACTCCATGTATTCACAGAAGGCTGATCAATAATCTTTATTAAGAAACCCATTGCTCTTTTATATCCTAGTTCGCTACACATGGACCTCATTGGTCCTTTACTTAAAACACCATCACCATTGGCTAATTAAGAAACCACCCTTTGGTAAACAAATCTCCATAACACATTCCACATGTTCACAATACCAGGTGCAGCAAGTTAAGATAAGAATTGTTTCTCATTCTTTTCTCTGATCTTCTCACAGACCTTTCCCAGAATGATGCCTGGGAAAGTTGTCTGTTTCTCTCTGTGGCCAGAGAGCTGCTGCCACAACATCCAATGAACATAGGATGAGGACACCTGCTACAGATATGCCAACTATCAGCATCTGCCATCTGAAGAAAGTATGGACCAAGGCTCAAACTGGAAGTGATAAAGAGAAGGAGCCAAAACCACAGCCAAGAAACACGCATGCTCTAAAAAGGCAGACCCAAGGAGGGGCCATGTAAAATAGTTCCTGGAATATGTAAACTAGTTTATGGATATGCATAAGGATCTATGAATATGCAAAGAGATGATGTAATGGAAAAGGTATTTAAGGGGTATCCTTCAAGTATCCCCGAAGGTGTGGTCTTGACTGAGTGCCAAGATGCACCCGGCCGTAATAACCTTTGCTCTATGGTCCTTGTCTCCTACTGTCCTTTATTAAACTTTTTTAATTTTCACAGAAGAGTGAACATGTTTTTCACACTGCTGACCTGTGATCCCTCTCCAGGCTCTGGGCATCTCTTGCTGGCACTGGCATCAAACTGGCAGGAGTGAGATGGATTGTTGCCCCCCTTTCCCAGCAACTTTAGTTTAAAGCCCTCTTCACCAGCTTGGCAAGCCTATGACAGGAGATGCTCTTCCCCCTGTCTGACAGATGGACGCCAAAATTTAATAATTGCAAAAAGATTTCAAAACTGCACAATCTTAATTCAGGCATTTAGTTCCCAAGATGCAAAAATCCATCATGTTTCTTTCAAAAAAGCACATGTTTAATTACTGCACATACATTAAATGTATTTCTACTGTTCAAGATTTTAAGTTGAAGCTATTTCTAGTAATTCATTAAAGATGCTATTTTTTTTCTTGTTTAAATGGTGGTTATAGACTCTTTTACTTGCTTCAGGCCCTGCTGGTGCTAATCTGTTGCATTTGCGAGATCTGCTCATCATCTATGAGGTGTAGAAAACCTTCAGTCTGCTTTCTCTGCCTGCAGCTGCAGGCACAATGTAACCCTACGGCGCACATGCCTCACTTATGGGGGCAGCAGTGCTCTCCCTGCCACCAACCACGTTCCTCTCAAGGCTAGTGGGACCAGGGTTGCACTCATTGGCCGTTCCATGCCCGCAGTTGCAGGCCCACAGGAAGGCTGGTACCTGGCTGTGAAAAATACATATTATATGATTGGGTCTTCACAAATATTAAAATTAATACTATATGTGTTATGTTGGAAAGTTATTCTGTATTAATCTCTTTTAAGAAGTGTGGTAAATATAGTTTTTAGGCTATAGCATAATATTAAAATAGAAAAAATGTGATGTAAGATACTTTTTGTAACTAGCTGTCGTGGTTTGACATGGAAGTGAATTTTTTCCAGGAAGTTGGGTCAAACCAATCAGTGGTCAAGTTTAAATATTGGCACCTGGAGTGACCACTGAAAGTATGGACACGCCTCTGAGAACACAGGGGGTTAAAAGCAAGAACTCCCAGGAGAACTCTCTCTTTTAGTTCCAGTCATCAGAGAGTGCAGACTCCCCCCCTGCCCAGCCTTAGGCTGGGTGGGGGAGGGGAAGCCACGCAACCTTGTCCAGGTAGGCCGAGGGGGCTGAGGGTCTGGAACCCAGCCAACTCCTGTGGACGGAAGGGTGGAGAAAAACAGAGATACCTTTGCCCCCCCCCCATGTGGGAAAGAGACAGAGAGCCTGGCGGCACCTAGAAATCTGCTGGCAGAGGAGAAAGAGAAGGGGGGGGAAATGCCCAGCGTGGGAGGCGGAACGTCGAACTAAAATATCAACCGTCCAAAGAGTCTAAACTTTTAACCCTTTCGAGGGAATGAGGGCTTTTTAAAAGTATTACTCCTCCTTGATTTGTAGTAGAAGAGAGATAGTCCGAGACCTAAAATGTTAAAAAAAAAAATATTTAAGTGGGAGGAGATGAAAAAGTAACTTTTAGCTAAACTTTTCTTGTTAACCATAAACTGAACCAAAATCTCCTGCAATAGAGACTGCATTTTAGGGGGATGCGGTGGTGACCCAGGGAGACCTGTTTCAGCTTCGAACAGCACAGGAATGGCGAAAACCAAAAAAAGCTAAAAAAAAAATAGTGATACCCTCTGTCTTCGGGAAGAAGATGAGTCCTATTTTTAGACCCCTCGGCCCCAGGGGAAAATGGGGGGGACTGTAGTCCCAGGATGAGAAACTAAACTATTATATCTTTAAGTCCATAGCAAAGCATCCTTAAAAGAACCCTACGAACAGTCTGTCCATACACAATAGTGAGAGCACTGTGACATAGAATAGAAAGTATCACACTAGCAAATTTTTCTTCCAAGCAGTTACCATGTGTGACAGGGAAACACAGGGGGGCAGCTGTGTTTCCTGGGGGGCCTGTGGTGCAAGAGAGACTTCTCTCTCCCTTAATAGTTTAAGCATAAATTACCTGAAGAGTAGTAATTTAATCAAAAATCCCAAGTAATATTTCATAACTAAGTATATTTAAAATTGAGAAGAGGAGGGGTGGTTTTAAAAAGTCTTCATCCTAAATTTAATTTATATGTTTTCTGTATTAGTAGTAGTTTAATAAAATTTTTCTTCCTTTATTATTAAGCTTAAGCCTGCTCTGCTCTGTCCCTAATAACATCTCACAACATTTATTTAAAAAAAGTACATTTTCATAAAAGTACTAACATTGCACCAGTATCAAACCATAACACTAGCTCAAGGAATGGATAAGATAACCAAGAAATTCTTTGCATTCTGATAACAGCAACAAGACACCAAAAATTCTAAGAGA